>NC_132780.1:56853559-57494737 GCF_048418805.1 Vulpes vulpes
ATACTGCAATGAACTGTGCAAACTGTTAAGTAGGAACCATAAACCTGTACTATGCCTGAGCCATTATGATAGTAAGGTATGCTATCTTCATTTCATTTTTATTACTATAGCCCTACAATCCAAACATCTATTTAAAACCTGAATCAGCCACAATAGGCAAGTCCAGAGAGACAGATAAGTGGCTGCCAGGGGCAGAAGTGGTAGTGATTGCTTATGTGTATGGGGTTTCTTTTGGGGTGACAAAAATGTTCCAGAATTAGAAAGTGGTGATGGTTGCACAACTTTGTGGATGTAACAAGGGTGACTTTCATGATATACGATTATATTATATTTTTTAAAAGTAAAACTGTGCACATAGGCCCCTAGTTTTTCCATGAATCAATTTTGACACTTATTTTCCTATGAATCTTACACCTCAAGCTATTTCCAAATGTCATTAGAATTTCACCTCCCATTTGAGAAAGACATTTTTGCCTGATTAGAGCACTCACTAAAAACAGTTCGAGGGATCACTTTTTCTTGGTTCCTAATTAAGAGATGAAAAACATGTTCACTGCTCTGAGCCACTCCAAAATTCATTTTACTAAAGTTTATTCCCAATGTAAATCAAACTATCATGCTATATAGGCCTTAAATTTATACAGTGATGTATGTCAATTATTTCCTGATAAAACTGGAAAAAATGTATCCCCCAAATCCTATACTGGGACATGTTTCTTTTTAAGATTTTATTTATTTATTCATGAGAGACACATAGAGAGAGGCAGAGACATAAGCAGAGGGAGAAGCAGGCTCCCTGAGAGAGGCCTGATGTGGGCGGGACTCGATCCCAGGATCCTGGGATCATGACCTGAGCCAAAGGCAGATGCTCAACCACTGGAGCCATCCAGGTGCCCCCTGGGACATACTTTATTAAAGCTTCTTTGTCAGCATTTCTATCACAAGCAGAGCAGTGAGATTTTCTATTAAAGGACATCTTTCACAAAGAAATGCAGTTTCTGGGCAGCCTGGGTGGCTCAGCAGTTTAGCACCGCCTTTAGCCCAGGGCATGATCCTGGAGACCTGGGATCGAGTCCCACGTCGAACTCCCTGCGTGGAGCCTGCTTCTCCCCCTGCCTGTGTCTCTCATGAATAAATAAAATCTTAAAAAAAAAAAACAAAAAAAAGAAATGCAGTTTCTAATCACCTCAAGAGAGTTCTCTGTTTATAATGCCAATTAGAAAACAATATTATATGGCCACGTAAAGCAGACAGCTGCACTCACTGCACTCAGTAGCTTAGCAATTCCTGTAACATCAAACACATGGGAGTTGAATTTATGCCATCCAAATGAGTATCACACAGATCCTCAGGGTCACTTGCAAGAAGCTGAAACTGAATAATAAACCCATAAATACCAACAGTTTACAGTAATTCTATGCTGTCACTCTCTATGAATGAGAAGAATAAACTACTGTGAGAGAGCACAGATGAAAGAGTAATTCTGCTGAGAAGGGTTGGAAAAGTATCACAGAGGCAGTGACAGTTAAGTTAGGTCTTGAAAGATAACTAGAATTTTATCAGCTGAGGAATGAAGAAATGTTTTATCAAGCAATGGGAACAGAATAAACAAAGGTGAAAAGATAAAAAGTGTACAAAGCAAAAAATTTTGATGCTGGCAAAAAAATCCAATATACTAACATGGGGAAAATCTATACTCGAGAAAATATGGCAAGTTTGTTGAGTAGCAATTTCTTCACTGCAATTTAAATTGCCAAATAGAAAATCCTTTTTCTATTTGAAGCTCTGACAATCCTTCACAAATAACTAAGCATTTAGGTGGCACTTTATTTTTATTATGTCTTACATTTTTCAAAATGCCCTAGTTTTAAAGAATTAATATTAAACTTGATTACAATATGTAATTCTTTTTTTAAAAGATTTTATTGAGAGATGGTTGAGAGAGAGAAAGAGAGCGCACACAGGTGCTTACATGCACGAGTTGGGGGGAGGGGGAGAGGGCAAGAGACAAGAGGACTCCCTGCTGAGCAGGGAGCCCAACCCAAGGCTAGATGGGGGACTCCAGGATCATGACCTGAGCTGAAGGCAGATGCTTAACAGACTGAGACATCCAGGGGCCCCTGTTATTTTTAAACTTGAATCATATAACAGAATTCGGTTGAATAACGAATTCGATAGTAGGACTAAGAGCCTATATTCACTATACCAAAAGCATAAAAGTTTTTTTTTGTTTTTTTGTGTTTTTTAGTATTTTTTTTTGCATAAAAGTCTTAAACTTAAGCTGGGCTAAGGTACAATTTTAAAATGAAATCTTTATTTTTAGTCCAATAAAAAGCTTTATTTTCAATACAGCATAATCAAACTAATTTTAAATTGTTTAATTCAGAAGCAAAAACATTATTTCAACCTTTTGCAGATGATTTTGGTTTTAAATTCTTAATAATATTTGTGCTATTTCAAAAGAACAAAGATTTTGGATGACATATAATACAGAAGTTAAAATAATTCATTTCCTAAAAACACAAGACAAACTAAGTTCGTTAATAAATTAACAGTAATAAAATTATTAATTCATTAGTAAGATCACGTCAGGCTAAAAGGAAGATCATCTTAGTCATAAGCAACCTGAGGTGATCTCTGTAAAAGGGCTGCTATACACTCGACCCAGAAAACCCTATAAAATTATGCAAATCAAGAGGTTCAAATATTCATATCCACTTTAAGAACACACATGAAACTGCCCAGGCCATCAAGGCTATGCATATCCAAAAAGCCACCAAGTATCTGAAGCAATGTGTGCCATTCTGTCACTATAATGGTGGAGTTGGTAGCTGTGCCCAGGCCAAACAGTGGGGCTGGACATAGCTGATGGCCCAAAGAGTGCAGAATTTTTACTGCACATGCTTAAAAATGCAGGGAGTATGCTGAATGTAAGGGTCTGGATGTAGGTTTTCTGGTCATCAAGCACATCCAGGTGGATAAAGCCCCCAAGATGCAGCAAAGAACTTACAGGGCTCATCGTCAGATTAACCAATACATGAGTGCTCCCTGCCACACTGAGATGATCCTTACTGAAAATGAGTAGACTGTTTCTAAACCAGAAGAGGAGGTGCAGAGGAGAAAAGGATATCCCAGAAGAAACTGAAGAAACAAAAACTTATGGCCCGGGAGTAAATTCTGCACAGAATAAATGCAAATAAAAGTATAAACAGAAAGAAAAAAATAAAGGGAAGGAAAAAGAGAAGTCTAATAATGAACATTAGAGAATGTGGACAAAAATTTTTCCAGGGATGAAGTCAGGGAAGTAAATACCATTGTCTTCCCATGTGAGCATTAGCCACATTCCTGGATAAAATCTTTCCCCTGACAAACATCTAAGATAAAAAAAAAAAAAATAGAAGTGATAGGAGTGTCTGGGTGGCTCAGTCGCTTGTCTGCCTTTGGCTCATGTCATGATCCCAGGGTACCGGGATCAAGACTCCTATCGGGCTCCCTGCTCAGTAGAGTGTCTGCTTCTCTCTCTCTCTCCCAGTGTGTGTGCTTGGCCTCCCTCTCTCCCTCCCTCTCTCTACCCCCTCCCCCACCTCAAAAAAATAAATCTTTTTTTTTAAATAAAGTGATAAAAATACGTATCCCTTTTCTATTTCAAATATATCCCTCTGATTATATGCATTTTGAAATTTTCCCTTGCTGTAAATTATTAAAATCAAGAAGTCATTGAAAAAATATCCAGCATCCATTTTGTAAGGTCTTTAGAAATATTAAAAATACTTAAAAGTACCTCCAATTTAATTTTGTATAAAGAGAAAGGAAAAAACAAAAGAATTACAAAAGATATTCTTAAGCACATTCAACTTCAATTATAATTAAATAATAAACTACAAAATAGTGGACAGTCAGAAATGCCAAAAAATAAGAAGTACACAGAAACTAATGAGGATATTTCAAAAGAACACAGGAACCACCTCAAAGTGACTCCCACTGATCAAATCTGAGACAATTTTAACAAAATAGTGACAGTAATGAATTATAACCCAATGAATTATATAAGCATCCATGATTCCATAGCAATATAAATTGATAAATTAGTAAACAAACAGGAGAAGAAGGGAAAACTCTTCCTTACAGTAGAATGCCAACTTAAAATGGAGAAGAAATGATGGAACAAAAAAGCACCATTGTGGTGGTTGTCAACAATGGAGTTGTCAATGTGAATAGTGATTTGATGAAAAGTAAGATATTGATGTAATCTTGGGATAACTTTCCCCATGAAACACTAATCAGAGGAGAAAATGATGACTTACAGTGGAGAAACCGGACAGAGAACCACATGACCAGATGATCCAGTTTAAGATCGCTAGTAGAGGTTAACTCTATGTGCCCCATGAAGCAATGCACAAAAAACACAGTATAATTTAGTGGTGTTCCTACCAAGGGCACTACATGAATATGATTATAAAAGAAACACCAATTGTCTTTCTCCTTCTCTCTCTGCCCCTCCTTGCCCCCTCCCTCATTTAAAAAAAAAAAAAAAAAAAAAGGAAGAAAAGACTTCAGATGGACCCTGATGGAGGGCCACCCTTTAATATAAGCCATAGATTCTATACAACTGTCAAGGACACAAAAGATAAAAAAGAATGGGGACCTATTCCAGACTGGAGAAGAATGACATGGAGCTTAATGGAGCACATTTTCTCCAATGGACCACAATTGGTAAAATTTGAATAGGGTCCCTAAAATGGGCAGTAGTGTTATCAATACTGATTTCCAAACTTGGAGGGTTGACTGCTATTTGACAACAATGTTCTTATTTCTGAGAAATAAAATGAAATATGTAGGGGTGATGGGGCATCATTATCTGCAACTTCTCAAATAGTTCCAAAAGAGATGAATGATAATGGGTATGTGATTAATGTAATGGGGGGGGGGGGGAGAAGATACAGTAAGTACACATTAATAGTTGGAAAATCTGGATGAAATATTTTTTTCTGCTACATTTGAAACTTTTATTTAAGTCTGAACCTATCTGAAAATAAACTTAAAAATTTAGCCCTGAAACTTGAAAAAGAAGAGTAAGCTTCTCTCTCTCTAAAATAAATAAATAAATCTTTAATTTAAAGAGGCAGTAGGCACTTGGGTGGCTCAGTTGGTTGAGTTCAATGATCTTGGGGTCATGGAGTCCAGCCGTGCATCAGGCTCCAAACTCAGTGAGGAATCTGCTTGGGATTCTTTCTCCCTCTCCCCTCCCCTGGGCTTCTCCCTTACTCTGCATGCTCTCTCTCTCTCTCCCTCTCTCTCTAAGAAATAAATCTTAAAAAAAAAACAAAGTTTGCTGCTGGAATTCAGCTTATCTAAGGCAGGACCCACTTTTGTATACAAAGAAACAAAACTGCTCTTTTTGGAAAATATTAATAAAACTCCATCTATCACCTCACATACCAGGCACCTAAGATCTGATAGACTGTTGAATTAAGTGAACAAAGCCAAAGGAGTAAGAAAACCAAAGGCTTGCTATTAACTGTAGACAAGTCACCTCACTCCTTGGAAATAATTTTCCTTATTTCTAAAGTGAAAAGATTAAATGAGATTACCATTGGCAGCCAAACATAAGGCCAGTGTTAAGGAATCTGGGCATGAATGTGTACAGTCTTATCAGCCAATAAACAAATGTGTGACTAAAGTTAGGCCATGGTAACTTCCAACACAAGGTTTATAAAACAAAAAACATCACAGCTTCCAACTGAGGACCATCCACCATTTTGAAAAGACAGATAAGTTAACAGTCTTCTAAAATGCATTCTGTATAATTATGTAAACACAGGAACTAAAATAATTTTTTAAAGATTTTTTTTTTTCAAAATGTTAAGATTTTATTTACAAAGCTTCTTTGTTGTACAGAAAGTAAAAATGCTGTTACAGTCTCGGTGTAATTGGAAGCCACAGATGGCTGGCTCACCAATCACAACTCTCCACGCTACAGCAAGTCTGACACGAAAACCTAACAACACTTACAATTTTGTGGGGTGAAGTCCCCAAGCTTGGTGGTGAATTTCCAAGAGGGGCTAAATAGAGGAAGGTGGAATGTCACAGGAACTATTCTTTGGCTCTTTGGGTGGGTGGGTGTCCTGGGGTTTGTATCACAGCTACCTTTTTTTTTTTTTTTTAACAGCTACCAAATCCATATGAGCAGTCCAACCAATACTGAACAGTTCTTTCTTTGCAGGTTAAAGAAATAGCCAAATTTTGAGCTTGACACTGAACTGTCTTTCAAATCTAAAGACCCTATTTATTCAAGACATCTTGCGTTTCATTGCTGATGTACACAGCTCTGCTTGTATTTAATAATTACTAAATAATAAACCCAAATTAATAATATGGAACATAATCAAGGCTTTAATATATGCACAGCTTTTATCTTGATGTTAACTTTTAAAAAAGATGTACTGCATATCATAAGGTGATAACAACCAATATATATTAATGTGAGCTAGTAGTAGATGGATCACTCAACTAAGTTGTTAGAAATTACCTGTTTGTGGCCTGGCAAAACAGTCGCCAACAGCTAATGATATATCAGGCCCTGAGTTAAGAATGGGGACACAACCCAGGCTGGTAAATTTTTCCTATAAAGGGCCACACAGTAAATATTTTAGCCTTAGTGGCCACATAAATTTCTGTCACATGTTCTTCTTTGTTTTTGTTTTTGTTTTTCTTTTTAACAACTCTAAAAATGTAAAACCCAGGGCACCTGGGTGGCTCAGTTGGTTAAGGTTAAGTGTCTGCCTTCAGCTAGGTTCATGATCTCGGGCTCCCGGGATCCAGCCCCACATTGGGCTCTCTGCTCAGCAGAGTCTGCTTCTCTCTCTCCCTGTGTGCTCTCACTTTCTCTCTCTCTCAATAAACAAAATCTTAAATTAAAAAAAAAAAAAAAGTAAAAACTCATCTTAGCTCAAGTACCTTACGAAAACAGGCTGAAAACCATATATGAACCACATACAGTTTGCCAACTCTTGATGTAAATACAAAGGTGAAAGCAATTCAATCACTAAGAAGGGGCCTATTTTATATGCATACGTAGGTAAACAAAGACTATTATAAACATTAAACACAAAGGTATTTATCCTGAATACAATGAGAAATAGGGAAAAAATTATGTTGTATATACAAGCAAAATTAAAAATAAAATTACTTAATATTACATACTCTGGCGTGTACACTGGTAACCAATAGACGAGTCTTCCACCTAATACGAGGGTCTCAGCTGCAAAGTTTAACAGGTCAAAAAACATATCGCTCAGATGATAACTCAGGGAAACAGGAACATGGCTTTCTGGACTAGAAAAAGAAAACAAATTTCAAAATCAGTGAAAACCTTAAGCCTGCTAAACTAAGCTAATTAAAAAGAACAACATGCTTCTTCTCAAATTAGTGACATATCATATTTAACTGTCACTTACCATTTTTCCATCCCCTTTGGTATTTCCTTCTGAGAACCAGTTCTTCTTGTAGATTCTCTGATACCATATGGAGCTAGACAGAAAACATAAGTAACGTGAAGAGTCAAAAGTCACCTAATCACCAGTGAGGCACAGACAGACATCATGGGCCTCCAGATGGGACACTCGGAGAGGAACACATCTCCACCTATGAAATATTGCAGCCAAGAATGCGTAACACAGAACATTCTATTTAAAACACTGGGAGGGACAGCAGGCCACTGTGTTCTCCAAAAATGTCAATGTCATAAAAAGACAGACAAAGGCTGTGACAGTGTGACAAACTAAAAGAGGCCTAAAAGAGATATTACAAAATGCAATTCCTGACACACTAGACTGGATACTGTCCCAGAGGGAGAAAACAAAGAAATAAAGGGATGTTACTGGGTGACTGACAGCAGTGGATGACAAACTAAAATTAAACTATTGCCTTGATTTATTGAAACTGAAAACTGTACTCTGGCTATCCCTGTTCTTAGGAAATACACACTGAAGTATGAGGGTAAGAGGCCACAGTGCATCCAACTCACTCTCAATGGACCAAAACAAAATACATACTTTATATAAATATACATGCAGAATGAGAATAGACTATTAATAAAAAGTCACCCGGTATTTATAAAGTAGATTCATAATGACAGTGCAATGCCTTGATAATTTTTTTGTTCAATCTGAAACCACCTCTCCCTCTGCCCCTCCCTGCCTTTCATAGACAGGTATGTTCTCTCTCTCTCTCTCTCTCTCTCTCTCAAGCAAGTCTTTTAAAAAATATTTTTTTAAAAATAAAACTCTCTTGACATTTAACACTCTAATTGCACATAACATTTTGGCTCCAGTTGGCATACTAATAACCAATTAGTCAAAAATTTGCAACAAATATATGCTTCAAAAAAGAAACTGAAGAGAAAAAGAGAAGACAAGTTAATATATGTAATTTTAAAAACCAAAACAGAAAACTCTTAACTACTGAGTTAAATTGGTATCCTGCCTTATATTCACAATTTTTCTCCTTTTCACTATGTGAAGAAGTCAGGGGGGAGAATACTAGTACAACCTGATATTTTTCTGTGTGTCGATAAATTTTCTACTTTAAATGTAAATGACTTTAGGAAACAAATCCTACTCCTACTTTTGTATAAAAATAAACTTACGATCAGTGATGATTGCATCAAAATATGTGCCCTTCCTCCAGGAAGGTTTAGATGCATCTGAAACCAGGACATCAAGGTAGTATTTCTCTAAACCATATTGACGAAGATTCGCCCTAATGTTTTCATCTGGTCCTCTCCATTTCTGGTTTTTCCTACTAGCCTTTCCTAAAGGGAAAGAAAAAGGAATACAGAAACTACTAATCAAATAGAGCATTCTTATTTCTTATCGTTTAGCTAAAAGTAATGTTAACACATCTAAACCTAGATTTACTCGAATAAAACTTGCTTAAAATCTTAACTTTATTTAAACAGCTATTTTTTACTTCAACTTACTACAAAAAAAAAATATTTTGAATAGTAAAATGTACTAACTGATCCTGTTCTGTCATCTTTCAAGTAAAACTGCCTTCAAACATTCATTTAATACTTACTGAATTGAAAGCATATACAAGTAAGATACAAAGCTGTATCGAACATGGTCTCTTTCCTCCGAGAGCAAACAACCCCATGTAGAAATAGGATGAATCAGATCAGTGAAACAGAAACAAAGAAAGCTAACTTGGGAAATGCAGGAGCTCTGTGACCATGGAGAGAGGAAGTCAAATGGAGACATTACAGATGAAAAAAGTTAAAGTGGAAGTTGAAGGAAGAAGCTCAAAAGTTCTCATTTAGGAGACACAAGTGGATGATGATACCGTTGATTAAGATTGGAGAAACAGGGTGCCTGGGTGGCTCAGTTGGCCAAATATCCAACTCTCAATTTCAGCTCAGGTCATGATCTCAGGGATATGAGATCGAGCCCAGCACTGGGCTCCACACTGGGCATGGAGCCTGCTCAAGATCCTCTCTCAAAGAGAAAGGGGAAAAAAAAAAAAAGAACAGAGAAACCAAGAGAAAAACAAGCTTAAAGGAAAAAATGAGATCCATTTGAAATGTATCAATTGTGCTTGTGAACTACCTATAGAACATCCAGAAAGAGTTATTCAGTGGGTAGTTAGAGGCCAGAATATATACACTGAGGACATATCAGTATAGGCATTTAAGTTAGACCCATAAGAATGAATGACATTTTTTATTAATCTAGGCAGCATTTACATGTTTTTTCTAGAATTATTCTATTTTTATAGACTCTTCTGTATCCTGATCTACTTCACAACAGAAACAAAACTTAAAAAAACCAAAAGGGGAAGAATGATATGACTCTGCATAACATGCGCTTTGATAGGAAAACTGGTCAAAGAGAGAAGCCTAGAGAAAAGGAACATGTTATCACAGGTCAAAGAAACCCACAGGGCCTTAAGGAGATGGAGATGGAACAGTCAAAGAAGTAAAAGTACCACCCGATGAGGCCACGGTGCAGGAAACCAAGGGAGGCTGTACAAAGGTCAACACTGCCAAATGCTATAGATCTGTGGCCCTAGTAAGAGGTTTCTGTGGGCCTGGAAGCTAGAAAATAATGGGCAGAGGACAGTGAGGAGGAGGAAAGCAAAGTGGCAGCTAGAGGGGCCCCCTTATACGACGAACAGGAAAGGTTTCGTTCTTTTAAAATAGGAGACTTTTGAGAATATTTGAGAGCATAGAAAGAGATTACAAGCATATGAAACAGAGGGCATATTTAAAAGCATCTTGGATAAGCTCTGAGAAAATTCTACCTCAATCAGAATTCTATCCAAGTAGACTGAAAGGTTATAACACAGCTTTCATAAATAAGAATTCTAGTAAATTACGTAGGACAATCTCCTTAAAGTAAACATACTGCTTCTACTAAAAGCAAACCAGAATAATTCTTCTTAGCACTTTGTCTGCTCTAACATGTTGCCAAGAATATCTTTTTCTGGTTAGCTCACTTAGGTAAACTTGGTAAAATATAACCAATTCTTCTTATGATAAATCTTGCTAAATTCCTGACAGTCAAGGAAGAAAAAAGAGAGGTCAAACACAGTATGTCAAATTGTTTCAGGAAAAAAAAATAAAATAAAAAATAAATTCTCACCAATATAGTAACTTGAGAATAACTGGGTGATGAAAAGAAAGGCTGATTCTAGTTACAACAATGGAATACCAACACAAATAGTTTCAGAATCATCGATGAAATTTGACATTTTTAGTGCCATTCAGGTATATGGGAATACTTTCTTTAGTCTGATTCCATTCCATCAAATCACACATCATTAGTAAAGTGTCTAGATTTTAAAATAGTTTCCAAAATGGCTTCAAAAGCAAGCAAATGTGTCTTGAGTTAACCTCAGTCTAATGCAGAATTTTCTAAGTTACTGTCACCTTAACGGCTTCAAAGATATTTTGGTTGGTTATGAAATTAAAAATGATATGGTACTCAAGGACTAGAAATTAATCCAGTATTCGTGCAACGTTGGATTATGAAAAAAAAAATGGTGATAATCTTTAAACAGAAACAGTACATGTTATTAACACAGACATGCTGATTAGAAGATGACTAGTCTCTCTCCTACTTCTTTCCCAGCCCTAAAGTTCACAACCTTCGAGTCTGCCAATTTTTTTAAAAAATTTCTCTCAACTAAGCCTGTGGGGAGAGCTTTTTCTTATTCATCCTTGTGCTCCCCCCAGGAGATCACTTTGCACATACTGGATTGCTTCATAAAAAGCAGATACCCAACGAAATATCACTGTTTATAAAAATAAGTAAAACTACATTATCACAACTCTGTATCTTAACATAAAAGACAGATGCATAACTCCATGTAAACCCATTTATTTATTTTAAAGGCACATTTGGTAGAAGAACAAAGACTATAACAGTCTAGAACCTCTACTCACCTAAGCCATGAACTGTATTGTAGTCTATGTCTGTCCCACATACGTATGCACCAAAATGAGCAGATGCTATCAGAAGGCCACCTGGAAAATCACACAATTATGGTCTGTTAACCAGAAAGTCACAGATTCTTGTTTATTCCCCCACTTAACCCAATCCAGAGTCTTACAAACTAGCTGTAGGAAGAATACCACAGAGGAACACTGGTCCTGACCATATTTAGAAGGCTTCAGATTTAAAACCCTAAGCTGTGCTCACTACATTGGTCACAATATAGGGAATTAACATATGTCTCAGCATCATTACTTTAAACATACCACTTAGGGAAAACAAACCTTTTTTGATCAAAATAATGTATATTTAGACATTTTCATCTGATTTGGAGAGGTCTATACAAACATCTTGCTCCTTACTTACAAATGTGCATTTAAGGCTACTACACAGAGTTGGCAAAAAGTAAATTCTGACAATTGGGTTCAATTCCCACTGAAGCCTGAGTTTCAAATAACTAAAGAGGGCATAATTAAATATGTTAAGACATGACTCCCTACAAAAATTAAACTATTAGGACATGAAATAGTTATTCCTGTAACCAATGAAGCAATTGCCTTTTGTTTTAAACTATAAATATGAATTTCTGCATAACTTTACCAAGCAAGCATACACAAAAATAATTAATACAATGACTTTTCTGTTTACTTAGTGCTGTGACTGAAGTAAGAACAAATGTCCCAACACAATCTGACTGGACTAAGTAACTTGGTGGCTGTGCCCAGCTCACATATGAAGAAAAATACTAATAAAGATTTAAAAATTAACAAAACCCTTTAAAATAAAAGGTAGTATTTTCAAACTGTTCAAAGGAAAAAGAATCACAAAGTTAAATATTTTAATAACTGTGCTTTTAATTCAACTTTACCTTTTTTTTTAATCATCCAAATTAAAATGCTCTTAGTCCTAACAGCTCTACTGTAGAAAGATCTGTCAAACTGACATCAGAAATATACTCTTAAAACTATGCACAGACTCAGATATGGGACAATAACTATATTTTTTCCCTGATATCCTTTTCAAAGGTAATCTCTAAAATTAAGATGGGTAGTGCCTCCAGAGGGTCAAGGTCTGTAAATTAATGGTGTTCTTTCCATAGCCATTTAAAAACACAGTCTGGGAACATGCACTTAAATAAATAGACTTTGCTTGTGAAAAATACTGTAACTGATGACTACTACTGGAGTCCCTAAAGAAGAGGATGGAGGACTAACAAGTACAGAAGAAACCAAAACCTAGGTTCCCTCCTACTAACTACAAGAAGCATTTGTGTGAGAGGTAAGCTAGGTCAACCTCATCAGTCTTGTTCTATAAATGGAACCGTCCACGTTTCGGAAAAGATATTCTGTTGTGATGAGTTGGAATACTCACAAAAATCACTTCACCCAAATTACGAGGAATTACTACGATTCCGCCAATTAAGGCAGATACTCACCTAGAAGAACTAGTTGCCAAGGGGAAGAGAAAAGCTTTCCTGTGCTTCCTTAAACAGAACCTTATCCATTTGGTTAGAGTGAGTTTTGAGAAGACCCAATTTAGAGCACACTGCTGAAAGGAGATGAATAATCTGTTAGACTGCATCTGTGAGTTTACTTTGTGCCCTTTAAGCTTTCAAAGTTTTAAATAAAGTCAGTATATAAATTAGCTTCTCTGTACTGGTCACTGGGTAATCCCTGTTAAGCATCTAATTGTTTTCTCAAATAAATTGAAGTATTTTTTTGCATTTAGTTATACCTCAGTTGGAGTTTCCCTGAAGCTTTCTGGTGGAAGAAGGGGTGATCAAGGAGAGGTGAAATGGTGAGGGGCCAGGTAATGCGACTCACCCAATTTCCTATTATACTCTCAAGTGTACCAATACCCCAAACTCAGTGTTCTAATTTCTCTTTACTTAAATAGCAACCACTTTAAGGTCAGGGCAGTATCTTATAGGCAAAAGGACACAATAAGGCACAATTAGGCACAATATTTGCCTAAATGTAGAAACTAATTTGTGATTCTCAACATTAGAAATTTAAGAGAAAAGCCTTACAAAAAGCATAGAAATGAGAGACTGGGCTTTGGTTTTGCTGAAAAAGGAAAAAAGGAGGAAAAATGGAATACTACATACCTACAAGATCCATTTTCAAAACAAACTCAAACAAGTTACACTAATAGCCTGAGCAAAAGGATGTGACTAGAAAACAGGAATTTTACTGGATACACTAGGAAACTTAGGAAAAGGAGACTACAAAGATTGTGGACAAAAATGGGAATGAAGCAGAGATTATTACACAGACTACAAAGACCAATTACTGGTCTCCTAATTGTCTATTTTTCTCCCCACAGTCTCTTCCCAGGACCAGGACAGTCAGTTTCCCAACACCTGGCACCTGTGTCTATCATTCTGCAATGATAAAATTCAAAAGGAGCCATACTCCTTTCCTCACACTATGGATCATCTGAAGGTAGAAGGTGCCAAGGAGTGTGTAATACTGTCCTGCGTATATTCTCAATCACTAAAATAGCTCACTCACCTGAGACAGGGCAAGGAGAAAAGGAGTATCTATGAAGCCCTGTCATAAAATCATATTGCAGCTACCTAGAGCACCTGGCAGACACTTGTACCAATTATTTTCATTATAAATAAAGAATTAGATGTTTACAATTTTAACCCTCAATTTCCTTGCCTGATGTCACAACTTGCCAACAGTTGCAAATTATGAGTATCTTGGAAATTAGCCAAAGAAGGGACTAGAAAATGAGTTCATGGCCAAACTGTTCATCATCACCATTCAATATTGGCTATATCTAACATCTTTCATCAAAAAGGCATCTAAGTTCCTAACAAAATAATAATGATAACCATTACACAGTCTATTGAATGTCTACCATGTGTCAGGCAACTTCCCAAGAATTTCATGTGTATATATTTTACCTCACTTAATCCTCACAATATATTACTATCACCATTTTATCAATGATGGAACTGAGACCCAGACCAGTTAAGAATGTTGCCCAAAGTAACATAATAATTGATGGATTAAGGATTTAAAACTCACTCTATTTGTTCTTTTCTCTATACCATTGTCTCCTTTGAGGTCAGCACCAATTGAAATAAATATACACTCAGCTTACCAATTAGATAACAAAAGTAAAATTTGTTATTAAATTAAGTGATGCTGCACACTCAGTTAATAACAGTTGTATATCTAATTCACAACTCTTGTATATCATCAAGGCAGGCCTGTACCATTATAGGTATTCAACATACCACGCTCATCAGTCCTTTAGCCATGCTCACACTAGAACAGGACTTCCTAACTATTAAGAGCTGGCCCAATGATAGGTATCTTCTCTCTTAAAATGGAGATACACAACTTTTTAAAAATCTTATTAAAATGAAATCAACATAGTCACTAAAATGGAAAGGAAAGTAAATTTCTACAGCTCATAATGTCATTCTAGAAAACAATAGCAGACTAAGGAAAAAGGAAAGGCATTTAGGCAGGAAAAGATTATATCTCTCCTTTCAGCTTCCCAGAAACTTTCTACTCTATCTTATAACCTTGAGAAAATCACAAATAATGAGAAGTCAGTGGATAAAGCATTTGGAAAGCTCATGTATTTTAATTTCCTGCTTTTAAAATGGAAAAGAATTCGATACATTTGACTTTGTTTTAAAATACTAGAAAAGGAAACAAGAAAAAAATGGCATCAAATACTTTGTGAAAATCTATGGCCATGGAGGAGGACACAGGGTTACTATTTCTCCAATCCTTCAGAAGGTACTACCCATCAGTGAGACAAAAGGCCCAAGAAAAAGGACAAACTATACTTAAGAATTGTATCTATTCACAATTACATCACCAATTTCAAAACAAAAGCCCAAAAACTAAAATTCTAAAGCTATGCTTAAACTACAAACAAATTACAAAAATATATTTTAGCAGGATCTTTGCAAACATCTTCCTCTTTGTAATTTTCAATTAATTGCCCTATGTAAACAGTCACATGACCAAGACCTACTACCCAATCTAAGGAGCTTCTCTAAAGCAAATTAGGGGCAGGTCTCCTTGCCCCACATTCTGAAGGTAATCAATATTTTGACTGTAGTTAACATTTCATAATATATCTAACCTCGTACACAAAGGGAAAGAAATTTTACCTATACTAGGAACTCCATTTTTAGACCTTACAGTCTTTTCTACATGTATGTATACATATTAAACATTATGTACATGTATGTATTCAAAGAATTCTTACTTCACAGAAAAAGTTTTGGTTTTTTTTTTTTTTAGAAAAAATTTTTAAAGTCCAAGAACAAATTAAGGATTCATAAAAGGCTTATTAGCATTTGGAAAAAGAGAAATTACAGATCCATTCCCCATAGCATACAAGAAAAACTCCAAACAGACCAGAGATCTAAAGGAAACTAAATTAAAACTATAAAAGTACTAGAAGAAAAACATAGCTAGGTATGTCTATAACTTAGATATAGGGAAATCTTTTGCATGACAAAAAGAATCACTTGCAAAGTCAAAAAACATGGCAAAAAAACAAATGGCAAAAAAAATGGGAGAAAATATTTTATTTTGTGGATATATATACATACACCTCCATGCATGTAATATATGTATGTATACATCTTATATACTTAAAGAAAACAGGAGAGAGCTAATGTCCCTAATATGAAGTACTTTCAAAAATAAAGAAATGTCCACATAAAAAATCAGCAAAAGACATGAAAAATAATTCAAAGTTATAAAAATGGCCCTTAAAATATAAAAATTTATTGACTTCACTCATAATAAGAGAAATACAAAGTAACACTACACTGAGGTAACACTTTCATCCAAGAGACTGGTAACATTTCACAACCTTGACAATGAACTCCTCTGGTGAAGCAAGATTTAACAATATACATAATATTCTTCAACCCAATGAACTTCCTTTTAAGAATTTACCCTAGAGCTGTATCTCCAACATTATGCAAATATATCTACAAAAGATTATTCACTGCAGTCGTTATTTATAACTCCAAAATACAGGATACGACCCATGTCCAAGTATAGGAGACTGAATAAATTATAGCATATACATCCATGAAGTACAATCATAAAAAAAGAATGAAGATAATCCCTATGAATTAACAGAAAGTGATTTCCAGGAAATAATTGAGAAAAGCAAAGTAGTGTAAGAAATAAGTAGAAATAAAATGTACATATCTGCCTATCATTACAAACAACAAAGAAGAAGAATCAACTGAAAAAGACGTTGGTTATCTACAAGGGATGGGGGAGGAGGATGGAAGGGATATGGAAAAGAGTGATAATTGTCTCAGTTTACCTTTCATATAGCTGACTTTTGGAAGCAAACTGATCTTCTACATATTTAAAAATAAATCCACAAGGATGGAAGGAAGTAAAAATCTAAAACTGAAGGTAAATTGAAAAAAAATGAACTCCAAACTGATTATTTTAAATAAAGGGGAAAAAGAAGAAAGCACTTTACTGCTCGTTAGCTGGGGCAGAGAACTGAATACATAGCCTAAAATCATATCCTTTCAAGAGGGTTTTTGTATTGTTTTGCTTTGCTTTTAGTGGTAAAGGCAAAGCAATTCTGAAACTATTTTATATGTATTAGAGGAATGAGCAAAAGAATAAATGCGTGGATGGTGAGAGGAAACAGGATTCTCACTGTGGAAGAAGGCACATGTAAAAATGGAATGGGGTTAGGCAAGAAAGAAATGTCCCAAGATAGATAAGAATTTGTAGTATATGTGAAAATTCACAATTTCTACAATATGTGTGTGTGAAACTACGTGCACGCACAGTACATACATAGGGACATGTGTACTTGCATACACATTTATATGTATATTGTGTACATTTGTACACAAATGTCCTAGCCTGTCTGCTGAAAGGGTCGAGAAATGAAGATACCTAGCACCCAGATCTTGATCTCTAACACCATTCTCCACTAAAAGAAACAATGGTTTCCTGGAGAAATAATGGATTCCAGGGTTTGGGCAGGTAAAAGATGAGCCAAAAAGTAAGAAAGTACTCAAAAATAAAAGACAGGAACAGGTCACAAAGACAGAAACCATGCAAAAGGGGTCCACTTGGCAAATGTGGGACAATTTGAGCAACTAAATGATAAAGGAAAGTAATGAATTATAGAACACTAAGGGGGAAGAAGGGGAATCTACATGTTTATATTAATAAATACATAGAATAAAAGACTCTTGCTTATAATAGAATGAGTGTCAAATGATAACTGTGGAGGTAGTACTACTATATATTGATAGGACGGATGCAACTTACTTCAAATGGTAAAGAAAACAAAATTATGTAAATAAACAGAAAGAGAAAACAAATGATAAGGCAAATGAGGTCAAATGTTAACAACAGTTTAATCTGGGTCAAGTATATGCAAGTGTTCTCTGTTCTTATTCTTGTATCTTTACTATAAGTTTGGCATTACTTCCAATAAAAGTTTAAAATGTTGGGAGAGGTGCATAGGATAATGAGGAAAGCAAAGAAACAAAGAGGCTATATGTTGGGTGTGGGATATACAGAGACGCTGGGGGAGTGGGAGAAGAAAAACTCACTAGCAGATTAATTCAACAACAAACACAGAAAATCATTCCAACAGTTAGAAACCTCTTAACTTTGATACTCTTTCTTCCTAATCACATGTGGTCACATTCCTCAAGTTAGTTTATGATATAACAGCTGGCCAACAGACCTTAATGCAGAAAGAGGCAGCCCTAAGATAGTAGTTAAGAGCATGAGCTCTGGAGTTAGACTGCGGGAGTTTCAATCTCATGAAATTTACACACTAACTTCGGCCAAGTCACATAACCTCTCTCTTGTGCCATAATCTCCTCAGGAAGTTTTTTACTTTTTAATTCAACAATGTTTCTGCTATTGCATCAACACTGCTTCCCAAGTTTCTGATGGGGAAAGACGGCTACAGGGAGAAACGCCAACCACAAACATAATTTGTTCTGTCACAATCTGAATCACAATGAATCTAGCCAGACAAACATAAATATGAGTGCTCCCTAGGTATGAGTAAGATCCAGCAAAAATGGGGTAAAGTGGGAAAATGTAGTATTCATGGAATCAGAGGAGGCAAACTTGGAATTTTAGGACTTCTTACACAAAGTCAAGTACAAGGCCATCCAATCAAGTGTGTACAGAGGCCAGACCACAGCCTCAGCAGCCAGGCTCTAGCGGTTGATAATTAAGGCACTTTACTTATTTTCACACTTAGAAAGCTCTATAATCCAAATCAAAAATAAGACACATTACCATTTTTTTCCATGTAAGTATATGCTTATCAATGTTAAATGATGAACATATATTTTTTAATCTTGTTACTCAAGTCTTTTTCCACCCAAAAGTTTTCCTATTTAAATAAACTGTACAGCTTTACAACATTTCCACAGTGCACAGTATTGCGATGTATGGTATGCCCCTCCACCTAGTGGTTTACTTGGAGAAGCAGTCCACAAAATTAAAATCATACCATCCTTGAAGTGGCAAAAATGTTGCATACTGGGTTATTATCATAGATAAATATGTGGTTGTGTCTTAGCCACTATCACATGATAATTAAGATTATTCTGTCCAAATTTACTAATCTTTTAGCAAAAACATTACTATAACCTTGACTAACATAAATAAGCAACATGTATGCACTAGTTTGACGGTTAAATAAAAATACCTGTTCCAACAAATGGATCAAAGACAATATCATTTTCCTTCACTTTTCCGTGGTTGGCCATGATAAATGATAAACCAGCATCCATGCTTGTATTTCCAATAAAGTGCCTCTTTTTGACACTGTATGACTCAATAAGCTCTCTCTGTCCATCTGCAATCTAGATCAGAGATTCTTCAAATTAGTTTAACAACATAAAACAGATTTAAGATAACCATTCACAATAAAACCACAGTATCTCAATGATAAAAACTTCTTTCTGCTTACCATTGCTCTACACTTGTTCCTTTAAAAAATGTGATTGTGGTAATTATGGACAAATACCTTGTATTTTTTTTTAGTGTGCTGCAATTTACTGTAACAAATTCAATTTCAAACTAAATTTGAATTGAACTTGAATGCAATAATTCCAGGGGTTGGTGGTAAGTAAACTTTATCCACCTCTTTTTTCCTCCTAAAAACAATATTCTGTAACATAAGCCCCAGCTTCCATTACCCTAGGGAAGTGAGCAGGACTGTTCTGCAGTAATTTTATTTCTTTTCAGAATGTGAGCTTAGATTCGAAAACCCCACAAATAAGATCCCTTACTACCAGAGCACACCCTGCCTTTTCTCTGCTTAAAAATCAATCCAGACTTTCTGGCAAGTCTTATGTTATTTTTACCCCTTACCTAGGCCTTATATCTAACAAGCCTCTTGTGCTTCTCAGGAATCTCCAGAAAAATAAACAAAACACAACATATAACCACATATTTTCCATTGATTTTAAGTCATACAGTAGTTCTGAGTCTTCAATTGCTTTAAAATTTTACCTATAGAGTACTACACAAAGGCCTACTATTAAGCTTTTAAAGAAACAATCTGAAACAGGTAAAAAGAATACTTGCTTACCCATCTACCAAAATAAATATTATGTGGGTTCTCAGGGATGCAGTTTGGGTCCAAACCATAATCCTCCAGTACAGAGAATATATGCTGTGGCTTCTTTAAATTCACTTTCCCTTCAAATGGCAGAAACTCAAGAGCCTGAAAAAAAAGAGTGATTCTCATGTCCCATGAGAATTTTAAAGGAAAAACAGTGCTTATATAATAATACCTATCTTGTAAGTTTGGTATCAGCATTAAATTAAGACAAAACATGAAAATTATTTAGCACACAATGTGCTACAAAATAAGCACTTATCCAGAACTGAGAAATTATTACGTTATCAACAGCAATCAGACCACATTACTCTCACAGGTTTGTTTTTTTTTTTTTATTTTTGCTAAAACTTACATCTATTCGTTTGACTTTTTCTTCTTGTGTCAATGTTTTATTAAATGTGTGAATCTTTATTTTATATGTAGAATCTGAATGTAGAAATGGAACCTAAAATAAAAGCAAATGAATTCTTTTAAGCTTAGTAATTCTACAGTATCTGTAGATATACCTATATAAAAATACATTTCACTACGCACCATCTTCTCCACAGGGTAGTTTTTAAGAGAACTATATAGCTCCTCTGGAGATTTTCCATGACCCCATAATTCAAATATGGACCTAGGAAATAAATGATTAGTACTAACCTCAGTAACAAAAAATCAGTTTAACAATAATATTTAACAATTACTTCCCTACTTTTTTATGTTTGTTCCCTTAATACAATTATTGCATTTTCTAAGCTATAAATGAGAAATGTGTCCTAAAAATAAACACAAGTCAAAACCACACAAAGTTTAGCTTTACAAAGAAAGGAAATTTAACTCAAGATTTTTCCAAGTTTTCATTATTATATTTTTATACTAGAATACAAATGATGCAGGAACATCATTTATTTCACTAAAACAGGTGAAAAGCTGCAGTAAATCCAATTTTTCCCAATGTCTTCTCCACAAAACAAAAATGAGCAGTTAAAAATGTTACAATTAATATTCAGCAATTACTTATTAACATTTAGTGACTTTTATTTTTCTAACTATTACAAAAAGAGAATTCTTACTATAAAAAAATCCTCAAGCTTCCACGAATTTCAAGGAACACTTAAACAGTCACGAGAAAAAATTTCATTACAAATATTATAAATAAGAATTCATTGTAATGGACCTCAAATCTACATAGTAGCATAGTTTTGTGGACCTAATTCAAACTACTTTATAAATGTAAATAATGCTGCCATTAGGATTGAGAATATTATCCTTTGAAAACAAACTCTTCTTTCCTCTCTACTAAATTTATAGAAAAAGGACCTCTACAATAATTCTACTCTTACTTAGGCATCACTAAAGGGGTGACCTCACCTACAGAAACATACAAAAAGTAAAAAGCAGCAAACACAATTATTCAAAATAGATGTCCCCAAATTCCATGTATTCAGGACTTTTTCTTAATGTTTAAAAATAATAAGCTTGATCAATTCATTTATTCAACAAATACTTATTAAGGATCACTATATACCAGGAATTGTTCTAGGCACTAGGACACAACAAAACAAAGTTCATTGCCTTCGTGAAACTTCAGGGAGAGGATGCCTGGAAGCATCAAGTGAGGGAAAGCAGAGGTAACTCAACCTCTGAAAAGGGAAAACCTTGAAAAACAAAAATGGTAAAATATAATAAAAGCTAACACGGAATGTAACTCAAAGTACAAGGGACTGTTCTAAGGCCATTTAATATGGACTCACTTGTTCCTCATAGGAGCCCTACGCGGTAGCTGCCAGTATCTTCACCCACTGAACCAAAGAGGAAACTGAGGCACAAAGAGATTAAAATGACTATTTCAGGTCATATAGCAATTAATAAAGCTAGGATTCCAATCCATCAGACTCCAGACTCCACACATGACTACATGCACTATAATACACTGCTTCTCAAAAATTAAAAAAAAAAAAAAAGAATCCCAGACCAGGCCATTCAGGGTAAAACCGAATTTCACAGATCATAATTAACCCTAATGATGTAGGAACTAGTGCTTATAATGATAACCTAGAATCAATGAACTATGATTCCGTGTCTTCTTTTTCAGAAAGAACTTATATATTCATAAATTTCTATTTTAAATGGTCAAAATAAAGATTAGGTATATAACATGAAAAGCTTCAGCTATAATCGAACATTAATATATAATACCTTCTATGATTCAGATTTTCAGAGTAAACAGTTTTCATATATATGTGACTGAACTACTTTAATCCATAATTTAGAGATTGTAAAGCTTATATAAGCTGCAACATTTCTCACAGGTGCTATACAAAGAAGCATGGATATTAACTAATATATTTTAATGATTATGGAAGTAGTAATGAAATCTTTCTGACAAAAATTCCTTAAGAAACTATCCTTTGAGGGAAGGAGGGGAATGGAATTGGGAAAGGTGCACAGAGTCAATGGTTTCTGTAAACCACTTTTTTTTTCTTTTTTTTTTTAGAAAGCTGTATCAAATATTTCAAAATGTTGAGATCTAACAAGGTAGATACCTAGGTGTCTATTACATTTTTCATTCTATTTGTGGCATCCTGAAAATATTCCATGTTAAAAATAAATCAACAAAACAAAATTAACTATTAATCCCTAGTGTATCACAAAAATTTTTTTTGAATTTAATTTTCAATTAATGGGCAGCCCCAGTGGCCCAGTGGTTTAGTGCTGCCTTCAGTCCAGGGCCTGATCCTGGAGACCCAGGATCAAGTCCCACGTCGGGCTCCCTGCATGGAGCCTGCTTCTCCCTCTGCCTGTGTCTCTGCCTCCTTCTCTCTCTCTCTCTCTCTCTCTCTCTCATGAATAAATAGATTAAAAAAATAATAATTTTCAATTCATGCTTATAATAGTCTTTTATTTCCAGAACAATTTTTTAAAAAAGATTTTATTATTTATTCACGAGAGACACACAGAGAGAGGCAGAGACACAGGCAGAGGGAGAAGCAGGCTCCTTGCAGGGAGCCTAACATGGGACTTGATCCCAGGTCTCCAGGATCACACCCTGAGCCGAAGGCAGACTCTCAACCGCTGAGCCATCCAGGCATCCCATACTTCCAGAACAATTAATGCTACAATTAGGATTGTGAATTTTATCATCTGAAAAGGAACTCCTCCTTTGCTTTCTATTAGGTTTATAGACAGAAGATGTCTACAGTAATACAACCCTTACTTAGCTATCACTGAGGGTATACCCAACCTAAGCTATTCAAAATATACAGATAATAAAAAGTAATCAAGGAAACTATTATATAATAATATACAATCATTACATAGTAATTAGTTGCACCATTAAGGAAATGCAGAAGATATGAGCTCAAGTAGCTATTTTAAACCAAAAAGCTATTTTTATAATAAGCCTTATCTGCTGAAATCAAACTCTTAGAGCTATAAATTTTAATATGCTAACCAAAAGTAATAATTATTCAAAATATGTGGGTTTTTAGTTGTTTCTGTTTGCTAGTCATTTTTACTGAATAAATAAGACTCATTAGCAAGTTTCAATTTAAAAGATGAAGGAAGGAAAAAAGGAAGAATGAAGGAAAGAAAGAAGGAAGGTAAAAAAGGAAAAAAGATCAGACACCAAAGATAGTATCTAAAAAACAGGTAGGACACACTATGAGCAACATCAATATAGTAATCTACACAAGATACGCTAGTTGGGATTCCGCTAACAAATAAAACAGCAAAACGTACTTCATGGCAGTCTCTACTTTTTGACATTTCACACTTCAATCTGCTCACCCAACTAAAAGCCATCTCTAAGAAAAACACTGTTCGATTTTCAGTACTTTGGTTATAACTAAATGTGGCATTTATCCTATGTAAATGAAGCATTTACATCTTGTATCATATTCCTGCTTAATATAGAAGTTTTTTAACATTACCCAAAACAAGTGTTGATGCATTTCACCAGGAAAATTCCCTCCCCGGTTCAGCCAAGAACTCCCTATTCTTCCACCACCACCCAGTGGCAAATTTGGGTATCTGCAAGCTAAAGGGAGCTCCCCACAACAACCCCTTCTATCCTCTACCAACATAACAAAAGGCACAGAGAAGTAGAAGTAACGTGTACAATCTGTAGGAAAACACTATAAGTCTCTCTTACTTGGCACAAACTGTCCTTTTCATTAAGTTTCTGGCAATATCTTCAGAGGGAATGCTAAGAATCCAAAATGGAGACTGAAAAAAAAAATAACAACATACAACTTACTTGTAATTGCTTTCATGGCCTTGTGTGCCAAGGAGTCAAGGAGTCAGTAAGGAGAGATTCCTAGTTGCTACTTTTCTGAAGAACTTTTATAAATGACCATAAATGCAAATATCAGCAAATATAAGATTAAACTGAAGATCAATTTTCTATTTACTCGCTTATGTATTTTGACCAAAATAATCAAAGTTCATTTGATTTGTTTTTTAATTAATTTATAACAAAAATTTAATTAATCAATAATTAACCAAAGTATAATCTCAGATTTTTCTATTGTTCATCATTCCTTATAATTCAGCTATTTTATTTTTAACTTCTAAGTACTCTATTACTTTGAATGATCCCTCTTTTTTAAGTAGTTGTGGCCACCTGAGGGGGTAGGAAAGGAACTCTTTGAAGTATCTATGATTGAAAATCATAGGATATATTATTAAATTATCATTACCTAAGGAAAAAAGTTTCAGGTGCATCAAGGGTGATTACCAATCCTCTGTCTCAACCATCAAGATTACAGGCACTTTTAAAAAAAAAAAAGGGTTTGTATTTTATTTTTACAGAGAGAGTACTCATACGTACATGTGCCCACATGTGGGTGTAGGGAGTGGGTGGGAGGACGGACACTTATGCAAGCTCCACACTGAGCACAGACCCTGAGATTATGACCTGAGCTGAAATCAAGAGCTGGTCACTTAATCGACTGAGCCACCCGGGCACCCTGATTACAGGCACTTTTCATCCCCACACAGACAACCCCTTGTAAGAATATAGAAAAGGCAGAACCCTGACGTCAGTTTGCCATCCTCACCCAATTATGTCTATACTCTACCCCCTTCCTCCTCCCACAGTACTTAAAGTCAACCAGGAGTCCAACCTTAGCGGACTTTCAACTAAGTTGTCTCATCTTCTGGAAGAAATCCTCCCTGTCACACCCAGTCTTTCTTCTTCCAATGTTTACACTATTCTACAGAAAAATTCAAAATAATCCAAACAAAAAAGATGGCTATCTCAGTATTATTTTTATTAGAAAAATTTAAAAGCAATCTGAATGAAATCATTAAATAATGGTAGAGCTAATCAATAGAAAGTATTACACAATCCTGTTAGTAATGAAGGTTATGTAGCAACATGTGCCTATATTAATACTATCAAGTGAAAAAGAGACTACAGAAGTTCATAAGTAGTATTAGAACTGAAGGAAAAAAAGTATATGAAAAAAAATTGCAGGTAGTACCCTCAGATTGTAAGTCATGTAAAGGAAGAATTATGAATGATTTTTTCTTTTTCTATTTTCCAAGCTTCTCTAATACACAGATAAACTATCAAAAACAAAATACAAAGCTCATAAATTTATAATCTTATAATACACAATTTTAAATGTTTAAATAATTCCCACTATAAGTCTGAATTTCCACTAAATTCTGAAGTCTAATGCTAATCATACCTCATCAAGGGGAAACAGCCCTTTTTTTCAATTAAGGGACAGATACCAATTATGGTTTAAGTGTTGAATTAAAAATTCAAAACTAGTAAACTAAATGAATACTGGAAATAAATTTAAATGACTTTCCAAAACCACAACTTTTTCTCAAAAATATCTTTTATTAATTGCCCCTAGAAAGAAACAAATAACTGTACAAATATAAATTTAAGATTTGTAGTTCTTCTCTTCAAACTCAAGGTTTTATTTGTAAACATAATGCACATGATCTAATGAAAAATATAAATTCAACTTACCTTTCCATAAGTTTCCTGACTACTGATGAACTGACCTCCAAAAAGTGACAGCAAAGACTTTATTTCCTATATTAAAAATATTATAGAAAAAAAACATTTTAACAGAGGGAACTCAAAGTCTATTAACAGATATAGGTACAATAAGATTTTTTTAAGAGTACCTACCCAAGGCATTTAAATTTCAACACCAAATAAACTACAACTCTGGGTTCTGAAAAAATTTTACAGTCACAAACACAGTAATTTCTGAGAAATTTTACACAAGAAGATTGCCAAAAGCCTTGCTCAGAAAATGGAAAAAACTGGATGACAAACACTACAGATTAGTAATCCAACACTGATCAATAAAAATAAGATGAATTATTAGACAGGTAAATTGAGGACGTTCAGACAAAAAATAAGGGATTAACCAGGAAGCATCACTGTGGATTCACTAAAGAGAAGTTATTACAGCAAGTTAACCTCCTTAACTTAACAGCAAGTTAAGTTCTTTCTGGATAAAGTTATAGAACTAGAAAGAGAATAGCAGTAGCTACTTTAAAAACATCAGGAATGCAAAGTTGAAATCTGTTCAGAGAGTATTATATTCTCTGAAGCAATCACTTTGTACTGATAAATACAAAATGACTATGCAAATTTTACAATATATACCGCTAACAAATTGTGTCTCCTCGAATAACATAAAGCAAGTAGAATCCCACTCCTCTCTGTAAATCTTACGGAGGAGGTAATCCAATTAGAAATATGTCTGTCCCCTCTTCTGGGGGCCTACAATCCTCTTTTATCCCAACTAGGAAAAGGAGACTTTAACACCCAGCTCATAATGAGTATGTATGCATATGCGTGTGCGTGTGCGTGTGTGTATATTTTTTTAATCCCTGGACTTACACAGGGCTAAATTCAGTTGAATTATATGGACAGACAAAGAACTTGCATAGTCTATCAGTAAATTACTGAAGGTAACCCAAAAGTCATTTTGCAACATGAGTGACACACATATAAACAGGAGGTATCACTGGACTTGAGAGTCTGACAAACCACAATTTTATTTTCACCTCTTCCAAATAGTGGCCATATGTATGTTTGTTTGTTTTCTACACAAGCCACTTCTCTCATCTGTAAAATAGGAATCATTAGCTGCCTCATCAAGTAAGGAAGTCTGTGACAACAGGAGCACAGGACCTAGGGTGTTAGTAAAGGACTCAAGGTGATGATGACCTTGAGGTCCAGTGGCTCAAGAAATCAAGCAAGACTGACAGGAGTTTTTTTGTTTTTTGTTTTTTTAAGAGAAACATTAAGTTATAGATGAAGTTACTTTGGTCTAGAATGATTAATGTTCATTCTACACTAACACATAGTAGGAAATCAGCTTTACATTTAAAACATCAAAAATGCTGCTCCTGTGATACCTTGTTAAAAACTAGTAAGAGGCCAAAAAACCCACAAAGTCTCTATGAGTCTAAAAAAAAAAAAAAAAAGTGAAGGATTATTGAAGTTTTATGGCATAGCATTAGCTCCACTACCCCAAACTTAAGCAAAGACTTAAAACTGAGAGTAAATGTGATAAACCAAAGTTTCAAATTTATAAGCAAAACTTGTATTATACTACTCCATCAATCTACTTGGAAAAAGCAAAACACAAAATCTTTACTCTTGTAGCAACTTCACTTTCTGGTTGAGAATCTTTCTACATTAGGAACATTTATACTGGATGTAAGAATACGGCATGATCTGGGGCATGCCTCATGCATCAATTTACGTGAGCTTTTCAGTTCTTTTAGCCACTCACTTTTTCATCCATTTAGTTTGTTTCAGAGCCAGCAATAAAACCCAGGTGTCTGAACTCTAGTGGGGTAAGGCAGGCACCAACTACAACCGGCCCTGATTAATTCTACAAAGGTAAAACAGGACCACACTTATATTCCTAATCTCTCATTTTAAATCATAAAGGCAGCTACTCATTACAGTTTTGCTGCTTAGCAGTTCTAATACAGTAGATGAACTCAAAAGTGTAGACTCTGTTTTTGATGGTCTTCCCCAAAGGAATCCTCTCACTCAATAGTTACTATAAAACTAATATGTATAAACCACTGAACTATGTAAAGATAAATACATACTTATCTTCAGGAAGGTTACAGTCTAATAGAACAATACATTCAACCTAATAACAAATGTGAGGTGTAAAATGGTGAATGCTCTTAAAGAAGTAAAAGCAAAAAGGTTTTACACTACTGTTCAAGGGAGAAGAGACGACTTCAGTTTTAGAAGAAAAGTTTTCATAGAAATGGACTTATGCCCTGGAATACAGAGAGAATCTGCACAGATGGAAGAGGAATGCCACTTCTACCAACCCCAAACTAGGCTTCAGATTCAGCCCTTCTGCTGAGAACTAGAAGAACCTGGCATCTGCTTGAAGGCGTGGAGCGATGACAAGAGTTAGCAAACCAAACTTCAGAAGGCAGAAATCCCAAGGTGCAGCCACTTGCTTCCTGGGGCATCTACCAATTCCAAAGGCAGTTGTGAGCCTGGATGATCCTTTGGACAACCTAATGAAGCTAGGCACAAAAATACTGGGCCATCCATGGAGAAGAAAGGCAGCTTGATAAACCACCAGTTTGGACTGGGATCCTCAAAAGCTACACACCAGAGGAACATGTGTGAATTAGAACAGAACCAAAACTTAATACCTGAAAATAAGTTCAAGTCATGCTAGACTGTTAATGCTCCTATCTTCAAGAGGGTTTACATCATTCTGAGTCTCATATTATTTCAATTAACTTTACAAATACATCTACGATGTATTTTTAAAAATAAGCCAGCACACATATGAAAAAGAACCAAGAGAAACAACACATAAAAGCAAAAGACCCACAGGACTTCTTTTATCATAGTGAGTATGTATGCTTTCGACACTTTGTCATATTTAACATAACTATGCTTTCTATACTGAAGGGGATAAAAGACATAATTAAGAATTTTGACAAAGAATAAAAGCCTATTTAAAAAGAAACTGCAGACTTGAAAAAAGAATAAAAAAATAAACCTAAAATAAAATGAATATGGGGGTAAATCCCAGTGCATGCTGACTATGCAAAATCAATAGATTTTGAAGACTGCAATAGGGAAAACCCAACAAGACAAAAGGCAGCACAGGCCAAAGCATGAAATCCAGGGAATGAGGGGGGGACTCACTTTTGGCTGCATTGAGGTAGGAAGTGGGAAGGTGTGGGGAGACGGAGAAAAGAAGCATGCAACGGCAGGCTAATGCCAGACTAAGAAGTTGCAGCCTTGGCACAATGAGGATGCAAAAGAGAACTGAGCTGGGGATCCCTGGGTGGCACAGCTGTTTGGCGCCTGCCTTTGGCCCAGGGCGTGGTCCTGGGGACCCGGGATCGAGTCCCACGTCGGGCTCCTGGTGCATGAAGCCTGCTTCTCCCTCTGCCTGTGTCTCTGCCTCTCTCTCTCTCTCTGTGTGACTATCATAAATAAATAAAAATTAAAAAAAAAAAAAAAGAGAGAGAGAGAGAACTGAGCTTTTTTGGGAGACTAAAGTGGCACCAGCATAAGACACTGACTAAAAATAATTTAAGAAAAAGAAACAGGTAAAATGTCCAAGTACCAGGGATGCTATTCTGAAGGCTGCAGCCTAACCACTCAGCTCGCACTGCGCTGCCCGACTACAGGCACACATCCTCCTTGGCCTCCTTTTCCACTCCAGTATCCTCTAAGCGATGTACTTTCTCTACTCCAGAATTCTCCCTCTAAATTACAAATGATGACTAGTCACTTACTGGTTCAAAAAGAAAAAAAGTCATTTCCAGGCTTAAAAAGAGTCAATGGCTCCCCTTTAAAACTAAAATAAAATCCACATTCCTTGCAGTGGTTTCAAAACATTCCAAACTCTGGATCCTACCCACCTTGCTGGCCTCATTGCCCATTACTTCAACATCACTCCCCACACACCTCACATCCCAAACCACCATCATCAACTCGTGTCATGCCTTTACACTTGCTTTTGTTTCTCACTGAAGAGGGCTCTCCGGTCCTCTTTGCCCACACAACAACTCTTTATCAATTAAGATCTACTAAAATATTACTTCCTCCATGAAACCCTAAGCCCTTACACCCCCCATCTTGCCAAATCACCTGCCAAGCAAAACATCAATCCTGAATCAATGCCACACAGTCTTCCTTCAGGACTCCTAAGGCCAGTGAGGTGAGCATCACTGAAAAAATTGGGAGAATCTCGGCACAATTACAAATACGTGATCATCACCCTCAAGTGGGTTTCCAGCATCACTCTAATAACCCGTGTTCTCAATTTTTAACTTGCAGCTCCCTCTTTTGCTCTCAATGACTATTTCAAATTTAACCATTTTTCCCAATTTCTCCCCTCAACTGCTTGGTCCCTGATATTTTGATCTCTCAAGAAACAACCTTGACTCGTCCATTACTTAGAAAGCTACCCCACATCCAACCTAACTCTCCTTTGCCCACTGTCCCCTTCTAGGGGAGACCAACACCTCCCACTGTGCCTTTATATCATTCTCCCCTTCTCGTCAGCCTGTAAACTTTGCTTGACCCTAGCCCTCCCTCCATTAACCAATCTCTTACTTTCCCTTATGTTCTAGTTAAGAACAGTCTATCTCCTCTTCCTCGTTTTCCAGTGACCATTAAACCAAGCAATCTAGCTTATCACCCCACCACAAAAGTCTACGCAACAGCTTTAGCAAAATTTCTAAAACTTTACCCTCCTGATTTCCGTGCCATCAAAGTCCTTCTATTCGGACACTTGCCTATCCTCTTCATGACCTCCTCTCTTCTCACCTCCCCTCACATCAATGCTACCAAGCTCCTGTGTTTGGCCCATCACTCCTTCGATGCTCTGCTTTTTCTGAATAATTTCACTTTCTCTCGTAGTGTTCGTAGGCAGAAGCCTCCCAAACATATATGACCAGTCCACACCACTCTATGGTGCTCCGAGCATGCTCCTATATTCACTGGCCCCCACCCCGTCATCTCCACTTGATATTACGCCAACACGTCAAATTCAGCATAACCAAATTGTAAATCTTTCCTCTGCCTGTGCTCTACATTTTAAAATGCAGGCGCTCTTACATGCACCCCAGGAGTCATCCTTGACTGGCCCCTGGCCCCGTCATGGTCCATTATCCAGTCCTGATGATCTCATCACCTACGTAATTTCCTCGGCGATCTCATCCCCTTACCCCGGCCCTAATTCAGTCCTTCTTAATCTACGAACAAGACTCTTCCAACGGGCTCCTAACTGGTCCCTGATTCCAGGCTCTGTCCTCTCAAATTCTACCCTCGTTGTCGCTGCCACAGGGATTTTTAAGGAAAAAATCTTCTTTGCTTAAACCTTCTCAGCAAATTCCCCTTACAAGCTAAATGACTTTTCTCTTCCCCTCCAGACTACTCAAGGCTTTGTGTTTTCTGGCCCCTGTCTACCTCTCCTGCGCACTGTCACCCTCAGCTACATATTTCATAATCCAGCAGTAATGAATCGTAATTACAATTTACTTGTTTATGTCCTCGGTTGGCTAGGTCCTACCCGTACTTTACTGTTCAAGCGTCACGGGTTCCTGCAAGCGCTCTCAAAGGCCAGCATCCCCGCCCTCAGGCGGCCCGACTTCCCTTCTGTGCTCTGCGCCTGTCACCGCGCTCACAAGTGTCCCTAATACGTCCACACGTGCGCTCCGACCTCGGCCCGAACAGACAGGAAAGTCTCTGTCGTCGGCACATCCCCGCGTCCGGCCCGCGCAGTTCCAAGTACTCCCAAAATGTTTCTTCGAGGAATAAAGCGCTCTTCCCGACCTCTCCGTCCTGGAACGCCGCCCCGCGCTCGCGGGGGCCTCTCCGTCCTGTGACCCCCGCCACCCCCCATCCGCCTCCGCGGGGCCTGCGCACCTGCCACCTGGCCGGCGCTCAAGGCGGCCTCCCCCTCCTGTGACCCCCCCGACCCTCCCACTTCGTGGGGCCTGGGCACCTGCCACCTGGACGGCGCTCCCGGGCGGCCTCCCCCTCCTGTGACCCCCCCCCCCACCTTGCCCCTCCGCGGGGCCTGCGCACCTGCCACCTGGACCTGCCACCTGGACGGCGCTCCCGGGCGGCCTCCCCCTCCTGTGACCCCCCCGACCCTCCCACTTCGTGGGGCCTGGGCACCTGCCACCTGGCCGGCGCTCAAGGCGGCCTCCCCCTCCTGTGACCCCCCCGACCCTCCCACTTCGTGGGGCCTGGGCACCTGCCACCTGGACGGCGCTCCCGGGCGGCCTCCCCCTCCTGTGACCCCCCCCCCACCTTGCCCCTCCGCGGGGCCTGCGCACCTGCCACCTGGACCTGCCACCTGGACGGCGCTCCCGGGCGGCCTCCCCCTCCTGTGACCCCCCCGACCCTCCCACTTCGTGGGGCCTGGGCACCTGCCACCTGGACGGCGCTCAAGGCGGCCTCCCCCTCCTGTGACCCCCCCCCACCTTGCCCCTCCGCGGGGCCTGTGCACCTGCCACCTAGACCTGCCACCTGGACGGCGCTCCTGGCGGCCTCCCCCTCCTGTGACCCCCCCGACCCCCCCTTCCGCGGGGCCTGCGCACCTGCCACCTGGACCTGCCACCTGGACGGCGCTCCTGGCGGCCTCCCCCTCCGCCGCACGCGGAGCCCCGGGCGCGAGGACCGCGCCTACCCGCCCGCCGCACCTCCGACCCGCGCGCGGGCGGAATGAATGGAGATGCCGGGCAAGGCCGCGGGAGCCCGTCCTGGGCGCGGCCCTCCCGCACCCTCCGCCCAGCCTGGACCCTCCCGGGGACCGAGGGCCCGGGGACGCGGGTGCCCCCGAGGCAAGCCCCCCCTCCCGGACGCCGGCTTGCTCAGGCTGCGTGCAGCTCCCCGCCCTCCCCCCGCATTCCTCTCCCGACGAGGAGCTGCAGCGGGAGGGCGCCGCACGCTCACCGGCAAGCGGAACTCCAGGTGCTCTTGCGCCAGGAGCAGCAGATACCTATTGAGCGGGCACGGTAGCGCCATTGCACCGCGCACACTGCGGCTGCGCACGTCTCCCCCCTCCCCGCACAGGGTCCTCCCCGCGGGGGCGGGGCCGGGACCGGAAGCGGAAGCTGGGCCGAGCGGGGGGCGGGGCCCGGGGCCGAGCGGGGGGCGGGGCCCGGAGCCGAGCCGGGGGCGGGGGCGGGGGCCGGGGCGGCGTGGGTGCTGCGAGCCGCGGCGGCGCTGTCCGCTGGAGATGCGCCCGGGGAGCCGCTGGCGTGAGGGCCCGAGGGGCTCGGGGCCGGCTGCGGGGAGCCAGGTTCCCGGGGCTGCACCGGGAGTGTGCTTCCCGCTCACTCTGGAACTTTCGGGGGCAGCCTGGGGGCTCAGCGGTTCAGCGCAGCCTGCAGCTCAGGGTGTGACCCGGGGTCACGGGATCGAGTTCCGCGTCGGGCTTCCTGCGTGGAGCCTGCTTCTCCCTCTGCCTGGGCCTCTGCCTTTCTCTCTCTCTCTCTCTCTCATGAATAAATAAATAAAATCTTTAAAAAAATGAAGATAAAAAAGAACCTTCAAAGCCCGGTTCTTCGGAGCTGCGCTGCAAGTTAGCCTGCTCCCTGCAAGCTCTAAGTGCTCCAAGCTCAGGACCTGGCCCACTGCTCCAGTAGGCAGTGCGCCCTTGCACCCCTTGCCTCCCTGCATTTTTGCAGTTACTCTGCAAACTTTCACGCCTCCTGAGTGTTGTGCCCAAGACTGCGAATCCCAGAAACCACCAAGGAGCCGGCACCGATGCAAACACACGAGGGTTTATTTACAAGCTTGAGCTTGGGTCCAAGTGCACCCGACACAGCAGGGTTTTGGACCCCGAGGTGGGTTTTAGCTTAGTTTTAAGGGCGTTTTATGGGCTGGTCTAGGGAACCGCCAGGAGGGGGGGAGGAATTTCTCAAGTTCTGTTTACATTTTGATATGGGGCCTTCAAGGGCATTGAGCTCTGTTCCCATTCGAATAGGGGCTTCCTGCCCTTGGCTTGGGCTCTGTTTTTATTCTAATATGGGGCTTTCTAGGACGTTAAGCTGTAAGCTGTTTTTTTCCTGTAACTGAAGTAATGTAAATTTCAGCTCTTATTCCCAGGGGCCCTGGGATGGCTGTACTTGTGCTAACGCTGAACTTAACATGGAATGGCCTTAATTTTCTCTGCCTGCACACTGGGCCAACTGGAAGAAGCTCTTGACCCCGATCATCTCTGCTGGTTCGTTCTGCACCTCACAGAAAACTCTCCATCATCCCGAGTCGTGGACTCGGTAGTTAGGAGGTCGTCTTGCGACTCACAGACCCAGTGCACAGCTGACTCTACGTTAGAGCAATGACGGGGGGATCCCTGGGTGGCGCAGTGGTTTAGCGCCTGCCTTTGGCCCAGGGCGTGATCCTGGAGACCCGGGATCGAATCCCATGTCAGGCTCCCAGTGCATGGAGCCTGCTTCTTCCTCTGCCTGTGTCTCTGCCTCTCTCTCTCTCTGTTACTATCATAAAAAAAAAAAAAAAAGAACAATGACGGATATCGTTTCGAACTATTCACACTAGCACAGGATTTCATAGCACATAAATAGTAGCATATGCATAAATTTTAAGAATTTGCATAGCCTGTGTATATGCATTATTGCTTTTGCCTTACTGAGAGCAGTTCCTTTTGTATCCCACCACGATATTGAACAAAGCACAAGAGAAGGACGTATTCCAAGCACCATGCGCTGGGCACACAGCCCGGACTCCACAGCCGTGATTTAGAGCATAAGCTGTGGAGTCAATCTTAGGTTCAAATCTCGATTCCACTATTTACAATCCATAGGCTCTTTTTTTTTATTTTTTTAAAAATTATGTTTATTTATTCATGGGAGACACAGAGGCAGAGACACAGGCAGAGGGAGAAGCTGCTCCCTGTGGGGAGCCCGATGCGACCTGGATCCCAGGCCCCAGGGGTCATGATCTGAGGCCAAAGGCAGATGCTCAACCGCTGAGCCAGGAGTTGCTCTTAAGTAAATTTCTTAGCCTTCTTTAACAGCAGTTTCATCTTAAATGACGCAATACTGCCTCCCTCAAGGGATTAAGTGAAAAAAATATATTGTGTTTAACACCTGGCATATTGTATGGGGCCAATAAATGGGATTTAAGGAGTCTTCGCCTTAAAAAAAAAGTATGAAAATTTCTCTTAACAAGCAATCTGTCTTTGTTAGGAAAACATCTTGATAAGTCCACTTAAGATAAGGAATAAAGTGAGTCTCTGAGGAGCACAGATGTCTCTTGGCCTCAAGGCTTCGGAAAAGGCATAAAAGAACTCTATGAGGCACAAGAAGAGAAGCCAAGAGAGGCCTCATGCTGGCTCAGCATAGCCAAGCACCTGTTGGAGCAGCTGAAGTTTCACTCCCCTCCCAGGTCACACGGAGGATCTAGGATCCAGAAGGGCCTCTCACAGCCCCTCAAGGGTCAGCCCTGCTGGGGCCTGTCAATGCACTGCATTCCCTCCAGCATCCCTGAAGTGGATCTCAAAAACAAAATAATAGAAGAATTTTTAAAAATTTTTAAAAGGTGAGACAGAGAACCAATGAAATATTAGGGGAATGATGTGCAGTGCTTGATATGCCCAATCCCTCAAACTTGTCAGAATTACCAAACATTAAATTTTGATGGGGCAACGTTTTAGGGGATATCGTAGAGGTGCTGATTTTCATTCCCAGATTAATCTGATGCTGTGCAGAGACAACAAATAAGAACACATGGCATAGGAGAGCCTAGACAAATTCTGGTTTCACTGATTTTTTCACATGAGATTCCTTAACTGCCTTTAAGCAAAGGTTCATGACTAAACCCCCACTAATTCCCCACTCCAAAGATGAGTAGGAGATCATATACATCATGAATCGCAAACTATTGCATACATGGTCTGGGGGAGTAGAAATTAACCCTGCACAGACCAGTCCAAGAGGGTTAGTGTGGAACTATTCATGAGCTCAGTTAAACTGCCTTTGAGGAAGTCACGCCAAAGCTGTTCCGCAAGGAGCACCAAGAGAGTACAGACTTTGAAAGTTGGTGTTTAAACTAACATCTGGAGATTTTCAGTTGTTTTTGTTTTTTTAATTTGTACCAGAAAGGGCAAAAAAAGTTCATAGTCCATCTTCGGGGAACTGAGCCAAAGTTCACCCATGCTTCTTCATCTACCAGGGCAGACTTCTTGGAAACTTGGTTCCTCCTGGGAGATTACTGTTGTGCAAGCATCGGAGTCTCTGGTATAGGCTGCTGATTACTGAAAAAACAGAATCATTCATGGATAGCTAGGACCCAGAATTAGAGAGGAAAATTTTGAGTTCTGGTTATGACAGGCCCCTACACTGTTGACTAGTAGGGCAGAGTCAGTGAAGAAAGAAAATGAGTAGAAAGTTAACCAGTCCCAGCACCAGAAGTCGTGTGTAATGTTAAAACTGTCCATCTGTCTCAGGCTGAGCATCTAACACTTGAAAAAGGGTTGGGTATCACAGAGAACCATAGAGATTTTTTGTGCACTAATGAGGGGTAGGAAACTTCTCCACTAATATTAGGACTAGAAGATTTTTCCAATGAGTAAAAAACAAGGGGCTTTTTGAACATCTTGGAAAATAAAGCTTTATTGGAACAAGTTATAGAACAACTATGGGAACTTCACTATGATGAAGCATTTTTTTTTAATGATTTATCTGTGCATTCCTCTCCCCCAAGCACATTCTGATGGAATGGGGACAGGAAAGTTTCAATAAACATTCTCATTTGGAGAGAAAAATGGGTCGCAAACAGCAGCCACTGGTCCCTGGCAATTCTAAAACATTGCTGGATACACATTTAGAGGATGCTTACTCTGGGGGTAAGGAATATTAGCTGTGTTTTTTCTCTCCTCACCGTCCCCCCCCCCCCATTTCTTCTTGATCAATCATGCTAAACATTTATCAATCTTATTGAACTTAGCAAGGAAGCAGCTTGTAGATTCATTTATTTTCTCTATTTTTTTGTTCTATTTCATTGATTTCCATATTTTGTTATTTCCCTTCTTCACTTAATTTGGATTTAATTTGCTCTCTTGTAGTTTCCTATGGTTAAGTTTGGTTCATCGGCTTTGATAAAGCATTCTTAACTGAGTTCTATTTTCATGAAATGCCAGAAGAGTCTCCAGTATCTTCTATCTAAATGAAGACAACCCAGGAAGAGGAGAAGAGAGAACTAACACTTCGTGCTCTCAGGAAACAAAACTGAACAAGTTGGGACAAGGCACCAGTTCAAGCTTAAGCAGCTGCAGTTAATCTAAATATGAATCAAGATCTCCAGAACTGAAGAAAAGTAGAGCTTATCCTCTGGTCAAAAAATTCCCCAAAACAAATCTGAGATCCTAGTTCTAAACCAGATCTACTAATTTGCTACCTGTTGAAGTAGGTTCTGTGCATAGAAAAAATGTGAAGGAAAATGGGCTGGAGATTCAGCCTTCTGTCCTGGTCATCCTTAAACTCTAATGCTGACACAATTCAAATAATCAAAAGCCATCTATTTCCAGACAGATGCAAGATGTCAGCCTGATGGAGGTAGGCCAGAGAACAACCTATGCCATATCTTAGCAATGGCTGAAATAGAAACAGTTTTCCAAAAGGAACCTAACTTAGGGCCTACTAAAATTGGGGATGCCTTCCCTCTTTGGGCTAGTACTTAATTTTTTTGTTTGTAATGAGATCAAGACCTTAAGATATCAAAAAAATGTTTTACTCTACTTTTATTCCACTCCAAATACAAGGCCAAGCACGCCCCAGATATCATCCACACTGCTCCAGGCTTCAGCTTTGTAGCTTAGGTTGGCTTTGAACATTTTTGAACGGAATCCCATTTATTACTTTGCTTGGGCAGAACTTGTGAACCAGAGTAATGAAAGTTCACAGTGCGTTTGCCACATTTAAGCCAGGTCTTTTGTCCTTCCTCCTTCCCTCTACCCACTTTCCTTTTCTCCTTTTCTTCTTTCTTTCCTAAAATGTAAGTAGCAAACGTGATTTCTAAACAAATGAAGGCTTTTGGCAATATGCAAGTATTAAGAGTCCCAAGGTAGGTGTGCAACTTACCTTCGAGAAAGGGATCCGCAGATTCTTATTTAAGCACAATTCCCAGGATTCACCATCTCCTGGTTTTATTTGCTTCCCATGGGAGGAAAAATTATTACATGGTCTTAAGTCCTATAAAAGGGGTCTTCCTGAGAACCGACTTTTCACAGGGCCACAGGAGTTGTTTTACTCAATCCTACACATACAGATTCTTAAACTTGGCTGCAGTTTGGAATTACCTGAGGAATTTTCAAAACTAGCAGGTCTGAAATTTATCCCCCAGGGATTCAAATTTAATTTGGGGTGTGGCCTGAACATATTTTTTAAAGTTCTTCAGTTGTTAATTTGATGGCAGCCACCAGCAATATCTCACCTGGTAACCACTTAGAAATGCAAAGTCCTGCCCACCCTCAAATTTACTGAATCCGAAATTCAGGGTGGGATCCAGCAGTCTGTTTTAAACAGTCCCACCGGATGATTCTTATGCACACTGAAGTTTGAGAATAACTGTGGGAGAGGAGTGTGGATAGATAGGCTTTTAGTCCCAGTACCACAGATAAATAGCATGTTTTGCCTTCCTCTTACCCATGCTTGGAGAGAGAATTTATGTGATAAACTGTCAAAATGCTGCAATGTTTCTCAGCAGAAGGTGTAACAAGAAGAAAATATTCCTCTCTTATAGCTAGATTGAGAACCTCAAGAAAATCTCCTTAGCTGAGAAAATCTCTAGAAGAGCCTGCTTAAGTGCTTTCCTGTGGGCCACGCATGTTGGCTATCAGAAAGGCTTTATAGAGAACTTTAAAAATTCTAAAGCAAAAAGAAGAGAAATATATTCTAAAGGGAAAGGGAGAAGGAGTAGAGAAAAAGAGTCAGCAAGATGGCAGGAGCTAGATGACACTTTACCATTGCTCTCCACGTTTGGTTATTAAATGCTTGAAACACTTAGTGTGGGTGAATTCTCCAGAGACTCAAAGAGGTTTTACACCTAAATAATGGTGGTCATGCATACAGCCGTGAAGAACGTTAAGGCCAGCCTACATCTAGGTTATATTCTTGATTTTTAGATTGAAAGTAGCTGTAATTAGGATTATCGTGGTGCTCAGCTAGATTTGGGTTTGTTATGGTAACATTTTAAGGGACTCAGAGATTAAAATAAAACCTTTATTGACCAGTAATATAAATTAGTCACTGAACTAATGGGAATACAAGATAAAAAATTAGATCCTCCAGCTCATAAGAAAGGTCAAAATCCAGTGGTAAGAGATATCTCACTATTTCCCAGTTATTATATTGTGTAAGGTCCATGCCCAGAAAATAAAATATCATAGGCTAGAGCCAAAGAAACAATATTGCTGTGGTTGTGGATGGGAGTATCAGGGAAGACTTACTTCCAAGAGGAGATCACATTTTAATCCAGCTTTTAAAAGTGAACAGATTTCCAAAGCTGTGCTCCGTTTAGTTGGAATAGTAAAAATGGCTGGAATATGGGATGACAAGTGCAGGGAATGAAGCTGAAAATGCTGATGAATAATTGAGGGAAAACAGGTTTTCACAAGCAAGAAAACTGCACTATCAGGTTTTATAATTTAGAAAGAACTCTGAAAAAAAAAAAGAAAGAAAGAAAGAAAGAACTCTGATGGAGGTTGTGCTAGAAAGGAAGCAACTAGGAGCATGAAGCCCACTCAAGTGATTCTAGCAATGTTCCAAACAAGAGAAGACAAGTGTCTGAAGCACCGAGAGTAATGAATTGAGTTTTGTTTCAGGTCCCTCAAGGTAACATCATGTCTGAGGGCAAACTGTTTGGCAACTGTGAGCTAAGAGAACATCCAGACATTCATGTTCTGTATATTGAATGTACAAATGTGTTGAGAACAGACTGTAGGGTAGATATGAACAAAAGTAGAGACGGTGTGGAGGCCAACTGCAATAATCTAGGTAAGAGATGATGAAAATTTGGCCAAGATGACAGAAGTACGAGTGGTGAGAAGTAGTCAAATCCATTTTGAGAATACTGCTAAGTTTTGCTAATGGGTCTGATACAAAGTATGAGAGACAGAAGTCAAAGATGACTACAAGATTTTTGGCCTGAGCAACTAAAAGATTGCAGTTGCCATTAACAAAGATGGGGAGGGCTGAGAGGAATGGAAAGGGGAGGAGAAATAAGCTCAAGGTGCCAGTTTTATATCAGTAGGAAATATAATAAATTTACGTAAAAGATATTTGACTTGTGAAAGATATTTGACTAGACTGGTTTAATTGATGGATGATGGTTGACTGTGGATCCATCTCCACTTATGTGACTTAAAATAATTCATCATACAAGGATCTGATTCTCTTTTTAAAAAAGATTTTAATTTATTTGAGAGAGAGGTTGAACATGCAAGTAGGGGGAGGAGTAGAGGAAGAGGGACGAGCAGACTCCGCACTGAGTGCAGAGCCCAATGTGGGGCTCGATCTCACAATCCTGATATCATGACTTGAGCCAAAATCAAGAGTTGGATGCTGAGCTGACTGAGCCAGGTGGCCTGCTCTGATTCTTCCTAATCAGAGGAAGACATATCCATTTTAATTAAGTTTATTTAAGCTGAGCCAGAGATCTGTTTTTTATATTTATATTGCTAGGATAAAAGCTGATTCACAAGCAGATGAACCAACAGGTATAAACTGGAGTAGTGGGCACTTAATGAAAGTGTGGCCATCAACTTTTGTAGATGGTTTTTGGTATCAAAATCTAGAAATATATGAGCCCTGCAAGTATAAAAACTGTGCTCTTGACCTTGGATTCTTATAAGAAGTATGTCTACAACCCTGACAGTGAGTCTTTCATACATCAGGATCAGCTAATTTATTAAACATCTTTCATCTGAATGTCTGTTTTTAGTACTATTTTAGAAATTCCAGATGACCAACTGGGACTTATCTCAAGTATTAAGGATGGTTCAATATTAAAAAATCAGTTAATGTAATCCATCACATCAGCAGGCTAAAAAAAAAAAAAAAGTCACAATCATACCAATAGGTACAGAAAAGACTTTTGAACAATACCAAACATACATTTATGATGAAAACCCTCATTGAACTAGGACTGGAGAGAAACTTCCTCAACTTTGATAAAGAATTTCTAAAAAAAAGCACCAAAAAAAAAAAAAGAAAACCAGCCTACAGTTAACATCATACTTAAGCTGAGAAAATAAAAACCCACTAAAATTACGTACAGGGCAAGGATGTCTGTTCTTACCACTCCTTTTCAACATTATGCTGTAAGATTTAGCTAATGCAATAAGCCAATAAAAGGAAATAGAAGGTATACAGATTGGGAAGACATAAAACTACCTGTGTTCACAGATCATATAATCATCTAGGTAGAAGATCCAAAACAATCATTAAAAAAAATTAATGAAACTAATAAGCAATTATAGTGAGGTTGCAGGATACAAAGTTAATATGAAAAATTCAACTGCTTTCTTATATACCAGCAATGAACAAGTGATATTTAAAATTGAAAATATAATACCATTGACATTAGCACCCCCCAAGATAAAGTATTTAGGTAGAAACCTAACAAAATATGTGTAAGATCTATGCAAGGAAAACTACAAAACTCAGATGAAAAAAAAAATCAAAGAACTCAATAAATGGAGAGACAGTCCTTGTTCATGGACAGACTCACTATTCCCTGTTCATGGAGAGACTCAATATTGTTAGGATGTCCATTCTTCTTCCAACTTGATCTGTGAATTGAATGCAATCTCAATCAAAACCATTGTAGGTTATTTTGTAGATATTAACAGACTGATGCTAAAGTTTATATGGAAAGTAAAAAGACCCAGAATAGTCAACACAATATTGACGGAGAAGAACGAGATTGAAGGACTGACTCAACCCAACTTCAAAACTTACTATAATGCTTCCAATAATAAAGACAGTGGTATTGGTGAAAACAAACGGATCAATGGAACAGAAAAAAAGAGTCCAGAAATAGACCAATATAATCAACTAATCTTTGACAAAGGAGCAAAGGCAATACAATGGAGTAAAGATGGGTCTTTTCAACAAATGGTGCTGGAACAATTGCACATCCACATAAAAAAAAATCTAGACATATACCTTATAACCCTCACAAAAGTTAGCTCAAAACAGATCAGAGGCCTAAATGTAAAATGCAACACTATAAACCTTCTTAGAGACAGTAAGAGAAAACCTAGATGATCTTGGGTATGGCAATGACTTTTTTAGATACAACACCAAAGTCATGATCTGTTGAAGAAATAAGTGATAAGCTGGACTTCATTACAATTAAAAACTGCTCTGTGGAAGACAGTGTCGAGAAAATGAGAACACAAGCCACAGACTGCGAGAACATATTTGCAAAAGGTACACCTGATAATGGACTGTGATCGAAAATATACAAAGAACTCTTAAAACTCAATAATGAGAAAACAACTCAGTTTAAAAACCTTAAGAGACACCTCACCGAAGAAGATACACAGATGGCAAATGACCATATAAAAACATGCTCCATATCATATGTAATCAGAGAAAAGGAAATTAAAACAATGAGATACCACTGCACACTTAGTAGAATGGACACATCCCAAACACTGACACCACCAAATTCTGGCAAGGACGTAATGAGAATTCTTATTGATAGCTGGTGGGAACACAAAATGGTACATAGCCACTTTGGAAGATAGTTTGGCAGTTTTTTATAAAACTAAACATATGCTTATCATGTGACTTAGTAATCATGTTCCTTGGTATTTACCCAAAGGCATTGAAAACTTACCTCCACACAAAAACCTGCATACAGGTGTTTACAGCAGATTTATTCATAATTGGCAAAATGTGGAAGCAACCAAGAAATCCTTTAGTAGGTGAATGGATACACCATAGTACATTCCGACCATGGAATATTATTCAGCACTAAAAAGAGATGAGCTATCACATCATGAAAAGGCAGGGAGAAACCTTAAATGCATATCACTAAGTGAAAGAAGCCAACCTGTAAAGGCTATATACTGTGTGATTCCAATTATATGACATTCTGGAAAAGGGGAACTACACAGACAGTAAAAAGGTCACTGCTTGGGGCACCTGGATGGCTCAGTCGGTTAAGCATCTGTCTTCAGCTCAGGTCATGATCCCAGAATCCTGGGATCGAGCCCCACATCAGGTGGGGACCCTGCTTCTGCTGCTCCCCTTGCTTGTGCACTCACTCACTCTCTCTTTCTCTGTCAAATAAATAAGTAAAATCTTTAAAAGAAAAAAAATCACTGCTTGCCAGGGATGGGTGGGATAGTGATGAAAAGAGTACAGAGGGATTTTAGGGCAGTGAAAATACTCTGCATGATACTAGAATGATGGACGCACATCATTAAGTATTCGCCCAAACTCACAGAATGTGCCACACCAAGAGTGGACCTTAAGTAAACTACAGACTTTGGGTAATGATGATGTGTCTGTGTAGGTGTAGGTTCATCACTGCAACAAATGTACCACTCTGCTGGGGAATGTCAATAATGGGAGAGGCTATCTGGGAAATCTCTGTGCCTTCTGTTCAATTTTGCAGTGAACCTAAAACTGCTCTAAAAAATAAAGTCTTAAAAAAAAAAACCCACACATAAAAAGTCCATAGAGGCAAACCTTGACACAGTATTTTTCCATATTTATTTAGCTTTCTTTTAGCTAAGTAAGCACAGTTTGAAACAGCTCACTAATCATTTTACAATTCTGCAATTACAAACAATATCATAACATGCATGAATAGTGCTCTTGATATTACTTTAAACATTTTAAAGATAAGTTGAGTTAGTTTTGTGTTGAGTTAATGTATAGCTACTGAGTTACTAAATAACTACTGAAAAAGCTGAGTGAATTTTAATTGTAGTAATTTGATTATTAATCTTTATAAGTAAAAGAGAAGTGCTGCTAAGAGTATAAGAATCAAGGGTTTTCTAACAGAGAAGGAAAACTTAACTATGACAGAGCATAAACCTATATAAATCAGTTGGCTAATCATATTTTTGAAGAAGTCCATAAGGCATTTGAGAATTTCTTAAGTATCTTATGTGTTATTATCATAATAGCGTCATTTTTATCATTGCAAGTTCACATAGTACAATATGTTGTGTATACACAAAATTCCTTTTCTGCAGCTGGTCATATTTCAACTGATTTCTGCAAACTTGTCACTGCTAATCTGTGTTGGTAGAACAAAGCAGTGCTGAAAAGTTTGGAAATCTAATTTTGAGAGCCCATAGCCCCTACCTTCCACATGGAATGTGAACATTCACTTCAATTGTAAAGTAAATAATAACGGAGCAAGAATTCAGGAAAAGTACATGTGGGTCCCTTGGCCTAAACGTCCATTGTCTACCTGCCTACCACTGTGTCTTAAATATTCAGTTATACTGCCATCTGCTCTCAAAACTGTATTCCTTTCCACAGCCTCTTCTGTGGGCATGAGAGCACTTGACACACTAAACTATACTGACTCGTTTCATCTGACCCTTGTATTAGCATTTAAAGACAGGCTGTCCTTTCTCACCTGTATATCCTGATCCTCGAAATGTTAAATACTCTGCAAATGTTTGTTAAATGAATAAATGAATGAGTATTTATTTCAGATGTTGTAACTAAATATCCCAGATGTTGTAATTAAACATTGTACTATTTCATTACTTCAAACTATGCTTAATATCATGCCAATAATAAGCAAGAAAATGAATCATCTCAGCCTATTCTAACATAAATACTTTAGTCCTCGTGTTCACTTATATTCATGAACTGGCACAGTGAAGTATTAGCTTTCACTACCTTACTCTTCACTCACATTCACTGTTGTGACCACTGATCAGAACAAAACCTAAAGAAGCATGTCTCACGAAATGATGTATCAGTAATGCTAACACTGAGCTATTAAAATAAATTTTCTCATCCAAGCTTATCTATTTGTACTTTCAAAGCAAGATTATTTCATGATAAAAGCTAGGCCTAATCACTTTTTAATTCTACTTTTCCTTTGGTACAATAAATAAACCATGAAACAACAATTTCTACCAGTTTTTAATACATTACTATAACTATTTCATGTTTCTTCCCCATTCACATCCTTACAGGTAAAATGCCAGTATAGTGAATTCTCTTGGATAACCAAATTGATTGTTCTTGTAAGCTCACCATTAAAAATTACTTTATGTATATCACATAGCTCTCAGGAACAATTTATTAACAAAAATGTTAGGCTTCAAGAAGTGAAAATCAGTGTCTGAAATCTGAGTAAAAAATTACACACATACAATTCTTTCCTTCAACAAGAACAGAAATCAGTATGTAGTATGGTACTCTTCATTTTGAAATTTTGTGTGTACAATTATATAACTGTCAAGAAATGGTTAATCCCCTTTTCTCCTTCGTAATAATAAAGGCTCCAACAAAATACTTTCCATACCAGTTTATTCTTCATAAATAAATCACTATTATAATAGACTATTGAGAATGAAAATATTCGAACTGTTTATTAAAAAATAGCCCTTCCTGATTAATGGAATTTGTTTTAATGGGATTTTATCCATGGTATCTTAAACTTTAAACAAGTAACCATTAAAATAAAAAAGTCAATCACAGAGTATCCAAGTAACTGTATCACAGATCTCAGGAAACAAACATTCAGAAAAGATTTAAGGCTAGCAGCCAGTAATAGCCTCTCATAAAACCCAACAAACCTTACAATTATAATTAGACTTCAAAGGGACCAAAATATTAGTTTATGTTGAGCCAAGATTAGGAAAATCTTCCACTGTTGGCATTTTCATGTTCTTAGTTTTTCAATCAAACAATCAGCCTGTAATTTTGAAAACACAACATATTTCTTTTTAGATTCTAGTTATTATAGCCTATATAAAATAATTCTACTGGCATCCCTATTATAGTAAGTCACAGCAGAAGCGCTGGATAGTACATATTCTGTTCCTAAGTCTATCTTCTAAAAAATGTCTCAATATAATAGTCTTATAATCTATAGTAAAGGTATTCCACACTGTATATAAATAGGTTGATTTTTATCCATATTGCATATTCATTAAAAAACTTTAATAAGAAAAAGAAAATAAATACAATATTAACATTTTAAAAAGTAAACTACATGTGGAGGGACCTTAAATACATATTACTAAGTGAAAGAAGCCAATCTGAAAAGACTATATACTGTATGGTTACAACCATATGACATTCTGGAAAAGGTAAAGCTGTGAAGGCATTAAAGAGATCAGTGGTTACCAGGAATCAAGGGAGAGGGAGAGATGAACGGGTCAGCACTGAGGATCTTATTACACTATCATGTTGGATACATGTTACTACACATTTGTTCAAACTCATAAAAGATACAATACCAACAATAAACCCTAATGTAAATTATGAACTTTGGGTAAAGATGATATGTCACTGTAATTTCATGGATTATAACAAATGTATCCCTGTGATGTAGGATATGTCCATAGTGGGAGACTGTGAGTATATGGAGGACAGAGGGAATATGGGAACTCTCTGTACTTTCCATTCAGTCTTACTGTGTGAACCTAAAACTGCTCTAAAAAATAAAATCTATTAAAAAAATTTAAAAGTAAACCAAAGCATTCTGGTTATTATTTCAAAAAAACCTCTTATATATCTGAAACATCATTTAAGATATTTTGAAATCAATTATCTTTATCTTGATTTTTTTCAAAGTCTCATAATATATGCTGACAGATCTAAGGAGAGTGCAGATTCAAGATGAACCATTGACAGATCTTATAATTTTTTTCATTTTTTTCTAACTAAAAAGTCATATAAGGAAATATAGTTAAAAACATTTCAAAAAATTCATTTTAATTACTTTATTATAAAAGCATGGAGCATATAAAAAATTAGAAATACAAATAAAGAAAAAAATCCTTTTAACCACACAGATTTTTTTAAAGAGATCACACCATCTCTATCAAATATTCTACTAATTTTTGTTTCAAAAACACACACACACAAATATCTTAAATTATTTTTAAGTTAAATATAATCACCAGGGATAATAAGCTTGAAATATGAAGTTTCTAGAAATTACACTCTTTAATTTCTTGGGTACCATGGCTATAATAATAATATGCATTGAGAGCAATTATTTAATTTGTACTTCAGTGCTTGTTTAACTACAGCAATTACAGGTCTCCTTACCATCATGGACACACAGCACCTGGTAAATTACTAGTCCAGTGGCCCTGGAAGGACATCACTCTATAACTAACGCTTGACTGTCAGACAACAGGCCCATAATCAGCTTGAATTCTAGTCTACTTTTGCCCCAGAAAAGCAGAAACCTGCCTTTTTTTTTAGCTCAATGGCTTGAACCTCAGATCTGACCATTGATGCTACCAGGGCAGCCCTTTACTCAATTAGAAAATTACAATTCAATTTCTACCATAATGTTGGTGATGATAACAGAGGCAGCCGGTAGTATTTTTTTTAATTTTTACTTATTTATGATAGTCACACAGAGAGAGAGAGAGAGGCAGAGACACAGGCAGTTGGAGAAGCAGGCTCCATGCACCGGGAGCCCGACGTGGGACTCGATCCCGGGTCTCCAGGATCGCGCCCTGGGTCAAAGGCAGGCGCCAAACCGCTGCGCCACCCAGGGATTCCCCCAGCCGGTAGTATTTACTAGTACTTACTATTTGCAAGGTATAGTTTTAAGTGCTTTATATGTAAATTATTTTACTGATCCTCTTAGCAACCCTACAGGTGGGCAGTATTCCTTCTACACAGGTAATAGATAAAGAACTTGGGCCATAAAACATTTAAGTAACTTGCACAAGGGACATCATGTAAATAACGAAGCCACAGTTTCAATCCAGATTGGACCCTGGGTGCTGAACTGTTCTGGCAATGGAGACTTAGCCATAGCTTCTCTTCCTACAGATCTGATAACCTAGAGGATCTCTTATATTAAAAATATTACTTTGGATATCCGTAAGTAGAACATTAAGAGAGAGACCAAGAGGATGAGGGTTGTTAAGTGCCTACAGTTGCCAAGAAAAGAAGAACTACAAAAAAAAAAAAAAAAAAAAAGGACAAATATTTTAAGTATTTGTGTATGCTGCTACTATAATAATACTTACTGTGATAAACCAATAGGAATTCACTCTATAAACCAACTTTGATAAGAAGCCAAGTTGATCAACAGGCGCCAGAACGTGAAGGTGCAAGTGAGAAATGGAGCAGAATGGAGGCATATGGAAACCCATTCTAAAACAGAAAGGTAAGAGATACTTGGCAAGGCAGTTCTACAACAATTTAAAGCTATTTTTTTATGTCAAAACACATTAATATTAAGATACCCCAAACAGGTTACCTACGGTAGACTGCCACTCAAACATCTCTTTTACTGCTTTCTTTATACATTTCCCAATAGTCAAACACTTCCTCCTCTCTTTGTGCTGAAGTTCACAGTAACAAACTCTTCATCAAGGAAGGGCTTAAGAGCATATTATGTCTCAGTAAAACCTTTACGAATTCTGAGTTTGCATTATGTTTTATCACCTTGGCCCTTAACAATTTTAATGTTTAATTCTCGTAAGATACGACTCTGCAATGAATCTTTAAAAAAATTACAGGGCACTCCTGGGATCTTTAACTTTTAGACTGCATAGCTGAGTCATGAAGTTGTTTGTTGTGTACTACGTTTGGTATAAATTCCACCCTTTTCTTTAAAAAAAAAAAATTACAGGACACTCAAGGGTTCCCTTATTCTAAGACATAGCCACCTCCTTTCAGAAAGTAGTCATTTCCTTATCAACCCATCTTCTAGTGGTTAAGTTAATTATATCATTATTTGAAAAACTTTTTATCATCACTCAAGTTTCTTGTTTAATAATGAAAATAAGTTAGATGAGAATTATTCATAATTATCTGTTTTATAAAACACTTACAAAAGAATTCCTTTGACTACTAACAAATTTCTACCAAGAAATTTTTTTAATATGTTCTATCTCTTAAAAATCAGCTTACAATTAAGTCCCCTTAGAATTTCTGAGTGGAGCAAGGTACACTTGTAGTAATAATCCAAGCCTACAAATTTCTGTCTGCTGAAACTAGAAGTGAGTCTCAATTAAAAAAAAAAAAAAAGACAACAGTGGGAGTGTAGGAGGAAGGCAAAGAAGTGGTATATTGCGTCAACACAGGATTGACGATGGAAAGTCATAAACACAACACACATGGAAAAGCTTCCACAACTATCTAGAAAAGATAGACTGGGTTCTCCCTCTGTGTAATACAGAATCAAGTAATCTAAAAGCTAGAAGCAACTGAAGGGTTCATTCAACTCTTTCATTTCAAAGATGGGGAAGCCAAGATCCAAAAAGTAGGAGACTTCCCAAGGTCGCAAAGTCAAGCAGTGGTAGAGTGAGGATTGAGACTCAGTCCAATGTTCATTCTTCTAAGAAGCATTCCTATGACTGGGAAGGGAATGTGCTGCTCTTTGGCCATAGGGTCTCAAATACCATCTGTTCCTTGTCATTATCACCCTTCAATAGTGCTTGATAGTTTTCAGAGGATTTTCTTCTTCTTCTTTTTTTTTTTAAGATTTTATTTATTTATTCGTGGGAGACACAGAGAGAGAGAGGCAGAGATACAGGCAGAGGGAGAAGCAGACTCCATGCAGGGAGCCCAGGCAGAGGGAGAAGCAGACTCCATGCAGGGAACCCAGGCAGAGGGAGAAGCAGACTCCATGCAGGGAGCCCAATGCGGGACTCAATCCCAGGACCCCAGGATCACGACCTCAGCCAAAAGGTGCTCAACAGCTGAACCACCCAGGCATCCCCAGTTTCCAGAGGATTTTCACACCCACAATCTTATTTTAACCTATAAGTAGGCAAAGGAGGTATTACCTTGGAGATGTTAAATGTCTCAACTAGCACAACCAGTATGAGCATAGTACACAGCAAATAGCATGGGTAACATTAGAATTCAGGTCTCTTTGAATTCCAGTTCAGATGTTAGAAGTAATCTCCTTTGGTTACACAAGGCAAAGCCAGAAGTGTTTTAAAAATCTACTATTTAGATTAAGTAAAATAGTTGCCACATTGACCATTATATGCTTTTTGCTCAAACTTTGGTGAATGCCCAAGATCAGTTCTGCAGGCAACAAATTCAAGTTAATTTCATACTTGAAGTATAATAATATATTTTTAAATCACATAAAATAAAATATTTTCTAAAGAAATTCAATTTACACACAGTTTTTCAAGAAATGCACATGTTGAACAAAGAAAGGTAGACTTATAACTATTTTACTTACCTGCTGTTTAAATATACTTGTCTGCCCAAACTTCAAGAGGTGATTATTAGATGCTAAGACAATGAGACATATTACCCTATGAGAGTAATAAGATTTATTAAATTTATACTACCAATGAACAATGTATGCTCGCTTTCAGGAAAACTGCATGTCTGCCACCTCTACTTTTATTTCCCAGGAGGAAACAACGTTTCAGAAAAACCAGCTGCATATATTGGTTTCTATCTGGAAGTATACATACCTTGCATTTTTGAAGTCAGTGAAATTATTCCTTTCAAGAATGGTTTTCCCAACAGCTACCATGCTCTCAACTATAAAACAGGAAAGAAACTACATTACACTGTAGTAGAAGACATTACTAAATTGTAATGAATTTTAACTCTTCTGATCTAGTCAAAGTTGTATCCAATAGGTAAACGTTTAAAGACCTGTTTAATAGGTCTAAGTTACTGAGAAGTTTGCTCATTAACATGACAGGAAGATTCCACCTACCACAAAGTACGATGTATAGGCTGACTTTGAATAGCTGTTGAGTGTGATCAAGGGACTACACCTAGGACATCTGATGCTACTGAGGTCTACCTCTGATCATAAGGAGACAAAGTAATAAGCAAGTATGTCTGAATTAAGAAGAGAGACAGGAAAGACAAGAAATTTGTCTTTCAGCCCAAATGAGGATATGATAGGCTTTTATGTCAGCCTACTTTAATTAGCTAAATGTTCGTATAATTGTTTTGGCTTCTGAATTCTATCTGCTTTAGCGTCTCTACTGTCTTGGTGCTTTATGGTCTTTGGATAGGATTATACTTTCCCATGAAAGAAATTTTGGTAAACCTGCAATCTCTAAAGCACAATGTCAAACTTTATACTTCTTTTGTTTCTGAATGGTGTAACCAAGTATTTGGAAGGGGAAAGAAATGAGAGAATCTACAGAGGGTGCTTGTATTAAAAGACACTCTTAAAATTGTTGCTAATGCTTACTTCCCTAAGTCAGGGTTGAGCCAGGAGGATAATACCATATCATCTAAAAAAAAAAAGTCAGGTTACTTCAAGCAAGACTGTATCTTGTTTTCTTTTAAAATACAATACTCCCAAGATCCCAGACATGGGGGAAAAGAATGTTCTCTCTTTTAACTTCTTTAAAAGACATATGACTGCTTAAAGCAATAATTTTAACAGTACCATATTATAAAGTATGCAGATGTAATATATATGACAACAATAACACAAAGTATTGCAAAGTTTCTCACATTTCTCATGAACTGATAAAATGTGAATTCTCATTATATTATTATAATTACACGAGTATTTTAATCTCTCTCGAGCAACCATTTTAAAAAGTGTGAAGAGGAATACATAAAAAAGCAAGAAATAAATTAAGAGTAGAATAACAAAAAATATATTTGACCACAAAAAGGCAGGAAAGAAACAGCAATAACAACAAAAAATGGGACAAACAGAAAACAAATGACAAGATAGTACACCTAAATCAAACTGCATCAATAGTTATTAAACATTTATGAACTAAACACTCCAATTAAAAGTCAGAGATTTTCATACTACATTTAAAAAATAATAACACAAAAGCGAAAGGAGAGAGGAGGCAGGATGGCAGAAGGACAGGGCGGTCCTCTTTCATCTGGTTCCCCCCAAATTTAGCCAGATAACTATCAAACCATCCGGAACACCTATGAATTCAGCCTGAGATGTAAGGAAGGCTGGAACTCCACAAATAGAAAAGTGACCACTTCTTGCAAGGTAGGAGTACAGAGAAGAGAAACGGGGGGGGGGGGGGGGGGGGGGGAGACATATCAAAGATAAACTGCGGGGGGGCGGAGGCGGAAGACTGCAAGCTGGCTGCAGGACAGTGATACAGCCCTGGAGCTCAAAACCAGGACCTTTAGAAACCTGCTCCTGTGAGACACTTCCCTGCCTGGAAGGTGCTCAGTGGGGGAAGCAGGGCCAACTCCCAGGAGGGACAGTGGGGTCTCAATATTCCCAGAGGAACAGGAGGAACAGGGGTGCCCAAGCCAGCAGAGTTCCCAAGCACTGGCGCAGGGAAATGGGTTTAGGTCAGCGAGCTTGGAAGAAGGCTCAGCATGTTGCGTCATTAACCACAAACCGGGGACAGGAGACTGCTCTCCGTGCTGGGTCCCTGCAAAGGACTAGAATGCAGCAACCCTCTGCTTCCATCTGGGAGGGGTGGAGCAGGTGTGGGCAAAACCAGGCAAAACCTCTCCGGCAGGAGCCCTGCAAATTGCACAACCAGTGTCTCCACCCCTCCCTGCCCCTGGGAAGGATCTGAGTGGGTGGGCACTGTAGGAGTCTGCAGTTTGGCACACGCTGGGATCTCCTGGCTCTGGAAATGGAGATCTAGTTTCAGTTTTTTATCCCCCTTTCATCGAACAAAGACCTCACAGGGCAAACAGCTCACACTGAGCCTGGCCACCTGGCAAGGAGCAGTACAACTGCACCCAGGCATAGACACCTAAGAAACAGCGCAGTAGGCCCCTCCCCCAGGAGACCCCCCAGAAAAACCAGGGGAACAGCAAGTTTACTGGCCAAGCAGCACTGGAAAGCTCCAGGACTAGGGGAAAATAGTATATAGAACTTGAGGGGTTTTTTTCTTATGATTTGTTTATCTTTTAGGTTAAAAATTTCCAATATTCTTTCTTTTTTCCCATCTTAACTATAATATCTTATCAACTCTTCATTTTTAAGATTTTCTTTTTTTAACTTTCATATTTTACAATTCCATGTTATTTTTTTTATACAATTACATGTTATTGATATATTCTTCATTTTTGGCTTTCTTTCACCATATTCAATTTTATTTCTGTGTGTAAATATATATATATATATGGGTTTTTTTATATAATTTTGGAATTTAGTACATTCTAACATACAGACCAAAAAAATATTCAGAACCAAGTGGAGCATTGTTTTGGTCTGCTCTGTGAGATTATAATATCTTTCTTTCACCATCTCCCCTGCCCCCCCCCCCACACTTTTTTTTCTTTTTCTTTGTCTTTTATCTTTTATTTTCTGGTCCCTGACCTCTTCAGAATTGTCTAGTGAGTGTTTTGGTTGGGTTGTGGTTGATATTTTTGACTCTGCTCATTTGTACAGCCATTCTGCACTGGACAAAATAACCAGAAGGAAGAATTTACCACAAAAGAAAAAAAAAAGAGGTAATGTTCTCTGCCATTGATCTAATGGATATGGATTTAAGTAAAATGTTGGGAGAGAGAATTCAGAATTACAATTATAAAGTTACTAGTTGGATTTGGCAAAAAGCATAAAAGATTCTAGAGAATGTCTTACTGAAGAAATAAGATTTAATCAGGCAAAAATTAAAAATACTCTGAGATACAGTCTAAACTGGATGCTCTTAACAGGGTAAATGCAGCAGAAGAGAAAGTAAGACAAGTTGATGGAAAGGAAGGAAGCTGAGGAAAAGAGAGAAAAACAACTAAGAGCCCACAAGGAGAGGCTCCGAGTATTAAGTAATAGTTTGAAGAAAATCCATATTATTGGAATTCCAGAGGATATGGAGAGAGAGGGACAACCAGAAGGTATTTATGAACAAATCATAGCTGAGAACTTCCCTAGATAAGGGACCAGGCATTCATATCCAAGAGATAGAGAGGACCCCTCCCAAAATCAACAAAAACTGATCGACACCCCAACGTATTAATAGTGAAGCTTGCAAATTTCAGAAATAAAGAGAAAATCCTAAAAGCAGCTCAAGACAAGAGATTCCTAACATATAGGGGGGAAAATACTAGATTAACAGCAGACTTATCCACAGAGACCTGGCAGGCCAGAAAGGGCTGGCATGATATATCAGGCTCCTAAATGAGAAAAACATGCAGCCGAGAATACTTTATCCAGCAAGGCTGTCATTCATAATCGAAAGAGAGATAAGGAGCTTCCAGGAGACAGAAACTGAAAGAGTATGTGACTATCAAACCAGCCCTTCAAGAAATATTAAGGGGGATCCTGTGAGCAAAGAGAAAGCCCAAAAAACAGAGGCAATCTGCAGAAATACAGACTATACAGGTAATATAATGGCACTATATTCATATCTTTCAATAGTTACTCTGAACATGAATGGGCTAAATGCTCCAGTCAAAAGACACAGGATATCAGACAGGATAAAAAAGCAAGACCCATGTATATGCTGTCTGCAAGAGATTCATTTTAGATCTAAGGACACCTCCAGACTAAAAATGAAGGAGTGGAGAACCACTTACCATGCAAACAGACCTCAAAAGAAAGCTGGGGTAGTAATCTTCATACCAATAAATTACATTTTAAACCAAAGGCTTTAATAAGAGATGAAGATGGACACTGTATCATGCTGAAAGGTTCTATACAACAAGAAAAACCTAACAAGAATATTTATGCCCCTAATGTGGGAGCAGCCAATTATATCAACCAGTTAATAACCAAAGTAAAGAAACACATAGATAATAAATTAATAGTAGAAGACCTCATCACTCCACTCTCAGCAAAGAACAGATCTTCTAAGCAGAAGATCAACAATGAAACAAGGGTTTTCAATGACACACTGGGCCAGATGGACTTCATGGATATATACAGAACATTCCATCCTAAAGCAGCAGAATATACATTCTTCTCAAGTGCACATGGAACTTTCTCTAGAATAGACCACATACTGGGTCACAAATCAGGTCTCAACCAATACCAACAGACTGGGATTATTCCCTGCATATTTTCAGACCATGATGCTTTGAAACTAGAACTCAATCACAAGAAGAAATTTGGAAGGAACTTAAACACTTGGAGGTTAAAGAGTATTTCACTAAAACATGAATGGGTCAACCAGAAAATTTGAAAACAATTAAAAAATTCATGCAAACCAAAGAAAATGAAGGCACAGCTGTTCAAAATCTCTGGGATATAGCAAAGGCGTCCTAAGAGGGAAGTACATTTCCATCCAAGCCCCTCTAAAAAAAAATTGGAAAAATCTCAAATACACAAGCTAACCTTACAACTAAAGAACTGGAGAAAGAAGAGTAAATAAAGCCTAAATCAAGCAGGAAAAGAGAAATGAGAAAGATAGAGCAGAATTCATTGAAATAGAAACCAGAAGAACAGTAGAACAGATCAACAAAACCAGGAGCTAGTACTTTGAAAGACTTGTTAATAAGATAGATAAACCCCTAGCCAGACTTATTGAAAAGAAAAAAGACTCAAATTAAAAAAATCATGAATGAAAGAGGAGAGATCATAACCAACACCAAGAAAATACAAATGATTTTATGAACCTATTACGAGCAACTCTATGCCAACAAATCAGGCAATCTGGAAGAAATGGATGCATCCCTGGAAACCTATAAATTACCTAAACTGAAACAGGAAGAAATAGAAAATCTGAACAGACCAATAACCAGCAAGGAAATTGAAGCGGCCATCACAAACCTTCCAAGACACAAAAGTCCAGGACCAGATGGCCTCCCAGGGGAAATCTACCAAACATTTAAAGAAGAAATAATACCTATTCTACTAAAGCTGTTTCAAAAGGTAGAATGGAAAGAAAACTTCCAAACTCATTCTATGAAGCCAGCATTATCTTGATCCCAAAGCCAGACAAAGACCCTATCAAGGAGAATTACTGACCAATATCCCTGATGATCATGGATCTCAAAATATTCACCAAGATACTAGCCACTAGGAGCCAAAAGTACATTAAAAGGATTACCCACCACGACCAAGTGGGATTTATCTCTAGGATGCAAGAGTGGTTCAACATTTGTAAATCATCAGTGTGATAGATCACATTAATAAAAGAAAAGATAGGGGATCCCTGGGTGGCTCAGCGGTTTGGCACATGCCTTCAGCCCAGGGTGTGATCTTGGAGTCCTGGGATCGAGTCCCATGTCGGGCTCCCTGCATGGAGCCTGCTTCTCCCTCTGCCTGTGTCTCTGCCTCTCTCTCTCTGGGTCTCTCATGAATAAATAAATAAAATCTTTAAAAAATAAAAATAAAAAAAGAAAAGATAAGATAAGAACCACATGATCCTCTCAATTGATGCCGAGAAAGCATTTGGCAAATACAGCATCATTTCCTGATTAAAACTCTTCAAACTGTAGGGATAGAGGGAACATATCTCAATATCATAAAAGCCATCTATGAAAAGCCTCCAATGAATATCATTCTCAATGGGGAGAGCTTTGCCCCTAAGGTCAGGAACATGACAGGGATGCCTACTCTCACCATTGTTGCTTAACATAGTACTAGAAGTCCTAGCCTCAGCAATCAGACAACAAAAACAAATAAAAGGCATTCAAATTGGCAAAGAAGTCAAACTCTCACTCTTTTTTTTTTTTCAAACTCTTACTCTTAACAGATGACATGATACTGTATAGGGAAAACTCAAAAAAATCCTCCCCAAAACTGCTAGAACTTGTACAACAATTCGGCAGTGTGGCAGGATACAAAATCAATGCACAGAAATAAGCTGCATTTCTATATACTAAAAATGAGACTGAAGAAAAAAGAAATTAAGGAATCAATCCAATTTACAGTTGCACCCCAAAGCATAAAATACCTAGGAATAAACCTAACTAAAGAAGTAAAGGATCTGTACTCTAAAAGCTACAGAACACTTATGACAGAAATTGAGGAAGACACGAAGAGACAGAAAAACATTTCCATGCTCACAGATTGAAGAATATATATTGTGAAACTGTCTATGCTACCCAGGGCAATTTACACATTCAATGCAATCTCTATCAAAATACCATGGACTTTCTTCACAGAGTTGGAACAATCTTAAGATTTGTATAGAGTCAGAAAAGACCCTGAATTGCCAGAGGAATGTTGAAAAAGAAAACCAATGCTGGGGGCATCACAATGCCGGATTTCACATTGTACTACAAAGCTGTGATCATCAAGACAGTGTGATACTGGCACAAAAACAGACACATAGATCAATGGAACAGAATAGAGAACCCAGAAGTGGACCCTCAGCTCTATGGTAAACTGATCTTCGACAAAGCAGCAAAGAATATCCAATGGAAAAAGGACAGTCTCTTCAATAAATGGTGTTAGGAAAATTGGACAGCCACATGCAGAAGAATGAAACTAGATCACTCTCTTACACCACACACAAAGATAAAATGGTTGAAAGATCTAAATGTGAGACAAGAATCCATCAAAATCCTAGAGGAGAACATAGGGAACAACAATTTTAAACTTCGCTATGGCAACTTCTTGCAAGACACATCTATGAAGGCAAGGGAAACAAAAGCAGAAAATGAACTATTGGGACTTCATCAAGATAAAAATCTTCTACACAGCAAAGGGAACTGTCAACAAAACTAAAAGACAACCTACAAAATGGGAGAAAATATTTGCAAATGACATATCAGATAGAGGGCCAATATCTAAGATCCATAAAGAATTTTTCAAACTCAACACCCAAGAAACAAACAATCCAGTCAAGAAATGGGCAGAAGACATGAACAGACATTTCTCCAAAGAAGACCTGCACATGGCCAACAAGCACATGAAAAAATGCTCCACATCACTTGTCACCAGAGAAATACAAATCAAAACCACAATGATCCACCAGTGAGAATGGCTAAATTAACAAGACAGGAAACAATAAATGTTGGCGAGGATGTGGAGAAAGGGGAACACTCTTGCACTGTTGGTGGGAATGCAAACTGGTGCAGCCACTCTGGAAAACTGTGTGGAAGTTCCTCAAAGAGTTAAAAATAGAGCTACCCTATAACCTAGCATTTGCACTACTGGGGATTTACCCCAAAGATACAAGGTGAGGGCAGCCCTGGTGGTGCAGTGGTTTAGCGCCGCCTGCAGCCCAGGGCGTGATCCTGGAGACCCGGGATCGAGTTCCACACCGGGCTCCCTGCATGGAGCCTGCTTCTCCCTCTGCCTGTGTCTCTGCGCCTCTCTCTCTTTCTCTCTGTGTCTCTCATGAATAAATAAATAAAATCTTAAAAAAAAAGAAAAAGAAAAAGAAATGACTTAGGAAATGCTAACTGGTAAGTCACAGAACTCATAAGTAGGAAAATATAGGATAATCCTGTAAGAAACAAAACAAGATACAAAATCTTTTCAGAAGCTAAAAGGGCATCGCTAAAATCTCATAACTAAACTTCGGTGTTAGTTCATCTACACAAGAAACTTACAAGGCAGGTACCAATATGGTCTCATTTTTTTTTTTAGCACTTTCCATTTTCAGAGTCAAGGAAAGCCATCATTTAAAAAACAGAGAGACATTATCTTTTAGAGATCTTAAAGATTAAATAACACGATGTCTGGAATTTGCTTCAAATCCACTGTGGGAGGAGGCTAATAGATGAAAAAGACTGGCCACAAGCTAATAAATGTGGAGTTGGGTAATGAAGACTTGGAGATTACACTATTTTCTTTATTTTTTGTACATACTTGAAATTTTTCATAATAGGAGTTTCACAAAGTCACAATGCTCCTTTTTCATAACACCTGGCTAGACTTTTTCTTCTTGACTGTCACTGCTATCACTGTTGCCAATTCAGGACGAGATAGCCATGAAAAATACTGCCACCATCATCTTACCCAGTTCTACGTGATCTTTCTTTAGCTCTCTACAGTTTCCAAGATGCTTCTTTGGCACCACAAGATAATGATGAGGTGCTGCTGGTTTGATATCTTTGAAGCAAACGAGTTCTTCATTCTGAAGGAAAAAACATATCATTTGTTAGTGAATTTCTTAAAAAGAATTTCCTAATGCTGTTCTGGCATGTCTGAAATACCACAAATCTCAATATGATAGGGAAATCGTACTCCTGTTACATTTAAGCCCAGCTGGGCAATTTTGTGATTATGCATTAAGTTCATAGAGACCCGCTTTAGCGTCCTTCATGAGATGTTCATTTGTTACAGAAAATGAAGACTTACATAAAGCTAATTTCAGGAAAACAATTATCAATGAAGTTCATTCAAACTTCATTACCAAGGGGCGCCTGGGTGGCACAGAGGGTTAAGTGTCCGACTCTTGGTTTTGGCTCAGGTCATGATTTCAGGGTCGTGATCACAGGGTTGTGAGATCAAGCTCCGTGTCCAGTTTCATACTCAGTGGGGAGTCTGCTTGAGACTCTCCCTCTCCCTCTATCTCTCCCACTCCTGCCCTTTTTCTCTCTCAAATAAATAAATCTTTAAAAAACAAAACAAACAAAACCAAAAGAAACTTCATTACCAACAATCCCAGAGGTTTTTTTTTTATTTTGTTATATATTTCTCCATGTCTACCTAAGAGTTTTTTACTCTTTATAACTACTTTTAAAGGTTTGACTATAGAAACATAGCAAGATTGATAAATTCTTTTTGAGACTTAATTTTTTTCCAAAGTAGCATATTCCTCAATTATAATAGGAAAATCATCCAGCATCTTCATATCCAGAAATAACCGTTTTAAACATTTTTATAGCAGTTATATACAAATACTTTGTTTACAGCATTAAATATCCTTTGAAATGCTGATACAAACTCCAGTGTATTGTACTAAGGGTCCAATCCATTATATTAGTTTTCTGATTTGCATACTCCACATAGTCATGTAAGGGAAAAAAGAAATGAAAAAGGGAGTCTTTCAACTTACTGACATTTGAGTTTCAAACCTTTCCAAAAGGAAAATCAATATTCCCTAAGTAAGCTTTTCCAATATTTTATATAAAAAATTATTCAATGACTAAAAGATATATGAAAAGATGCTCAATACCACTAATCATCAGAGAAATGCATATCTAACCACAGTGAGATGAAACTTCACACCAGTCCAATGGCTAATATTAAAAAGACAGGAAATATGTGTTGGGATGAATGTGGAAAAAAGGAAGTCCTTGTGCACTGTTGATGGGAATACAAACTGGGGCAGCCACTGTGGAGACAGTACGGAGGTTCCTCAAAAAATTAAAAACCGAAATACCGTATGATCCACCAGTTCCACTACTGTGTATTTATTTACCAAAGAAAATGAAAACACTAATTCAAAAGATATACGCACCCCTACATTTATTGCAGCACTACTTACAACAGCTAAGACATAGAAGCAACCTGGGAATCCATCAATAAATGAATGAATAAAGGAGATATGACACATATACAATGAAATATTAGTCATAAAAGGATGAGATCTTGCCATTTGTGACAACATGGATGGACTAAAGCATATGACGCTAAGAACAAACTGGTAGCTGTTAGAGGGAAGGTTGAGGGGCAAATAGGTGAAGGAAAACCAATGCATTTTAGTTAGCCTATGCCACCTATGATTGAATTAGATTTCCATTAAGCTTTCTATAATATTGAAACTGGCCCTCTGATGTTACCCTCTCTCCTCTTTCTTCATTTTAAGAAAGACTTTCTCCTATTCCAAAGACACGATGACAAAAGATATAGCAATGATACACGTACAAAGCTATCGTTTGCAGTATGACTTGTAAAAGCAAGAAAAAAGAAAAGAACCCAAGTGTCCATGATTCAATTAGAGGAGACTGGCTGAATACTATAGCGAGTCCATACAACGAAGTAATATGTAGCTATAAAAAGCAATGAGAAAGATCTTTAAATACTTATGAAATCATTTCTGAAGTATACTTCAAAGTTAAAAAAAAAATAAAGCAAGGAACAGGAGAGTGGTTAGGCCAGCTAACCACGAGGTTAACCACTGGGGGGAATACAAATTACAAATATAAATAAACACATACGGATTCTCACAATGGAAGGAAAAACCAAAAATATATTTTTCAGTTTCTTGTGAGGGAAGAGGAACAGGGTAAAGACAAGAGAATGGATGCTAGACTTTACCAAATGTACTCAGCTTTATAAGTTGGACTGCAAAACATGAATACTTAACATGCTTTTGAACTTAAAAAGAAAATAATCCCTAAAATTGAAAACAAACGGAAATAAATAAACCTTGATGTATGTATGTCACATTGATAACATAGCTACACAAAGAACTTTCTTTTTTTGTAAAGATTTTTATTTATCTGAGACAGAGAGAGCTAAAGCCAACGAGAGAGAGCACACAGGAGGAGGGGCGGGCAGAGGGAGAGGGAAGAGGAGAAGCAGATTCCCCGCTGAGCCAGAAGCCCCAAGCAGAGCGGATCCCACTACCCAGGGACCACGACCTGAGCTGAAGGCAGATGCTTAACCAACTGAGCCACCCAGATGCCCCCCCAAAAAGATATTTCAAGTAACTTTAAGACAGAGAAATCTGACTATCCATCCCTAATGACAACCACTAAATGAGACCTTTCCATTTATGCTTTCAATACAGATCACAGGCAAGCTTCTCAAGCGTGGGACATGCCCTATTTATCCTTGAAATAAATACAAGTGAATACCACATAGTAAACTTGAAAGATTGTTTAATAAATAAATGTAAATAAAAGATGTTTAAGTAGAAAGATAAAGCTACCAATGCTCCCTCCTCTCCTCCTTAAAAAAATGGTGTCATTATAGTTTTTATATCCTTTTCCAGTAACAGAGATAGACTTTCCATGATCTTTCAGTCTGTTCTTACAGAACCCCTCTTAAAGTCGGAATTATGGCCATTGTTTGATTTTAAGTGTTTCTCAGCCTTTTTCATTACCATACCTCTAAGGAAACTTTTCAAACTTTTTTTTCCTAATTGCTCCACCCCCCAATATTTTAATACCACAGCCAAATTGTACATGTGTTTATATCCTATATGCTTATCTGTATTTTATATATGTAAATAATAAAAAAAAAATTTGCCCATGTCCCTGTCCCAGGTAAGAACATCAATTTTTACCCCTTTTGAGAATGCATGGGTTAGACAAACAGCTAGCCTAAGCTGACTTCATTATCAGCACTGAATCTAAGCATCTGGGCTAAACATTCATTAAACACAACAAATAAACTGTGGTGAACAGGGTAGATGGGCACTCAACTTCCATTCTAAATACTTCTATGTACTACAGAAATTTATTTTTTTTATTGTATTTATTTACTCATGAGAGACAGAGAGAGAGAGAGAGAGGCAGAGGGAGAAGCAGGCTCCCTGTAGGGAGCCCGATGTGGGATTTGATCCCAGGACCCCGGGGATCACGCCTTGGGCCAAAGGCAGATGCTCAACTGCTGGGCCACCCAGGTGTCCCTGAGCTACAGAAATTTAAAAATCCAAAATCCCAGATGGAATTTAGATCTTGCCAACTAGATATATTTCAGACTTAGGTGCTTTGACAAGCTAACCTGAGAAAAAGCCATCTTTCCATGGCTTCCGCTAGTTCCAGCAGGCAAACATGGCCAGCTCTAAGACTACCGAGTTTCTTTTTCTTTCTCCCCCGCTCCCTATGCCAACCTCTAGTCAATAGCATCACGTGAGTCAAGAGACAGGCATGAGACACCCATTGTTTTGGTGCCAGGGCCTACCGGTGTGGACATAGCATGTAGAGCGTAGCTCTTTAGTTGTGTTATCTTTCAAAGGGGAGTAGAAATATGGAGGTGCTACCAGCATTTGGTGCCCAGAAATAGGCTACATCCTCCAACAGGTGGAAGAGCCCTGCACAACAAAGCAGAATCCAACCCAAAATGCCAATAGTTCTTCCCCTGGGAACACCGCTCAACGGTGGCAGTCACACTTCTTCCTCACCCCTGAGTCACCCCTACAGAGGCATCTTCCCGAAGTCTAGTTCCAAGGGCAGTCCCCAGGAACCACAGCTTCCTGCTGGGGCAGAAGAAACACGTCCTCAGTCTGCCAGTTGTCAGGTGAAGTGCTGCTCTGGATGTCATTCCCTTTTTTTTTTTTTTTTTCTAAGATTTTTATTTATTTAACGGGGAGGGAGGGAGAAAGAGAGAGAGAGAGATTGCGCAGGCACAAGCAGGGGGAGCAGCAGAGGGAAAGGGAGAAGCAGGCTCTGGGCTGTGGCTGCGCCAGGAGCCCAAAGCAGGGCTGGATCCCAGGACCTTGGGGTCATGACCCGATCCGAAGGCAGGTGCTCAACCACTGAGCCACCCAGGTACCCCTGGATGTCATTCTTGAAGGTTTTTCCTTGAGCCCTTGCAACAACCTTATTTTAAAGCATATAATTCCCTATATTACATCAATTTCTGCTTTAAATAGCTAGTTTTTCTCTCTGCAGCTGACCCCCGACTGATATCTAAAGCAACATTTGAAAGAACATTTCAGTATCACACCATCTGACGTGTAGGGTGAATTTGATTAAAGAAGAGGGAGGACGTTAAAGTTAAACCAGTATTTCCTCAGCATGGCCTCAAGCAAGATAAAAATAAACATCTAGCCTGGTATTTCTCAACCATGTTTTCAGTCACCCCTCGAGGACGTTCTGAAGACTTTTTTCCCTGATTCCACTCTCATGGTATTTTGATATTGCAGATATACTCTTTACCTGTTTATGTCTATCATGTTTGCCTTTGCCTCATACCATCCCCCCAAAACCAACTTTTTTCTCCCCACCCCGAGAATGCATGGCATAGTATTCGCTTAGTTTCAACTCTGCAGTATACAACAAAAATACAGTATACAGTTATGGAGCGAGGAATCTTCTCTGGCTTTTGCCAGAAAAGTTTCCTGGACTAAGCCCTATGATGCTAATAACTCCAATTATTCCAAATCAAATTTTCTCCTCTGTACTTAATTATGTCTACCCTACTTTATATCAATCCAATAGTTTCTATTTATAAGAAACATATATGAATGAATATAAGGCTATAGTATATATAGAGTTTTTACTAAATATTTATAATAAACATGAATATAAAAATATACTATATATATAATGCAAAATATACAAATTAAAGTTTGGGTTCTCTTTTTAAAAAGATCTTTAACCTTTAATTAGTGAGCTCTTATATATGAAATCATCTTACATTCAATATTTAAAAGATCTGCAACTTTTTGAGACACTGTTTACAAGATGTGCACCTTGCTTATGTTCTGTATTACACGGACTACAGCATACATTCATCCTGTGCCATCTACGTAGGGTGCACATTAGCTACAAGTATTGACTGTGTCTAATTTCCTCTATAAAAATGTTCCAGGCTTTTCACATACTTCTCTCTGGGGACATTTTATTATTCATTTGAGAGAGAGCATAAGCAGGTAGAGGGACAAGGAGACTCTCCGCCAAGCAGGGAGCCCAATGTGGGGCTCGATCCCAGGTCTCCAGGATCATGTCCCGGGCCCAAGGCAGGTGCCAGGCCAACTGGGCCACCCAGGCTGAGAATGTTCTTTAAAGAGAAAAAATCCTGTCCTTTGGCCTGGAAAACATGGTGATAGACGTTTGAACCATCCCACCCCCTCTCGGTGACTAATTTTAGACAAAACTTTTTATACTATGAGTGTATATTACTTACTCGTGTTCCTCAACATGGGTACTAGATTGTGCAACATTTAAATGCAGTTTCTAGGAATCTAAGGAATATTGAATTCTGTGAAGTAAAAAAAAAAAAAAAAAATTTACTACTGGCTACCCTAATCTTCTATGTGATGAGATAAGGAGTGGATGAAGAAGCAGAGCTCAAAAAAAAAAAAAAAAAGAAGCAGAGCTCAGCAGTCTGTCCCGACTCCACGGATCAGTTCAGCAGAGGCCACTGTACTTTCCAGACCACCAAGGCATGTATTCTTCCTCCCTGTCAACTGTGTCCAGTCTTCACTCCTTCCCCCAATATTCAGCATAGATTTCAAGGTCTGTCACTTTAGGCCTCTCTCTAGCCATAAATCCTTACCTTTGTTCCACTGCGCTTACGGAACACCTACGGGGCCAGACCCCAACCATGGGTTGACCCATGGGTTCACCTTGTCTAAAACTAGGTGGCTGCTGCTGGACAGGTAAGGGATCACACAGCTAAACAAAACACGGCGGGTGTAGAAGTGATGTAGGAACAGGTTAGGGGCAGACAGGACTAGGCAGAGAAGGATCAGGGAAAGATCAGGGAAAGGCCCCAGGCTCAGGCTCCTACCCACTCCAAAGAAACAGAGAGAAGACTGTAAAAATAGAAAAGTAAGCCTGGTCTCCTAGCTCCAAATGTGAGGGAGTATCCCCCCTTTTAATGGCCACTAATCACAGAAATATGTCATTAAGGGGTTATCAATCGTCCCGGCTCACACCAAGAGGCACAAGAGTCTCAAGGCCACGGGCTACCTGACTAGGCTACAGAAATCCCAGATGTAGAGAGAGGTTAGGGAGGAGACGTTACCCTGAGAAGTAAACACCTTGTTTGGGCTCATGATACTTACAAGAACACCTCCTTGGCTATTATGACCTTAGTAGTCCCCCACCTGTCTTCTAAATATGCACCCTGATAGTGACACGGAATTTGCCAAGTTCCCTGGTCAGTTCCCTATAAACAGCAGACCTACAAGGCGCCAGGGGCAGCCTTACAGGGACAGTCACCCCTGAGAGCTTCCTCCGCATCTCTGCTTAGTAGACTTCTACCGCTTGGCTCACTGTCCTGGGTCCGCGAGTTTCCTGCTTCCACTCAGGGAGACAAGAACCCAGCTCCCCCACTTCAGGACCACCTCACCAAGCTCCGGGAACTTGCAGCCGCCTGCTCCATATTCAGGCCACCCTTTAGCCTATGACATCTGAACAGCGACTATCCTTCCTCCTACTCAGCCGTGAATCTCCAACACTAGGTGCTTACGACAGATTCGAGTGCATCTGTTCCAACAAAGGAATTAAGAATCACCAAAAAAAACCCACAAAACTAAACAAAAAAGCCCAAAATCTTTGGAGCTGATCCTCTCCCAAAGCAGTTTCTTTAAAGGCACGTAGAAGTGATAGAAGAAAATGTGTATCAGATTATCTGTTTTCAGTACTTAGTGCTCTGAAAAAGTGCGTCGGTGCCAACTGACACCACCTGTAGGACCTGTGCCCTTCCGTGGGGAGCAGTGCGACCTCTGCCCCAGTGCCCCCCGCCCAGCTTCACTGAGCCTAACCAAGGAGCCTCTACAATGATGAGCTCCTCTCTAGCAGCTCTCTCCCCTGGGGCAGGGGCCTGTGCAGGATGTGAGGGCTGGTCTGGGCTGCGGGGGTGGGCAGGCGGGGACCAGGCCCTCTAGAAAACAGGCCACAAATGCTATTTTCTGCCAAATACCTCCTACCTGCACACAGAGGCCCAAGAGTTTGGCTTTATGGCTACATGGTGTCCCTACCCCACGCCCAACCCGCGCCCCAACCCGCACAGCAAGGATCCGGCAGAGACCCTCACCGCTGGGGGGCGGGGACGTCGGGGCCTGGGCACAGTCCCGCTCATGGGGGGGAGGACGTCGGGGGAGGGCACAGTCCCGCTCATGGGGGGGAGGACGTCGGGGGGGCACAGTCCCGCTCATAGGGGGGAGGACGTCGGGGGGGGGCACAGTCCCGCTCATGGGGGGGGGAGGACGTCGGGGGAGGGCACAGTCCCGCTCATGGGGGGGGGAGGACGTCGGGGGAGGGCACAGTCCCGCTCATGGGGGGGGAGGACGTCGGGGGGGGGCACAGTCCCGCTCATGGGGGGGGAGGACGTCGGGGGAGGGCACAGTCCCGCTCATGGGGGGGGGAGGACGTCGGGGGGGGGCACAGTCCCGCTCATGGGGGGGGAGGACGTCGGGGGGGGCACAGTCCCGCTCATGGGGGGGGGAGGACGTCGGGGGAGGGCACAGTCCCGCTCATGGGGGGGAGGACGTCGGGGGGGGGGGCACAGTCCCGCTCATGGGGGGGGAGGACGTCGGGGGAGGGCACAGTCCCGCTCATGGGGGGGGAGGACGTCGGGGGAGGGCACAGTCCCGCTCATGGGGGGGGGAGGACGTCGGGGGAGGGCACAGTCCCGCTCATGGGGGGGGGAGGACGTCGGGGGAGGGCACAGTCCCGCTCATGGGGGGGGGAGGACGTCGGGGGGGGGCACAGTCCCGCTCATGGGGGGGGGAGGACGTCGGGGGGGGGCACAGTCCCGCTCATGGGGGGGGGAGGACGTCGGGGGAGGGCACAGTCCCGCTCATGGGGGGGGGAGGACGTCGGGGGAGGGCACAGTCCCGCTCATGGGGGGGAGGACGTCGGGGGGGGGCACAGTCCCGCTCATGGGGGGGGGAGGACGTCGGGGGAGGGCACAGTCCCGCTCATGGGGGGGGGAGGACGTCGGGGGGGGGCACAGTCCCGCTCATGGGGGGGGGAGGACGTCGGGGGAGGGCACAGTCCCGCTCATGGGGGGGGGAGGACGTCGGGGGAGGGCACAGTCCCGCTCATGGGGGGGAGGACGTCGGGGGGGGGCACAGTCCCGCTCATGGGGGGGGGAGGACGTCGGGGGAGGGCACAGTCCCGCTCATGGGGGGGGGAGGACGTCGGGGGGGGGCACAGTCCCGCTCATGGGGGGGGAGGACGTCGGGGGGGGGCACAGTCCCGCTCATGGGGGGGGAGGACGTCGGGGGAGGGCACAGTCCCGCTCATGGGGGGGGAGGACGTCGGGGGGGGGGCACAGTCCCGCTCATGGGGGGGGGAGGACGTCGGGGGAGGGCACAGTCCCGCTCATGGGGGGGGGAGGACGTCGGGGGGGGGCACAGTCCCGCTCATGGGGGGGGAGGACGTCGGGGGGGGCACAGTCCCGCTCATGGGGGGGGGAGGACGTCGGGGGAGGGCACAGTCCCGCTCATGGGGGGGGAGGACGTCGGGGGAGGGCACAGTCCCGCTCATGGGGGGGGAGGACGTCGGGGGGGGGCACAGTCCCGCTCATGGGGGGAGACAGTCCCGCTCATGGGGGGAAAGGACGTGGGGGGGGGGCAGTCCCGCTCTGGGAAAGGATGTGGGGGGGCCCGGTCCCGCTCCCGGGGGACGTGGAGGACGTCGGTGAGGGGGGGACAGTCCCGCTGGGGGGGGGAGGACGTCGGGCGGGGGATAGTCCCGCTCGGGGGGAGGGGGAGGACGTGGGGGGGGCAGTCCTGCTCATGGGGTGAGGACGTCGGGCCGGGGTCAGTCCCGCTGGGGGGGGCGGGGGAGGACGTCGGGCGGGGGCAGTCCCGCTGTGGGGGGAGGAGTACTTCAGGCCCGGGACAGTCCCGCTGGGGTGGGGGAGGCCGTCGGGCCGGGGTCAGTCCCGCTCCGGGTCGCCGTGGGTCAGCACCAGCAGGCCCCCCCCCCGCCGCCCGCTGCCCGCCGCCCACCTCGCAGGGCAGCAGCTCGGTGCCGGGCTCCCGCCGGCCGGCGATGCGGCAGAACACGCACTTGCCGCCCTGCTCCTCCGCCCGCGACGACCTCGGGGCCACCTCGGCGGCCTGCACGGAGGACTCCGCGGCGTCTGCGGCGGCCGCGGCCTGACAAGCCGGCCCCGGATCCGAGCCAGCGCGATTCGACTCCTCCGCCATCGCCCCGCCGCGCCGAGCCCGTCCGCCGCCTGCACCTCGCGGTGCGACCTGGAGGCGTCGCCCGCCGCCCGCCGCTGCGAAGGGCGGGGGGGCGGGGGAGGAGGGATTGGGCGCATGCGCGGGTCCTGGGGGCGGGCCCTGGGGGCGACGCCGTGGGCCGCGTCAGAGCCAGCGGCCACGCGGGGGCGCGCGAGGACGCCGCGGGACTCGCCCCGCCCCCTTACGTCTCTTTGGTGAAGACGCACCGCGTCCTTCGCGACGCCGGAGCGCGCAGGGTCGCGGTGACATCACGAGCGCGCCCGAAGGTCCGGCCGAGTGGAGCCTGGCGGGCGTGCAGGAGGTTCACTTCGGAAACCGCAAGTTGGCGTCCCCGGACTCTATTGTGTCGTAAAAAAAAAAAGAAAAAAGTTAAAAATTCCTTCGTCTTAAGGGACTGAGCACAACTTCTACAGCTTTCTTTCCAGCGTAGATTACGTTTGCTGTTTCCTGTGCCCCTTTTCGGCCACGACAGCTTCGTGCCTGAGCTCAGGGTGCCCCGAGCCGAACTTCCGGTGCGTTTGCTCTCTGTTGCGGGCAGCACCCGCGGGGCGGGGCGGGGCGGGGACGGGGGCGGGGGCTTGTCTCCCATCCCGCCCGGGGAAATGCGGAGGCGTCAGGGCCTGTGACGCCCCAGAGACTCCTGGCTCGCGCTTCGGGCCACAGCAATGACCCAACTATGGCCCCCTCGATTCTCCGGCCCTTGGAAACCCTTGGGGAGCCACCCCCACCATCCCTACCGCCACTGTCCCCCCATACCCCCACCCCATCATCCCCACCCCCACCCTCATCATCCCCACCCCATCATCCCCCTACCCACCCCTCCACCATCATCCCCACCCCCATCACCCCATCATCCCCTTACCCAGCTCCCCACCATCATCCCCACCCCATCCCCCCACCCCCACTCCCAACCCACCCCCTCACCATCATCCCCACCCCACCCCCATCATCCTCACCATCACCCCCACTCCCCCTCCATCCCCACCTCCCACCCCCATCACCCCCACTCCCCCACATCCCCACCCCCATCCCTATCATCCCCACCCCCATCACCCCTACTCCCCCTCCATCCCTACCCCCCCATCCCTACCGCCCACGCCCCCTCCATCCCCACTCCCCCACCATCCCCACCCCCATCACTGTCACTCCCATCATCCCCACCATCCCTACCACATCATCCCTACCCCCACCCCCATCATCCCCATCCCCCCACCCCCCAACGACGTCCCCGTTAGTGACCTTGGTGTTCAGGGCGGCCTCCGCTCGGACCCATCCGCTTGTCTGATGCCGCTGGGCATCGGCCCGACCCCCGGGATGTGCCGCGGGTCCCTCTCGCTGTTGTAAGGAGCGAGGCTGGCTTTCTGGTCGCCGAGGGAGATGAAGCGGACCCGGTCACAGGCCAGTCCAACCCCGGAACCCACCCGCCTTCTTCTTGAACGCAGACCTTGTTTTCTGACGCTGGAAAATCTCTTGAACTAGCTCGTGGGAGCGCCCTTGGTGTTCCTCGACTTTAGGAAATGACGCAGTCACAGCCCCCGTTGCGGATTCAGGCCGATTCTTGAGCCATTTCTGATACTTCCGTTGAAAGCGTGCGTATGTGTTTTCAGTAGTTGCACACCCGTGTCGGAGACACTTCCTCGCGTGTTCCGCAGTTGGGCCAGCGGCTGCAGGGGCCTTCCCAAGAGCTTCATCGCCCTCGGGGCGCGGTGGGCCCTTCCCACGCGCGGTGATACGCCTTCACCTCCCCTGGTCCTTCTGAACTACCTTCGTTTCCATTTCTGCGCATCCAGATACCGCCTTCAGGCCGCTCCTCAAGTGCTGCCTCCTTCATGACTCTTTTTTTTTTTTCAAATTAACCAAACAGAAATAAATACTTCGTCTTGTGAATTCACATAGCAGTTTCTCAATGCTTCTCTTGTAGAGCTTAGGACTCTGTATGCTATTTATGTGCATTTTCCTTACTAGAAATTACATCCCTTGATTAAAAAAGGGTGGGTGTCTCTGAATCTACTGTAGTGCCTTGTGCGGTGCTTTGCATGTGGGTGGACCCTTAACGCTTGTCGAATGAATACAAGCGTTGTTAGGATAAGGTTGCAGCACAGGGGTGTTCAGATGGCGCATGGTACAGGAGCCCCGTAAATAAGAGTATGTTGAATTTTACATTGCAGATAAATGTAACTTCTCTGAAATCACAGGCAGGCCTAAGAGTTCTGGAGCAGTGCAGAGCTAACTCCTACAAAAGCCCACATTGGGTTCATAATGACCATATACACTCAGGGGACTGTTCACCTCCGTACTGGCACGCACCTGCACAAGTCACACCTGTCCTGACGGCAGCATTCCCAGTGACACCTGTGATTGGTCCCTCACTTACCTGGTACCTATCAAAGACTTGCTTTCCGTTGCCCAACCTGGAACTTGATAATAGGGGAAGCAGCACAAACTATTCAGAACTGGCCTCAAGTGTGGGTGTGGGATCAAGCAACAGCCTGGGCAGTTATGTGCACACAGGCAGAGCTCCCCTGGGAAAACATCATTTGGGTTTCGTGACTGCATTTTACTCACGAGATGGAGTGTTTTCTGATTTCACAAGGGCACCATATGCGCTAGTAGCAGGCCTGCCCCAAGCATGCTCCGGAGTCATGCAACTCTACGTACAGCCCACCATCTGTGAAGATTCGGGCTAAGCTCTTTATCTTGCTGTGTCAAGGTTTTCTGTTTCTTCATCTATAAAATGAGGATAATAATGTTGATATTTCTTCTCAAGCATCCAACAGATTGGACTGCTGATCTCCCCATGACAAACCTCTTACAGACTTTTGACCTTGGCTGATGGCATTCTGATGCTTCTAGCTCTAGATTCTGTGACTTCCCATCAACAGAATGATGAAGAAACCTGCCCAGTGTCATCCCATTAGTCAATGACAGAGCTGAGACCCCACCCCAAGCAGCCTGTTGGGAAACTGTGCTCTTTACCACAGTCCTTAGACGCATGCATACATATGTTCTGTAGCTTACACGATGTTATGTCTAGTGTGAGTCCATGTTTGTTATACGTTCATAGGGATTTGTAAGAAAATGCTGAAAGGATATATACCAGTATATTTGCACTGTGATATCTGGATGAATAAGTGATGGCTTGATGTCTTTCCTTAATTTTACGTGTATGTTTTACATCTTCAACAATGAAAATAATGTTACTTTTGTCGTAAGGAAGACATCCTCACAGATTTTTTTTTTAATTCAGGATTCCAGATGGACTTCATTTCCTTTAATCATTCTCTGTTTCATAAACATCTCATTCCATAAATTTTTGAGTTGTTCAACCCTGATGTCAGAAGATACAGGACATTTTCAGGCAAATTTCTTGGTATTTATGGCAGAGGTGGGCTATAGAACTGCTATGCCTATATGTCTGATACAGTGTAGTGTTTCATTTTTCAGTGAAATGCGGAATTTGTGATGGGGTATTTATCTTGTCAAGTATCATCTCCACAGTAGACACTCTTCCATATCCTAAATAGAAATTTCCTAAACATAAACTCAAAGACCTCCCGTGACTTTTATTTTGTTCATGGAAATAACTTTTTCCTATTTCATAGTGTCTCAATAATGTTAGATTTTTCTGAAGGTAAAAGAAAAGCATGATCACATTTTTCCTATCTTAAGAAAAACAGTATACAAGGAAATACAGGCTAAAATGGCTATTGCCTGGTACTAAATATTGCATGTGTATCTGCAATATACAGATTGCAGAGGGAAGGGAAGAGCCTTGTATGTGGGAAAGGAGAGAAATTTCCAGTTTCTGATTATTATGCTGTCTTGCTTAGAACGCTCTTTGAATAAATACTGGCAAGTGGCCCAGAGTCCCAACCTGTGGCTGTTTGAGCTCTGCTAAAAGACGTTAAGGAAAGTCCTGAACCTTTGTTCTTAAGTTTCCACTTAAATCATTTGTAATGGAAAGAATGACTAAAGAAAAAAAATTCCCTCTTATAATGATTTTTGATCATTATAATGATTTTTGATCATCAAATGATTTTGATTTCAGCTATTTCCCTGATAAATTATTTTATTTGTGTACAGAATGTAATGCAGACATTTCTGCTTTTCCACAATGCTTTCCTGAAAGCCATGTCTTCAAACCAACTGTACTTTCCAAAATGTACATTAATATGATTCTCTGACAACTCAGAGAGGTTGGTATTACTGCCCCTATTTTAGAAATGGATAAAATAGGACACAGGAAGATGAATAGCCTACTCGGGATCATTTAATTGGTGTGAACAGAGGGGACATCCTGCAGCCCTTTTAGTAGCACCAGAGGATGTTCTATACCCCCAAATCAACAGAAGACAGCTACTGTACACCCCCACCGTCTTGAAGTTAGTTTTCAGTCAAATTCATACCTGCATTTCTTTGTAACTTCAAGGTCAAAAAATCTTACCTACACCATTCATTCTGTTTACAAATTGCCTATGCTTCTTTTCCCCTAGCTTCTTTCAGCTGCTGACCTCTTTGAAACTTTCCACTGTAAAAGCCACAATTTCATTGTAAGCACTCAACATCCTTTGTATCCCCAACATCCTCAGAGAACCATACCTTCACTTTCTTGCCTTAAATGAAACCTGACATTCCCCCAAAGACATCATTTCCCTTGAGCCTTGGCAAACAAAAACTGGTCCCCGCCCCGGCCCCGCCTTTCAACACGCTAAGAGAGCTTTGAAAGTCCTGTTGGCAGTCTAGGTTCTAGCTGCCAGTTCCAGAAGATTTTATTCCTACCTGTATACAGCTTCCCACCCTCTGCCCCCTTTTGAGTCTCAAGCATAATCATCATTATCCACCAGCTCTAGGTCACTTGCCCGGATTCATGGAAAACCTGGCCCAAAAATACTGCCAAACTCCCACTTTAATCTCAGACAACCTGCGCATCCATGATTCACGGCTCCTCCAGCACCAGGATTCCATTCCTCTTTAACACAACTCATTCCTGTGGCAAAATGCCTAACTTCACATTTACCCAAATACTCCAAGAACCTAGTGACTCTGGGTGATTCTAGTGACTCTTCACACCTCTGCAAGCACTGTCCCAGCAAGTTTGACACTTTCCTGACTTCTTAGAAATTTCTGTTCTTGATCTTTCTTCAGTTCTTTCAGTTGCCCTCCCATCTTCAACTTTCATCCCTGCTCAGCATAGACCCCAAAGGCACATCAGTACCTTGAATTGCTTCTGGGCACCCACCGTGCCCTCCCTTCATCTTTGCTATACTCCCCGCCAACTCCTGTGGTTATCTGAGTGGTTAAAAGCATGGGCTGGGGAAGCCTATTTCTATCATTTAGTAATTCTACTTTGAACAATTCATTACTTTTTCAAGGCCTCCATTTCCTTAATTGGGAAATAGTGATAGTAATATATGTCTCCTGGCCATCATAAATTATTATGAAGCTTAACTGAGATAATATATGTTAAGTGCTTAGAATAGTACTGGCTTCTAAGTACTCAATAAATGTTTACTATTGTTGCAACCAAACTGTTTGCTGGTGCTTCTAAAAAAAAAAAAATCACAAAACCAAATTAATAAATGTCAGTCCATGCCCACATCTGCAAAGCAAAACAATCCAACAAACATCCTCCTTTTCTACCCCTCCCCTAGATATTGCCTGTTTCAGGGAGACTTTTGAGAAAATACCCCTGGAGGGCCTCAGAACCTCAGATTTCATCATACTAATTATTTGTTCTCCTCGTCAGAAGTAGATAGGATTAGCAGGCTGGCTCATGTCTATTATTTGTAAGTCAGGAATAGCAAAGATTTCCTGTGACCACTCCCCAGAAGGCAGACTAGAAGAAACAAGCAGAAGGCATGAATAGACACCTCACAATGGAGAAAACATCAGTGACCAAGAAAGATTAAAAGATGCTCATCCTCAGGTGTCAGGGAAATGCAAATTAGAACTACAATGAAATGACTTTGCGAAAATGAAAAAACTTAATATCAGACATTGCACAGGGTATCCTTAGGATGGACATATAAATGATATAGTTGCTTTGTGAAACATTGAGGGGTATCTTGTCAAGCCCAATAGGCACATACTGGAGGGTCCAGCAGTTCCATCCAGTGAGACTCACATTTCATTGACAAAACAAAAAGCACAGAGCTGCAAGTAACCCTATCCACTGACAGGAGAATGGATAAATAGTTGTATAGTGGTATGTTCACCAGAGGAATATTTTAAGATTTATATATTTGAGGGGGAGAGAGCACAGGTGCACAGACTCGAGAGCAGAGGAAAGGGCAGAGGGAAAGAATCTCAAGGAGACTCCCCGCTGAGTGTAGAGCCTGAGGCATGGCTCCATCTCACAACCCTGAGATCATGACCTGAGCCAAAATCAAGAGTCCGATGCTTAACCGACTGAGCCACCCAGGAGCTCCTCAACAGAGGACTATTAAACACACAATAAAATAAAGCTGTAGTAACAACATGAACGAATCTTAGAAACAATATTGAAAGGTTAAAGAAAACACAAGTATATGTATTATAATGACACTTTACATATATTAATCTATTTAATTCTCATCTCTTTGAGGAAGGTAATATTCTCTCATTTTACAGATGAGGAAACTGAATCACAGAGGGAACAGTTACAGATCAGTGACTTGCTAACAAGCAGAGGTTGCAGGATCTAGCTAACATTTATTACATGCTTACGTAGTATCAGGCACTATATTACCTTGCCTAGATTATCTACTTTATGCAAGATGTTCTTGTAAAATGTTCCTCTTGTTTTTTGTTGGGGGGTGGGGGTGGGGGTGTTACCTGACAAATCTCCCTAAATTAACACAGTAAGTTACACTGGAGAATCCAGTTTATCACCTGGCTTTATACTCTTCTCTTAACCCTTTCACCTAAGTGCAAACTCAATGGATAGCTCGCTCTTCATTTAAATGGTCTCCTGAAGCATTTTCTAGGTTTCACCTCTGGAAATGGAATGCAACTCCCAGCCAATGTCCTAAATCCCTGAGGCCCTGGAATTTCCCTTCAGTCTACATTTTTCAGAAAGCCAATAACTAAGAGATCTAAAAATGAAGGGATTCTTTCCCCAAGGGCAACTACACATGCCACCACCACCACCACATCCCCAACATCTCTTCCCCAGTCTTCTTTCACTTATATCCCTAAGACCTAAGGGAAGAACTTGAGTAGCTGGAGGAAGAATCATTCTTTTCTGCATCACAACCTTAATCATGCTTATAAGTTTGTGACTAAGCATTATGGGGGGGGGGGGGGGGGGGCAGAGAGGAAGAGAGCCAGGAATCCCAATCCTGTGTTTTAGGCCCTGCTCTGCCACCTAGTTGTTGGGTGTTGGGCAAATCCATTAACCTCTCTGGGATTCATTTCCTTCCATAATCCACTTCAGTTTTATTTATTTATTTATTTATTTTTTATTGTTGAAGCTTTTAATAATTAATAGAACAATTAGAAAATCAGTAAAAATATACAAGATCTGATGCTATACCCAGTAAATACAGAGTAAATATTCTTCTGAAGCACACATGTAATGTTCACAAGTATAGACTGTATGGTGGACTGTAAAATGTCTCAATAATATTCAAAAGATTAAATTTCACAGAATATATTCTCTGACCACAACAGAATTAAATTAGAAATCAGTAACAATAAGATACCTAGAAAACCCCCAAATATTTGGAAGTTAAAAAACACACTTCCAAATATCAAAGTACAAGGAAAATTAGAGGGTATTTTGAATTACATAATAATAAAAACAAAATATCAAAATATTTAGGTGTTACTAATGTACTTTTTACAAGGAAGTTTGTAGCCTTTTTTTTTTTTTAAGATTTTATTTATTTATTCATGAGAGACATGTACAGAGAGAGGCACAGAGACATGGGCAGAGGGAGAAATGTGTGGAGCCTGATATAGGACTTGATCCCAGGGCCCCAGGATCATGACCTGAGACAAAGGCAGGTACTCAACCACTGAATCACCCAGGCGCCCCAGAAGTTTGTAGCTTTATTTTTTTTAAGATTTTTATTTATTCATGAGAGAGAGAGTGGCAGAGACATAGGCAGAAGCAGGCTCCCACAAGGAGCCCGATATGGGACTCTATCGCAGACTCTGGGATCACGCCCTGAGTCAAAGACAGACGCTCAACCACTGAGCCACCCAGGTGTCCCAGAAGTTTGTAGCTTTAAACACCTATTTTATTGTGAAAATGTCAATGTTACCCAGGGCAATTTACACGTTTAATGCAATCCCTATCAAAATACCATGGACTTTCTTCAGAGAGTTAGAACAAATTATTTTAAGATTTGTGTGGAATCAGAAAAGACCCCGAATAGCCAGGGGAATTTTAAAAAAGAAAACCATAGCTGGGGGCATCACAATGCCAGATTTCAGGTTGTACTACAAAGCTGTGGTCATCAAGACAGTGTGGTACTGGCACAAAAATAGACACATAGATCAATGGAACAGAATAGAGAACCCAGAAGTGGACCCTGAAATGTATGGTCATCTAATATTCGATAAAGGAGGAAAGACTATCCATTGGAAGAAAGACAGTCTCTTCAATAAATGGTGTTGGGAAAATTGGACATCCACATGCAGAAGAATGAAACTGGACCACTCTCTTTCACCATACACAAAGATAAACTCAAAATGGATGAGAGATCTAAATGTGAGACAAGAGTCCATCAAAATCCTAGAGGAGAACACAGGCAACACCCTTTTTGAACTCGGCCACAGTAACTTCTTGCAAGATACATCCACAAAGGCAAAAGAAACAAAAGCAAAAATGAACTATTGGGACTTCATCAAGATAAGAAGCTTTTGCACAGCAAAGGATACAGTCAAAAAAACTAAAAGACAACCTACAGAATGGGAGAGGATATTTGCAAACGACATATCAGATAAAGGGCTAGTTTCCAAAATCTATAAAGAACTTATTAAACTCAACACCAAAGAAACAAACAATCCAATCATGAAATGGGCAAAAGACATGAAGAGAAATCTCACAGAGGAAGACATGGACATGGCCAACATGCACATGAGAAAATGCTCTGCATCACTTGCCATCAGGGAAATACAAATCAAAACCACAATGAGATACCACCTCACACCAGTGAGAATGGGGAAAATTAACAAGGCAGGAAACAACAAATGTTGGAGAGGATGCGGAGAAAAGGGAACCCTCTTACACTGTTGGTGGGAATGTGAACTGGTGCAGCCACTCTGGAAAACTGTGTGGAGGTTCCTCAAAGAGTTAAAAATAGACCTGCCCTACGACCCAGCAATTGCACTGTTGGGGATTTACCCCAAAGATTCAGATGCAACGAAACGTCGGGACACCTGCACCCCGATGTTTCTATCAGCAATGGCCACAATAGCCAAACTGTGGAAGGAGCCTCGGTGTCCATCGAAAGATGAATGGATAAAGAAGATGTGGTTTATGTATACAATGGAATATTACTCAGCGATTAGAAACGACAAATACCCACCATTTGCTTCAACGTGGATGGAACTGGAGGGTATTATGCTGAGTGAAATAAGTCAATCGGAGAAGGACAAGCAGTGTATGTTCTCATTCATTTGGGGAATATAAATAATAGTGAAAGGGAATATAAAGGAAGGGAGAAGAAATGTTGGGAAATATCAGGAAGGGAGACAGAACATAAAGACTCCTAACTCGGGGAAATGAACTAGGGGTGGTGGAAGGGGAGGAGGGCGGGTGTTGGAGGGGAATGGGTGACGGGCACTGAGGTGGACACTTGACGGGATGAGCACTGGGTGTTTTTCTGTATGTTGGTAAATTGAACACCAATAAAAATTAATTAAAAAATAAATAAATAAACACCTATTTTATTTTATTTATTTATTTTTGATTTTATTTATTTATTCATGAAAGACAGAGAGAGAGAGAGAGAGAGAGAGAGAGAGAGATGCAAAGACACAGGCAGAGGGAGAAGCAGGCTCCATTCAGGAAACCCAACGTGTGACTCGATCCTGGGTCTCCAGGATCAGGCCCCACGCCGAAGGCGGCACTTCAGTTTTAAACTTAAACATTTATCAAATGCCTCTTAGGTGCCATGCACCCCTGCCAAACATCAGGGTTATAAGGATAGATAAAACCTGATTAGCCACAGAGGAGCTCCTAGCCACTAAGGAGCTTTCTTTCTTGAGTAGAGGACCGTGGATCTTGGTGCCTTCAGGTGGTTAAGCAGAGTGTGGGTAACCAGGTGATGGAGATGTTGCAGACACTAGACAATGTCACCGACTGTTATGGTTGAGAGCTCAGCTCCTGGGTCAGTCATAACTAAACATACCATAGTTCTAACCCTCATGAGCTCTGTGACTTCAAGCAAGACTTCTGAAGAATCAGTTTCCTCATCTCTAAAACAGAGATAAGAATTATGCTGTCTTCATTTTGAAGATCAAACAAGGTGATGCATATAAGAAAGGGTGGAAAATGATCAATAAATGTTACCTACCCTCCTCATTCTCCCCTTCAGCACTATTATTACTGTTAGCATATCAGTCATTCCTTAGGCAAGGCATCATGGCAGGGTTTGGAGGTCCAGGCAGAAGTTGTCCATCAACACTAGCTTAGCTCTGGTGTACTCCCTGGGGGATGGCACTGAAGATGAACATTCAGTTCTTGACCCAAGACCTTTCCTGAAGATACTGACACATGTTAACAGGATGATTACTGGCTAGTGCAAAGTGGAACTGATCTTGGAGGAAGTTACTTCTAAATATTCTGAAGTATGAGGGGTGTGTGTGTGTAATTTAGCATAGGATAAGCAAGCATTTTAGATAAAGTGAAGGATCGTGTTGATACATACTTTTGTGTGTTTAAGTGAGGAGTGGAAATCATGCTGAATAAATTTGAATTGATCTAAAAAATTATGGGGGATCCCTGGGTGGTGCAGTGGTTTAGCGCCTGCCTTTGGCCCAGGGCGTGATCCTGGAGACCCAGGATCAAATCCCACATCAGGCTCCCGGTGCATGGAGCCTGCTTCTCCCTCTGCCTGTGGTCTCTGCCTCTCTCTCTCACTGTGTGCCTATCATAAAAAATTTAAAAAAAAATTATGGCCCAGAAGTTATGATGAAAGTGACTACAAAGAAACTCTTCATGCATCTTAAAAATATAACCCAAACAGAATATTTTATAGTGTGTATATGTCCATATATGACATATATGTATGTATATATATATATATATATATATGACTCAGTGCTGATTTTGTAAGTATACAAAGAATGCTTACAAATCAGTAAAATGATGAAAACCTAATAGAAAAAATACGAAGGACTTGGACAGAACATTCAGGCAAAAAGACACAAAAATAGCCAGTAGATGTGGGAAGATGTTCAACATCATAGATAATTAGAAAATGAAAGTGGGAAAAAAAGATACCATTTTAGCAAAGATTAAAAAGAGACCAACATAATCAGTGTTGGCGAGGGTATGAGTGTGGCATAGTCATACACAGTTGTTGTAAACAAGTTAGCATAACTTTTATGGAAGAATAATTAGTAGTATCTTTTTAAATAAAGTGTGTAACACTGACTCACCGCTAAAAATTATCTCAAAAATATACCACTCATAAATACACCAAGTTCTATACACAAAGATGTTACTCAGAATTTTTTAATAGCCAGAAATGTTCTGTTAATGAAGAACTGTTTAAACAATTATAGACCCATGCAATGAAGAATGAGCTAAGTCTGCATATACTTTTACAAACTGTTGTCTATAGTATATTGTTGAATTAAAAAGACTACTGAAGAACATATGAACAGTTTGCTTCTGTTCATGTTAAGAAGATATAGATAAGTATGTGTGCATAGAAATACTCTAGAAGGAAACATAAGGAAGTTCCATGGCTATCTCTGGGAATGTAGGGAGGAAAATGTTTGCCTTTTACTGAATTGCCTTTTGTACTGTTTGAAAACTACCACGAACATGTATTACTTTTGTAATTAAGAAAGGAAACAAAACCTTCGTAAAAATATCTAAAGAGCAAATGGGAGCCATTGCAGTGTGTCTGAAAATAGTTTTCATGACTAAATAATTTGCTGTCATAGAAAATGAAGTTTCCTTTGCAACTCTCACATCATCAGTTTTCTCCCTTTGAAGGAAGGATTCCTTTATGGTTTAGTACTGCTTACTCCACACTGAGCACGACCGTAAGTGAATCATCATACAGTCCTGGGTGGTCATTATTATTATTATTATCCCCACTTAGTAGATAAGGAAAATGAGGCACATGGAAGTTAAATTACTTAACCAAGTTCACACAGCCAGTAAGATCTAGCGAGGAGATTCAAACTCAGAATGTTCACGCCTTGGGCACTATGCCGGCTGCTTTTTGATGTCTTTAGAAGCTTTGAGTTCTATCTGGGTGATCTGATGATACGACCTATACCATATGCCCCCAACTATCCCCGTTGTACTCCAGGTCAAACCTATCCACTTTTCTGACTCTTTGCAGGACCTACTAGGGAAACAAGATGCTACAAGAGAACAAGATTAGGCCTTGCTGGGGTATGGAGTAATAATGGGGCCCTTTAGCAACTCCCAAGGTTGACACGATACCTCAACACAGCATATCTTTGCAGAAATATTCTTATTGTTAACTGGAGTCTTTAAAGATGAAAGGGCTCATCTCAGCTGTTAGGTAAAGTGTCGTTGATCCATCAGCTAGTGGAGACTGAGGTTAAGCCAAGAAGGATTGCTGCAGGGATTAAAGGCTGAGCTGACTGGCTGAATTCCAATGTTTTTAAAGTATGTCAAGGTAAGGATTCTTTCAGCTTTGGAGACATGAGAAAACATGCCTTATCATCCAAGTTTATTGAACTTGAGTGTGTTTCTTGTTGGTGTTTCTTGTTTAACGTCTTCTTTAAGAGTTATGAAGCTAAATCAGGGTTACTTTTTGTAATCCTAGAAGTGGAGTGGTTGACCAAATGATGGGCCCTTGCTGATGGGTAAATAAGACACTAAGATTATCTAATGGTCTCTAATTTTTTTTCTCTTTTTTTGATTATCCTTCATTCTAACAGGTTGATTTTGAAAACTTTTTCCATGTGCAAGCAGGTTCCCTGGATGTGCGTGTAGCTAATGGGCATCCCCAGTTGACACGCTTAGTCAAAAAGATTGGTCATCAAATATAACTCTTTGAGGCAGTCTTGGTGGTTCATTATTCTTTGACGATTCTGAAACCGGATGCACAGTTCTGTGTAAGGAATACATTGTTTTTCCATCCTGTGGTTCATCACACATTGTGGACGGGGTGCCTAGAGAGAGAGATGGCATCTTATGGGGCTACCACGAGCAGCAGAGTGTCCAGTGTAGGAACAAAACACATGCTGATGGCCAAGACAGAAAATCTTAATTTGAAACAAGGCCTCAGAGAGGTTTTCATTATCTTTGGGTAGTGATGGAGATCAGTAATTTTTTAGAGATTGAAGTTTTCAGTTTGGAAAGATTCAGGGAACTCAGTCCTCTGGTCTCTTACCTAAAACAAAAAGACACACACTGTTACTTTAGGTGGTGCCAAGCTGTGTGGATAAGGGCAGAGATAAAGTATTCAGAACTAAAGGTTCTCTTCTGATGAGGGAATAAGAGTCTGAGTTCATTGCTGATGAAATAGGATTTGGCTGTGTTAAGTCTGAAGCTAGGGCTATGCTGTTCAAAATGGCAGGTGCTAGCCACATATGACTAAATTTAAATGAAAATTAAAAATTCAGCTCCACAGTCACTCAAAGTCACATTTCTAGAAAATGTTCAACACTAGTATGGTAGCTAGTAGCTACCATGGGGATAGTGAGAAATTCATGGAACGTTTCCATCATCATAGAATGTTCTATCAGCTAGTCAGCACTCATCTTTAGAAAATAAACAGGTCCTCAAAGATACTCGATCAAGAAACACCATTTTGGTGGCTTGATTGACCACACCAAGGAGGCCCTACCTAGTTTTTATTCTGAACCACTAGAGATATGAAATAGAAAGGAAGGCAGTAAGACTAGATTTTGGTGTGAATTGTGAAGTCTAATTTTCTCAGTAAAGACAATTCTGTTACGGGATCACTATGGATAATGGTCATAGACAAGGATGTGGGAGCAGAGGATGTAATGTTCCGAGTTTAGGGTTTTCTCTGAATGAGAAAAAGTATGTGACCCAATTGGGCAGAAGGAAGTGGTCAGAAGCACTTCTGATATTTGCATTAGGGGTGAGTTTAACTGACCTAGAATTTCTGGAACTACCTTTGGTTTAGACCTCCTTACCTCTCTTTATCTGATTATGTTGGTAAAAATACATTAGGTATCCTAAAGAGAACATGAATCTTAGCTTCCCTTTCTTGTTTAAGAAACTCTCAATGCCCTTCTCAAAAGGAAAGTAGTTCTTTTACTAGTCTTATTTTACATGCCTTTAAAAGTTAGGAACTAATTAAGGAAAAGAACATCAAATGAAGGGCAATACTACTCACACTCATCAAGACGCCCCTGGTGACTTGCCGCACAGGAATATATCTCAATCATTTTTAACAGTGTCTAGTGTGACATTAGTAGGTTGCCCTCTCCTATCCTAGTGTTTTGATGTGGACTCAGGAACTGAGAAATTGAGAAGCAAGGAAGACAGTTTGCGGCCTTCATCTTTAGGGCCTAGAACATAGGATGCCTGGGATCAAACAAACAAACAACTGACGAAAGTGTAAGATCCCTCATGGATATTAGGAAGTAGGTCAAGAGAGATGTTAAAATGAGTAGGTCACTATTCAAAGAACAGCTAGAAGGATTAAGAACAGAGAAACTGGTAGGCAGATAGGAGAGTTGCCTCTAATAACTTATTGGAGGTTTCCAGAACCAATGAGAGAATAAGAGGGTGGCTACTGGGAACAAAAAGGGACTTTCCAAGGCACAAATAAAAACACAAACATTGGACCTTGTTTAATGTCGGATATTTCATCATCCTCTCACACAAGGAGAACCTCTAGCATCAAATAAATTCCTGTTGAATGAATCCTCGGGAAAGAAAATCACACTGGATGCATAAATTCCTTTATTGAAAATATTGGGCTAGCACTGCATTACATATACTCAATATCCATAAATGAAGGGCCACACATTTCTGATTGGACAATACTGTTTTAAATAGAGAACACAGCATCTGGATATGCTCTCACAAGTATAGTATCATGGACTAAACTAGGTAGGAGTGAACTATATATGCGGAGTGACCATTTTGTTCGTTAACAGCATATGGTTGCAGATGGCATAAATGGTAAACTTGATCATCATGAGACAGTCCCGGTATCTCACACCAACACATCATTTAACGAGCAGATTAAGGTTAAGCTGTCAATATGTTGTTGTTAATCAAGAGTTCTCAATAGGAGAGCTTGCGTGAAAGCACACCCAGGCTACACATTTAAGATTCCACAGAATTCATTTCAACTTGCATGGAATGTGAGTAGAGTAAAATAACTGCTGATTTGACAGGAGGCCACTTGGCCACTTGTTCTCTTTCGTAGATGGTTCGAAAATAACATAATAATCTAAAGGAAATACTCTGGCAGCTTCGGGCTAACATTCTAAAGACTTTCATTTTTTAAATGCAGGTATATAAATACTACTTATTATTGATTTTTCCCTCCAAAGGTCACTGGGGATGTAATTTATGACAGACCGCTTCTCAGCTTTGGCTATTATTTGAAAACTTTCTCCTTTGCAGTCTTTGGCTTTCATAAAAGTTTGGCGATCAATAGTATCGTTTGATTTTGAACAAGGCTTTACTGTCATTTTAACAAGGAATATTTTATGATATGAAAATGGGTTGGTGTTAAAAATAGGTTTTACTTTTTTATCCCAATTTTGGTACGAAAGCACTTGTTTGCATTGCCTTTTCTCAAGAGTCCAGAAACCAAGACAGTCGGGCTAATTTGACATTTTTCATTTGACATAAAATATGCAGAAATTAAAATATCCAGTCTCTTTTAAAAGGGACCTGTTCATTAATTTAAGAAGTTGGGGGAAAGTATGCACAAAACAATATGAAAATAAAGTTTCTGTTATTAACTCACATGATTTTATGAGAAACAAAACATTTTCCTTTCAAAAGCAGGGTTTGTTCCAAGTCTAGATTCAGAAAGGTATCCATTTCTGTAAGGATCAACTCATGACTGTGAGAAATGGCTGCTTCTTCACAAATTATGTTCAGAGTAAGTAAAAATGTACCTTCTGAATAACTAAATAGAAAGCTGGCCTACAATAGTCAAATCAATAAACATTGATAATGCGCTTTTAAAATTTCAGAATATTGCATATACGTGTATATATTTATATGTATGCTCTTAAGACCTATCACCCTAAATAATCAGGGCAAAAAAAATTCAATATAAAACTATATAAATCAAATAGGTTTGCTGCCAAAACATAACACAAAATGTATACATTTCTTTATTTCAAGATTTGACACATGAAAAGAAAAAACTGCCAACACATTTTGGACAATACACTAGAAATAATAAATAAGACAATTAAAAAAATCATATATTCCCTTTAAGTGCTGAGCACTTTCAATCTTTCTAAATGAGACTAAGCTTTTCCATGGCAAACAATAGTATGCTGTACATTTTGGTAATGAAAATTATGTTGATAAACACACAAGGCATGTATATATTTCCACAGTATCGTTTTTTTTCACAGTTACCAAAAATAAAAATTGCATTCAACTCATACATCTATAAATATTCTGATTCCTCACTGCATGGATTTGAAGGAAGTGGGAGTATAAAGTCTTTCAATAATCCGGACTTCAACTCTCTGTCTTCGTTGTCTGCCCTCCACATGTCCCTTTCAGAATCCCTCTGCGGTGTGGCCATGCTCTGAGACGATGGCAGAAAGAAAGCAGTATGGTGGGATGAGGCAGTCAGGGCCCGGGGTGTGTCTTCCAGCCAGCTTTAGGAGGGCTGATGGAACCCGATCTTTTTAATGTGGTATTTTTAAGGCAGTCTGAGTGGGTTTCACTCGAATGTCCATACCTCAAGGTCCTGAACTATGAAGTCTTCCTTTTTGGAAAGGATATCATTATTGAAAGTGCTGCAAGAGTTGCTCCGTCCATGGTATAAATCAGCATCTAGCCATAAGCCAAATCGTCCCCTGGAAAGATCACAAATACAAAAAGGTGAAAACACTTCAATCTCACCTGGCATCCTTTTTGCCCTCCCTTGCCCCATCTTCTTTCCCTTATGCTACCGACAGACAAAACCCTCAACTTCTTAGAATACAAAGCATACATTTCCTTTATTCCATTTAAATGACCCATCTTTCCCAAAAGACAAATGATAGTAGTCTCTGACTTAGATACATAAATAAATCATTTTATCTTTGACTCTTAGGGTCATGTATTATGCCATTGTCCTAATTAAGCACATGGCCCAGCTAAAATCACCCAACAATGTTTTGGTTACCTGGGTCCAAACAGACTCTCACAGGTCAGGCAGTAAATTAGTAACGACAAAAACCTTACCCTCCACCACCAAGTTCCAAAGAGCTTATGTCTCCATTGATAAAGTATGAGTTTTCTCCACTCCACTTGAAGACCTTAGGGTAGGAACACAAGAAAGAAAACAGACATTTCAATCTGGAGAATCAGCGAAGAGGGACTTATTAGGGTAGTACCTCTGTGTGAAAAGAAACTACCCATTGGCTGAGGAAGCTCCTGATTGCCAGACCTTTCCTATTCCAGGATGAGATCTTCAAAGGGGTTATGAAGTAGGAAAGACCTCTCGAGCACATGTTGGCTCTGACCTGCTATCCTCCCTTCCTTGACCCCAGAACACGCACAAGAGTGGTTCCCAAAGCCCAAGGAGGGACCCTAAAAGCAGTGTGCATGTTGTAGCCATAATGGGCTGACGCAGGCTAGAGCGAGTCCAGATGAGGTTATGGGACAGCTGCTGCTCCAAAGACAAGCCCCACCTCCAACCCCACCCATACCCCTGACACTGCAACAGTGGGAAGTTGGGTATTTCTCCCATTTAAGTACCTTGAAATTGGGGCTAAATGTGTATAGAAAAGTTTCTCCTGTGCCATAATAGTGGTCACTGAACTTGAAAGGATGAGTTGCATATGCTCCAAAAATCTGTCAAAAGAAAACAGAAACATTATCTTCTTTCAAACCAATCCTCCCAAAGAACGGCTTTCCGAAATATTCTAACAAAATTCTGTTCAGAGGTATCATTAACCCTCTTTCAGCAAAGACCATTACTAAATCAGAGCTCTCACACTGAAAAGACTACCAACAAACAGATAAATAAAATATCTCTATTTCTAACTGGAACTCAAGTGGCTTCGAGAACTTATTTGTCAAAGGCCAGCAATTGTTCCAATTTTAAAACATTCTGAAATCCACTATGGAGTCAAATTTCCTTCAGTGAATACAGATGACATACTGGGAACATTAAAAAACAAGATGCACACGGAAGTGAGTGGTTACAAGAACAAAATCATGTGTCTTATGTGTTTTATAAGTGGATTCATGGCCAGACATTTCCCCAGAGAAAATAAATTTTTGTCTTTCAATTTGTAAAAATGAGTTCTCAATATGCTTATTAAAACTGTATCCTGGGACACCTGGCGGAGGGCTCAGCGGTTGGGCTTCTGCCTTTGGCTCAGGGCGTGGTCCCAGGGTCCGGGATCAAGTCCCGCATCCGGCTCCCTGCGAGGAGCCTGCCTCTCCCTCTGCCTGTGTTTCTGCGCCTCTCTCTGCATCTCTCATGAATAAATAAAACCTTTAAAAATAAATAAATAAAACTGTACCCTTAACATGACTGATCCAATCTCTTTAGCTTGAAATGGCCTTTAAGAAGAAAATAAGAATCCCTTAATACTATATGGGCTTTAAGGGTGACTTAGGTGTATTTGAACCAATGATCTATTTTTTTCCTCACTGTCTTAGCTTCCTCTCTCTGCTCAGATCCTGATCAGTGTGCCTGCAAGGGTAAGAGCTGGCAAGAGTGAACATATATATCTTGAAAACATCCCTAAGGGATTCTGGTGTACCTCCTTCAAAACCCACTGGAGAAACATTGCTTTAAATGGAGATTATCTGAAAAATGTCTTATAACTTTTGAAAATTATTTTAATTGGATTATAATCATTGTGGAATCTTCTTCACCAATACACTTAGTTCCTGGCAACTTGAAATACTAAAAATTAGGTAGTAGAAGTCTAGAAGCTCTTTTTAATGAATGTTCTTCATACTTCCTGCTACTAAACCTTTCTCTAGAGCTGCTAAGGACAAACAAAAACAAAACTGTAGCAACAATCCATTTTCCTTCTTCTGGTGATCTTTCGATAAAAGAACTAAAATACAACTGGGACAGGCATCCACTTTTAAAAGCATGTGCTTAAAATATGACAAGAAGGGCAAGGGCCATAGGTGGAGCAATGGCCATAAGTGGAGAAAAGTGGGTTCTTTTCTGATCAATGAATAGGAAAAGCCACCTTACTCTCTCACCCTCTCAGGATTCTAAATACATTCTTTCTTAGTGAAAATCTTAGCAATCAGAAATCTATTTAAGTATTAGGGGTTGGATGATAATAAGGAATTACTGTTAATTTAGTTATATACAGAACATTGTGGTTATATTTAAAAAGTCCACTTTCTCTTTTCTATTAATTTATTTAGAAAGAAATTTTATGATACATATATAGTGAAATTGTTGAGTCTCTACCATTACAAATGTAATATATTTGCCATTAACAGAACAAAAGAATCCACAGGGGAAAAAAGTTAAGACAAACAGTAGTAGTAAAAAGGTTAATATAACAAAACCTACAAATGTATATTTGCTCTCCTCTCTCCTCTTGGCTTCTTTAGTAGACAAAAATTACATAAAGTAGTAATCTTTTTATTTTAAAAACGTATTTAAATTCAATTTAATTAAGATACAGTGTGTTACTAGTTTCAGAGGTAAGATTTAGTGATTCACCAGTTGCATAAAACACCCAATGCTCATTCTATCAAGTGCCCTCCTTAATGCACAATTATTGGGTTTTTAATATATATCAATGTAATATGTATGACAAAATGACCGCAAAAAAATGGGAAAATGTAATTGAGCAATATCAAAGTAACATTTCTGTGCCTCACTGGAATTAAGTTAGTATAAATCTATCACAATTGCCTGATGATTGCTCTATTTTCCACAATGCCTTGTGGTATAAATTACTGCAGTCTAATTTGACTGAAATTGGGCCAGTTTATGAAGTTTACCCTAACTCCAGGAAGGCTTCCTTAGTGGTCTCTTTTCCTGGTCCTCTCTGGTAAACTAAAAGTTTAGCTTGTTGTCTTCATGCAGTTACCAGCCTCCTCAATTGTTTCCCATCAAACTTTCGTCAGTTTCTAGAGTACCCTTTGGCTTGAACTTCTCCATACTCTTTGAAATAAAGCCAGTTCCTTCAGAGTAGCTTCAGAGTTCTATGTCCTTTTTGTTTTGTTTTGTTTTTTCTAGATATTTATAAGAGTTTTAAAAACTATTTGTTGAGATACAATTGATACATGTTTCAGAGGTACAATATTATAATCTGACATCTGTATTCATTACAAAGTGATCATCTCCAGAAGTCTAGTCACCCCCCCATCAACCATACATTTGACTCCTTCTGCGGACCTTGCACACACCCTACCTCCCCTTCCCTTTAACCATCACTCTGTTCTTTGTGTCTGAGTTTTTGCTTTTGGGTTTTTTTTTTTTTTCTATTTTTAGATTTTTTTCTCCATTTGTTGAGATGATTCATTTTTTTATTTTTATTTTTTTTTTTTATGATAGTCACAGAGAGAGAGAGAGAGAGAGGCAGAGACATAGGCAGAGGGAGAAGCAGGCTCCATGCACTGGGGGCCTGACGTGGGATTCGATCCTGGGTCTCCAGGATCGCGCCCTGGGCCAAACGCAGGCGCCAAACTGCTGCGCCACCCAGGGATCCCTCATTATGATTTTTAATCTTCACTTTGTTAATGTGGCAATAACGTTGATTGATTGGCAGATGTTGAACCCCTCTTGCATCCCTGTAATAAACCCCGTTTGATCATGGTGTATGATTCTTTTAATGTATTGTTGAATTTGGTTTGCTATTATTTTGAGGATTTTTATAACTATGTTCATTAATGATATTGGCCTGTAATTTTCTTTTTTCTCCTTGTCTGTTGTTGGATTATCAGGGTAATGCTGGCCTCATTAAATGAGTTTGGAAGTGTTCCATCCTCTTTAATCTTTTGATAGAATTTGAGAATGATAGGTATTAAATCTTCTTTGAATGTTTGATAAAATTCACCAGTGCAGCCATCTTGTCCTGGGCTTTGGTTTGTTGGGAAGTTTTTGATTACTGATTCAGTCTCCTTACTAATAATCAATCTGTTTACATTTTCTATTTCTTCATGATGCAGTCTTAGAAGATTATATGTTTCCAGGAATTTGTCCATTTTTTCTAGGTTGTTCAATTTCTTGCATACAACTGTTCATAGTAGTCTCTTATGATCCTTTGTATTTCTTTGGTATCATTTGTTAACTTCTCTTTCATTTCTGATTTTAATTGGGCCCTCTTTCTTTCTGGTGAATCTAGCTAAATGTTTGTGAAATGTTTCATCTTTCCAGAGTCAGATCTTAGTTTCAATGATCTTTTCTATTTAAAAAAAAATTTCTATTTCATTTATTTCCTGTCTAGTCTTTAGTATTTCATTCCTTCTACTAACTTTGGGCTTGTTTGTTCTTTTTTTTCTCTAGTTTCTTTAGGTATCAAGTCAGATTGTTGAGATTTTTCTTGTTTCTTCAGACAGGCTGATACTGTTATGCACTTCTCTTTTAGAACTGCTTTTGCTGCACCCCATAGATTCTAGTATGCTGTACTTCTATTAACATTTGTCTCTAAGTGCTTTTAAAAATTCTTTCTTGATTTTTTTCAATGACCTATTGGTAGTTCAATGGCTGATTTCTAGCTTTATACCACTGTGGATAGAGAAGATGCTTGATACAATTTTAGTCTTACTAAATTTACTGAGACTTGTTTTGTGGCCTAACATGTGATCTTTCCTGGAAAGTGTTCTGTGTACACTTGAGTAGAATGTATATTTTACTGCTTTTGGATAGAATATTCTGTTTCTGTCTATTAAGTCCATCTGGTCTAATGTGTCATTTAAGGTCAATGTTTCCTTATTGATTCTCTGTCGGATGATCTATCCATTGATATGATAGGGTGTTAAAGTCATCTACTATTATTCTATTACTATCAATTTATTTCTCCATTTAGGTCAGTTAATATTTGTTTTATATATTTTGGGGCTCCTATGCTGGGTGGATTTGTGTTTATAATTGTTATCTCATTTTGTTGGATTGACCCTTTTATCATATGTAATGCCTTTTTATGTCTTTATAACAGTCTTAATTTTGTTTGAGTCAAGCTATGCCAGTTTTGTTTTGTTTCATTTTCATTTGCATGAAATATATTTCTTCATCCCTTTACTTTCAGTTTGTATGTGTCCCTGCTTTTGAAGTGAGTCTTTATTAGGCAGATACAGGTGGGTCTTTTTTTTTAAATCCTCTTGGCCACTCTATGTTTTTTTTTGATTGGACAGTTTAGTCCATTTACATTTAAAGTGATTATTAATAGGTATGTACTTATTGCCATTTTGTTAATGGTTTTCTGGTTGTTGTAATACATCTTCCCCTCCTCTCTTCCCTTGTTGTTTGACAGCATTCTTTAGTGTTCAGATTCCCTTTTTCATTTTCTTTTGTGTATTTATTCTGAGTTTTTACTTTGTGGCTACCCTGAGGTTAACATAAAGCATCATTCATATATATATCAGTCTATTGTAAGCTGAACATATTCCAAACCTTACATTTTTATCCCTTCGGTTTTTATATTTTTGATGTCACAATTTATAGCTTTTTATTTCATATATCTCTTAACTAATTATGATAGATTCAATTAACTTCACTTCTTTTATCTTTTAACCTCATACTTGGTTTTATAAGTACTGCCGGGTCTGAAAGTGGCCAGAGCCAGGCTGCCTGTCACATCTGGTGGGGCAAAGGCTGGGACAAACCCTTCCATGGACAGTGGCTAGGCCAGGGCAAGTTCACCCACTGTGTCTGGCAGGACAGGGGTTGTGGTAGATAGGCACAGGCCGGGGGAGCATAAGCAAGGGATCTGATGGGAGCCACAATGGACAAGTGGATGACCACAGAGCTGTGCCAGCCTGAGTGCATGGTCTGGCAGCGTAAAGGCCAAGTTGGACAAGTACTAGGTTGGCCTGGTGAGGTGGGACCACAAGGGAACATGGAGTGAGCTTGCGGCACTAGCTAGGGAAACTGAGAGCACCAAAAATGGCATCCACTAGCACCAGGCTAGCAAGGAAGTAGTATTAAAAAAAAAAAAAAAAAAAAAAAAAAAGACACCCTCCAGTGTCTATTCCCAGACAGATCTTCATCAGCCCCCTGCCCCTCTGGTATACTCTCTAAAACTAGTCAACAAATCTCCCTCACATGCAGCCCAGGGGCTTCTCAAGCTACTGCCTCTGTATTGAGACTCAGGGCAAGTGAGTCTGTGTGTGAGCCCTTCAACAGTGGAATTTCCCCTTCCTACAGCCCTCATGGTTTCCAGAAATTAGCCTCAGGTTTTCAAAGATAGTTGTTTGGTGGCTTGCCTTTCTGGTACAGGTCCCATGGGCTGGCATGACTAATGTGGGATTTGAACTCTTCACTTCTCAGAGAGGAGCTGCACGTTCTGTGATCTCTCTTCCTCTTGTGGGTCGCCGGGGGGTGGGGGTGGGGTGGAGTCCTGTCAAGACAAGACTTTTCTGCCTTTCCTACTCATCTTGATGTGGCTTTGTCTTTTTTTTTTTTTTTGTCCTGTGTTATAGAAGATCTGTTCTGTTAGTCTTCAGGTCTTTTTCAGAGAGAACTATTCTACAGTTGTAATACTGGTGTGTCCAGGAGAGGAGGTTAGCAGAGCTCTAGATCCTGTCATCTACCTCTTCTCCTAAAGCTGGGAGCCAGGGGCTCTGCTGTAGAGCTGGGAGGCTGGACAGTGGCCTGCTTCCCTCAGAGGAACACTTTTATTTCATGAGGAGAGTGGCAGGCAGGGGAAATAGCCACTGGTCTGGTCCTGCCTCACCTGGCATGGAAATTCTGCCCTAAGAGCTATGGCAAGGGCTTTAGATACTCCCTTATTCTACTTTTCCTAAGGTAGAGCGTCTCCCCTATGAATAGAGGCTGGGTAGAAGGAAATGATCCCCTACTTCTAAACCATACTGGCTTGGGATTTAGCCTCTGAAACACAGAGCTTGGGTAGGCGATAAGGAGTTCTGGGGACCTGCCCATCGAGGGTATACCACGGCCCTTGCATGGAAACTGGGGGGGAGTGGGAGCCTCATCTTCTTGTCCACACATGTCTAGTGCAGAACTTGTTAGTCTCAACTGGGGGTTGGAGGGAAGGAAGCAGGTTGTGCTTCAGGTGCCACAGAATCTCACTGTTACTCCTGAGATTTATTAGATTTTCTTAAATAAATGTTTTTTTCACTTGCTCTATGCCCTTAGGACAATTTCTAGAGACTTTAAGTGACTGTTGTTTTTATAATTTCAACCAGTTATGGTTGTTTCACTGATGACTCATTCCGCAGAGCTCCTTACTGCTGCCATTCTGTATACATAATTCTTTTATACTATGATTTTATATAATATATTCCCAGATAAATTTACAGGTGTTGTTCTATCATGTTCTCAAACATAGCAAAGCCACATTCTTGCCTTGGAGCTAAGTAGGGTGTGGAGAGCAGAGTTAGTATCCAGGTGTTTTCAAACAACACAAATGCCTCCAGGGTACCAGATTCAGTAAGACTACACCTCCTCACAAACAGTATAGACTTCCAGGATAGGCCTTATTTACATACCTGCTGACAGGAAGCCTGGTGAAATTGTGCTGCCTCCCTGTTCTGTGCTGCCAACACATTCCCCAACAAGCTTGATAGCTTTTGGTAAATTAGTATAACTAAACTATACTTATGGTATGGGTTTCTGTGTGGTCTAAAACCACCTACCCATACCTCATCTAAAACATAACATCCAACTTCTCAAAGATTCCATTAAATCTCTAAGTAATTCATTTAAAACTTCGTTATTATTATTTAATTTTTAACTTGACCGTATCCACTTGGATCATGATTAAATAATGTCATCAATCAAGAAATAATAATAGAAATAATGATAATAGTTAAACTACTCCCCATAATTCTTTATCTATAAAAATACAGCAATAAAGTCCCAGGAAAGATCATAGTTGAGAAAGACAGTGGCTTCAGTAGCACCATTTCTCTGCTAATTTCTCCCAAGACAAATTATGATAACAAAGATCTATTTCCCTAAAATGGCCACAATGATATAGCTTCACAGCAAGCTCCTCAATGCTTAATAGTGCCCCACATATAACAGGTACTCATACATTTTCTGAACATATGAGTAAATGAAAGGCTACTGAACAACAGAACCTGCTTCAATGCCAGAAAGAGAAAAGAATGACATCAACATCTTAAAAATGTAAAGGAATTTCTTCTTGATAGTAACACAGACCAAACTGAAATGAAAAAAGAGCAGACATGAAAGATGTCTTCCTTTTGTGGAGCAAAAGCCTGACTGGGTAGTATGTGAAAGAAACCTGCACAGATTTCACTCACACCCCAAGCTGACTGACAGAAGTACTAGTAAGAGTATGTGGGGGTCATATCTAGAATTCACCACTGCCTCCAAGACCAACTATGAGCAGTGGTATAGAGCATTACTTGCTATTTCTTAGCAACTGGGTAGTTGGGGTACAACACCACACCACAGCCCTGACTGGCTCTCCATCTGACCAACCATGCAGGCAAGGTTTGTGGGCACGACTTCAGCTACCTAGGAAGAGTTCTGGAGTGGCCCTGGAACTTCTTTCTGAACTATCTCCCAAACCAGACTTGACTTTTGTCCAACTTTTCCAGCTTTAGGTTGTAGGATATCACTATTGCTTCCTATCGTATGGTGAGCACAGGAAAAAAATTCCTATATGTGACTGTATTTGGAAATACGCTCCATTTTCTTCTAGAGATGCATTCCAAAGTATGTAGGGGTGAAATAATATAAAGTACACTGGGATTTCCTTCCAAATACTTCAGCAAGGAAAAACCAACAAAGACTGATGAAGCATATGTGGCAAAATCCTGCTAATTGTAAAATCTGGATGATGGAGAGTTCTTATACTGGTCTCTCTACTAGTATATAAGTTTGAAAATCTTCATCAAAAAGTGTTTTCTGTGAGACGAATAAGCCTCACCTGATTATCCATATCTTTGATGACCAACAAGACAGGACTGTCTAGCGACGCTGACTTCCGATAGAGAGTTTTCAAACTGGTCCCATGCTCTAATGTGCTATATGCGAGTCTCCACGGATACCCTTGTACCCTTGCTGGAAGGCGTCGGGCCAGCTGCAAATCCAAAGATGGAGATATAAATATACAGTTCGCCCACAAATGTCATAAGCTTATAGCACAAAACAAGTACTGGAGGCTCAACCTCAAAATCACTCTTACTTACATGCTGCTCCCCTTTACTCTGGCAAATATTTCTAACCAAGAAAGAGAAGGGAAAAACCATTGCCTGATGGTGCTGCTTTGGCAGGGATGCCAACCCAGAGCATACATTCCCGCTCAGGGACTTGAAGGGTCACTATGCAACTATACAACTGAAGATCCAGCACGTAGCTTGATATGAATTAGACACATGCTCCCCCTTTTACATTTCAACCTGACCTTCACCAAAGAGTCCATGGTTCTTCAGTTGTTCATTCTAAATGCTCAATAAGCTCAGTACTGACAACTGCAGCTTCCCACAGAAGTGAGAACACGAAAACACAGGGGTTTTATGCTAGTAGTCAAAGGTAGTTTGTCTTCATCTTGCCTGAATCTCTCACCTACATTAACATTTAGATTACACTTGGCTGCCATAAACACCATTAATGCATAGCTCTTCAAAAATATTAACAAAGGAAGCTATGAAGTCTTCAGAATGGTTAAGATCAGTTCTGTTATCAGCATGTGCCCCATTTCTGTAACTGCTTGGTCAAGTCTCTTGGCTTTCCTGGGCCTTCAGAGACTCATCCGCAAATTGAGGGAGTTGAACTTGTTAAGGTCTCTGAAATTCAGGTTTCTAAGTTGACTAGTGGGAGAAATGCAAGAGATTCCTTACTAAAGTTTAAATACAACACATCATAGTATTTCATAAAATTAAAATAACAGATTTTCAGAAAATATAAAGAAAGGAAATCACAGATAAAGGAAAAATTACTCCTGGTGGTTGGTAGTTTCCATAAAGTGAGTAAAGTGTATAAAAGAGAAGTATAACTTTTATTGAGTCCAATAAGTTAAAACCATTGGAACTCTGTAATCATTACAAGGATAAATCTGGATCCTTTTTTTTAACTGTTAGGAATATGCATTAGGAGGACTATGGTACGACAAGTGAAAAATTGTGCTGAAGACAAGAACAGCTTTCCATTCAGATTTAAGAAATGGAGATAGTTTCTGGCCAAGTCCCCAAACTCCCAAGAAGGTGACAAGGAATGCTAATGTAACCTCTAAGAAGAGGAGAAAGGACACTGGTATTGGTTAGGCTGCTGGTCTTCCTTTAAAACCTGGCTCTTAGGGGCCCTGGGTGGCTCAGCGGTTGAGCATCTGCCTTTGGCTCAGGGTGTGATCCCAGGGGTCCTGGGATCGAGTCCCACATTGGGCTCCCTGCAGGGAGTCTGCTTCTCTCTTTGCCTGTGTCTCTGCCTCTCTCTGTGTCTCTCATGAATAAATAAGTAAAATCTTTTAAAAATAAAAAATAAATTAGAAAAAATAAAACCCAGCTCTTCCTCCACCCTCTGTGAGAAGAGCCAGTGCAGTCAGGGATGGGACAAGCTTTTTCAAGGCCTGGAAGACCCCTGTCCTATATCCCCCGGGGGAGAACCCACCTGCTCGATATGCATGTTCTCCAGAAGTGCACTGTGGGGCTGCAGGATCGGCAGGGCCACCTCGTCGTCATCTTCATAGTAACTGCAGGTGCTCTTTCTGCGCTTTGCCTCCTCGACGGTGATGATCTGAAATGGAGAAGACAAGCCCCCCAAAACCTGATTATATTTGCTTTTCCTTCACTTACTAAAAGCGACCTTGAGTACACTATTGCCTGTAACAGGTGGAGTTTTAGCAGTAGGACGTAAACTGAACCACGACCTTGGGAAAAAAGGGCTGATTTCCTCTACAATTTCTGAACAAATGAGGAATTTAACACAGTACGACTGAGGCACTTAATATGTACAAATTAAAGTCACAGGTTTTCCACTTTTACTCCTGCTGCTGGTGCTGAGTGTGAATTATTATGCATAACTCCACAGGTGACTCATACCCTTGAAAAGCCCTAAATTATTCTCTTTTGAGAATAATTTGAATTGTTAAGGGATTAATCAGCAATCATTCTGTAAGACTTCTATACATGGGGATATATTGGGAGGATAAGGATAGTTTTTTTAATCAAGACTCCTGATGTCTTCTCTCAAGGCTACGGCAGGGCACGTAGCAACAAACCCCGATAGAAATGAAAAAATGGTAATGTCCACCAGAAACAACAATACAAAGAAACACAAAGCTTTAGTCTAAATTACAATTAGGGCACAATTCTTCATGTACGACTCAGAAACTATCTAAATAACCCTTCCTTCAAAACTGAGAAACATGATTTTGCATACGTTTCGTGGTAACTGTGCTTATGAATGACCCAAGTCAATTTCAACTTAAAAATCTATTTTTCATCCCTCCTGACACCTGGATAAATCGCTAAATGATTTTGAAACTGAATGATACCATGACTAATTCAGCAAACTGCCCGGGTGGTAGTATCAGCGACTTTTGCATTATAGAGAAAAACACATTTACATCTAGTAAAAGCTGCCAGGTAAACCCACCACTCAATTTCCAACATGGTACATATACTACCTGCCACCACGTGAGCCAGATTTATAGGTAAGAAAATGAACTAATACATTTTACTATCTTCTCATGGGAGATTCACATAAAACCTTGTCGAAGAATCACAAGTGCAGCGTCCTTAGTGTGTCAAGCAAAGCGCACGTTTTTAGTGAGCTCTACATTCAACACACGTGCGCACAGGGCTGTGGAATGATGAAAACCAGAAGATGGACCTTTTCTCACCCTGAAGAGAAGGCTGGACCGCATCACATCCATCTCCCAAGCAAACAGAATACCTGCTCGGCGGGCCGGGCAGCCTACCCTTCGGGGCCAGCGGCGGGGGGGGCCCCCCCGGCTCCCCAGTAACCTCGTACCTGCACAAAGGGCTCGTGGGCCGGCCCCGCGCAGTAGAGAATCCGAACGTCCAGGGGCAACCTTCGGGCCCGCATCGTGCCGGGGGTGCGGGGTGTGGGGGGCACGTCGGCTTGCTCTCTAACAGGAAGGCCTTCCTCCTCTCCGTGCACCCCGCGGCCCAGCTGTTTGCGCTGAAGCTAGCTGCCTGCACGGCTGAGTTTCTGTTTCCCCAGGAGAGGGCTCAGCACTTCTACAGGAGGGAACACGCCCAAATTAGCCTTTCCAGCCAACCCGCGCTTCCTGGCCCGGCCCGCGGAGCTGGAGGCTGTAAAATGACACTTTCACCTTTGAAACGGCAGTTCCCCAACTGCCACAAAGATCCGTGGGTTGGGGCTTTGTTTTGGTTTGGGGTTTTCCTCTTTCCTTCTGCTCCTCTTCCTGACTGTCCCCTGGCTCAGCCAGCTCCTGGGCCCCGGATCCTGGGGGTGGCTGCTCGGGACCAGCCCCGGGCAAGGCCCGAGACACACTGTGGGGCAGAACCACTCGGACTTTGTGCCCGGGAGACCGCCTTCCCCTCAGTACGGGACACCTGGCAGCAGCTAGCCTTCCCTGGGGGCCTCCTCGCTGCCGGCAAGTGCCGGCGACTTTGCCAGACGTGGGGACGCAAAGCGGTCCACAGTCTCTAGTGGGTGAGAACACAGCAGAGAGACGCTTATTTTTAAAGATTTATCTTAGAGAGAGAGAGAGCATGATCGGGAGGGGCAGAGAGAGAGGGAGAGTCCCAGGGTCTGTCTCACACCCTAAGCTGAAACCAAGAGTCCAATGCTTAACGCACCGCACCACGCAGGTGCCCTGAGAGGCGTTTATTAATAAATGATGCCACTCATGTGGGCCACCCAGAGAGTCGGCAGAGGCGATGGGGCTTCAGTCTGAGAGCAGAGGGCGGGATGTGGGGAGATGTCCAGGTGGAGGGCACAGGAGGAAAACAGAGCTGCGTTCCAGGTTCACTATGGCTTGAGAATAGAAAGCAAGTAGAGATGAAGCTGGGGAGGGACAGAAGTGGAGAAAATAAAGATGCCACTAAGAGGGTTAGAGCTTATTCTAGGGGCCACTTTTTTCCAGAACCTTGGCTGTTCTTCAAAATCATCTAGGAAATTTTAAAAACACGGATTCTGACATTCCTCTCCCAGACCTACTGAATTAATGTCTCTAGTAGGAAAGGTCTAGGATTGTTTAAAAATAAAAATCACCAAGTGGTGGTTCTGATGATTGGCTAGGTGAGTAGTGATAACTGCAGGCAATGGGGGGGCTACTGAGCGTCTAAGGCGTATATGATCGTGTGTTATTTAAGCAAGTTAAATAGCACAGAACATATATGAGGGCTTTAAATATGATGAAAGAAACATGAGAAATCATTAAACAGTGCAGGAAAAAATTACTATTAAAAGTATCACCTATCATGTACCAATAAATAAACTACAGATTGAGTGGAGTTTAAGTTGATACTATTGGGCTACCCATACCTAAAAACACTACAGGGGGAAAAAAAATTAAATTAAATTAAATTAAAAGACAAATAGCCAACTAGGAAAAAAAATCTCTCAAAACCACAGGAGACGCCCCTGGATGGCTCAGGGGATTAGGCGTCCGACTCTTGATTTCAGCTCATCATGATCTCAGGGTCATGAGACTGAGCCCCACGTCAGGCTCCACGCTCAGCACAGAGTCTGCTTGTCCCTCTCCCTCCTCCTGCTTGTTCTCTTTTTCTATCTCTAAAATAAATAAATGGATAAAATCTTCAAAAAAAATATAGATGAATCAGTACTATCTCTTAATCATAAAGCTCACAGTGTGATGAAACTAGTAAGATTCCTTTAGGAAAATGGGCAAAGGAAATGAGTGGGAATCACAAAGAAAAAGCATAAATATACACACATATATACATCCATACATACTTTTTTTCATTCTATCCTCAACCAAGGAAACAAAAATTAAAATATATCTCAGCTCCCAAATTAGGAAAATTTTTTGGAAAGGAATAATAGTAATAATACTTTCTGGTGTCATAAACGCAGGAAGAGGGGCATTCCTCACATTGCTGGCAAGGTAAGTTGTCATATATCAAAAAACAGAAGCCTTAAACTGTTGATACCCTTATATCAACTAATGGTCACTTCTAGGAAACTAAGGGAATAATAAAAGTTGCAGATCATCTCATCCTTGTGAGAAACTTGAACCAACACAACGATTCCTAAAGTGGGGAGTTAAGTAAATTATAATTGAGATTTTAATTATTATGCAACCATTAAAATGAGGCTTAAAAATCTTTAGGTGATTTAATTCTCACAAGATGTTAGGTGAGAAAAGCCGGATACAAACCCTATACATAAACCATGAATGCGTTTTACAAGAATAAAATGCAAGACTCTCTATCCCCCAACCCCTAGAAACCATCCTAAAATAAAAGAGAAAAAAAGGAATTGAATAAAATGCAGAAAAGCGCTAAGTGTGGTCACACGGTATTTTTAAGTGTTCTTTGTACTTTTTCTGGAGTTTCCAAATTTCCTACAATAAGCAGGTGTTACTTATATAGAATTAGGACATAAAGCTTAAAGAGTCTACATATGGGAGAATGGCCTGGAGGCTGGGGTGGGACTGGAGGTGCCCTTGAGAGTCCAAGCAAAGGGTCCAGACAGGCTGACTGGGGCCGGTCTGGTGGAGGGAGGCGGAGGTCCTTGCACCCTATGCGGTCACTAGGGAGAAAACTCTGACTGGATATGATGAAGGAAGAGAACCCAGGATGGTACCTGGGTTCCTAGCTTGGGACACAGGTAATCAAGGTGGGAATATGTGAGAAGCGGCAAGTCTGAGGGCTGACGGCGAGACAAATTGCTTTGGACTTGCTGGGGATCAGGCACCTGCCGGCATCGGGGGAGCGAAGGTGCCTCTCCCCACCTGTAAAGGAGTAGCAAGGCCATTAGGGTGGGTGGCGGCGCTTTAAGGGGCCATTAGTAGCGGAGCTGCTCCTGCACGGGGGATTGAGGCCAGCAGTCTGGTACGCCCTGCACTTTTGGACTCCCTGCCATGTGGCAAGGAAACAGTGATGAGTGGCCACCCTCAGCAGTTAGCAGCACCAGCACGCGGAGCTTGCACAGGCCAGCTAGTTCCTTCTCGGCTCTTCCTCTGCCGCTGCAGGTCGAGGAATCTGACCTTGTTCTGCCTGGTGGCTCAGTCCCGGAGGGCCTGGAGCCCAGTGCCTGGATACACAGCGTCCTCTCCCCCCAGTACCTCGTTAGCTCCTTTGCCCTGGGTGCTGAGGTGAGGCCCGAGCTCCTACTGGGGTCAAGACCTGAGCTTCCAGGGTGGGTGGGGTTGGCTGGGAGAGGCACAGGAGCCCTGGAGGAGGGCTGCTCCGGTGCAGGTGCGCAGGCCCCAGGAGGTGCACTGGCGCAGGTGCGCGGGCCCCAGGAGGTGCACCGGAGCAGGTGTGCAGGCCCCAGGAGGTGCTCGGGCGCAGGTGTGCAGGTCCCAGGAGGTGCTCGGGTGCAGGTGTGCAGGGGCCGCGGTGCCATCTGCCCCTCCTCCCCGCAGCGCCGCACTTGGGAGCAGGCGCTGGTCCCGGGCAGCCCTTCCCTGGCCCGGCGTCCCCTGTGCCCGTGGCTCCGGGCGCCTCGGGCCGGGCCGAGGTGGGGGCGGCACTCGGGGTGCCGGTGCCTGGGCAGGAACGCCTCCCCCAGCACGTCGGCCGCAAGGACCTGGCAGCGGCGCCCGAGCGGCAGCGGCCCCGGGGAGCGGGCGCCCACGGCCCCCCAGGACGATGACCCGGGTGGCGGGGCCCGAGCAGAGGCGGGAAAGACCAGACCCGCCCGGAGGAGCCCCGGAGGAGGCGCCCGCGGCCCCGCAGGCCTTCCACGGGGAAGGGGACACGCGGGAACTAGGTGCTGGGCGACCCGCGGGGGGCGGGGGCGGGGAGGGGGACGGGGGGGGGGGGCGGGGAGGGAGACCCGGGGGCGGGGCGACAGGGAGGGTGAGTGCGAGCGCCCCCACCGGAGGACCCGGCGCTGCAGGGTGTTCCAGAAGGATGGACTCAGGGGGCGGGGCGGGCGCGGCATCCTCGCTCATCGCAGGCACCGGGGCCAGCCTCCCCGGGATCGAAACCCGGCGGGGCCGTGGGACCGGTACCTACCCCCCTTCCCGCGGCTCCCTAGCGGCCCCTCCAGGCCACTTGCACCTGCCTCTCCATCCTGCCCCCCCGCAGCCGCTCCTCCAGGCCACTTGCACCTGCCTCTCCGTCCTGCCCCCCCGCAGCCGCTCCTCCAGGCCACTTGCACCTGCCTCTCCGTCCTGCACCCCCCCCAGCCACTCCTCCAGGCTGCCTGCACCTGCCTCTCTGTCCTGCCCACCCCTCCCCCACAGAAGGCCGCCCATGTTTCACGGTGAAGCTCCCCCAGGGCTGCACAGCGGCCTGCTGCTCTCTACACCCCCAGGACCAGCCCGCCTCCCCCCCTCAGGGCTCGGCCGGCAGCCCCCCCCTACCCCTGCACCTAACAGGAGCTGCTCGCCCACCCCTGCCCCTTGCGCCCCACCACTCGTCCTCCCAGATCCCAGTTCTAGCCTTGCCGCCCAGTGAGATGCTCTGTGGGAGCCCCGGCCCCCAGCTGGGTTCCCGCCAGGCGTCATGGGGGGGGCCCATTCTCCTCCCTTGGCCTTTGACCCGGGACTCCCCTCGGCCTGCCTCCCCCTGCCCACGGCTCCTTGGCGCCCACTGCCCCGGTCACGCAAGGGTCCCCACGGGCCTGTGCTGAGCCCCACCTGCCCCCGGCCTCTCCCAGGACAACCTCACGCAGGCTCTCGGCTCAGCCTTTGCTCACCACTTCCCCAGGCGCACCTGCAGCTCCTTCCCAGGGAGTGATTCCCGCTGGGTCTCGGGCAGGCCCCAGGGCCTCGGGTTTAGGTGAAGACAGGACACGCAGCATCTTCTACCAACCCTACCCCGTGCCCTGCTCCCACCCCAGCGGGGTCACGCTCAGTCCCCCAGGGCCCACTCCCAAGACCGAGCCCTCCATCCCCACATCTTCCTTCCTTGCCACATATCCCTTAGAAAATCCTGTATGTTCCGCTTCTAGTTATCTTTCAAAAGCACCCAGTTTCCTCCCCACCGCTGCCAGGCTTCTAGAAACCATGGTCTTTCCACAGTCCCAAGCCGAGCACCTCCACTGGCTCCCCAGCCCCCGGTGGTCCCACTTGGCCAGGGCGTCTGCCAGCGAGAGGGAGGCCTCTGAAAGGCCCGAGCCAGCGCACTCCCGCAGAGCCCCTGCCTTTGGGGGACGCCAGGCCTGGGGGGCCCCTGCCATGCGCCCTTGCTCCCAGTCCCTGCTTCGCCCTGCGGAACTCCTGTTGGTTTCCCTAATGCCCCACACCCTCTATTCCTCCCCCCGGGGTCACCTTTCCTCTCTGGCCACACGCATGCCATGTCCTGCTCCACCCCAACTGCCTGAACTCACCCCCCCTGCTCTCTGTTGTGGGGCCCGCTCCTCGGGGGCCCAGCCACGCGCTCTCGTGGCACCTGGCACCCCACCCGCGCCAGCGGTTCTCACATCATCCTGCAGCGACCCCACGGTCAATTCTGCTTCTCTCCCCCCCTGAGCCCGCCCCACGGGAAGGGCTTGGTCAGGGCTCGGAAAAATCACGAGGGGCTTTGCAGGCTACGTGAAGGAGCCTGAACTTCCTCCTGTACCTAAAGGCGACCCAGTAGCAGTTTTAAAAAGGAAAAGTATGATGACCCAGCAGCAGTGGCATTTCTCGGACACCGATCACCAGCTCAGAGGAATAAAGTCATTCCCCCTCCCTACCCCACCCCTATAACTTCAAAAGTGCACAGGAAATCTAACTTCTGGCGATCCAAGAGGTTCTCGGTATCCGGGCCCATGAAGACTGTGACTACACACTGTGACCTTAGGACCACGACGGTCTAGCCCCTCTTGGGTGCTCACCTCCCAGCTCTTGGTGGTCGGCTCACTGAAGAAGTTGTCGATCATGTTCAGCTCTTCCTTTTCCACCACCACAAAGCCTTGCTCTTTGGCATCTTTCCCGTAGACGTCAGGAGACCACTGAACAAAGAACGTGTACAAGTGATCCACCCTGAAAAACACGTTCATTGTAGGAGTTAACACCAAATCCACTTTCCTGGCAGGCCCGGACTGGGACTCACAACCATCTTTTTCCGGCTTGGCGAACGCATCTTACTAATTGGGCAACTGCCCACCGTGAAGATGGTCTCTGCTTGTGCGTTCCAAGTTTGGAAAAAAAAGGTCAAAAAGTGAAAGCAGAAGTCCACAGACAGTGAGAACCTGTCTTTCAACCTGAGGAAAAGATCAAGAGATGGGACATAACACTGAAAAACCATGAAGTCTTTCCACCAAATATTTGCTCCTCGCTGGGTCTTCGTTTATTGGGCACTTGTATTCGATGGGGGGAAATATCTGCCCTGAACCTTTAGCTGGAAAAGATAAAACACCACTGAGTTTTTATGTAGTTGAAGCCCTGTTAGAATTTTAGCCAAACACCCTCAATAACTACAAAGTCAGTGATTCTAGTTGTCGTTTCAATATTAGAAAGAGACCTAATTCGGGAGCCTGGGGGGCTCAGCAGTTTAGAGCCTCCTTCAGCTTAAGGCCTGATCCTGGAGAAACGGGATCGAGTCCCCCGTCGGGCTCCCTGCATGGAGCCTGCTTCTCCCTCTGCCTGTGTCTCTGCCTCTCTTTGTGTCTCTCTCATGAATAAATAAAATCAGAAAGAAAAGAAAAGAAAAGAAAAGGAAAGAAAAGAAAAGGAAAGGAAAGGAAAGGAAAGGAAAGGAAAGGAAAGGAAAGGAAAGGAAAGGAAAGGAAAGGAAGAAAGAAAGAAAGAAAGAAAGAAAGAAAGAAAGAAAGAAAAGAAGGGAGGGAGGGAGGGAGGGAGGGAGGGAGGGAGGAAGGAAGGGAGGAAGGGAGGAAGGAAAGAAAAAGGAAAGAAAGAAAGAAAGAAAGAAAGAAAGAAAGAAAGAAAGAAAGAAAGAAAAAGAAAGAAAGAAAGAAACCTACTTTTATGGACCTGGGAATGTGGTTTGCTTCCTACTTCTCTGCTCCCTCACACATACTGAACACCCCAAGGTACTGTAGCATCTCTCCAGACAGACCTCAGCCACAGAGAGACTGCTAAATGGCTAATTTCCAAGCAGAGAAGATCATTGCTAATTCTAAAGAGTTAAAACTGCGTAAAAATGATTTAGCAACATCACCATAGCTTGAAGGTCTGTATTCCCCCCCAAATCCATCCACTGAACCCCGACCCCAAATGTGATGGTATTTAGTTAGACGCAGGGCTCTGGGAAGTGCTTAGGTCATGCGCCCGCATTATGGGGCTGAGTGCCCTTAGGAGAGGATCCCTTTTCCCCAGGGGACACGGGAAAGGGCAGCCATCTAGGACCAGGCAGGGGGCCTTCGCCAGTCCTGTCTGCCAGCATCTTGTTCTCAGACTTCCCAGCCTTGAGAAGGGTCAAGAATACATGCCTGTGGCTCAGAGGCCACACGGGCTGCGGCATCCTCCTAGAGCAGCACGGGCGGAACCCAAAGAAACAGAACAGAAACCTAAGAGGGACGTCCCCCGACCATCCTGGAATCCCCGTGGACCAAGCGTGGACCAAGCGGGCTGTAGGTTTCTATGTTCCCAGCTGCTCTCACACGACGCGATCTTCTCCTCCTTGTCACCGGGGCTAAGATGTCATTGCTTGTGACAGTCTGACATCAGATCACCTACATGGTGGGCCACATTGTGGCTTTGCACTGGTTCTTAGTGGCTAATGTCGTGAAAGTAATAAATCGTGAATGGCCTGAGCTCCCGGGCCCTGGAGGTATTTAGCTTGTTCCCCATTCTTCAGTCCAGTCACAGTGAAACATCCTCGGGCTCTGTGCCTCTCACCACCTTTTGAATTATTTCCTTGAGATCAGTTCCCCAGAAAAGGGATCACTGGGCCAAAGGGCATGATTTTACAGTTTGTGACTCGCTGCCAGGTCACTGTTGAAAGGCTTTACTCATTTACTGGGCCACCCAGCACCACAGTTTGCACTGCAGTTTAACACCCTTGCTGAGTTTAACACATTTACTCTTTTTTTTTTTTTTATAAGATTTTAATGTGTATTTAAAAGTTTGACCTGACTCACTCGGTATTTCTTTTGAGTGTTCGTGTGTTGGGCCATTTTCAAGTTTTCTTCCTGCTAGAACTTTTCTTTCATGAACGGGCTCTGTGATTATGGAGTCAGTGTTTTCCTTTCCAGTTTGTGGGAACTTTTAGAGAATGTAAGCATTAGCCACTGTCAAATGTATTTCAAAACTGCTGTTTCCCTTTTCATATTAATCCTATCTTTCCTTTCATGATACAGGATTATCAATTTTCATGTACTTTAGGAGTGTATTTCCCTTGAGAACTACTCCTACTCCTTCAAAACAGGGAGAGTTGGCATCCAAGATAAGGTGTGTATCAGTGTGTATGACTTGCTACCATTTCTATTAAAAAAAAAAAACCACAACAAATATAGATATAATTGTATGCATGTGATGGCTAATGCTATATGACCACAACTTAGCCATGTTTTGGTCAAACACTAGTCTAGGTGTTGCTGTGAAGGTTGTTTTGTTTTGTTTTGTTTTGTTTTTTAGATGTGATTAACATTTAAATCAGGAGACTTTTAATAAAGCAGATTATCCTCTAGCATGCAGGTGGGCCTCGTGCAATCAGTTGAAGGCCTTACTAGGAAAAGACTGAAGTCTTCTGGGTAGGAAGGAACTCTGTCTCTAGATAGCGTTCAGATCTGGGACTACCTTATCACATTCTCCCTGGCAGATTTCAGGCTGGCCAACTCCCACAACCATGGAAGCCAAATTCCTTACAGCAAATCTTTCTCTCCACATTTCCTTGTACATACATATCCTTTTGGTTCTGTTTCTCTGGAGATCCTTGACTAGTACACTGGACTATTCTGAAAGGTTTTTTATACGAAATCGATCAAGGGGGATGCCTGGGTGGCTCAGCGGTTTGGCGCCTGCCTATGGCCCAGGGCGTGATCCTGGAGTCCCAGGATGGAGTTCTACATCGGGCTCCCTGCTTCTCGCTCTGCCTGTGTCTCTGCCTCTCTCTCTCTGTCTCTCATGAATAAATAAATAAAATTTTTAACAAAGAAAAAGAAATTGATCAAGGGACACCCAGGTGGCTCAGCAGTTTAGCATCTGCCTTCGGCTCAGTTTGTGATCCCAGGGTCCTGATATCGAGTCCCACATCGGGCTCCCTGCATGGAGCCTACTTCTCCCTCTGCCTGTGTCTCCGCCTCTCTCTCTGTGTCTCTCGTGAATAAAAAAAAAAAAGAAAAAAAGAAAAAAAAGAAACCAATCAAAATGGTTACCCCCAGTGAATGGAATGGAAGAATGACATATTTTGCATCATGTATATCTTTAGGTTATTTTCATTTTTGGAGTATGCAGGACACTTTTGTGATTCAACTTTTAAAATTATATTTTAAAAAGCAAATAATGAGAAGTTTCCTCTTACCCACATCCCTGTCCACAAAATCCTGTGCCCATCCTTCTCCCTTACAGGTGACCACTTTATTCATTTCCTGTATATTTTTGTAGTGTTATACAGATACAAATAAGTATAAATACATATTCTTTTTGTCTTCCATTTCTACAAAAAGTAGCACTATTCTCTCTTTTGCTTTCTTCATTCAACGACATATCCTAGATATCTTTCCATATTAGTATATAAATGGTTTCCTCATTCTTTCTTTATAGCTACACAGAACTTTACTCTGCGATTTACCAAAGCTATGTCATCATCCTCTATCGATGGACAGCTTGGTTTGTTTCCAGATTCTGTGGTCACGAATGACGCTGTGACGAATAACTTTGTATGTGAGTCACTTCACGTGTATACAGATATCGTTGTAGGATATATTCCCAGAAGTGGGACTGAGTTGTCAGAGGAGCAATTCCCTTAAACTCTGCTATATAAAAACCATGCTGACCTTTTTAGGGATGATATCATTGTTTGTCTTCCTATCAGTAATATATGTATACACACACACACACACACACCCTCTTTTGAATCTTTCAAGTATTTTTACCATGTAGTATAAAATTCCCCATTAAAAATTAACTAAGGAGAAACTAATCACCACTCCAGGGAGGTTGATGAGTATACAATTCTAACCCTTTCCATTTTCTAACACTTAAAATGGAGTCCATCTTAACTGTACTTTCTTTTTTTTTTTTTTTTAAGATTTTATTTATTTATTCATCAGAGACACAGAGAGAGAGGCAGAGACACAGGCAGAGGGAGAAGCAGGCTCCATGCAGGGAGCCTGATGTGGGACTCGAACCTAGAACTCCAGGATCATGCCCTGGACCGAAGGCTGGCGCTAAACCACTGAGCCACGGAGAATTAAATATGCTTCACTCTCACTCATTGGAAAAGAAGCCGTTTACTATGCGCATATCCCCCACATTGGATAAACTGACTTCCTGACTACCTGCTGGCTAGCTTACCTGTGAGAAAGAGAAAGAGCAGGCCCTGACACCGGGAGCTCGGGGCGCTCGTCCCTGACACCCGCTCCCAGCTGGGCCCTGGTATTCTCCTGTGGAACATAAGCAATTTCACAGAACACCACCACTGGACAAGACGGCTCAGTGACTACGATGAATTGTGACAAGACTGCTCTGAGGCCTCGTATCTGAACACAAACAAAAACGCGAACACTGTCCAGCCAAAAAATGACCAAATATCCCTCCAATTTGGCTACTATGAATGACTGCACTTCTTTATTAAGTACCTCTCCGGGCTTCCTCTCTAGTCTAGTTGCTCTTAGATAAGACTTACACCCAATCATAGCATCCCCTCTGCTTCCTGGGAGCACCTAACACCGACCGAACCCCTACTTCGTTAAGCCCTTCCCTCAATCACCTCACACAAATCTATATCCTCTATCTCCCTTCCAGCACCCTCTTTCTGAGACGCCCACAGTCCCCTGCTCTGTTTGCTCCCCTACAGCAATGAGCCGATCCAACTCATCCAACTGTAGGTGTGTTTCTGGTGTGTCTGGTCAGAGGGCACTGCCTCCCTCAACAACACTCCTGTGCACCACTAGGTGCCAGTGACCCTGCCCTCATGGAGACGACCTTTGGGATTGTGAGAGCGGATGGGGTCCTGGGTATTATCCAGTTCAGCTAACTCTCCTTAGATGGAAGGGAATGGGGCCCTGAAGTCGACCATCAGCATCACAGCCAGGACTAGATCTTCTGAGGGGACAACCAGGGTTCTTTCAACCACACTACACAGCCCTCCCCTTATTTCACACTGATTTCTAAATTGCTCCCCCAGCTAACTTCCTGGTTATGACACTAGACACAGTTTTATCACTTTTTGGACCCACTTTCCATGAAGGCCTGCTCATTTATTCTCCAACAGTTTACCCTCAGGGGGAAAGTCACCGTGTAAGCGTGAACATTGAAGAAGCATCCCAAGAAATGCTAAAAGCTCACGTCGACACATATCCCTGCGCAAGACGGCGAGGGAATGAGGAATGAGGTATGGGTTTTGCATCAGGGGCGCTTGGGAGGCTCAGCCGGTCAGGCGGCCTCCTTTGGCTCAGGTCATGATCCCAGGGTCCTGGGGTCCAGTACCGCATCGGGCTCTAGTCTGCTTCTCCTCCTCCCTCGGCTCCTCCTCACTCGGCTCGTACCCTCTCTCTCTCTCAAATAAATAAACAAAATCTTAAAAAAAAATATTTCATTCCTCCTTGGACATTATAAGAAAACATAAACTGTGCAAACTGCAAGTCAATAAAGATTTTAAGGAGCGAGCCTATGCTAGCAATGGCAAGTTACTTCCCTTTTTGGTGAGGAAGACATCAACCTGCTTGAGGAGATCATTTAAGCGGTCCTTTTTGTTACGTAGATACAAGGCGAGTAGGATTTATTATTCCAGAGGAAGATATAATTAGACATTCTCTACTTGATGAAGACAACTTGCGCTTTGAACCCACTGGAAGGTGGGAGACAGGGACGATTTGTGTAAGGGCCAAAGGATGTCCTGGGAAGGAGGAATCCTGTGCCCAATCCCTCTCTTTTGAAGAGATACTCAAGATTATTAGAACATCTTTGATTAATTAAGGTGGTCTTAGTAGAGATACGTCCATAGGGAAGGACAATACCCCAATCCCCACCCCACCCTCCTTGAAAAGAAACTCTTCAGCACAGTAGAGGGAATGGAGGGAATGGTCTAGACGGATGACCTGGGATCCATACGAATTCCATGATTATTGTAGGAGGTCAGTTTGGGCACAGGGCGCTGAAACTTAAAGCAAACCAGCTGCCACGCCGGACACACCATGGAAGGAAATGCCTGCTTACGCCACATGTGCATGTGTGGGTTTCTCAGGAACGACAAGCTGGGGTGGAGGGGAAGAGCTCAAGTCTGGCGTAAAGCATCCTTGCCTGCCAGTGCCATTCCCTCTAGAAGAAGTACTGCCGGCCGGGGCAGGAGCGTGGGCCTCTGCCCCCACGCCTCTTCCCTCGGGGTTGGGCTTCGGGTGGGCGGTGGGCCGAGCCTCTGGCGGCCAGTCCCTTAAGCTCGGGAGCACTGGGCACTGCGGACCTGGCACAGAGAGCAGCAGCTAGGGAGGAGGAAAGAGGTATTCTCAAAATACCACAGGAAAGAGGGTCAGAGTCCTAAAAGTATTTAAATATTAAACAGAGAAGCGACCTCAGGTTTGAAGTGGTGCTGAACTGTGTCAGTGACCTAAAAAGAAAAGCTGCGACTCCCCGTCCCGAGGACCCTCCATCGCACGGGATCTCTCAGGGGCGCGTAGTACTATGCCCAACTTACACAGAGGGAAACTGAGGCTGGGCGGCTTGGGTTTAGGAGCGCTCCTAAACTCACGCAGCCCTCCTGCCGCCTCAAGGGCGAAGCCAAAGGAACGAAGAACTCAGGCGGCCTGTCTCACAAGAGAAATTAAAGGGCATTCGGCACCAATCTGATCACTTAACTTAAGAGGTCTTAAGACCTCAGGCCTCTGGAGACCAAATGGAAGGGACCCACGTCCCCCTTCCTTCCAGCTCCATTTCTGCACAACTCTGTAGCCTTTGTTTATTTTTACTATTTAACTGGGGTGGGGGGGGGCAAGGAAGAGGATATGACTTCATCTTTTTTTTTTTTCCTTTTAGATTAGAATAACTCTAAGTTTATTTAACCTAAATTCTTGGAATGATTCTTTTTGGCCAACTGGGTTTTCCTGGTCACTAGTTCCCAGAAGTCAACCCTGCCATCTGGAAACAGGCCTCCAAGTTCTGGAAACTCCCCTCCTTGTCCCTCTGCCTCCCCTTCACCCACTCCTTCCTCTATTCCGTGCCAGCTCGGCTCTCACCTTGACCCCCATGACCCCCCCCTTTCCCCAGCCGTTAGCCCCTCCTGGATTCGCAGGCTTCGGGCAATCTCCACCTTACCCTCACTGTCGTCCTCCTAATGCACCTGCCCTTCCAAACACCTTCGTACAGGATCATCTTGCTGACTCCTCCTCCCCTGGGATGATGGATGTTGCCGGGTTTTCTTCTTTGTGCTTGATGCGTTACTACAAGTCCAAGGCCCTGAACCTTGGCGAAGAAAGCCCTCCCTCCCGGGGCTCCCTACTCACGCCAACTCACTTCCTTGACTACTCCAAGCTGTAGCTGCTCCAGACCTCTGCTTTTGCAAGCCCTCCACCTGGTCTCCTACCCCGTTCCTCTCTGAACAGAGGGCTCTCCACCACACCATCCTAATAACGCACCGCCTCCGCCGTCCCTCTTAGCATCCCTCGCTTCAGAGGAAGGAACTTTTGCCCAATTTAACCCTGTCGTCTGCCTTTCCGACCGTCCTAATGCTTGGGGAGTCTCCTCCGTCATCTCCACCCCGCCCGTCTGTGCCTTTATTCCCTTCATCCTAAGCCACGCGCCTACTTGCATTTCCCCATCCTTACACATGAAAGGCTCTGGATGTTGTTTCTCCCTAAAGCTCCCTTCCCTACCTCATCCTCCCTTCAGAGCATATTGTTAACATTTGGGTTGGCATATTTTCTACCTCCTTTTCATTCCTGAATTCTCCTGTTCTGATTTTATTAACCTTTTAGTATAAGCCCTTTGTTAAGCCTGCCTCAGATGCCATCTGGATGGAGGCGCAGTTTTTAACCTTGTTCTCCCCCCTCCTACTATAGTGAAGCTGATTTTCTTAAAAGCGACCTGCTGTCAAACTCAGTGGCATCTCCATCATTTGTCTTGACTTCTGAAAGGCGGCTGGTGGTTCTTCTCGAAACCCACCCAATAACTCACCCCGTTTCTGAGGAGTCACTGAGCTGCTTTGGCCTCAGGACCTCAGTACACCTCTGGTCAAGCCAACACAATGACCAGTGACTGCTGCCATACAGGCTGCTGCCCTGTAGCCATGGGTGGGGTGAACGCGTGGGCAGGGAAGGAGGTCAAGCGCCAGGCCCCTGGAAAGCTGGAGGACACAGGAGAGGTGGTCCTGGAAGGAAGCCAAGAAGAAACGACACGAAGGCAGAAGTGACCTTACAAAATGCAAATCTGACCACTTACACCCAGCGGTGTAGAATCCTTCCAGCATGTCCCTGACCCCTGATGGGCTCAGGATAGATTCACACCCCGGGGGTGCCTGAGAGCTCTGCTTTGTGCCAGTCTCCAAAATGCACTCCTTGCTGCAGCCATGTGCTCCTGTACCATTGCTCGGACTGCTGCCTCCTTCCCTCCTTCCTTCCTAAGAGGGTGATGACGAGGGTAAGTCTGGAGGAGAGTCATCTCAGGCCGCGGTCAGGGAAGCCAGGGGTCATGGCTACCCGGCCGCCGAGGGAGGGAAAGAGGCCCCGCACAGCAGGGAGCAGGTGCAAAGGGCCATGGCGTGGGCCAAGTGCACACATCAGAGGAAGAAGGGCTCCGTGTTGGGCCCCCTGGTGCCTCCTGGCAGCTGAGATGCAGGGGACCCAGGTGCCACCCTACAGGGGCTTAGCTGGAAGGGGGTGCACTGAAGAGACCCAAACACAGGGACAGAAGCGGGGGCACCCGAGCGTGGAGGTGTGTGCCGACTACTCGTGCAGAGCCTGAGCTCCTGAGGGGTGGGTGGGGAGCAAGACTGAGCCTTTGGCCCACAGGGGCAGGGAAGGAGGGTGAAAGAGGCAGGGGGGCCGGGTGGCTGAGGGGGTCACACGGAGTCCTGGCTTGGGACCAATGGCTTGGACCTTAGGCGCGGCTCCTCTCCTCAACTATATTTAAGCCTGACCATGTGGTTGAGTAGAGAAGTGGAAATGTGTCTGCTCATGAAGTATGGTGCACCAGAAAAAAAGTGGGCCTGGATGCTGCAAGACCTGCCCCGAACCAGCTCCGTGATGAGGCACATGACATTCCGATGTGGCTGCTTTGACACAGACTGTCCACTTGGGAACGTGGAGACATGGCGTCAAAAACAAAAAGGTGGCTCAGCGGTTGAGCATCTGCTTTTGGCTCAGGACATGACCCTGGGGTCGCAGGATCGAGTCTCACATCAGGCTTCCTGCATGGAGCCTGCTTCTCCCTCTGCCTGTGTCTCTGCCTCTGTCTCTCTGTGTGTCTCTCATGAATAAATAAATAAATCTTAAAAAAAAAAAAAAACAGCTGCATGGGGGCAGCTGCGCGGAGCGTCCCCAGGAGACACGGGTGGAGCCAGCACAAGGCCCCAGGACGACAAACGAGGGCTCTGCCCAGGAGGCCACGTCAGTGCCCCAGGCCCGCCGACCCCGGCCCCTCCACCCTAGCTGCGCACCCCCCTCCAGGCACAAGCCCTGGCCCAGCCACAGCTGGGACCAAAACCTGGCCCCTGGGCTCTGTTTAGGTTTTCTGCTTACAGATCTGGGCCTAATCAACATCTGCATGAACTTCAAAGGTTTCGATCATCGAAGCCAGGCTCCTTTAGGGATCCAGCCCAATGGAGACATCAGATTCAAGTTCCCAATCCCCTCCCAGCAGGCGTGCTGTCATCATGGAGAGGAAACTCAGGGAAGGCCTAGGATACAAGCTCTTGAAGGCCATCAGCCCTTCCTCGGAGGCAGCCAAGTGTCAAGGGGAGGAGGAGCCACGGCGGCAGCCCAAGTAACCAGGAGGGCAGGGGCAAGTTCGGCCTCTCCCTCACTGTAACCCCACAAAGTAGCAGCCACCAGTTAGCAGTTCTGTCTGATGGAAGAGGAGAGATGCTCCCACAGATGGCCTTGACCAACTCCACATGTTAGGGGAGGCCCCAGGGTCAACCCTCAGGTCAGTTCATGGTCTCAATCCCCATGTGTCACCATTTCCTTTATGGTTGGTCCCACTGTTGTTTTCTTAAAAGCCCATCGCTGACAAAACTGTAGGGTTGAGGCACACCTGGGTGCCCACCTGGAGGGCTCAGTCAGCTAAGCATCAGACTCTTGGTTTTGGTTCAGGTCATGATCTCAGGGGTGTGAGCTTGAGCCCACATCAGGCTCCATGCTCAACAGGGACTCTGCTTGAGATTCTCTCTCTCTCTCACCCTCACCCCGCTAAAATAAATAAATCAATCTTCAAAAAAAAAAAAAAAAAAAAAAACCAAACCTGTAGGGTTCAGGGATATAACCTGATGAAAAATCTGAGTTGATGCTTGGAACAAAACATCACTATTCACCCTTTACATATATGGGCTTTAGGTACAAATACAATCCATTTTCTCACAACTAGCTATGTGGGATTTTATTTACTGTTATGTTTTTCTTTCTTCTTCTTTTTCTTTCTTTTTTTTTTAACATAGTTGTGAGATCAAGTAAAAAGTACACATGTCTAAGGTAAAGCCCTGAAGTGGTCCCTTTCTTACTAGCTGGGGGGCTTTGGGAAAGTTCCTTAATCTCTCTGAGCTTCTCAAATGAAAGTAAGAAAGCCTAGCCCCTCCTATAGCTGTCTGGAGCATTAAATGTATCCGGAAGTTCTATCTACCTTCAGACAGACCTTTTACAAAGTCCCTTCCATGTGATCATCTAAAATCCTGCCACCACACAGACCAACAAACTGGACCAAAACAACCCTGAAGCAGTCGGGCATTTTTGTCTTATCAAGGGTCACTCCACTGGTAGGAAAAGAAAGTGGGGCTACACATAGCAAGATACATCCCCCAACCCCCCAGTTGATTTAAAAATTATAAGCTGTAACCATGAAACGATTTAACAGCTATTACATTAGAAGCATGCTTTAGAGTACATTAGAGCATGGAGAATGGGAAATAATAAGAAATGGGATGAAGAGAGTAAGAATGTGACCCAGAGAGTAAGGAGATACACGCACATGCAGTCCCACCGTTTACTTGTCCTGCTGATTATAAATTAAAGACATCCCAGCGCACCTCAATCTAAAACATCCCCAGGTTCCTTTCTGAATACAGCCACAGGAGCCCGACAAAGGTGTTACCAGAATAGGACCAGCTCTTAAAACCCACCTCGATGGCCTGACCCAAGGTCTTTATATGAAAAGGACCTTCAGGGATCCCTGGGTGGCGCAGCAGTTTAGCGCCTGCCTTTGGCCCAGGGCGTGATCCTGGAGACCCGGGATCGAATCCCACATCAGGCTCCCGGTGCATGGAGCCTGCTTCTCCCTCTGCCTATGTCTCTGCCTCTCTCTCTCTGTGACTATCATAAATAAATAAAAATTAAAAAAAGAAAAGGACCTTCATTTTCCTTGCCCCCGTAAGGTCCCTTTCAGATTCAATATTCTACAACTCTAAATGAAACCAGTAAACGCCCTGGGGTATCGCCCAGTGTTAAAGGGTGTTAGTGTGTTTATAAAAAGAAAAGAATATTAAAATTAATTATTTTAATATTTATTAAAATTAATTATAAAAGAAAATTGATACTATTAATAGAATTCATATTTATTCATATTTATTGAAACTAATTATAAAAGAGATTAATTAACATTTTATTTTATAAAAAGTAAATTTATTTACAAAATACCAACTAAATATGCCTCTTGGTCCTGGTTCACCAAGAATAGTAAGACAGTTCTTTTGAGAATCATTGATCAGAATAGTAATTACAGTCATAAAAAGGATCACTTAAAACTAATTAAAAAGTAGAAGTTTATACTAATATCAATGCTGGAGGCCTTAAGCTGGCATCCCATAGCCTTGGGGTCAGCTTCTGTACTTTTCTCTGTTAAGTAAAGAGTGGCTAATACTTGAAAATTGAGGAGATTTGACACATATAATACATATTTCAGCTTTTTTTTTTGGAAAAAGATGGGAAGATCAAGCAACTATTAAATCACATTCCCACCTGGCAGCTTTCACCTGCAGGTATGGAGGTACACAGCTAACATGCAGCTGTTCCCTAGGGCAGGTGATTAACACAGCACCCCCCCCAAGCTTTCCTCCCTGCATCCCTCCATCCCTCCATCCCTCCATCAGCTCAGGCAGGCATGCAGCCTGCAGTAATTACTGCTTCTGCATACTTACTCCCAAACACTGTGCGCAGCCCCCATTGGCATTAAAGAGTCTGCCGTGGAAACCGGCCACGAGCTATGCTCCCAAGTGCTGGTGTTCACTCCTCCAGCAGAAAGCACAGCCACCACAGCTCCTATGAAGCACTCTTATGAAGGGGGGTATTTTTTCATGAACTGGGATCTGGCTACTTTTTCATGAACTGGGATCTGGCTACAGAGTCACTGATTAACTCAAGGCATTTGCCCAGACTGATTACTAAAATTACTGAAGGGTGGCTGCCTAGGAGCGCTTCTGGAAGGTGGTGATGAATTTCTAGAACTTTAAGTTAATGAAACAAAAGGTAACGTGACCAGAAAAAGAATGAGAGGAAACAGTATCACTTCAAAGCATTTTAAAGCTTAAAAAAAAAAAAAAAGAATATTGACACCAGTGATTAATAATCCTGTAGCTTATACTTGTTTAGCAATTTTCCAGAACTTAAACTTGTGTTAAATACAAAGAGAAAAGATCATTCCTTTAGGAATAAAATAATTCCTTTTTTTAAATCTTTTTTTTTCTTTAATAGTAACACTTTTACCTTAAAACATCACAATGAGAATATGGTATGATATGTGTTATATTTGAAAACCACAGGGCTAGTGTTCTGAAATACACCTGGTTTGGCTACGTAGGGCCTAAACTATTGTAGAAAGCATAAAACTTTAAAGACTTTTAACACTATGGTCTCACTGGCATTGACAGTTATTAAATATTTCAATTTAGCCCTGACCTTGCTAAAAGCAAGATGACTTTTGATCAGAAAATGCAGTGCTAACTATGGTTAACGATTTAATGCAAGAAAACTAGGTTAGTTTTTTTTTTAAGGATTTATATTTATTTATTCATGAGAGACACAGAGAAAGGCAGAAACACAGGCAGAGGGAGAAGCAGGCTCCCTGCGGGGAGTCCGATCTGGGACTCCATCCCAGGATCCTGCCTAGGTTAGTTTTTGATTCCTTTAATTCACCCCCTTTTCTCCAAGGAAAATGCTCTTGAGAGGACTTTGTTTAGTCTTCATGAGGGTCCTTATGGACATTTTTCCATAGAAATCCAGTTTAATAAGAGAATCAATTTTCTTTTTTATGATTTTACTTGTTACTGCAAAAGTAATGCATGCAAACTAAATGCATGCCCAACATTTAATGGCAAAGAAAGATACATTTAAGTAAAAGCAATTTATAATGTACACATACACACACAATCATCATATATAGAGGTACAGATACACACAATCATTCCATTAACTCATACATAGAAAAAAGGCCAAAAGTCTACAGAAATAAAAATAAATTGTAGTTAGCTTTGTGTAACAAAATTGAGCTTCTTCCTTTTTTGCCTTTTTATATTTTTCTGAATATTATATAAAGTCTGCATTATTTTAGTTATAAGGAATAAGCTATTTAAATTCATTTTTAAAGATTTTATTTGAGAGAGAGAGACAGAGATAGTGATAGAGATAGAGATAGTGATAGAGAGCATGAGAGGGGAGGAGAGGGAGAAGCAGGCTCCCGCGGAGCAGGGAGCCCAATGTGGGGCTGGATCCCAGGACCCTGAGATCATGACCTGAGCTGAAAGCAGATGCTTAACCGACTGAGCCACCCAGGCGCCCCTAAATATTCTCATCTATGAGCCTATAGGCTAATTCATGCATCCATCCAATTAACCTTTAGGAGTACATTACATACTAGATCCTACGCTGCTTTTAGGACACAATATAAAACACAGTGTCCAAAGCCGCAAGTAGTTCACATCCATAAAAAGTGTGTAGGAAGTGCTATGATGGAGGCAGGGGTACAGTATATCCAAACCAGACAGGGAACATTTTTTAGAGGAAACATTTGCACCAGTAAATGTATGTAGGTGAGGTGGGTAACGGGGCTGTGCATGAGAGGAAGCTGGGCATCCCAAGCAAGCCAGTCAGTAAGTCTGATTCACATTTCCTACCATTGAAACATGGCCAGTGTCCACAGAGGGGTCAGAATGAGAGCTAGAGAGCCTCGTGATACTAAGTGGGTAAAATAAGCTGGATGTGGTGACGGCGGAAAATGTGGGTAGATGAGTGAGAAGCAAGATTCTGTCCACATTCTGGCTCTGGGGACTGGGTGGCTGGTGGTATCAGCTGCTGTGATGGAGAAAACAAGAGGCAGGTGCCAGGAGGCCAGTAGCAGGGACAAAGGTAGAAATAAGAACCCCAGTGTAGGGTACGATCTGCCTTGGGTTTGTTTGATCCGTGGATGATCCAAATATTGAGGACTATCAGATACACATGTTTGGAGCACCATAGAACATTCTACACTGAAGATAGCTGGACATGACTGGCATATAAAAATTCAATAGGTGCAGGCAATTATATATGTAGTGAGAAACAGAGAGGGTCACCTAAGGGAACACTGAGGAAACAGAAGAAGGAAAGAGGGTGTCAAAGAAATGGATGATGGCCAACGGTATCAAATGCTATAGAATGTTCTGGTAAAATAAGAACACAATACTCTCCCTTTATTATGATATGGAGGATGCCTCACAGATTCTAGTTTTCTATCCCAAATCCAAAGCTGCAGGATGTTCAGGGGACGACCCAGGTGCTCTGTATGTTTAAAGGCTCCTAGATGGTTTTATTACCAAGCTAAGTTTGGCACCCACCGATCTAAGCCGTGAGTTCTTTGTTAACTCTGTGCTTTCATCTCTAGGAGACAGAACACATTCCTTCACGGGCTTCAGTCCTCTATATTTCTGAATTCAGAAGCTGTGATTGCTTCTGTAAGAGGAAAAGGTGCCAGACTTCAATTCCTCCCCTCCCAGTGCCTCCGAGTCTGTGGGTTGCTCACCAGGCAAGTGTAGGTTGAGAAAACACAGTTCCTGCCAGTCTAGGGAGAGATCACTGTGGGGGCACTATTTTGGGAAACAAAGGATTTGCACAACTAGAGAAGGTGGGGGGGTACCACCCCAGCTCAGGAATGCAGTAGTTTTAAAAAGGTACCAAGCCAGAAAGGCCCTCTCCTCGCCTTGCAGCCTTGCAGGCAAAACCCATCAAGTGACCCATCTCAGTAAAGCCACAGATCCAAGCAAATGAAGAGAAAGTTAGGAAGGTTGGCCAGTCTATAAAGAGCTTTAAAAACAAACATGGGGTTTAGACATTTTTTTTTTAAAGATTTTATTTGAGAGAGACAGAGAGAGCATAAGTGGTGGGGGGAGGGACAGAGGCAGAGGGAGAAGCAGGCTCCCCGCCTGAGCAGGGAACGCCATGTGGGGCTCAATCCCAGGACCCCTGGGATCAGGATCTGAGCCAAAGGCAGATGCTTAACCAACTGAGCCACCCAGGCGCCCCAGGGTTTAGACTTTAATTCTGAAGGCTTAGGATATTTTTTGTGGCAATGTGACAAGATCAAAATACCTTTTGAGAAGATTATTTTGGCCCGAAGGTAACAAAACAGATTTTTGAGGGGAGGAACGAGAAAATAGGGAACTATGGTTTAGGTACCAGGCGCTGTGTTCACAGTAAGAGTCATGTAAGGTAGGGTAGCTGGATCTTGTGATACCAGCTTCGAAGGAAGGAGCACTGGAGCGTTTTGTTTGTTTGGGGCCAGGGAACTATAAAAGTTCATTCTGATAAAGAGCCAACGCTAGAACCAGCCTGCAACTAAGTTATACTACCTAATATCGAAAGGACGTTTTAGCCAAGCGCTTTATTTCTATACGTTGTGATTAGATCACCTCCATTCAGTTAATGAGCGCCCATGAAGTATCATACATAAAATATCAGTCACTTCATCTCCTCACAATTATTGAGGCACCTCTAGTCAAGGGAGAGCACTCTGGCAAGGTCCAAGGGTATGAATAAATTTGGGGACGCTGCAAATCTTCCTTCCCTCACTAGTCTAGAAACGACTCTGAATGTCTGCATGCCTGCCATCCCTGTGGCGGGGATTTGTCAGCGTACGCACAGGGTATAGTGAAGGCAGTTTCCGCCGCCTGCCCTAGTATCTGGCTAGGAGAACGGGATTTGAAATCAAATGGATTTGAGTATAAATCCCAGACTTGATATTTGCCCATCTGAAAGGTGTTGCAAACCAGTATGTCCCAGGTTCCTCATTTGTAAAATGAGGAATAACACTACATGCCTCCCAAAACTCTCATGAGTTTTAGCTGAGCTAACCATCCCGACAACCATGCCAGGGGAGGGTTCTGGAGGGCATGGACTGAGCACTGCCTGCTGTCTTAGACCCCCCTCACTTAGGTCTGGGGAAACTGAATGTTTGGCTCATAATTTCCTTGATATTCCCTCTGGAGAACTAAGGGTGGCAATTTTGCTTTGGATAACGAAGGTATCATTGGAGCATCATTTAAAAGTACGTGTTCAACTAGATTAATCTGATGCACTTTATAAAGCTGCAATGTGGGCAACAGAATTCTATTAGGCCCCAAGGAAGCTTAGACTCATCGTTTAAAAAGGAACACAAGTTCAGACAGATGGCACACCATGAAAAGCTGCAGTGGCTTTCAAGCTTCACTCTAAATATTCCAAAGCTAAGAGTGAACGCTTTTGAAAGATGAGAAGAAGATACACGGATAGTTAAAAGGTGGATCCTGACCAGGATCTGCCATCGACCAGTCATTCCTAACGATGCAACAGAGCTTTGGTGGCCAACAGATCAAAGACATATACGGCCTTTGTATGTGTGGCTGCTACTTCTAGAAATGTGAAAAAGGGAAATAAATCCCAAATTGTGTGTACTATAGTGGACACTTTAAGACTGATGGAAATCGGACTAACCTAAGTCTATAAATATATATATATTTATTAAATATTAAATAAATATATGTATTAAATATATATATTTAAAGATATATATCTCCTTAAATACATGTAAGTTTATATATATGAATATCCAAGTAATCTCATGGAGTTAAAATATAGAGATAAAATAAATCAGCTGTATAATAGAAAACAGAATTAAACTGAGAAATCCCTATAAAAGCCTATTAAGAGAATAGCAACTATGAGCATAAATCCCTACTACTCTAGACAGAGATAAGCACTGACTATGGATCATATTTAACTATGAAACACCCATTACTTATCCACAGGATGAGTTTCCATTAAATATCTTTGAGGGAAACGCTGACCTAACAAAAAGGTACCGTTCCCAAAAAATGGGGTCTTGAATACTTGCTTTTAATGCTTTGGGCTAGGCAGCCATGGAGAACTCTACAAAAAGAATCTGTAACTCAAGAAATGCTGCTACTGCCCACAAATCGGATGTGAGAAACAGCGTGGATAGCATCCTTCAAAAGGACAGATACCTGCGTGCTCGTGCGTATGTTACTCATTATAATCTTGAAAGTGTTAAAAAACTCAACTTTTATAAAATGCTTGGGAACATCAGTTATTCTTGACATTACAGAAGACAATATCACACTTTCTCAAACAGAATCAACGTAACTCATATATGAGTTTATCCTAAATGTGGGTAAGCACAAAATATGCTATCTTCTATAAATCAAAGTGCTTGCTCATTTTAATTAGAAGCTGATTAGGGGATCCCTGGATGGCTCAGCAGTTTAGTGCCTGCCTTCGGCCCAGGGCATGATCCTGGAGTCCCGGGATTGAGTCCCGCGTTGGGCTCCCTGCATGGAGCCTGGTTCTCCCTCTGCCTGTGTCTCTGACTCTGTATGTCTCTCATGAATAAATAATAAATAAAAATATTTTTAAAAAGTTCATCCCTTCTTAAGAAAAAGAGAGAGAGAAAGAGAGAGAGTACAGAGGGACACCTGGGTGACTCTGTGGCTTAGCACCGCCTTCAGCCCAGGGCCTGATTCTGGAGACTCGGGATCGAGTCCCACATCGGGCTTCCTGCATGGAACCTGCTTCTCCCTCTACCTGTGTCTGCCTCTCTCGTTCTGCCTCTCATCAATCAATCAATCAATCAATCAATCAATCTTAAAAAAAATTAGAAGCTGATTAGAGAACATGGTATTTTAGAATGACTATTAAATATATATTTGTATATCAAGATAAAATTAAATGTTTATTATAAAGGAGTCACCTAGAATAAAAAGCCTCAGGCCACTACTGACCTTCCTTTACATCAAATGTCATGTAGCAAGCACTCAACTTGAAAACGATTTTAAAACTGCATTTGCTTCCTTACCAAACCGATAAAATAGAGAATCATATGACTTAGATTTCTCATCATGTGGAGCAAAGGGTACACACTTTCATGTGCCTTACACATATCCTTTGACTTGGTCAGACCAACTAATGGATTTTATAAAGATGTTTAATGGAACACTGCTTTTAATGGCAACAAATTTGGAACAACCTAATATCCAAAGCAGGAGCTTTATTAAATCATTCAGGGAATGAGACAGGGGTGCTCACAATAACGTCATATACATATAATAACATAGTATTTCATGTAGAAAATGCGCATAACTTTAAGTGTGGGGGCGGGGGAAGCAGATTGCAAAATAATTGTTTTTCCCCAACTTACCTGTGTGTTCAAGAACTGCTAAAATTATCTTAGCATAATTATTTTTGAGGTTAAAAAAATCTTAAAACACCCACAGGCTCTCCCTTTCCTCTCTCTTATTAGCTTACTTATTACATGAATCACACTGACCCATCAATTCAGTTTGGATTTAACATTTATGCATGACTTGGCAACTTCTACACAATTCCTGCCATTTAATTTCACTTCCATCTTATTTAAAAAGTTGGATAATAAGAAATCAATCACCGAAAAACATTTCAGATTGGATCATAAGGAATTGGGGGAAAAAGATGTTTTAATATGAACAAGAATCATTGGTTCTTTCCAAGAAAAGAAATAACTTCTTAGTATTCAGAAAAAAAAGACCACTGCATTTTTCACATAGAACGGCACCCAAATCTATGGAAATAATCACATCCAGTCTCTAAAAAAGTACTAGGAACTGTCTCAAGAGCTCCCCATAGCTTCTCAAGGTAAAGTCCCAGTCTCACTTACCTAGAACTAGCCAGATATATGCCAGGTCCTATGCCCTCAGTAAGTGTTCAAACACGAGCTAGTTACTTAATGCCCCACAATGACCCATTTTCAAAATTAAGAAACTACGTTTCAAAGGATAAAGAATCTCAGTCCAAGGCACACTAGTCCTAGGGATTCTCATTCATCGCTTCCTGATTCTATGACTCATTATTCCACGGGCCAGGGCACCAGGGAAGCCCAAGACTCCACACGGCCTCCAGGGCAGGGCCCGACACGGTCTTCCTCTCAATACCCCAGAGAGCTGCGAGCACAGGCTTGTGCAAAGTAAAGGGGCAAAAAATAAATGCTTGTCACCACCACAGACCTTGTTTAGTCTTTCAATTTAGGATTTACTTCCAGGTAAATTATCTCTTTAGGAGCAACACTGCTATTTTTACAGACATAAAACTATATAGATTCATAACTGAGTTATAAAAAACTTTTAGTGAAATTCTCTGCCCAAAAAAAAAAAAAAAGGTTGAGTAAAGGAAACAAAGTATATGCAGATGAGTAAATTACTGTGAACACAACAATGAAGTATAACAAAATTTGAAGCAGTCAAGGCTCTAAATCATCTGGCTAATGTGGTTCACAATCACTTTCAGAATGGTGGGTAGGCTGGGTCTAATGGTCTAATACTCAACTGGTGGTTCTCCTTGTGAGGTTATTTTGTCCCGCAGACAACTTCTTCCTGCAGGTGACACCTGGGGACCCTTGGATGTCACAGCTGGCATCTCATGGGCAGAGGCCACAGATGCTGCTAATAAACATCCTATAATGCAAATGACATCCCCTTAAAATGTCAATAGTGCCAAAGTTGAGAAACCCTATACCAGACGATTAATGTAAGGTGAAACTATCCTCTGCTGTCCTCATGTTTGGATTAGCATCAAGAGTGAGAGGAGGAGAAGCCTGTATGTCAGGTCCCAGGTTCTGGACAAGGCAAATCGCCCAAGCAGACTATTGTCATCTTCAGTTCACTCAAGGGAAGCGTGTGATTCTGCAAGCTGCAAGGGAGACTGGGAGGGCTTAACGCCGACAGGCGCCTAATCCTTAGTGAACAGGCACACGTCTCAAGTAGCAGTGTACAGGTGTGCAAGAAGAAACCACCAGCTTTCCTGGATCCACAGTGGTCAGATCTTCGGCAATTTCCACCCAGTTAAATAAAACTATTATTGCGTGTATTTGGGTAGTTTTGTATCTAAAATTTAATAACAAGGATTGTGGGGGGGGGGACCCAAACAAAGAGGATAAATAGAGACTGCTGCTTTCCCTGCCTCTAGCCCTCTCCATTTTCTTACTCGAAAGACTATTCATTAGGTGATGGCATCGTGGAAGCCATATAGCACGTTGTAAATGAAGGGAGTATTTCGGTAGAGTTGATTTCTTAGTAATAATAACAAAAGGGGGGGAAAAACATGTTTTAAAAATACTAGGAACAGTGAAACACATCTGTGAAGTCACATCAACATCAGAATATTAACCTCCTGCAACAAGGAGCTTCGATGTACTGGAGGAACCAAAGAGATCTCCAATGAAAGTAAGTTGCCACATTTGGAAGGTCTATGAGAGGACACTTTAACTTTGAAAGGGAGCCACTGCTAGGATGACCTCCCTCTGCTCCTGAAACTCCAATGGATGCACAGATCCATTAAATAGAAAAGCAAGTAGAAATGCTCAGTTGGATGTAGCAAGGGAATCTGGAAATGATCATCAGAATGAGGAAAGCATTGCACACCACGTCTTAGATCCTTAAGGACTTTGCTGAGCCTGAAGTCTCAAAGATTTTCACAAGTTGGAAATAAAAACCATCTTTTCTTATTTCTCACTATGCACTTGGGAGTTCTAGGTGGGAATTAACTATAGAATGCTCCGTCCTTCTCAGTCTTAAACTAAAATGTGGCTTCCTGTAGGGTAGGTAGACAGGGAAATACACAAAAGAACAATTAAAACAAAAATTTCCTAACATGTATTCAAAGAAATCCATCAGTAACACAGTGAGATATAACACATAATTAGTTTAAGAAAGAAAACTAAGTCCATCAGGTTAGCCAAAGACAAAAGTCATAGAAACTATAAAATATACTACAAAGGAATTCAAAAAGTGTCCGACTCTAAAAAGGCCACAAGGGCCTTCTTCTTTTTTTTCCCTGGGAAGTAAATAAACAAGCCTTTAATACAGCTCAGTTAGGTAAAATACTGTACACTGCAAAAGATCCAGAAAACTAGAGCTTCAAGTCATGTTTTAAAAAAGCCATTACGCTTAATTGAAAAACCAAGTATAGAGTACAAAACAGTAACAAGGGCCGTGGTGATCCCATGCCTGGGTGGCTCAGTCAGTTGAGCACAGGACTTTGAATTTTGGCTAAGGTCATGGTCTCAGAGTCCTAAGATCGAGTTCCGAGTTGGGCTCTTTGCTGGGCATGGAGCCTGCTTGAGATTCTCTCCCTCTTCCTCTGCACCGCCCCCCTAAATAAATAAATAAATAAATAGCCCACAAAAACCATCTGTATAAGAGACCAAAGAGAAGTATTTCAGCATTATAGATTTCTTCTGGATTAAAACATGACAGTAATATAGTAACTATATGTGTGGGATTGCTGCACTTATTCTACAAGAGTCCTTGGTACACACAGCTTCATTCAAGGCAATAAAATCGGAAAAAAACCTCCCAAATTTCCTTAGATCATAAACAATACATTTACCCAAAGAAAAAAATGATACATATCATAGGCAATTTTTCTAGTGGGCCCTGAATAGTCCACATCCCCTTGCAACATGGCTGAATGTTTCAGTGCTTTGTTTTCCTCATCTATCAAATCAGGAGTTGACCTAAATCTCTAAGGTTTTGTTGAGTGTGACATTTGACTTTAGAACTCTGCTTCTAATAGATGTTCAGAAATTTACATTGCTCCTATTGAGACATTTTAAAATAATAACAGACATGCTTTTTCTTTTTTATCTCCTCAATATCCTGAAAGTTTCAATGAAACACCATGGGAGTCGCAGGTATGGGCAGAAAAATAAAATACATAAACACAAAAGTTATGTCGAATGTCCATGTTAACATGAGTTTTTACCTAAGACAGGGAACCGTTATTGGCAAATTAATTAATTAAAATCCTATTAACTATTTTTCATGTTAAACTATAATTTATTAAAACAGGAAAACTCCCTTGATGAGAATTATTCTGGATACTCATCAACCAGAAGGTGTGCCTTTGCTTGGAATTTAATTTTGCTTTATTAACAGTTCATGCTTAAGGAAGCTCGCTGAGTTTGCCTTTGGCAGGTATATATTTGGTCTTAGCCAAGAGATCTGCCCAGATGATAATGTTTTTTGTTTTGTTTGGAAGATTTTATTTATTTATTCATGAGAGAAATACACACAGAGAGGCAGAGACACAGGCAGGGGGAGAAGCAGGCTCCATGCAGGGAGCCTGACGTGGGACTTGATCCTGGGACTCCAGGATCACGCCCTGGGCCGAAGGCAGGCGCTAAACTGCTGAGCCACCCAGGGGTCCCTCAATAATGTTAATTACTAGGTAGAAAGAGGGGGGAAATGTGATTTTTACAATCTTGAAAATTTTTTTATTCTCCTACATCAACAAAAGGAAAACATTTCATTTTTTTCCCTAAAAATAGTGTCTCCTAATTATTTTTTATTACAAAGACATCCATAATGATGTACTGCTAAAAAATGTCTGTGTCATTATCCCTGCTATCCTAGACTCAAATAACATAATTTCTTCTTTGGCAATTTAAAAAAATACAAATCTCTCCAGAGTTGTACAAACCCTCAAACCCACCTGGAGTGGACCCTTTAACACTTTCCATGCTTCTGAGTCAGACACTCCCCACTTAAGGCCAAAGCAACCTTGAGTTCCCTAAGTTAATAAGCACTTTAACAGTTACAACCATGCCTCTCTACTGCCCCTAAAGAGGTTTAGATTTGCTCTAGGGTATTCTTTCATTCTTAACAGAATTACACTTCCAAGGACCAGCACTGGAGAATATCTAAATCTTCCTTCACTTACAATTCAACTGTGGAGAAAGTCATAAAAAGGTTTCAGCACCCAGTACTTAGGATGACCTCAGGCTGGCTAAATCAAACCCACTCAGTAGCAGAAAACTACTCAAAAAAATATCCTTCAAGAAATTCTAAAAGATACAACTAAGAGGAATCTCTTATTCAAGAATAAGAGTAACGATTTTAAATTTTTTTAAAAAATCAAGGTACAATTAGGATCGAATGGACCAACATTTTCCATTTTAGCCCACGCTTACCTCTCCCGAGGAACAGCAAACCAGTACTCTGGCTGCTTTCTTCGTTTGCCATACTGCTGGACCATGGCTGCAGTGTGAGTGGCAAAGGATTTTCTCATTGGTTTTCCTACTTTAATGCACAGAAACATGGGTGGAGTCTTGCTTTTCTCCTCTTTTGAAGGAAGTATATCTGAATCACACATGAAGAAAATCTTCCTCAATATTGACAATATTGGTGAAAGGAAAACCTTTGGACTTAAACAAAGAAGAGCGCCCGATCCCCTCTTAGTGACAGAAAATCAACATTTTGATTTGTCAACATTTTGACAAAACACCATCCAATTAGAACTAATTACATTTTTCAGACCTCCTTTAGCAACAAAGGAAAAAGCTTTGCATGTTTGAGTCTGTTTTGCATCACATAAGATGCCATGTGCTGGGAATAAGCCATAAAAACCAACACGACGTGATAGTTTGCAAGAATACACATCAATGAATGATACCGAGGACCAAATTACACCATAAGACAATTTAACTTAGAACAGAAAGATCTTCAAAAACATTTCAAACTCCTTCAGATTTAGAAATTCAAAGTGAAAGGGAAAGTTACTTGAAATAAAAAAAAAACAACACTACTTTCAAACAAGAAATCTATGTCACAGTTCAAGTTCCAAGATACCATACAATGCTAATTTTTTTCTCAATGTATCAGTAAAGATACACTCTATTTCAAAAACACTGTTCTCAAACAATTGCTCTAATTTTGCTTGTATCCGTACGTTTCAGAGAGCCAACTCTATGACAGAATAACTAAAGCAAAGTGGCTTACCTTCAATGGGTACCTGAATTCTCTTTAGTAGCCATAACTGAATTTCAGACTTATTATCCATTTGCGCACCCTGGGAGCTGTTGTCCAGAGTAGATTCTGAAGAGGTGTTTAAAGACCCTTTATCCGTATTTTCTTCTGTAGAAGAGGCCAGTTGCAGTGGGAGGGACACTCTCTCTTTGACCCAGGTTTTCTCTGGCTCCTTACTGCCCTCAGTTGGAGGACCACGTACCTGGGGGAGAGAACTACTAAGGGTGATATCTATTCCCAGTGGTTCAGTGCTTTTGCCATCACTTAATTCTTCCTTCTGCAAGTTGTCAGGTAACTGTGACCCTTCTTTGTTCTTATTAAGGTAATATTCAATGAGTTTAACTTTATCTAGATCTTCATGTATGTTCAGTGTGTTTTCTACCTGGCTTTCTGGGGAACCAGACTGCTTGTCCACCTCTGGCATCGTATCTTGCTTCTCACGGGTTTCTAAATCCAGGGCCCCCTTCAGTTCAGCATCATTTTCTGTTCCTGAAAAGTTCAGGGCTGACTGCACCTGCACTTCTGTAGCAGAACTAATGATATGGGACTTAGCCTTCCTTAGCTCTTTTGGGTCAAGAGAAAGGCACTCCTTTGAGGTGTCTCTTTTGTCCATTCCACTATCAGTTTGAGAAGAAAGTTCTTCCAAGTCAACAAAGTCATCATCTTCCCCTAAAAGGGAATTCTCTTTGGCTATGGATTCAAATGCAGCACGAGTGTCAGAAGGTTCCTTGCTGACCTTAGTCACTGCGGTAGACTCACTGGCTGCCTCTGTAGAAGATTCTGGTGTCTTTAACTTTCCTGACAGAGGGCTATCTGAGGGCTTCATGTGTGTGTATTCTGTTGACTTCTCCAAAAGTCTTGTTGATTTGGAATCTGAAGCCATGGTTCTCTCCCCATTCTGCTGCCGTTTTTCCTTGTTGAGAGATTTGAACTTACTGAATGGGTTGATGTCTTTTTCTGAAGCCAGGTCTTCCCATTCTCCAGGCCTGTACAGAGGACAAAGATCCTGAGGTAGGTCACTGTCGGGGGAAAAATGGTGGGTGCACATGGAATGTTAAAAACAAAACCAAAAACAAAATGGAGGAAAGGCAAAAATTAAAACAAAACCCAACCAAAAACTAAAACATAAACATACTGCAACTTAAACTGATGTCTAAATGATTTCAGAATAAGGAAATGAAATCAAGAAACTGACTTCAAAATGAAACATAAATGAACTACAAGAAGGGGCAAAACAAGAAAGCATGAGAGTTGCATATCCTACTAGAAGGACATGAATGATTTTTGAAGTCATTTATGAACATGGAGATGTCACCCACCAGATTTTTAATGATGGAAGAATGTTTCTGATATTCATGAATAAAAGGACAAAGGGAAATAAATGTTTTAGCATGATGACCTAAATTCTTTAAATATTCAAAGCTGTTCCTTTTTTATAAAATAGTATATACAAACCAACATTATTTCTGAATGGCTCAATGACTGAGTAGCTATTCATTTAACTTGTATAAATTACCAGTCCTGAACCCTAATTTTGAGTTTCCTCACTTAGGACCTGATGTTTCCAATACCAGACATCCTTCTACTCCTGAGGGAGATGCGAGAAGCTTCCACTGTTATTGTGGATATATGGCACCTGCTCCATTTTACACTTTAAAATTTACAGAAAAGTAAATCAGGTAAGCTCTTACAATACTAAGGTTAAAAGTCTTAATTTCTTAACTCATAACAATATCATTTCACTTTATGGCAGTGGGCACTGGTTTATCAGCTGAAACATACTGTCCCTCAACAACAGATGCTTTTCTACCCAGATTTGAATTACACAAAACTATTGGTTAGACATGTTCTCCAAAGTTTAAAATAAATGGTCAAGAGACATCATTTTTAAGCCATGACTGGTAAGATTTTGAGTAACTCGTATTTTCACTTACCTTAGTATTGACACTGGGTTAAAACACAGATATATAAAGACCCTTTTTAGATTTCAGAAATAATTTTGTTTTCTAAAAAGGCTAGATAGGACTCAGGTAATACTTTATTACTCTGGCTTTGAAATCACCAGGGTAAGAAGGTAACAAAGCACCAGGAAATTCTCAAGTTAGAAGACTACCCCCCAAACTTATAAATCACATGCATGGAACATCCATTCTTTCTCCAATGGAAAATAAAAGCCTACATAACTGCTAGGCTCTGACAAATGCTTAAAAAAACTTCTTTCATTCATAGTTCATTTCAATTCAATAAACATTTGCTGAGTCCCTACAAGCCATATGCTAAATGATGATTTTGACAGTGTCTCTGTTCTGCAGGAACCCGTAATATGCAAAAATGTTCTGTCCAATACCAGCATCCCAGGAGATATTAAAGATGCGCCAATCCTAGAGTCAAATAAATCAGTGTAATGTGTCATAATTCTGATTTAGGATCCTGAATTTAATTTGCTATGTTGAAGGTTATATGAAGTCTTATAACAAAGAAACTCAGCGTTTCACATACTCGGTTAATAAGCAAAACTTTCTTCCATGAACATCCAAAACCCATTGATCCATCGTCCTTCTCTGCCTAGTTTGCCTCCCAGAGAGAGATGTGACTGCACTCTGCTCGGCTTCCTATATTACCCTGTCTACCCCTCCCTTCTTGTTCATCTACCAGGTCTGAGTTGGGATAAATTTAACCATCTGGTTTTTTGTGCTGCAGCCGCCAAGCCCTGCTGGGGCAAAGTACACAGCGGTGTCAACTAGCACTACTGTTAATGTTTTCTAGACTCAGCTAGGCACCTAAAGCTGATCAATAATCCCTTCAGTTGTTCCCTTCCTGTTCTCTGGCTGTGTCAGCTGGACTTACAAAATATCCTACACAAAAAACACAAGGACTGAAGGTGAGGATGGGGAGATCTTACACACACACACACACACACACACACACATGCACTCTGAAAAAACAATTTGCAGGCAGCCCAGGTGGCTTAGTGGTTTAGTGTCGCCTTCAGCCCAGCCCACGTCAGGCTTCCTGCATGGAGCCTGCTTCCTCCCTCTGCCTGTCTCTGTCTCTCTGTGTCTCAAATAAATAAAATCTTAAAAAAAAAAAAATTATCTGACTGCAAATTGCAGTCAGATAATTTGTACTTGTTTTACCCTACAACTTTTAGTAATAATGAAATTTTAGGCTTTTTTAACTTTTAAACCATCAATGGAATTCTGAAGTCAATGCCAATTTTCCATCAGACTGATCCCACTCACACATTCTCTTTTGCCCAATGGTGCACCTACTGCTCACTAGGCTGCAAAGTCTTCACATGCTTGCATCCAAGGCAGGAATCAGTACACAATTCTGAAATAAACTGAACACAGTAGGAGCCAATGCTTAACTCTCCTCCACACCCCCCACCAGCTATAGCATTATTCTGGACCCCAGATCGTTAAACACAATCTCACGATGAGAGAAATCTTTCTGTAAAGATGTACCTTCATTTTCTATTATTAAAAAGAATGCTTAACGTCCTGACCTAAAGATGTGCAATCGTATTTCTCCACGAGAAGCCACCATCAGGCAAGAAGTCTCCCCCTTCCCTGGCCATCCACTTCTAAACTTAACTACATCCTTCCTCATTCTCATCTTCTTTCTTCTTGTCACAGAGAACCTAATGTTCATTCCTTATTTCCAGAACTAACACCTCGCGTCCTCTTCTCTGCCTCCACCTGAGACTCCCAGGCAGCTGGACGCTGCCTCACAAGGGTCCTCCTGGAACGCTGTGTGCACTTCCACATGTGCGGTGCACTTAGGCACCACTTCTCCATCTGTCTACTGCACCAAGGAGACTGCATGTTCCTCAAGGGCAGAGGCCGGGACCCCCTCGTCGTCATCTCCCTGCCACACAGGAGCATGCACTAAGATGAAGTGGAAGCCTCAACTGCATGGGCAACAAGATGCCCAAGGACGATGAACAGGGTTTCAGAGATGAATGCAAGGTTCACATAATAACAGCTTAGAGTTCACAGGTATCAGGCTATTTTTTAAGAGTCCTGCTGTATCAATATGTTTAGTTCTTAAAATAGCCCTACAGGCTGAAGAATCCTACTCATTCCATTTAACAGATGAGAAAACTGAGGCTTGGAACTGAGTAACTCAGACAGGCCATGGAGCCGTGAGTGGCAGACCCAGGGAAACCCAGGCCACGGGGCTCCAGACCCAGGCATCATGCAGAACCGCCTGGCCTACCACACCACCTCAACACCTCTCACTTGGATCGTTCTGGCAGAATTTAGACACTACCTCAGTGCCCATGCTCAGTGCTAGCTTCAGTGGCTTGGAGCAGGAGGAGGGCCGAGGGGTCAGACGCCAAGGACTGTGAGTCCAGGGAAACCTGCTGGTGTACACCTCTAAGGGTGCTGTGTCTGGGTTAGGTCTCTAATTATCTCCTTTTCCTAAGTCACAAGGGCGAGTTTCCCTCTGCACAGTTAGGACCACTGCTTTCGCTCTACCTCCCTATCACTAAGGGTTTCTGAAGATTTTTACTTCTACCAGACATGGAGAAATAGGAACACTGATAAAGGGACAGTAAGAATCCAAGTGTCCCCTTAAATGGATTCCCTCAGCTTTCTTAACCCTCTTTCTCTTTTTTTCATAGGGAGCTTCCTCCTTCTCTCCCTCTCTCTCTACTTTTTCCAAAAAAAAAAAAAAAACCACCTCAGTTTTAGGAGGCAAAAATATTCAAGCCTAAGGTAATATTCATCTATGTTTCGGGAACAAACCGCTACAGGGACAGTGGCCTCCACACTGTCCACCTCGAGCTCTCTCCGTGCAGGATGACTAAGGGAAGATGTGAGTTAGGAGGACTGCCCATGCTAGAGTGTGAATGAGAACAGAACTCTGCTTAACAACTAAATGGAGAGAAAAAAGCTATGCTTTTATTGGTAACCTGACTAAAATTCTTTCAGAGAAACTTCATTTCTTCTTCTATTAATTCATTAAGAACATGCATTGCTTTTCAGAAAAATAAGCCAAAGAAATACCATTTTTATGTGCTGGTGTTCTTGCTTTTCTCCTTTCAATTTTTGTACATTCAACCTTCCCCTTTATCTCCATTTCCTCTCGTTTTTCAATTAAAAAAAAAAAATCTACTGCACAAATCTTCCACCTTCCAATTCACCGCTACACAATCTCTCACTCCTGCCAATGCCCTACCTTTTAACTGCATTTAGTTCTCCAAACACTTTAAGTTTTTTGTTTGTTTAGGTTAACAAAGAAATATCTCTTACGATGGCAAGGCATCTTTGATCTTCATGTGGGAAATGTCATTGTAGAGAGCAATGGAAACCACCTCTTCCATGGGACAAATGAGGCCATACTCCTCACAACCATTTTCAATGACCAGGGGGTCAGACTTGTGAGGGTCAAACATGATGTTGTTAGGAGTAACAATCATAACGCCTCCGACCACGCCCTACAGGAGAAAGGGACAAAACAGAATCATGACAAGCAGGAATGCAACCACCACAGCGGCTGTCAAGAACTCACGTTGCCATTCGGGTGGCCCTGGGGAACTATGGCATCTTACGCAGCAATTGCATCCCCTTTAAGACGCTAGAGCAACAGGCTGAGGAAATTCAGTGCTGGGTGCTAGGCGGTGAGGCAGAGAAAACAGAGCTGCCTCGCCACTGCAGCCAACCGAGCCTCCTGGCAGAGCTGCTGCCGTAGCACAACTGTAGTGGGATCCTGGGTTGCACGCCTTATGTCCACATCCCCGCCTCGTTCACTATAAATTGCGAAGGGCTGTCCCAAGTGCTTTTCCACTTGAGAACCGGGTGCTTTCCGAGTCGCTCAGCACATGTTCACCATGTGTTCAACAAGTGAGTGCTACTGTGCTACGGAAGCATCTGTCTCAGAGCCATGGTGCCCAACGAGAGCCCTAATATTTTCCTCTAAAATGTTTAGAAAGGCCACATTCAGCAAAATGTGACACAAATAGGGATATGAAATTTTTGCAACCAGAAATGAATATAGTAAACTATGGAAGTTAATAGCAAAATCCAGTAATTTGGTGGGAGCTTCTGTCTGAAGCTTGGTCAGCGTACTATTTTATAGATGGCCACAGGGATATTACCTACCAGAGAACCCGGACACAGAAGATTCCTTGATTCTTTATCTTGGTTCTCTTACTGAGTTAACTGATCATCTTTGTGAAAAATTTTTCATTTTTCAAGAATAACATCCTTGGTTGCAGAAGTCATAAATGCATATCAATAATGTATTTTCCTACCATTTGGAACCTGGCATGAAGTATCTACTATGAACATAGGAATTCACTTTATATATCAACATAACCCCTTCTTCAGAGACTAAGAGTTGGATCTGCTCTTTGTAAAACACACCAACCATCTTTTATTATTTATTTATTATTTATTATTTTATTACTACCCCCCTACGGATTAAATTTTATTATTGTTCCTATTTTATAGATGAGGAAAGTAGAGGCTGACGCAACTCCAATACCATGTCCTTGGTTTCCAAGCTAGTTCCAAGCAGAACTGGATTTTAAATTCACTGAGTCAAACTCCAGCCTTTGCTGTCAAGCATATCCTATACTGGTTCCCTAGCAATGTTTGGGCCAAGAAGTGAAACATGAAATGATAAATCCAAGGCCACAGAGGATCCTATAATAAGTAAGATGCCAGGCATCCAACAGGGGAAAACTAATGGACACTTACATAAAATCTTAAGTTAAACTTTGGGAAAGATATTTTAATGTCTCCTGTCTTGAGTAATTTGGAACCTATTTTAGTTTTCCATTGAGTCCAAGAAAAGGAAACAAATTACAGTGCTATATACCTTTCCATCGGTGAAGTATCGACAATTCATTTTTAGAAATTTTACCACGCCTGGCTCATCTTCTTCGGAAGTGGATGATAAGACTCTTTCAATGGGTTTTAAGGCCTTTCTTGCTAAGTCAGCATCCTTTAAGAAAGCAAAAATTCCAAAAATCAAATAAAGGATTTTTTAAAAAAACAGATTATTTAAGAAAATCAAGACATTTAAGTTCCCCGTAAGGAACTTGTTTCTATGTAACTTAAACATGAAAATGAGGCAAATAACCTTCATCCTTTAAAAATGATCACAAATACAGTAAATATCCAAATTAAATTAAGGTTTAAGCAACAACAAATGTGTACATATGGAACCGTAAAAATGGCTCAAATGTTTTTAGAAAATAATCTAAATGAAGGAATTCATATTTAGCTCACAGCTCAAGTTCTCTAGAAAAAAAAGAGTAAAAAGTACAAATAAAGGATCAGTCTCACGGAGAGTTTAACTTCACACTTTTTACATAAACGAGGTATGCATTTTTCCCTCTGAGACCTTAAACGTGAACAGGTTTCTTTTTGATAAGATGCATTCTCTCAACTAATAACAAATCTCCTATTTGGGGAGATTTCAGATAAAAACCTAAGTGAAAAACAACGTGTAAAATTCTACGACTCAAAAAATATATTTGATAAATACAAACGTGAGCTCATGAATGGCATACATACAGGCAGTTTATCATATTCTGCATCTGATGATGAAGGAGAGACAGTAGCACCAGGACTCGATGATGATAACCTTAGGGTACTGGAAGGAAAGTTGGCATCTGGCACAAAAAGGACCTGCGAATGGGAAAGAAAAGCTGAATACCAAGAATCAGGCAGGCAACACTAGGCAGTGTTTGGAACAGTTGCTCTTTGTATAGTAACATGCTAAGTACATGGCTTTGCAAAGCTCATAAGTACCTTGGGGCCTTCTAGACTAATCTATGAAACAATACTCAGAAACAGGAATATATGCAGTGCAAAAGGTATGGGACACATCTATAGATACAGCAGGAGCTCACAGAAGAGGAGAATAAGGTGGGTGAGCGCCCTGGGCACGTTGTATAAAGCAAGTAGGTCCATGCGGAGCTTTGATCAGTATGGGAGATTTAAATAGGGAGGAAAGAAGCTTCAAGGAAGGGTACTAAAAGCAGAAGGAAAGAAAGGAGAAAGGAGCGTAGCGTGCAGGCCCTGAGTGCTAACGCAATAAGATCATTATATGATAAGCTGTACAAAGTAGGATCAATAATCTCAATACTTTCTCTTCTATCACTGTCAGCTTATCTAAAAACAAAAATTAAAATCTCCCAAACTGTTCACAAGAGCCTCCTTCTGCAAAACGTACTGGTTCCTGAGATGTTATTATGATCTTTCCATTCAACATGCTTATAATGAGACAAGTGACATTTTGCCATGTATCATATGCAGTCTTAAAATGAGGACTTCTAATGTCATAAAACATAATTCAGCACCATTCCCATAAAAACCTTTCAATATTGTTAATCACCCTTCCCCATCCTGTCTCTATTTCAACTTTAGTTATTTACATCTCTCCTCAATCCAGAAAAAAAATGTGAGGCAACAACAAAAGACACCTTGTGATAAAGGCAGGAAAACCAACATCAAAGAGCAATAAGTAAGATGAGGACTAATGACTCCTGAAACTACACGGTCCAAAATTACCAAAACACTCATTGAGAGGTGGGCCATAAAACGGGTTGGGTTTCCGAAGAAACAACGCAGAGATGGAAGTCATTAGTCAGCAGAATTCAACTTCCATAAGACAAAAACAAGTCAGTTTCTCCTACGTATTTTCTCATTAAGTCTCCTAAAGAGTATCCCAGGCTGAAACTACTGGTCTTTGATGACACAGAGACAGTTAATGCAATGACCAGTTTTGGAGAATTGTTCTTTATAACATCTTTGGGACGCCTGGGTAAAGCTCAGTGGTTGAGCGTCTACCTTCGGCTGAGGTCATGATCCCAGGATCCTGGGATCGAGTCCTGCATCAGGCTCCCTGAAGGGAGCCTGTTCTCCCTCTATCTATGTATCTGCCTGTCTCTGTGTCTCTTGTAAATAAATAAATAAAATATTAAATATATATATATTTTTTAATATTTTATTTATACATCTTCAATGTGGATCATTGGCAAATGCCAAAGTGTAGAGTTCCATAAAAGCAATTTACAGAAGGCTACAATGATATGGTCTTGGCATACAGCTCTTACTTACCTTATGTATCTAGACTAGAGGAATCAAGAGATGACATTTCTTCCAAGCACTTCTCCATTAATATATATATATTTTTGTATCTGAGCTCTTGACAAGTGTTAGGCAATACAGGTTAAGTTCTACTGTCTGGCATGTTCTAAATGTCAAATCAAAGGGATAATTCCTGTGCTTACACAGTTCACTGCAGTGTAGATAGAGGTGACTGTTGGATGCTGGAAAGCTCAGTAAGAACATGGGCTACCTCAACAGGAAAGTCAACCTGGAACATGGGCAAGGGTAAAGTTTACCTCCTGACTTCTGAGAATAACTGAGTCTGCTCCCACACACAGGCAAATGAGGGATTTGAGGTCTTCAAGTTCTTTACCGTGAAACAAACCTGTCATCATTTTAGCTCAGAAACTGTTCTAAGCATGTGCAGCTAAGGTACTCAGTGATTATAAAAACAACTTGAACCATGTATCTGCAAGGTTACTAACTTCTGTATGTGCTCAAGATATGCACCTGCTTGAAAGAGTACATTTTTGTACATGTCCTGAAATCTGATGTAAGCATCCAAACTAACAGCCAAACTCAGGACTTCTAAAGAAATTTCTATGCCTCAGTTATTTAAGCTTTTCTGCTATTGGTTTTGGCCTTTTAAGCAACAAAAAGTCTATTGTAAGATGTTAGTTCAAGAAGTTTCCATTTCCGCTGAGAATGACCTCTTACATGTGGTCACTCGCCCTGCCAGACCAGTTCCCTTTCCTACTTCCTGGGGACCATCAAATCAGTCTCTAGGAGGGTGAGTCTCAAATGTTTTGGTATCAGAGCAGATAAAAGCAGCTTTGAGTTATCAGACCCACTGAGATGAAAGGAATACCTACCCCTTCAGGCACTAAAAGTATTTTAAAATCCTTGAAAACAAAAAGTTATCTATAGTTTTTGAAAGCTCCTCAATTTCACTCTTCTTGATTTCTTATCTTTGTCAGCAAAATCCTGATTACAGCTGGGTCCTGGGACAGTCAATTGCACGTAACTGTTCAGTTATATAAGAGCTAGACAGCATAGCAAAGGCTCGAAAAGATATCAGGGATATTGTGGCCAAACCCCTAACTTCAGGGATTAGTAAACTGAGATCCAAAAGGGAAACTGAGGACTTGCTCATGTCAAACAGCTACTACAAGGTCAGTCAGAAACAAAGCTTGAGGGCTCCTATTTTTGGCATTTTTTCCATTATAATTGGCACATTAAAACACTCCTTTTGCTTCTTACTGGCTACTGGACCTTAATTTACCTAGTACTAATATTTTATTTGTGGACATAGTTAAAAAAAAAAAAGAAAGAAATCATTCTAAATTACGTTCCTAGACTCCAGCAGTCTTTAGCCTTGAATTAGTAAATATACATCTAGGTTCTCTGCTATGAGTCAGTGATATATTATGCAGCAATACTCCAGATGATAAGAAATTCCAAAAAAGGACAAATCTACTATTAATTTTCCCGGAGATAAATTTTTATTAGTTTTTGAAGAGTTTTAATGCATATTTCCCCTCCATTAACTGGTACTGACAGTATGCTAATTCTTCCTTTTGACAAGAACATAAATATTAAAAGCACCATAACACAGACTGGCCAATTTAGGGCCCATTGGCTTCATATGCTGCCCTTGAATGAAATGCAAAGAACAATATCACCACTTCCTCAAAAAAGTCGTACTTAGAAGTAGCAGTATCTATTCTGAAAGAATTAAATATCACTAAAATGTAGAGATACAGGAAGATGCTCAAGTAAGTCAACAATGAAATCAGAAGGTACTCATGACAACCAGACAGTTCCATGGATAGGACTGGAAACCTGTCTTTGGGGAGGATCTCCCAATGAGTATCTCATTAATATTTATTGACTAAATGTAGTTTTAAAGTAAAAATATAAGAATATCTTATCAAACATGTGGGACATACTAAAAGAATTTGCTGGTTTAACCAAGAGTGGCAAAATTACACAATTAGTCAATTTCATTCAGTTTAATAAATAAAGTATAAAAAACCCGGGGAAAAAACATTGTGTGGCTTTTTCTTGATAGTCCTAGTAAATGTCTCTGTTTTTGGCTGGTTGACCATTTCTGTCAGATTTCAAATCAAGATAAAAATGCCAAAATTCTGTCTTATTTATTTATTTAAAGTAGGCTCCATGCTCAGTGTGGAGCCCAACTCGGGGCTTGAACTCACGACCTCTGAGATCAAGACCTGAGCTGAGAGCAAGAGTCAGATGCTCACCTGATTGAGCCACCCCAGGCACTCCAAAATCCTGCCTAATTTAAAATAAAAAGATGGCCATTATGTATCCCAGGAGTAGAATAAACTGAAATTTGCATTTGTAAATTAAACATTCTAAGAACATTTGAGTTACATTGACGAAAAAGCCAGATTTATCTTCTCCTGATGTCAAAGGGAACATCCACGACATAAACTAATGATAGGTAAGTAAACTGTGTTAACCATTTGCAAAGCCTTTGTCTCTCAACAGTTCCTCAATTCCAGGATGCTTTTAAAATTCTTGATCTAAGGGAAAGATTGAACCAGTGCACATTATCACCAATGTTAATCCCGTGACACTAACAGTGAAGCATCAAAAATGGCAATAAAAGATAAATGCAAAACTTCTAAAAAGTAATATCCAACAAGAAAAGAATTACCTGGCCTGGAACAATAGTATGTGTGAAAAGTTTATTCAGTTCCACTAATTTATTGGGAGTGATGTTAAACTTCAGGGCTATGGAGTTTAGGGTGTCCTGGCTTCCAGCCTAGAATAATCAAACAAACAAGATTCAAAGTATAAAGCAAAAACAAAAAACAAACCTTTCCTTTTAATAGACAACATTAATCTATTTGTGATATGAGTGAATGAAACGTAGTTCTATCCAGACATATTCTGAAAAAGAAAGTGAATACATTCTCAAGTCTTAATAAAACCATGGAAGAGCAAAGTCTTAGATCAATTCATTTCTGAGCTCCCTTATTTTCAAATTTCAGTGTCCACTAATAGATTTCTAAATCTACATTGGCACAACTTAGCTTTGTGTATAGGGAGTTCAGGGAAGGAGAAAAACGTTAGCCATCTGGAGCCGTTACATCAATCACGATAAGACATAAATGTAGCATCAAGTCAGAGACCCTGGGACAGATACTGGAATCATTAAATGTTTAAAACTAAACGGATGCTTGGACATCGACAGTTCTGGAGCAAAATAAGCAATCCGGTAAGTGCTAGCATGGTTCTCTAAACATGATGTTATGAATCACCTTTTATTTTCAATGACAAGTACAAAAAAAAAAAAAAAAACTTGTTAAGTAAAACTAACCTCCGTAACCTATAAATCAAACAGGCAGGCAGATCTGCATTACTAACTTGATCACCTATTTATAGGAGTTAACGTGGGGGTTGCTATTTACTCTCACTGCATCATTGTTGTGAAGCATCTCCTCGCTAATGCCACGTCTCATTTCTTAGGAGGGGCTTGTGGATAATACTGTTGGATACACACATGGCCTTACGAGTTAATATGGTTATTAATGATAGTCCAACACTTCTTGAGTATCTACGATGAGGTAAGGAACTGTGCTAGGTGTTATGGGGATCAAAACATATTGTAGACCATGGCAAAGTGGAATAACCACCCCCAAATCTCTTCTAAAAAGGATTAATTCTATAACCTACAGAGAGATGCCTAGAGATGCTCACAGAACAGGGAGCATGAAATTCCTGTGCCGGGCTCTTCTGTGTGACTCTAGAAAGGCTTGGAGATAATTTACTATTCCAAAATAAATGCCAGGGAAGGATCAGGGCTTGCTGCTTGCCTTATATAGAGCCTGGCATAGCATCTGAATAATGAGTAGAAAATAAATACACATGAGAAAATCACAACCAGGCAATGGCAACAGCACTTAATTTCTCATTAGAAGTCAGAGAACACTCCTCAACAATGCTACTACAAAGTGAATTAAAACAAATCTATCGCTGAGTGTTTATTTTGTAATAGAGCTGGGATAAATGACACAGCTCCTGGCCTCCAGGAGTTCATGCTGCAGGAGAGAGATGAGCACCTGACATATACCATGCAGGTGTAGTAGTGGACACAGGCATAGCATTAGTCATCTACTGATTCAACAATATAGAAGCCTGTACCCTGCAAGCACCATAAACACAATGGTGACCAAAAAAGGGTCTGTCTCCACGGTACATAAATCAAGGCACAAGACAGACCTTAAAATAACAATCACGTTAATGAACCAATAGTGTTAAACTGAGGTAAATTATGCAAAGGAATATGAATCTGTGAAAGAGCACAATGAAGGGATCTGGCTGGACGGTCACAGGAGGTTAAGAGTGAACATGGAGAGTCATGGGAAGAAGATGTCAAGGACAAAGTTCTGGCTTGTAGAAATGCGTGGCTGATAGAGCCGCTGCTTCCTGAAAAAATACCAAGCCTGGAGGTGGACAGATATGAGTAGGCAAGTGAATTTGTGGCGATGGAACTCAGAAAGCACGTCTAGGATGTGACCTAAAATTGGCCATCATTGGCATATCAAAGGTAATTCAAGTCATAAGTTTACATGAGATGGCCCAAGGAGAAAATATGGAGGGAAGAGGAATGACATAGAAAAGATCTTAAGAAGCTTCATTAATTCATGGACACACAAGAGGAGTGCAGCTAAGGGGCAGGATGAGTCAGAGAGAAAGATCATGCAGATCTAGTGGTGTTAACAAATGTTCGTACCTCCTATTTATACTTACAGTATATTCCATGGTACCATGGGGCTTCTGAACCACCATCTTCTTCTCTTTTTTATCATGTGTTTTGTTTTGATTGTCATCTGAAGAATAAAATGTATGTAAATGAATAATTTCGTTTTCAAGGATTGAGGAAAAGGTGATTTACAGTATATTAAAACTCACTTTCGGGGCACCTGGCTGGCTCAGTCAGTGGAGCATGAGACTCTTGATCTCAGGGTTGTGAGTTGGAGCCCCACACTGGGTATAGAGATTACTTAAAAATAAAATCTTAAAAAAAAAAAAAAAACACAACACATTCACACTGACTTAAAGAAAACAAAAAAGACACCACTAGGAAAATGGACTAAAGGCACAAATAGACCATACTCTTAAAAATATATTATTCATCAATGAACACCTGAATAAATGATTTATGTTAACAATAATCAAATAGCACAAATAACAAGGTAATGTTTTATAGTTATTAATGTTTCAAATGATAATACATAATGATGGAGTTAAAGTAAAGCTAGTATAGTTATGATATATATGATGCATGTAAATCAATACTGCACTTTTATTTTTTGTTTTTTCACTGAAGTATAATTAAAATAATACAGTGAATCAACAATTCTATACATTACCCAATGTCCATCATACAATGTTATTACACTAGAACTGATTATATTCTCTATGTTGTACTTTTCATCTCTGTGACTTATTTATCTTGTAACTGGAAGTTTGCACCTCTTAATCCCCATCACCTATTTCACCCGTCCTCTCTGCCCTCTCCCTTCTGGCAACCACCAATTTGTTCTCTGTATTTAAGAGACTGTTTTGTTTGCTCATTTGTCTTTTCAGATACTATATACAAATGAAATTATATGGTATTTCACTTAGCCTAATACCTTCTAGTTCTATCCATGTTGTCATAAACAGCAATATTCCATTACGTTTTATGGCTGAGTAATACTCCCACCCTCTCTCCATATATGTGACACAGCCATATCTTCTTTATCCGGTCATTTATCAGTGAACACTTGGGTTACTTCCATATCTTGGCTATTGTAAATAGTGCTACAATATATCTTTTTGATTTAGTGTTTTCATTTTGTTTGAGTAAATAGTTGCGGAATTACTGGATCATATGGTATTTCTATCTTTAACTTTTTGAGGAGCCTTCATACTGTCTTCCACAGTGGTTGTACCCATCTACATTCCTACCAACAGTCCTAGAAAGTGATTTGTCAATATACAACAATAGCTATAAAAATATTCATTCTTTGAGTCAGTAACCTTTCCCTTAGGGTTTTAACCTACGGAAAAATTCAAAAGAAGAAAACTGCCATATATCATAATACATGGTTAGTGCAATATTATTTATAAAGCTGAAAATCTGGGAAGACCAATGGGTCCAACCACACATTGTAAGTTAGGCTGCAGACTTTTTGCAGTTTTTATAGGTCAAAACAGGTCAACCTAAGTGTTTAGAAGCTACATTATGATTTAAATTAATTCTCATGGTTACATACATCTTAATATGATCAACTCAGGTATGGAAAACCAGAGAGACATACTGCAATGGGTAAAAAATTAAAGTGACAAAAAAATACAAAATTGAATTAACTATGAAAAGATGCTCTAATTTGTATGTGATCAGAAAAATGCAGATTAAGACATCATTTAACATCTATTAGCATGGCAAAAATCAGAAAGTTGGACAATTTTAGTGTTGGCAGAGATGTGAACTGTTAGTAGGGATGTTAATTGGTACAGCCGTTCCAGCAAATCAAATATATATATAGCCCATCTGACTCAGCAATCAACATACACCCTTCCCAGGAGGTATAGACTTTATATAACATAGAGTCACTTGCTGGAGAATGTACGTAACAGCATCATCTGTGGCAGCAGAAATTTGGAAGGTAAGCAAAATGTAGTAGCTACGCTCTGGCCTTCTAGGCAGTAATTAGAAATATCATGCCAGAAGCACACACTGCAGCATGTTTGCATCAACAGAAAAAGACCAAGATATACAGAAGAATACCATGAGGTATATGTGAACTAGGTACATACAACCACACATCTGTCAAGGCCACATCCACAGGGTAGTCTACACGCCCAACAGAGTGTGTGAAGTAGAGAGAAGCGGGAGCAGGGAAGGAAGATACAAAGACATTAATGAATGAACAACAAGGAGCCCAGCTCCGACCAGGGATGTGACGCTGTGAACTACAAAGTGTGATGGGCTCGGGGGTCCTACGACCTCCCACACCCCACACGCAGCTCACCAATCGCACTGCACCCACGTGATGACTATGAGCGTACTGAGAAGGTAACACGGACACATGAAGAAAGTTAATTCATGTGGTATTTAACAGCCTTTTAAGTATTTTCTTTAGGTTACTTAATAATTGAAAATCAAGAAGAAAGGAATAGGTGCTGTCATTAGAGTCCCCGTCCAGTCATTATTATGTCCAATCGGATCCATTCACAGAACCAACGAGACTCTGGAAATTCCTCCGGACTCTACCAGTATGACCTCCCCACCCTCATGTGGCCACATCTACTTTACTTCAGGAAGAGGAGAGCAGGTTTCTCAGACCCCCAGACCCTAGAATCTGTGGATGGGAGAGTTTGCACAGCCTGTCAAAAAGCCCAATCCCAGAACTCTCGGGCTTTATGATCTGGTGTCCCACTCTGTGAATATGCCGGCTCTCGTCTGTCCCACACTCCTGCCCCTCTCCTTGTCACCGCAGTCCTCACTCTAGGTGCTCCTGCTTTCCAAACGGGCCCTTCCCATCCCTTCGCAAGCCCTTCCCATTTCCAGGGCTCTTACTTTTCCCATTTGTGGCAGCTTCTGGACCATGCCTGTCCATAAACTGTGTATAATTCTTTCTGGTCCTGGGAGATCACTGCCATATGCCACCCACCCATGGGTTTCCAGATTGCTCAGCTACAAAGGCAAAATGGGTGTGGGCTGAACGTTCTGGATAAAGTTAACTTGTCCACCTGAATCAGTACAAAAATTTCTTTTCGGGCAGCCCTGGTGGCTCAGCCGTGTAGCGCCGCCTTCGGCCCGGGGTGTGATCTTGGAATCCTGGGATCAAGTCCCATATCGGGCTCCCCGCAGGGAGCCTGCTTCTCCCTCTGCCTGTGTCTCTACCTCTCTCTGTATGTCTCTCATGAATAAATAAATAAAATCTTTAAAAACATTTTATTTTCCTCTGTCACAGGTGGGTAGGCCAGAAAAATGTCAGACATAGGAACACTATAGATAAAGGGGACAAACAGCCTTCCCTCCGGAATCTAAGGTCTTGAAATTGTCGAGGTAAGGAGCGTGGTGGTGCCTGGCCACCTTTGGAGGGCTTGTCCTTGGTGGGATACCCGGTCCCTACGGAGGACTGAATGAACACCCCACGGACGTCAACGCGTCTGACGAGCTGGGCTATGGGCAACAGTTTCACTACTAGAGCGTCACACCAGGAATATCCTATGAACCCATCAGGGCCACAAGCCATTTTTACTACGGACTCCACAGGGAAGGCAAAGAACCGGCTACTTCTAAGGACCTGATTCGATCGTCTTCCTCTAGTAGCACAGGTGAAGCTTCGTGTTGCTTCCCAGGGTGTTTGCTATCGTTTTAAGGACGGCCAGCGCTGTGTCCATGAGCAAGGCCTGCACATCTTCCCTAGACAGGCTCAGCTGCAGAGTCCAGGAGGCCCCGAGTGGCTCCGCCTCCAGGGTTCCGGGGGGCCCCTCCCCATCTCCAAGGATGAAAGACCTGCCAGGGATACTCCCAACACCTTTACTGCCAGCTGCGGCCTCCTCCAACCCTTCTAGATCCCCCCAGGTCTACCCCTCCCCCTGCTCAGGAGGACCTGGAGCAAGCGATGCCTTTCAGACCCAAGCAGCTGAACGTCCTCCCGCCTGCCCCGCCTCAGACAAAAAAAAAGTCTTCAGAGGTGGTGTTTCCAGCCTCATAAGGAAATTACTGTGACAAAACTGACAAGAAGGTGTGGGCCTGTGGGGGTGCGCCCGGCGCCCAGGTGTCCGAGTCGCGTCAGAGGAGTCGGAGGAGGCCCGGAGTCCAGGATGCAAGGCCACCCTGCCGAGGAGATTCGGGACCAAGTGTCCCCGAAGAACAGCCTCGGCCTCGGGGCCCCGCAAGGGGATCAGAGGGGCGAGGGGGCCCCAGGGCGACCTGGATGTGGGGGAGGAAGGACGCGTGGTTCCCGGGGTGGCGGGTCGAGCCCAGGAGAGCCCGCGCCCCGGGAGGGAAGTCAGAGGAAGGCCCGAGAACCACAGGCGCCCCCGGGAGGCCACGCGGTGCCCGCCGTGAACACTGGAAGCCGCTCGACTCGGGTGCGGCCAACCCTGTCCCTGAGGTAGGGCTACGGCCTGTGGCTAAAATGAGGTGGGGATGGTGACGTTCCGGGGACACCGTGAGAACTGAGGGAAGCAGTGAGCCACCTGTGAGTGACAGGCACCTGCGGGGCGGGGAGGCAGGGGCGAGGCCTGGAGACTGGCCTGGGGGGTCCTGTCCTGGTGCTACTGAAACCAGCGACCACAAATGTCCTGCCTCCACGTTAGACACGGGGGCCCCCGCGGGGCTCAGTGCTGGAGCGTCTGCCTCCGGCTCAGGCCGTTACTCCCGGGTCCTGGGATCGAGTCCCACATGGGGGTCCCCACAGGGAGCCTGCATCTCCCTCTGCCTGTGACTCTCATGAATAAATACATAAATAAAACCTTTAAAACCCCCCACAAAGTTAGTATCTTGCAGTTCAGTATGTTCCTCGTCTGACACGGGTGTCAGCGGGCTACAGCCCCCCTTGTGCTCCTCTCGCCCTGTTCAGGGCCCTTGGGCTTACACTGGGCACACCTGCGTGATCCGGGATGCTCCTTAAGGTCAGCTGGTCAGCAGCCTTCGTTCCATCCAGAGCTGTAAGGTGCGTCTGCTGCGTAGCCTGGCAGGGTTTGGGAACGAGGACGCCGACCTGCCTACCACAGGTGGAGAACAGCTTTATAGGAAAAGATAAGAGGCTCAGATGCAAAGAGGGAAATTGGTGGTGGGGGGGCGGGATTCGAGTAGTGACCTCCGCTGCCGGTGTGCAGGGGTGGGCAGGGCACACTAAGGAATGCGGCTCGGGCTGGATGGTCTGGTTCTGAGGGAAGAAACGGCAAGAAGACGACAATACCAAGGTCGTTCAAACCTGAGCGTCTGGCTGTCGGGGACCACAGAGACGGGGCGGGGTCAGGACAATAGACATTGTTCACTACTGTCTCTGAAAACAGACAAGGCAGCTGTGAATTCCCTGGATCTTGAAGCCACAAGCTCTACATGGATTGAGACGAAAGAGACAGGATGAGCCTTTGACTCTGTTATCAATGATCTGAATGCGCGCACACAGAATTGGAAAACTACATCAAAGGCCAATCCTGTGCTGACCTTCCACTTAACTGGCACGTGTGTGTCCTGTCCTCTTACTCTTCTGGAACAATCCATTCTCTCCCTTTCTTCCATCTCTGCCATAAGCCTGTCTGAACATGAGCTGAAGCACAGGGCCCCCAACATCTGTCCCAAGAGGGAGGACAGTTTTCTACAGCATCCAAACGAGATGGATTTGTAAAGGCAAAACTGGCCCATGTCCCTCTAGATCTTTCCAAGAAAGGGCCACACCTGACTGATTAACACAATAATCTACTTCCAACGACCAGCGTATCCCTATACTGCGAACTGATGCATGTGGCTGTGACAGGTTGAGGACTTTGACCATAAAATCAAGTCATGCGCCATCTCCCTCACATCACCAAATATTTTCTCGATTACAGTTTGGTTTAGGGGTCAAGATGAGCTGAGTTCAAAGAGCAAGCCTGACATGTTCTCACAGCTGTGCAATGTTAACCAGGTTATCTGAAATCTTTGTGCCTCCACTTCCTCATCTTTCTGTAAAAGGAAGAACTACCTCATGACGTAGTTCAAAAGATTAAATGAGATGACAAGCAGTGTTTACCTCGGAGCCTGGCACAGAGTAAGTGCTTAACAAATGCTAGTGATAGTGATAATGCAGTCAACGTAAGTCAACAGCAATCTGAATAGAGCAGGGTATTGAAAAAAATTATAAACCTTGAGCAAAAAGGTTTCATTCCCAAAACACAGGAGTGATGGAACACTAACATGACAGAGGATTATATAAATTGCTTAAAAGAGAAAAACCGGATCTGATCACTTTGATACATGCCAAGGAAGCCTTCAATGAAATTAAATAGCTATTATATTTTTTTAAAAAATTTTAAATACCACCATTAGAAAACTAAAAATAGCAGTGAATTTCCTTAAACATGAAGAACTTTTAGTTACTCTTTGATATTCATTGAAAATGTGCTTCTGAAAAATCAACAAAACCCTAAAAGTTGTATATCAAAAGCAATTTCCCTGTGAGAAATGGAAATTCAATGAGTTCATGAGATCACTTCCTGGCCTGTACAGGCAGCGTGTTCTTTACCTAAACACAGCCTAAACTCTGGCACCAGGGAGGCCCCCACCTCAGCTTTCTAGAAGAAAGACTGCATGGTGTGCAGTGGGAGAAATACCCCTAGGCCCTGCAGGAGCCCCACCCCATTTCTCTTATGCCCGGGTTCTCTGGGAAATGCGTGCCTAAGAGCAATTCCAGCCAAGCTTTTAAGCCCTCGGGGCATACTATCTCCCATGCTGCTTCCCTGTTAGGAAGAAGCTAACCTAATGTGATGCACGACTAAACCACAAGAATTTAGGGTCGTAAAACTCAACTTTGTAGTGGAGATGAAAGCAGCAACACTACAAACACAACAGAGACCAACGCTTTGGAACTCAGAGGAGGAGGAGGAGGAGGGAATCTGTTGTTCTTTGGAGGCCACCTTTCACAGCACTGCCTGCAGCCCGGGCACAGGATATACTCCAGGTACCCCCGGTGCACCTGATGGTCTCTACGAATCAAGCTCGGAGCTCTCCAAGGCACACCTGAGGCAACCGGGATGCTCTCTTTTATCAGAAACTGAACACAAATGTTAAAACCACTCTAAATACAAGAATTCCTACCATCAAGGTTCATACTCAACTGTTTTTTGGAATTTCTAGCCAAAGGAAAAGATAAAAGAGTTTTACATACTAAAAGAAAGAAAATCTGATTATTACATGAACTTCCTACCTAAAGAACCAACATCATAAAAATATCCAGAAATCTGAAGTTGTTCAGTGAGGTGGCCAGAGAAGAGTCTTCTCTATGTGTGATAGAAGTTATACTGTGGAACATCCCAGGCATAATAGTATGAAGTGAGAAAATGTCTAGGAATAAATATGAGATAGTGGCAAGATATATAAAAGAAATTTTAAAAGGTTTACAAAAGTATGTAAATGGAAGCTTGAATAAAGGGAGGTATATATATATATATATAATGTTCCCAAACTGGAAATATCATTCTTGTAAATATTTCACTTTCCCTTCAAATTAATGTTTAAAATAAATGCAATTTAAATTAAAAAAAATTTGGAGAAGGGAAACATGCAAAATTGATCATCATATTTCTCTGAAAGCATAAATACACAAGACTATCCAAAATTATTTTTAAAGGAAAATGACAGTAAGAACACTGTTTTGGTGTTAAAACACATGATTATAAAGCCATAGCAATTAAAACAATGTGGTGAAATACCAAAAATTAGAACTATATTGAAGGGATTTAACGTAACACAAAAATGCATTTGTAAACCACTAAGAAAAGGCTGGCTTTTCCCATAAGTGTCACGTAATTCACAGGTGGGGGAGGCAAGGGTGGGGGTGTGGGGGGTTGGCATGGGACACACTGAATGACAGTCCTCGTCTGCCCCTGGCTCACTGTGTGACTGAGTAACTTTACTACATCAAAGACAGCTTCCCAGCACGTAAAATGGAGATACAGGTACACCTGGCTGGTTCAGTCAGTACAGTATGAGAGTCCTGATCTCAGGTCCTGAGTTCAAGTCCACACTGGGCATGGAGCCCACTTAAAAAAATTTTTTTTAAATAAATAAAATAGGGATACCAACTGGGCTCCCACAGAGAGTCTCTATAAGGATTACATAAGACAATTCAATTAAGGTAAAACACCCCACAATGTGTGAAACAAGGACTCAGGACTCAGTAAACCTTACAGATTACTATTCAATGAAGTTGAGAGAACGCTAAGATTTGGAGAAAAATCCAAATCACTCTCAAATCAATGCAGATAAAGACTTAATCATCAAAAATATAAAGTTAGAAATGTTCTTGAAGAAAAATACAGGATATGGGGCAGCCTGGGTGGCTCAGCGGTTTAGTGCTGCCTTCAGCCCCAGGTGTGATCCTGGAGTCCCAGGATCGAGTCCTACATTGGGCTCCCTGCATGGAGCCTGTTTCTCCCTCTGCCCGTGTCTCTGCCTCTCTCAGGAATAAATAAATAAAATCTTTAAAAAGAAAAATACAGGATATGTATTTGCTTCAAGAAATGTGTTGTTGGGGTGCCTGGAGAGCTCAGTTGGTTAAGCGTCTGCGCCTTTGGCTCAGGTCATGATCCCGGGGTCCTGGGATCGAGACCCAGGTCAGGCTCCCTGCTCAGCAGGGCATCTGCTTCTCCTTCTCCTCCCCACTTGTGCTCTCTGTCGCTATCTCTGTCTCTCTCAAATAAATAACATCTTAAAAAAAAAAAGAGAGAGAGAGAGAGAGATGTGTTCTCTATTGGTGGTAGACATTTCTGAAATTATTGGCCTGACTCTGTCAAGAGTGTAATGAAAATATAAAATATTATTATTTGGTACCTTAAGGGTAACTTCTGGAACACCTGAATCATAACTATCATAATAAAATTTTTTTTTTTTTTTTACAATAAGATTTTTAAGAGGTGTGCCACGAGGAACCGTTATCGACTGAGGATGCAGAGGGCAGGGATGTGAGGACGACTTAACGGTACTAACTAATGACTCATTTCACCCTCTGCTGACACAGAGGGAAATGCCATACAGATGTTATTTTCCTTCCTTCCAGCCTGTCACAGGCAATATAGTCTGTGACTAACGTGAGTCACGCTGATGTAAACTCCAGAATGCAAGAAGGGTAGGGGAGTTGTTGATGGTGGAATTCCTTACCTGGAGCCTCCTAGTGCCCTTAGCAGGGAGCAAGGCCCTCAAGCATTCCTGGAATGAATCAACTCACATCTCGCTAGGGATCTAAGTAAACAGAGGACTTGAGTTGGTGTCAGCTTCTGACGTACCAGCCGTACAATCAGTGAGTGGAATGTTACTACATGTACGACTATAGGCCAAGTGGCTAAGCCTGGAGAGAAATTTCAGTCTAATCACCATTCACACCATGGGTCAGGCAAAAATGGAACCTCCACCTATAATCAACTTTGTCTCCTTACTATGAAGCCACACAACGTCCTTCAGGCTACGGAGAAGACACAAAAATCTAAAGATTTCTTAATTTTAATGTATTTATTCAGGAGAGAGTATGAGAGGGAGAGAGAGAGAACACGAGCAGGGAGGAGGGTAGAGGGAGAAGCAGACTGCCTGACCTGGGGCTCGATCCCTGGACCCCAGGATCCTGACCTGAGCCGAAGGCAGACGCTGAACCTACTGAACCACCCAGGTGCCCAAAGACACTAAGATTTTATTTAATTTTTGCCTTATTTCTCTCTCGGAGTTGACTCAGGGCAAGCGGGATGATATACAAGGGTTTCGCTAGGGCTTTTGTGCCAGAGAGCTGGGCTTCTGGTTTACACGGATCCACAGTGGGACCTCTGGTAAGTTACTCAGCTTCTGGGTTTGTTTGTTTGTTTGTTTCATTTGTAAAATAGGCTACTACCACCTGCATTAGATCATGACTCCTAGCAAAGTAAATAATGAAATGAGGCATCTAACCTACGGGAGACACTCATCCAAAATTGGCTGTTTCTGCTCTTCCCTGAACCTCACTCTGCTTCTCCCTTCCTTCCTACTCTTTCCTATCATCTGAAAACTCAAGGCACAGCTTCTGCTTGTTTTAATAGATGGATCAAAAACTTAGTTGGGGAAATTTAAAATTTAGAATAAAATAAGAAATATAAAAACCAATTCTGTACAATAAAACTATATATGGTCATTAAAAAATACAGTTTAAAAAGAGAAGAATTTTTCAAAATCACCCATTTTATTACCCCATTCAGAGAAAAAAAAAAAAACAATGTTTGCATTCTGGTATCTATAATATATCCAGCAATTCTCCATCTCATTTTTTGTACGTATACACATGAGTTATTTTTTTAAACAAAAATGGATTCATAATCTATACACTATTGCCAACGTGCTTTCCTACCACAACAATATTTTGTGAAAACGTCCCACACTGTTTTTCTACATCATTTAAAAATAGCACATAGTCTCCCACTTTATGTCGTTAATGTTTTTATTTCACCACTACATAAAACAATGCAATGAAGAAGATGTGCTATGTTTATATAATGCAGTATTATTCAGCCGTAAGAAAAGAACAAAATCTTGCTATTTGCAATGACATGGATGGACTTAGAGAGTATAATGAGTATAATACTAAGTGAAATTAGAGAAAAGCAAATACCATGATTTCACTCATATGTGGAATTTAAGAAACAAAATAAATGAGCCAAGAGGAAAAAAACAGAGGGTAGAGGGTTGGGGGGATGGGTGAAATAGGTGATGGGGATGAAGGAGCACACTTGTGATGAGCACCAGGTAATGTATGGAACTGTTCAATTACTATATTGTACACCTGAAACTAATATGACACCGTACATTTACTGGAATAAATATAAAAAAGTATAATTAAACAAGTAAATGTAGTAACAAAATAAAACAATGAAATGATAATCACTGTACTTAAATCTACTATGCTCATGATTGGTTCGTTAGGGTGAATTTCTACAAAAAGAACTGTTGGGTCAAAGGGTATGGAAAAGGTAAGTCTCTTGATAAGAATGGTTATTGCCTTGCATAAAGATCTGACCACATTACTCTTTCACCATCTGGAGAGATGGAGCATATTTTTTCCTTTGCACTTTCCCCAGTTCACTTCTAATTTGATTTTTTTTAATTGCGTAAGCTGCAAAATTACTGACCATACATAGTCTGATCTGCTGTCCTTTTCTCAGCCCAAATCACATGTGAGTACTTCTTTTACACTGAGATTTCTCCTAATACAAATGTAATATGACAGATTCATTAGGGAACAAGGGTTGGATTAAACAGATCAATTATAATAAGACTACACTCAGCTCTAGCTCTAGTACAACAGGTTTTTTAAAACACAGCTGCTTGGTTCAGTGACTGCAGTTTTTGCTTCAACAATGACAAGAACGGATTACAATATACTGCATGAACAGAGCTGGAGGAGGAAATGGAAGGAGTGTCCCTTGATCACCTTCAGGTTACCAGGGGCTGGGGGACTGGGAAACGGGTAGATGTTGGCCAAAACTGGAAGCGCAAGCTTCCAGTTTTAAGATAATAATACTATATGATATATTTGAAAGCTGCTAAAAGAGTGGATTTTTTAAAAGATTTTATTTTTCATGAGAGACACAGCGAGGGAGAGAGGCAGAGACACAGGCAGAAGGAGAAGCAGGCTCCCTGTGGGGAGCCCGATGTGGGACTCGATTCTAGGACCCCAGGGTCACGCCTGAGCCAAAGGCAGGCGCTAAACCATTGAGCCACCCAGGGATCCCTAAAAGAGTGGATCTTAAATGTTTTCACCACAAAAAAGAAATGGTGATTATGTGACCCGATGGAGGTGTTAGCTAGAGCTCTGGTGGCAATCATTTAGCAATATATACATGTATCAAGCACCTTAAACTCACACAGCATTATGACAGTTAGATGTCAATAAAGGTGAAAAAAAAGTATGACACCTTTTTATATTCATGCCTTCTCAATTTTTAAAATTTTTATATTCATGCTTTTAACCATTATTTGCAACAGTTATGTATTTCTAACTTTATGTTTATTTAGTTGCAATGCTTACCACCAAGTCTTTTATAAAATAACTTTTCTCATTCTTGAGGACTCGATTTTGATGTGCCTCTCAGGAAAAAAAAAAAAAAGTCTCTCCCACTCATAACTTTGTTGAGGCATTTCCTAAGACTGAGTATGTCTGAGAATGTCCTGTTGTCTTTGAGCCTGAGAAACAACTTTTACTTTCTCAACTCTGAAGATTCCGTGCCTCCGGGGTTCACTGCTGTGAAGTCAGTGCCTGACTCTCTTCTTGGGTCCCCTGTACTTGACATTCTTTAAAAACCTTATTATTGCCATTTATCGACGGCCTGTACACATCGGCCCTAGTTTCTCTACATTCTGAGTCTTCCTCCTCATTCTGCCCAAAGAGGGTGAGCTCTTTTGATGTCCAAAGTCAGGCGTGAAAGCATTCTTCTTACACTGTGATTACTACCTCTGTTTGCACTGATTCTTTGCCTCTTCACTCAGGACCCCCTTGTCTGTCGTCTCCCCTCTTATCATTTATGTTCCTTCCTCAACAACCCTGTGCATTCTGGGGCGGTACCTGTCAGGTTTGTCTTGTGCACCACCTTGGTTTTCACAGTGTGGCTTCACTTACCCATTAACCTGATGGCCCTGACGGCCCCAAGAAGCACAGGCTTAATTATTTCCATCCTAATAATTTCAATTTATTTTATATCCAAGTTCCTCAAGTCTCTATATTCTGCGTGATTTAAAAAAAAAAAATTCATTCAGGGGCTCCTAGATGGCTCAGTCGGTTGAACATCCGACTCTTGATTTCGGCTCAAATAGGTTATGACTTTGAGCTCTGCACTCAGTGGGGAGTCGGCTAGAGGTTCCCTTCCTCCTCTCCCTATTCTCCCCCTGCTGGCACATGCTCCCATTCTCTCTCAAAGAAATAAATCAATCTTTAAAAAAAAATTGATTCAGTTAATAGCCTCTTTCCACGTTAAATTCCATTTTAATCCTATATTCTGTGATTCTTTGAGCTCTCAAGAACCAGAATGGTCATTATTACCTCTGAATAGAAGGAAATGCTATTATATGTTGTGGTTTGACCTACTTTTATGTTTGGGAATTCATTTATCATAATAACATAACTTTGGCTTTCTGAACTTATGTGAAACAAAGAGAAACGACAGATAAGAAATCTTCACACGTGTGGTTACAACAACTCTGAGAAAGTCGTCTGTGTAAGGGAAAGGGTCAGGGGTGCGTTGTGGAAAATAATTCAGCAACTGGTAACTTTCGCATTGTAGTGAAACTCAAAAATATTTAAAAATGACAAGTAGAGAATTTCATTTATTTTTTTTATTCTTATTAAGTTTCTTTTGCATTCAGGAGGAAAAACTACGATTTGAAATGATACTGCAGAGGTTCTCTCTAAATCTTTGACCATGATAATCACAACACTGGCTATACTCTTACTTAAATGTTTTCTGTTTGTTAAAATGACCTCCCAATTCTCTTCAAATATCTACTTCACTACCAGGATTTTCAGTATTAATCTTTTATACTAAAACACTACAAAAATCACAATAATATATTTTATTCCAATTTAGGCTTGCCTCCCATATTTGTAAAATGTCTCCATCTTTTTCAGATCTTACACCTGCATACCTGTGTTTTAATTAAAGAACTTTCCTACTGAGACATTACCTACTTTGTGAAATTCCCATCTCCACTTCCACAGAAGCAAGGATACGCTTTCTTCTAAATTAAGGAATAATGTATTTCCCTAATACAAAAAAAAAAATTTTCTGATATAATGCATGCCATTAAGGCATATTTTGATACTGTTAATGCAAAGGAGACAGATACATATGTATACATTCCAACATAATTGTGTCACATTTAATTATAACTTAATAACTAATCTTTAAAAATACATTAAGATGTACTATTACCAATTCTTTAAGAGTTCATATGAATATTAAGTTTGGAAAGACTCCTATATATCAGTAAACACAAGTGTAAGCACAGAAGAGTTGCTCTTACACAGTCCAGAAGCCTTGGAGGGTTTGGGGGGGATGTTTATGGTGTACCAGGCGCCACACTAGGTGCTGGATTCTAGATTTATCTCATACCATCTGCCTCCATGTAATTACTTCACTTTTGCTCTCCTGTTCCCCTCTCAGAAACAAAACATTTTTAGAATTTGCACCATTTTGTTACAATGGGGCAACTTCAATGACTCGATCTTTCCATAACCTTTGTTATAGCTACCTAACCGTTTTGTTTTGCTAAATGTCAGGAGATAGCAATGAATTGTTATCCGAGGCTTACATGAGCCACAGATAAATCTAGTTCAACACCAAAAAAGATTTTTTTTGTCAAAATATGCTTCCTTAGATTAGGCTGATGTTAGTGATGTGGAAATAGATACCTATGATCTATCTAACTTCCTAAAATAGAAAGTTACCATTTTCCTTCTCTAGGACTTTACATTTGTTTAATATTCTTTTTGCAAAGCCCTTGGGGTATGTACTCTATTACCCATTTTTCTATATTTTTTTGATTAACATTAAAAGTAACTATAAAACGTGCAATATGTAAAAAAAAATAAAGGAAACACTTGTAATTTCTGTACTCTGAGGAAACGATTATCGACATATTATTATAGTCTGTTTTTCTATTTCATGATCCTCTGTCATCCATTAACTTTTTGTTGTGACTCTGAGTGTTCCCTGTCACTGCTTTTACATGTATGGGTTTTATGTCACACCTTTAAGGAACAATTTCCAGGCCTCTCACCTGAAATCTAGGGCCCTTTGGACAAATCCACTCGGCACCTCAAAAACATCTTAGAACACAAACACCTTGAACTCTTTTTTCGCTCTTGAATTCTCCAATTTGTCAAGTCTTGACTCTGTTCTTTTTCTCCCTCACACACTAGAATGGTCACTAAATACGCTGATTCTAGGAGCAAACTCCTTAGGGTGCCCTTCCCCTCTGCCCCAGTCTCCAGCCAGCACTACCTGACTTTAAGCCCATTTCTACCCAGTGTCCTTGGATTTATCATCTCAAAACACACAGTTAATGCAGTTCCCCCGAGAGCTCCCAACTGACTTCAGAAAAGTCCAAATCCTTAGTTTGCTGACAAGAAGCTCCCATTTTAGTGTCTCTTCTCCCCAGACTAGAGCCACAATGGAAGCAGAACTAGAAATGGGACTGCTCTTGATTTGAGGCCCACTGCTCCACCTAGTGGTACAGAACAACAGCCCGGGATGGGATTGGAGAATAGGCCAGGTCAACCGGGGAGGTCAAGCCAGCCTGCCCACGTGGGTGTCTGTCAACTAGAGACGAACTCCAGAATTCAATCGCCACCATCTAGTGGTTTTATCTAAGCACTGAGTTCTCCTAAGGGAATGCCCCAAACCTCTAAACCAGTTATCACTGCCATTCTTGGGAAAGGAAAAGCTATGATGGCATCTCTACTTGCTGCTACCAAAGAAAATCACGGAGTAATTCTGCCCCAGCTACTGCACTGCCACCTATATCCTTCCAGAATTTTCATGAAACTCAAACAAACTCAAACAGTATCCCTTCATCTATGTATTAATTCATATCTTCGATGCACATGTAAAGAACACCTGTAACTCAGATACCAAACCAAGCTAATACTACGGGGTCCACGTGATGACGGACTACAAACAGGAAAGCAGAGAAGTAAATCCATAATGACAATGCAGAAGGAGAGTCAAAGCTGACCAGGGACGGGGAGGGCTTCCAGTGAGAGAGAAATGATGACTGAGCTGATTTTGTGGTCAATGAGAGTTGGGTTAAGTAAAGAGTGGAGCGAAGGGTACGGTTTCAGATTCAAAGCATTACGTGTGCAATAGAGCGCAGCACGTTAAAGCGCTATTCTAACGGAGCATCCACGGTTAGCACAGCACCCTGACCGAAAGCAGCCTCCGCCAACAGGACTCTACCGGCGTCTTTCAGTGAAACCTACCAATCAAAATCTCTCCACTTGAAAATGCTTCTTAAGCAACAGCATTTACAAAGAAAGGCGAAAAAAAAAAAGACAATATTTTAAACTGCACAACTATTAAAAACTACACTTTATCCACTCTCCAATGTGCACAAACCATACTGTAAAAGAAGATGAGGAATGCAATTTTCCTTAATCCTCTTCCTCTTTTTAGATATAAGGGGTAATACCCAATACTTTAAATTTTAAGGGAAGTCTCACAATGACACAGAAGTTTCTTTCAATAGGTGACAGTTTCAGCTTTTTATAAGATACTGAGTGGCTCTGAAGCACCCCTTAGGCTCTATAATACATGATAGATCCCATCATAATCCATGTGCGACATAATCTCACGTGGACCGCAACGAACCACACACTCCACAGCAGATCCCTCGTCTGCCTTCTGCCCAAGTAATGCCTGTTCCCACCGCAGGGGCAGCCCACTTCATCTTTGACGAGTGCTGCTAGGAAGTTACAGGACACCTGGAGACAAGATCCGTCTTGCAGTAACTCTGGCCTTAACTGCAACCGAAGATGGGGCCCCGGGATGAATCTGCTGCAAGAGCACGTTTCATACACTGTCATCTGTTCTCGGAGACCCTGACTTCTCCTTCTCTCAGCCCAGCAATCTTAGGACGCTGCGACCGGGATGCCACGTCAAGGTGTGACTCCCAGTTCCCCATCTTTGCCCTCTCCTCTCAACACACCCCAGGCCTGCATGTGATAGGAGCAGTAAGTGCAAAGTGGATGGTTCCAGTAAAGCAGGATGATCACCTCCATCATGCCAGCTACGCCACTTCCATTAATGCGGTTTCAGATGCAATGAATATTCTGAGAAACTACATGATATTGCAGACTTATTTTAAAATTTCCCTTAACCAGGGACACCTGGATGGCTCAGCTGGTAGAGCATGCAACTCCTGATCTCAGGGTCATATGTTTGAGCCCCATACTGGGCGTAGAGATTCCTTTAAAAAAAAAAAAATTCCTTAACTAAAATTCCCAAGACATGGTCTTTTGTTTGCTTGTTCCTCTTTAACTGATGGATGCGAGGCCATGTCTCTACTATTTTCTATTGTCCAGCTGATGCCAAACAGAGGGCATTTCTAGCAACGCATTTATGTGGAATCTGCTTAAGATTCTCTCTCCCTCTGCACCTCCCACCTTTCTCTCCGCCTCTATACATAAAGAAAACATATTTCTCATACAGGGAAAGTGACAATCCATTGGATAGATATTTATTAGCACACACTAGGTGCCAGATTCTGGCAACACAAAGTTAAATGAGACGCATCAGATTATGTCACTGTTGTCCCTTTACATGAGATTATATATATAAAACAAAGGTGGGTGGTACATCAGAGGTCTCAGTAAATTGCTACTGTTATTATTATAACAAAGATGATCAGTTATAAATTAACAGTCTTTTAGAAACCACCAGTTATTTTTGTTTTGGGGGAGGGAGGGGTTTAGAGATGGAGAGAAGAACCTGAGCAGAAATCAAGAGTTAGACGGTTGACCTACTGAGCCACCCAGGGGCCCCCATTATAGATTTTTAGAATGAAGATGCTGCAGTATTGCCACCAATACTCACCCGTACTATAGTATCTCTTCAGTTCCGTACGTCTAATCTCCTTTAACTGATTATTTTTTCTCTTCTTTTTCTCATCAGTGAGATATTCCTCTTCCAAGGCAATGTTGCACTTGTCTTGTTCTAAAATGACTGTTTTAGCATCCTCTTTTCCAGTATGGGTCCTTGTAGCAATAGCTGAGGCTGTCTCTGCATTTTGTTTGGCTTGTTTTTTCTTTTTCAATCTAGGAATGGGGGTGGGAGGAGGAAGGAAAAACATTGGAGAAATTATTTTCCAGGAGGAATTAGTTTCATGCTGTTGGGCTTTGAGGAACTAATTAACTGATACAGAAAACACTGTCTTTATATTACCGTTAATCACATGCTCCTGTTCATTTTTTTCTTTTCTGATCACTTAAAAAATTCTTACCTGGAGACCTGTGGCGCTTCCTCAACTTTATATCCTCATTACTTACGTCTCAGAAAATGATTAGGAAATCCCCCAGGCCTGTGGAAAAACTAGATTCTTCTACAGGCTACTAAGTGTTGAATGTTTTTTTTTTAATCAAAATATATGACCGCCGTGTTTGCAGTGTTACATTAAAAAAAAAGGAGGGGGGGGGTTTCTGGTTTTCAATGGGCAAGCACATTTGTAAAAATAAATCCTTTATAATTGATTCACACACTGAGTATAAAAGTTTGGCGAACTGGCTCGGGTCTGAGCAGTTCCTTTCCTTGACACATAGGACAGCAGTACTGAAGAAAGAGCTGCACTTCCCGAGACAGAAAACACCGTAAGGACTATATATACAGTCACCCTTGTGTTACTAATAGCTGACTGCGACAGCAGTTAGCATATTTGATGTTTGCAGCTCCTTACTCCTAAGTCAAAGAGATGAAGTTTGCTATAATTTGCTGAAATCCAATAATCCCAAATATTTCCCAACTGATGTATCACTCTAATGTGTCACTCTGTTCTTAGCAGCCCTTCCGAAGAATGCTTTCACCTCACCAGAATATGAAGAATGGGGTCCTGGCCTGTTATGTAGCACTCCACTCCAACATAAGTATCTTTAACCAGGACTCTTTTTGCTCGCCCCCTTTCTGTTTACACATGGTCACAGCTCTCTCTTACACATACACATGTCCGGTTCCTTTGTCTCTTGAGCATCTATCTGTACAATTTGATGTTGGGAAAGGAGAAGGAAATGTTTTGGGAGAAAAATGAGATACGTATCGGACAATAAAGGGACTGAGGTTGGATTTTCTGCTTTGCTTTCTTTGTGACATTGAACAAATCCAGTTAACGGTTTGGAGAAATCCCTCATTAAATAAGAGACCCTTATCTAACAGGGTCTTTTATTAGGATCAGCTGAGGTAATATATGTCGACACATAACACAGACATCATTATACGTCATGACAACTAAGCATGGTGAGATACGTAACACACTCAGCTTTGGGGATAGGGCGTCGTATTCTAACAAGACATTCCAACTATGCTGTGATTCACTGAACACATAGCAGCCATGCTCTGGGGTTTCCATTGGCTGATATGTGACTATATGGCCCAGGAGGAAGGACAGCTGGACAACAAGCATCGATGAATACACTCTCCATCTCTTAGGTTAGCTTTTTATGTTTACTTGTTAAAACAACAACAAAATCCCACAAACCAAACAAAATCAGAGACTCATGAAAAGGAGTACTATTCAATAGACACGTTTTTATTTTCTAACCTCAGATTTTAAACCATTTGGTTGCTTTTAGAGTTTTTTGTTTGTTTGTTTTGTTTTCTGGTAAGAGTGGGTGGCTCTTTGCAATGTTGAGTCAGATAATGTTCCTAATAAAACAATTTCTTTCTTGATCAAGATTACTATGTGAGGCTGAAATTAGCATGCAGTAACCTAGATATCATAGAGACCAGCACTTGGCTTAGGGAGGTTGATGCAAGGAGCCAATTATCTGCATCCAGAAACTAGCTATGGATGGGCTGATGTTATTCTGATACACTGGCTTATCAAAAACATGCGTGAGATGAGCCTTACTGCCCACCTCCAAAAATCATTCTTTCTAGGAAGAAAGAAAAGAGGAATCAAAAATTAATTCTATGTAGCCTGAAATAACACTGCCTCTCCCTCTTCTGGATTTTTCCACTTTATGTTGATTTATATGTCCTCATTTTCACGGTCCCCACGACAATTAAACTCACTCAGATCTAGGGCACATATTTTGATGAACAGCAGCACTGTCTGGGGACATCTCATTAGAGACTGATTTTCACACGTGGAAATAACAAAATGGGATACATTGTTTTATTCATTTGCCTCTTGTTCTATACAGACCATTATTGTCATTGCTTAGAGCCAAATGTAGTTGTGTTTTCTTTTTTTAAAGGAAAAAAAAAAAGGCTAGAAAATAGCAACACCAAACTTGTTTAACAGAAAACAGAGTCCAGTTTGATACGTCACTGATTTTACCATCAGCTATATCTTTTGTTTTGACTAGAGGACTCATGAGAGTTTGTTTCTCTGGAGTTTACCAACACGACTAGAACATTCTGATCTTATAACTGGGAAGCAGATGTGAGTTCGGGAAGCCCACTGTAAAATCCTTCCTTCAGAGCATGGGAACACATGTTTAACCCCCCGTCTAAGAGGGAGCGGCTGCCATCCGACGTAGGCGGAGTGGTTCATGCTCTTCAAACGTTCCTGTTTAAGCCTTCTCTGTCGTTCTGGAAGTATCTATCATGGTAAGACATTCTCACAATAGGTTGGCGTTAGCACTAAATTAAGGTAAACTGAAAACAAAAGGTCACACAAGAAAATAAACCATTTTTTTTTAATGATCCCAAATGTAAAGCCATTTATATTGTGGACCCCCCCTCCAAAAAAAATACTTAGCAAAACATGTTCAGCAGATGAATGACTATACACAATGAGATGTATTTAAATTTGATAGCTGTGAACAGGAGTCCAAAAACCTACCTTTATTTTGTTATTCTGCATTTATGTTTCTTTAAAAGAGATCGTGATCACATAAAACTCTTATTATTCACTGTCCTCTCACTACTGTAACCGAGCCCTATCGGTTCTGTCTGCTAAATCTTTCCCTCTCAAATTCACCTTCTCTTCTTGATCTCTGCTCCCAGGGCATCGTTTCAGGTTTTCACGATCTCTCTGGACTATTTTTCAGAAGATAATTATAGTTTTATTATGAAACGTATACTTGAATGAGGGAGGCAGTATGGCTTGCTGTCATGATTCTGAGCTGTTTATTTGCTCCTTCCCTACCACAAAGGAATATTAAAGGACTTATTCTGGAATCTCTTGGCTTTTTAAAATCAAAATGTTAAAACTAAAAATAGCAGTCAACCCAGAGCTAGCAGATGAAGAAATAAACAAGTTGATACTGCTAAAGAAAGCGCTTTTAGCAGCTGAATGAAAACTTGTTTTTCCTCTGAAGCTTTTTCCTTCCCTAAAGGAAGTACGTTCGGGGCACTGGCAACAATCAGAGCCAGGGCCTTGAGCAGGTTCCTTGCTTTGTCTCTGCAGAGGTCTCTCCGGCCACTTGCTCACATCCAGGGCAATGACACCCAGAGAGGCGTCTAGCGATGAGACAAGGCTTTCGTGAGCGCTGGAGTGGACGCTCCTTGAGGGCAGGGATTTGTCCAGGTTTTGTTAAAATGCCATACTCCCCGGGCCTCTCCATGGTACACATGAGGTTCTCAGGACGTATTTCTTTCTTTTTTTTTTTTTTTTTTAAGATTTTATTTATTTATTCATGAGAGACACAGAGAGAGGGAGAGAGGCAGAGACACAGGAGAAGGAGAAGCAGGCTCCTTGCAGGGAGCCTGACGTGGGACTCGATCCCGGGTCTCCAGGATCAGGCCCTGGGCTGAATGAAGGTGGCGTTAAACCGCTGAGCCACCCGGGCTGCCCACAGGAAGTATTTCTTAAACGAATGAGCAAATGAATGAACAGATAAACAAGGCTCTGTCTGTGATCTGCTCTCCTACATACAGGCCATTTCACTGTTTTCTTAATTAGCAGCATGTGTCAAAAATGAACTCACATCTCCTTAATCAGATGCCTGACTTAAAAAGAAAATATATTAGCCACATATAATGTATTAATCCAGAGGCGCCGGAGTGGCTGAGCCTGTAAAGCATCTGCCTTTGGCTCAGGTCATGGCCCCAGGGTCCTGAGATCGATCCCCACGTCAGGCTCCTTGCTCAGCACGTCAGGCTCCTTGCTTCCCCCTCTGCCTGCTGCCCCCCATCCCTGCTTGTGCATGTGCTCTCTCTCTGTCAAAATAAATAAAACCTTAAAAAAATAAGATGTATTAAACTATAAACTTCTTAATTAATATTAAATTAGTAGTCCTAGATGACTCTTTCCCTCACTCCACAATTGAGGTTCATGTGTTTCTGTACGTAATAAGTCCAAAGACATAGATATCTAGCATAGCACTGTCCAATGTGATAACCACTACCCAGCCACCTGTGGTTGTTAAATTTAATTGAAATTAAATAGAAGTTTAAAACTCAGTTCTTTGGTTGCAAGAGTCACATTTCTTTTTTTTTTTTTAAGATTTATTTATTTATTTATTTATTTATTTATTTATTTATTTATTTATTTATTTTATTTATTTATGATAGACAGACAGAGAGAGAGAGAGAGAGGGGCAGAGACCCAGGCAGAGGGAGAAGCAGGCTCCATGCAGGGAGCCCGACGCAGGACTCAATCCCGGGACTCCAGGATCGCGCCCTGGCCAAAGGCAGGCGCTAAACCGCTGAGCCACCCAGGGATCCCCAAGAGTCACATTTCAAGAGTTTAACAGACTTACATGCCAGTGGGTACCATAGTGGGTACCAATACAGAACACTTCCATCTGTCATCACAGAAATTACTGGACGGTACTGACTTAGAGCTATTGATGCAACAGTTAGCCCTATTAGCAAGAGACTAGAGGGAAGGGAGAAGACAGAAATCATTTAATATTTAGACTTATTCAGTATAGGCATGACTATATCTACAAGGGTACAACGAGATGGTTTACTGATGGCAGGGGTTTCATGAAAAAGGGGACAGGAAAAGCTAGGTATGCTAAGTCAATGTAACTCAGACTATTGAGGCCAAAGCCTTCCAAGCAAATACTTGTGTCCAAAAGGCAGGGTTAATAGTGCTCATTCATGCTTAACAATTTACAAGAGTCCTGAGGCAATTGGAAGGAAAGGGATTATCAAGTCATAACTCCTCAATCAAATATGGGCCTGAAATTATGAGTCTTCTTAAGGCTGTACCCCTACCTAGGGAGCGGCTGTAACTCACCTCAAAGGACATCCAAAGCACATGACCTTAGAGTCCAAAGGAAACAATTTGGCAGACTACAGCCAAACAGGCAGCACAAAATAAATATTAACTCCAATAAAGTCCATAGCTCCAGTCTATTCAGACCAAAAAAATTCACACAGCCCAGAAACAAGGATATTCAAAAACACACAAGACTGGCTTAAGAATAAGGGGAAAAAAACTTTTATACCCAAAACTAACCAGTGGAAGGTAATACAGGATTTACATTAGGCTACTCATGGGTAAAAAGGCCACTGAGTTGATGAAAACTCTGCTAAGAGAAACTGCCTAGATTTGGACTCCCTCGGTCCCTACAAAGTGACAACAGACCGTCCTTTATTGCATGGTAGCTCAGCAAATGGCTTGGGCCTTAAATATGTATCACTATTTACATTTGGCCTGGCATCCACAACCCTCTGGAAAGATGGCCCTGTAAAACCAAGTATCCCTTGGGGCGCCGAGGGGGCTCAGGTGATGATCTCAGAGTCCTGGGATCGAGCCCCACATAGGGCTCCCTGCTTAGCAGGGAGTCTGCTTCTTCTTCTCCCTCTGCCTTTGTCCCATCCCCCTGCTGGTGCTCTCTCTCTTTCTCTCAAATAAATCAAATTAAATCAAATCAATCAATCAATCAACATAACTAGCCCTTGATATCCTGCTGCAATTCAAGGAGGCCTATAATTAGATAGGTGCCAGGCCCAATACTAGGCAGCTCTAACTTGGGGCCACAGCTCCCCCCAGGCTAGCCAGGCCACTGCACTCTGGGTGTTGCCTGAATGCACAAGATGCATGATTAAAACCATTACCGACACAGCCAACCTTCCAAACTTAAAACAACAGTGGACACATTCTGTGTTTTATTTGTACGAGCACCTAGCATTCATCTCTGTTCCCTTCAGGGCTGGAGGATGTCATAGGACACACGGATGCTCTTAATATGTACAGGGTCAGAGCCCCACATGACACTCATGATAGCTTTCCCCCACCGAACACCGAATTGACTCAAGTGCATAAAACAGGCCTACAAAACAGGATGGCATCAGAGGCCGGAACAGCAGCATGACGTGGTACATGTGCCATCATTAAAATGCAGTACTATGTATAGATTCCAGATTATCACCAGCATGCCATGGGGCTATTAAAAAATTTGAATACCCAAACTGAGACTCTACAAAATCCTTCTGTCTCATTCAGGGATTCAATTCCTGGTTTGGGGCAGGACTCTGGTCAACTATTAGGGGTCCTGTCTTTGGATTTCTCATCCTTACAGCCATATTAATCCTATAACACGCTGCCTTTTCCAGAGTCTCTCTGCTTGGTGCTGGGACTCGAGGGCAGCTGTGACTTCACGTCCACAGATGGTCCCCACCACCCACAGAGCTACTTCTTCACTGTCTTCGTTGGACTCAGTGGCCCCCGCCTTTAGTAAGTCCCCTCAATGTTCCCCCACTGACCCACAGGGACGTAGAGGCAGGGACAGCGCGGTGCCCCTACACAGCTGGAAGAAGCTACAGAAGATGAGACCTTCTCCCTTTAACAATCTTAAACATTTAGGGGTCAAGATGGGGGACGCCTGGGGGGCTCAGCGGGTGAGTATCTGCCTTCAGCTCAGGTCGTGATCCCAGGTCCTAGGCTCGAGCCCCACATCGGGCTCCCCGCAGGAAGCCTGCTTCTCCCTCTGCTTGTGTCTCTGCCTCTCTCTGTGTCTCATGAATAAATAAATTAAATCTTAAAAAAAAAAAAAAAAAAGGTCAAGACGGTTCGGAGAAAATGACGAGGGAGCAAAAACCAAGATGTAGGCAAAGCACAAGCTAACACCATGCACGCACACCCATGCACGCACACACCCACCCATCCACGGGGATATATGTGACATTCCTCAGGCCCTCCTGGCTGCCCTAGGACAAAGGGAAGGGAAAAACAAATGGTTAACTGATAGAGATCACAGTCCTGCAGGACAGGAGGCTCCCATCAGTTTGCAACTATCTTAATGATTTACAAGGCAAAACCAATCTCCAGAAACCTCCAGACTCAGGTTCCTGGAACCCTACCATCACCCTCCCCTCTATAGGATAGAAGATAACCAGCCACTCCTCAGGACCCCAGTGCAGCTCCTTCTACCCACGGGTCCTATCCCCATGCTTTAATAAAACCACCTTTTTGCACCAAAGATGTCTCAGGAATTCTTTCCTGGCCCCCAGCTCTGGACCCCAACATTCCCACATCAACAGGACATAATTAAGTAGTAGGACAGGAATTCACAAAACAAGATGTGGGCCAATAGCAGCGGGGCCTCCCAGGTCCACTCCTACAAGCGTTCCACAGCATATACGCTTATCTTGATTTCAAAATAAAATTCACTGGACTTTGGAAATTCGGTGAACTATTGGGGGAGAAATGCCTGGCAATCTAGTGGGCTTCGATGGCACACAGGCTCGCAGGAAGGAAAGATTTCAACTCTAGGCTTGGCTCTCTGCGTAATCAGCTGTGATCCTCTTTGAAAAGACAATAAATCCTCTAGTACTTCAAGGTTAAACACAAGCAAAAGGCTGATGACATGCGTTTAAAGCGCAGGTCTGGCTCCTACTCCGCAAAATTTGTACTTCCCTGAGATTAGGAAATGTGAAGCAGTTTTGAGTTAAAAAAAAAAATCTTAAATCCAAACTAAACCTTCCCAAGACTCTGCACTTCTCTGTGCTCCCTCATATCTGAGTATGTTTTCCTTTCACTACGGTTTCTATCCCTGGGAAAGTCCAGAGGCCAAATTAGAACCACTGTATGTGAACCATTCACGTACAAAGTGTATTTTAAAAAAAGAAAAAAACCGCACTGCTCTATGATTTGACGCTAACGGCTCCATGAAGAAAAGTAGAAAATGTCAAAATGGATCAACCATGAAGGCAGTATCATCTTCCTTTTGTTTGTTTTTGTTTTTAGTTTTTTGCTTTGTTTTTTATCCTCCTTAAGGATAGCCCCTGGTGTCCTATTTCATTCACTTACAGGTGAAGAGGGAGAAAGATTTGGCCTGTGGAACTCCAGAGAACATATTAATGAAGGAGAGGAAGCCAGAGAGTAATACAGGTTAGCTCAGGGTGGCTCAGTCAGCCATGCATCTGCCTTTGGCTCAGGTCAGGACCCCAGGGTATTGGGATCGAGTCCCATGTCAGGCTCCCTGCTCAGCAAGGGGTCTGCTTCTCTCTCTCCCTCTTTTCCCCTCTCCTTGCTCATGCTCTTTCTCTCATAAACAAATAAAATCTTTAAAATATATATATATAAATAAATAAATAATAAACATATAAGTAAATATATATTTATTAAATATATAATAATTTAATAAATTAAATTATACAAGTTATATAAAATATATATATGGAACTGGCCGCTCCATGAAGTAATGGGCTCCCCATCACTGGAAGAATGCGAGCAGGTCAGACCCAAGTTCTGACCTCCAAAACCAAATGGGACTGCCCCTCATATTTTTTCTGAGACATACTGAATGCGAACATTATATTAATCTCAGGTGAATAATACCATGACTTGATATTAGTACGTGCTGTGAAATGATCACCTATTACAATAAGTCTAGTTAAGATCTATCACCAGTGACAATTTCTTTTTCTTCTGATGAGAACTTTTAAGAAAGATATACAGTGCAATACTATTAACTATCATCACCATGCCCTACACCCCTAGGATTTACTTATTTTATGACTGGAAGTCTGTACCTTTTGAGCACTTTCACCCATTTTGCCCACCCACCTCCCAAAATACAGTTGACCCTTGAATAAATAACTCAGGGGGTGGGGCACCAACCCCTACACAGCCAAAAATCTACATGCAATTTTTGACTCTCCCAGAACCTAACTACTGATAGCCTACTGTTGACTGGAAGCCTTACTGACAAGATAAACAGTCAATTAACAGATCTTGTGTATGTATTACACATTGTGTCCTTACAATACAGAAGCTAGAGAAAAGCAAATGTTATTAAGAAAATAATAAGGAAGAGAAAATACATTTACAATACTGTACTGTATTTATTGAAAAAAATCCGTGTATAAGTGGACTTGCAATTCAAACTTGTGTTGTTCAAAGGTTAACTGTAGTCTTGATTAATACAAATATTTCTCCTCAAAACTGCCTCTGTAGGGAGATAAGAGTACTAACATAAAAGATACAGACAGAATAGTTTTCCATGAAGAAAATTATAGAGCAGTATTACAGTATGACCCTATTTTTGTGAAATAAAAAAAAAATAAACCATGCAAAACCCTGTCAAAATGAGCAACTATTCCATTTACATACATGTACATGTGTTTAGATACGTAGGTATGAGAAAATGGTTGGTCAGCAGGGAAGGAGAGAGAAGTGGGGCAACTTTCACATTCATATAATCTGGTGCTGTTGAATTTTTTTTTGTACAACCGCCACATATTACTTCTGTAATTATCAGGCCAATAAATCTGTAAAAATTAAAATATCTGCAGCAATGACAACATTTGGGCAAATCTCTGTCAGTGGTTTATTCTACCCCCCCCCCCCCCAGTCCAGCTGTCACAGGGAAATCCTGCAATGTGGCCCCACACCCTCCCTTATCACACAGAACTGGGCTGTCGCCCTCAGGGGACTGTCCCTGGGTTCTTGTTCCTGGCTGTTAACACTGCAACCTCATCTGTTCTTCGGAGCCTAGGCTGTTTTTTCCTGGCTCTTGCCATTTCCAGACTGGGGGGTGAGGTGGGGGGATGGAGTGTCACCTGGAAATGAGCTCAGCCTTTGGGCCAGCAACACCTGCATTTGAATGCTCATTTGTTACTTCCTAGGTGTGCATCCTCAGGTGAGCTACTCAATCTAAGCCTCAGGTTCCTTGTCCTTCAAAGGGAAAAAATGGCCTCAGATGGTTTTTTGTGATGATTACACCAACTAGCACACAGAAAGCTTACAATTCCTATAAAACACAACCCATGCCTGGTCCACAGCAAGGGTTCAATAACCAGAAGTTACTCCTTTGTTGTGCTGAAGCTACTGCCATCACCTGAGGATTTCTCAGGATCCAAGGAAATAAGTTAACATCTAAGGCACCGTAACACAACAAAGAAGGTACCTGATAAACTCTAGATATTATTATGTGGTCACATTCTTTTTCTCAGTGTACATAAATATTAATTTTATTTAACTCTGCTATGAATTTAGTCACTAGTACAAGCCATTTATTATTTTTAGAAGAGTATCACTTCTAATATTTCATTTCGTGTTTTCACAAAAGGAAGGTCAGTTTTCAATTTCCACTGCGAATTTCCAACTGTGATATAAGCCGAATAATATCCAACTTTACGCCAGAGGGGGAAGACAGTTAACCAAACAAACAAAAACACTCACTTGATGAAAATTCTCTCGTTGAATTATGATCAAATGAAACCAAACAGCTTAGGAGTAATCCCTGGAAGAGTCTGTAGATGTACCTGATACTAGTGCCAACCTTGGAGATGCGCATTCTTTTCATCACTTTGTCTAATTTTGACAATGAGATTCCCCCCACCCACCCCAGATCTTTAATCAGCCAAAATGGAAATACTCTGGTTCAGAAAAAACAACACAGAAAAAGAGATCCTTCAGCTTTGAGTTCAATGACCAGTGATATATCCATACAGGTCAACACACGTACACATAATGGAATTTCCTTGGCCTCACAAAATAAATGCATTCTAATAAAGATTGCTAAACAGAATGCCAATCGAAGACAAACCACAAAAGCTGCCCCCTTTTTTTTAAGGATTTCTTCGTGCTATTAAAACAGTGATGGGATCAGTGGGATCTTAGGGGAGTCTGCTCCTCAAAGTGCAGGTGCCAGCAATGGATGCAAATTGTCACACTTTCAGAAAGAGACCTGGGGTGGGTTCTTAAAGGGACATTCAGAGAGCCTCATGTGGCCCTCCTCGGTACCAGGATGACAATGGCACGGCCACAAAACGAACTTTTACTGTGTAGAATGTTTGCCTTGTGTTTATGAAACAAGACAGGCTTTTGTTGCATATATAGATTGCCCGTGTGGGAGTCTGGTTCCTTCTTCTAAAAGTCAGGATGCTGAGTCACAGCCTGAAAAAGTTGGAGGGAAATCACTGGCACCAACAATGGTGACCTATAACTCAGCTATAAACTGAGGAAGGGAAGCAGAAAAGGGAACTTGCTCCAGGTGATAAGAGAACCCTGTTGTGCCAAGAGCAATCAGCAAGGGCCCGTAAATATGCTATTTAAACATTAGGCATTTCACTGCTTATCAGTCAAGAAGAAGCTGATAAACACAGCTGCCCAGAACTTAATGAAAACCTGCAAATGGAAACGTCAAGAAGTGACAAAGTCTTTTGCTTCCCAATGGTAGCGCATGGGGTTTATTTAACTTAATGCAGTTAAACTAAGTGGCTTAGTTCCCCAGGTCTGCTGTAACAAATGACCACAAACTCATTCTCTGACAGCTCTGGAGGTCAGAAGTCCAAAAATCAGCTGCGGGGCAGCCCTCCCAGTGGCCCCTTCCTCCAGCTCCAAAGCCAGCGGCACAGTGTCTGGCTTCAGGGTCACAGGGCCTTCTTCTCTGTAGTTGAATTGCCCTCTGCCTCCTGCTTACTCTCGGTGGCCACCCAGATTGCGTTTCCGAGCCCACCCAGATAATCCAGGATAATCCCCCACCTCAAGATCCTTGACTTACTCACATCCTCAAGGTCTCTTGTGCTATAGAAGGTAATACTCACAAATCCAGGCATCAGAACCCAGCTATCTTTGGTGGTAATTCCTCATTTCTCACACACTGGCTAAATCAGCCTTTGTGATAGAAATAACTATAAACTCAACATTCTACCCCATGTCCAAATCGTTACCAGGTCTAAGAAGAGTTCATGGCTTGCAATGAGTGGTTGTAAAGTATTTCTAAAGCAAAACCCAAGCGCATACTGAAGACTATCCTGAAATCTCAAGGTGCAGTGAAAATATCACAGATGTGAGCTTTCATTTCATGTCGGGCGACCTCAAAACAGCCTCCTAGAGGTGGGGACAGTGGGAGGAACACTTCCACAGGCAGGATTTCTAAAGGGTTAAATCTTGTTTTCATCTCTGATGCCTTCAATCATCACTGAAATTAGTCTTTACTGTTTATAATCATCTACAAAGCTGAAGAAGTCTCCCAAACATTTTTTTTTCTTTCACTGGAGCTCCTCAGTGTGCCCAGAAATCTTTCTTATATCAATTTCTTAAATTATTATTATTTTTTTACTCAAAATCAATCATATGCTTGCACTCCCCAGTGACAGCACTGAGATACGTTTCAGTGACATATATATTTCAGCATAGCAGCAATATATTTCAGAGACAGGATTCTTCTGGAAAAACGGAAAAATTTTGATTTCTTGATGCTGTTTAAGCAAAAACAAGCAACTAACTAAAGCAGAGCTACCTGAAATTTTCCAAGCAGAAATACAGTGAGAGCAGGTATCTTGTTCTCAGATTTTAACCTAATTCCCTAACTGCTTTAAACCATAGAAACATGGAAGAAGAGCTAAAACTTGCAGTCCAGAAATAGTTTAGTATATAAATTAATGCTCTCCTAAAAGTCACGTGAGTGAAACATAACATTTGTGATCAGCAGAAATGTCCTGCTAAAGAAAACAATTATGAGTGGCATAAAATTAGAATATTCTCTAACTCAACTTCTCTCCCTCATTCCAATTATTGAAATATATTCTAATAATTTTTAACAGCCTTTGAATAATTTTAGACACACACATATGCTTCCTCTTTTATGATACTGTTATATCAATGTTATAAATTAGAACTGCCCTCATAACTCTTCCTGTCATTATAGGTTCTTTCAGAAAGAATAATGTATTATCAGGTATAAAATCAAAAGAATTATTTCAGCAGATGCTCTCAATTTAGTTGGCTTACATCCAATACGTCCATTCAATTTCCTAGAGCTATTTTTTTTTTTCTAGTTGATATATGCTGTCCATATCCTTGGGAAATGACGGTGCTCAAAAAACAGGATTCAGGGGGTGGAAGACTAGCAATATCTACTTTGAAATTTTTCCCTTCTAGAACTGCTGTTGAACTCAGGTTATTCATTCACATGTAAAGTCGCACCAAAAATAGATTTTTAAAGAAAAATCTTGGCCTTGCTTTCATATTTCTGAGGGCCAGTCTCTGGGGCGATGGCCTCCCAACCACATGGCAGTCTTGGTTGGGCTTTTCAAAAAAAAAAAAAAGCCTCAATGGTGGTCATCTTCAAGTATACTAGTTAGCTCTTAACTAACCAAAAAGAACTCCTGTGTTGTAATAAAAAATAAATAAACGCTTGGTCTTTGTCCCTTCCTGGTCTGGCACAGAGCTCCTAAAACACGTGAGTGAATCTCCCGAGTGATAAGAATATCTTTTGTGTGTTAAGAAATGAATCCTGGGGAACACCTGGGTGGCTCAGTGTTGAGTGTCTGCCTTTGGCTCAGGTCATGATCCCAGGATCCTGGGATCAAGTCCCTCATTGGGCTCCCCGCAGGAAGCCTGCTTCTCACTTTGCCTATGTCTCTGTCTCTGTGTCTCTCATGAATAAATAAAATTTAAAAAGAAAGAAAAGAAAAGAAAAGAAAAGAAAGAAAAGAGAGAGAAAGGAAAGAAAGAAAAGAAAAGAAAAAAGAAAAGAAAGAGGGAAGCAGGGAGTGGGGGAGGGAGGAAGGAATGAATCCTGTTGTTTGGAGGGAGAAGGCAGCTAAGGCAGCTTCAGGATAAGGACTGGTCACCAGAAACACCAAGCCTTGTTTCAATGACTGAAAATCCCTGACTTCTGAGGAGGGAGGGGTGGGGAGCTGGAGATTGAGTTCAATCACCAACTCCAGTGATTTTATCAACTGTGTCTCTAAAAGGAAACTTCTATAAAAATCTTTAAGTGATAGGGTTTGGAGGCACCAGGAGGGTGGCATGTCCAGAAAGCACAGAAGCTCTGCACCCTCCTACTCCCAGACTTTGCCCTGTGCATCCTCTTCCATTGGGCTGTTCCTGAGTTATATCCAATAAAATAAACCAGTAAATGTAAGCAAAGTGTCTTCCTGAGTCCTGTGAGCTGTTTTAGAATTGTCAAACCTGAGGAGGGATCACAGGAACTCCCACACACGTAGCCAAGCTGGACAGAAGCATGGACTGACTGGGGATTCAGGACTCCTGACTGGCATCTGAAGGAAGGGCAGTCCTTAGGGACTCGGTGCTTGACCCTGCGGAGTCTGACACTAACAAGGGGGCAGTTAGGGTCAGAACTGAAATCAGTAGCTGGACACCTAGTTGATGTTGAGAATCAGAGAATGCCAGGCTCCAGACTTTGCCAGAGGACCGATCTTGAGCACATCAAGATGAAAGCGAGACCAATGGACTTGTACAAAAACCAAGCAGGCCACCCTTCTCTGATCAGAGCTGAATGACCGAATCCTGCTGGCGTCTTCTGCTTCCCGAAGTTCCACAAGCACTTTTTAAAAATCCAAATGATGGAAGGAGAGCACTTAAAATGGGGATATTCCACATAAAAATGTGGATTTCAGGCTCACCTTGAAAAATAAGCAGACAGACTAGCACTGGTCCCGGGCCCCACTTGGCCAAATAGGCTGGAGCAGAGCAACAGCAGCCTCCTCCTCGGAAAAGGGATGTGCGGTCATCAGCAGGCACCAGTCCTCCTTCCTACAGCGCACACACATTGCAGGCTGGTGGCTCCCACCTATCATCCCCTCGTTTCCGTCACTGCTTTGGTTTCTAAGGCCAATGTTTGCACCTTTCGCTCCAGGCGGCATAAAGTTCTGTTCTTGGGTCCATCCACCATGAGCGGTAGTCTCGGACCATGCTTTGTCGGTCCTCTGCGGTATCCTTCGACTGAGTCCTACGCTGGCTTCATGTCCTCTCTCTGCACTTTGGCTGCAGTAAAGTGTCTTCATGAATATTAATATCAGACACTACTACTACATCTTTTTAGTCTGCCTTTTATGTAGGAAGTGAGGTCCTATATAATTTGAGAGCTAAGGGTGAGGAAGGGTTTTGACACCCGGGGAAGCAGTAAGTGCCCAACTCATGAACAAGGAGAACTATGGAAAGAAGGGTCAAGAAGAAGGACGGAGTTCGGCGAAATAGCCAACAGCCATGTAAAAGTTCAGACAGTGAAAGAGGGTTTTAAAAGAAGTTCCATCATATAAAATGCATTTACTTCCCTCTTGGAGGTCTCCTGAGAGAGATGAAGTAAATACTTGAACTATTTTCTCTGTCGTGCTTATTTCTTTGAATGCGACTCAATACTGGGAGTGGATCAAAACCAGGCTGGTTGCATGCAGGTTACACACTAGTAATTTTTATAAGGCATCTCAAATCCTTGTAGAACAAGGTGGGACACGAATGAATGTGTACACAAACAAACAAACAAACAAGGAAGTGAATAAACATCGGTCCTGGAATGATAAAGCAGGCTAGGGACAGGCTGAGTTTACCTGTGTCAAATTTCACAAATTGGTGAAACTCTTGAATTTGACCCCATCCCATGGACTAAAAGTGACCTCATCTCAAGGGAGGTTGTTCTACACCCTCACACTGACAGAAATCAAACTCCACTTAATACCAATCTATCAATTCAAAGAATAATATAAGGTGCTTTGAGGGGCAAGACCTAACAACTCCCCCACCATTCAGATATCTGCCCCTCTCCCTCAAATAAGGAAAACTAGACTCTCTTATCATTAGTTCCTCTTTTTAACCCACTACGTGTCTCAGCAGACAGAGATAAAACAGAGTTCGTTATATGCCATTAACTGACTCATCAAACCAACCTCTCCCACAGGATTTTTTTTACCAAGAAACTTACACTTGGATTTTAGAGTTGATAAAAAGCAATGTAATTTCTCATAGATTTGCATTTATTTATATAGTTTTAAGTGTTCTGATCTCAAGAATTCATTTTAATACACATTATGAAACTTTTTAAACCCTCATAACAGTGGAATAATAATAGTCATCCAAATTTCCTGTGGATTTCCATGTTCCTTCGGTAAACCATAAGAAAACTCAGCTGGACCGTATTTTGGCTGAGATTAAAGAAGGTTTATGAAGAAAACCAAAATGTAATGACAAGAATATTGCATAAGAAGAGGGAAAATATATGTATTTTTAACCATTGCTGAGACTCTCCACAGAGAGTATATTAGCCACAGTTCAAACAAAAGTCAAATAAAGAAAAGTTTCATTGCTATTTATATAGATTAGACAATGAAGTTCCAATCAATAAAAAGCAAGGTTAGCCCATATATACATTATAATTTCACAGTGACATGGACAAAAACTAAAATTCATCATTCATCAACAATTATTATATCTTTAGTGAGGCTACCACATGCAAAAAGAAAGTGTTCTTCATCAGTATATTAATTCTTCCATATTCAGATACTGTTTTAGGGGAATTATGAGGTCATAGAAAGCACTGAATGGAGTTTTCAGAATTCTACAGAATTCTACAGAATTCTCAATTCTACTGAATTTTCAGAATTCTACAATATTAAAATTCTAAAATGATAAATTTAAAATGATACAATAATTACCTAAACAAATAAACTATCTTTCCATTTCATTTTCCAAGAAACAGAAATCATAAAATCTCTTGTAGGAAAGCTCCTTAAAATGTGTCTGATGAAATTATCCAATGACAGAATTAAGTACCATATTTACAGACTCCCTCAAAACTCTCCAGTGACTAGAAACTCACTGAGACTCAACATGTATCATTCTTCTTTTTAAAAACTTTAACTGCAGTGCCTAGCTCAGTGTCTAACAGCCTATAGATAATTGTAGCAGACTTTTGTTGGCCTCCCTACAATCTTTTCCTCCTTGTTTTGACATCAAGTTTCAATTTTCAGTAAATATACCCTCCCCCACTTTTAATACCATATCTGGGTAGGGCACCACCCCAGCTGGAGGGATGATACACTTGACCCAAGCCAATCAAAGCACTGAGGCCCCTCGGACAGCTGCCCAGCTGCAGGGACTCCAAGAACCAGCACAGGGCCTAGGCTGGTCTAATCACAATGAATCTTGTGTTGACTACTAGCAAACATACTTGCTTTGCCTGATGTTTCACAAGGGAGATCCTGGGTTGGCAGTGTTTATCAAGTAAAATCTGAGAAAAGAGTAGAAGAGATACAGAGAAACTCGGTCATGATGACATTATTTGGGCCCCAACCCAGACATTCCTTAAATCAAATCTAAAATTTAACCTGGACTTCTAGCTTATGTGTGCCAGTAAATCCTCTCATGCCTTTTCTCCCAAGTTAGTGTGATCTGTTTTCTGTCCCTTGGCACTCTCACCCCCTGCCCGCAACAAAGGGGGAAGACAGTCCTGACAATTATGGAAATGTACATAAGAAGTAACATTGTTTCATGTGAAGAACCCCAAAATGTGGACTGGGTGAGCTGGGGTTGGATGCCAGCTGGGAAGCTGGCTCTTTGTCATGTGACAATAAAATCAGATCACGTGTCTATCAGGGCTGCATTATTAGGACACTTAAGAGAATTTTTAGGATTCTAAAGTCAATTGTCCATTTCTTTTGGTCTTCAGTAAGATCTTGCAAGAAAGAGAGAAGCTTAGGCTATAATTTATCTGCTTAAAGTAGAACCAGATGAAAATATAGCTTTGCTAAAAGAAAACGTATGTTTGTGGCTTGCAATAGTCGAGAGTCTGGTGACCTGGAGGCCTACAGAGATGGAAAAGCCAAATTATCTGCCCCTAACTAAAATCAGTGCAAAAAAGTAGGGGACATCCACTGTACTGAGATGAGGGTTTGTAAGCGGTTGCTATTCCTCAGGCTCCTCCCAAATATCTCCACCTATTCACTCTGCCAGACACACAGGATGGGGGCCCATCTGCACTGATGCAGCTAGGATACAGCCCAGGGCTCTTAAGAAGCAAATCAACAATGCCTCCCCAATTCAGGCCCCTGGGTTTTACTGCCCTGAAGCAAAGACCCAGAGGGCAGTGCTACTCTGAAGGCCCAGGAGATGGGTTGAGTACCATCCCACTGCTGAGAGCCGAGGTTCTGGTCACTAGCCCACGGAGTTTAGCCAATGTAAATGGAATTAAAGTCTGCAAAATGTTTTAAATGAATTGCATGGTCAGAGAAATCCCTAATTCATCAAACATGCGAACATGTAAATGTTCAACTCCTCGGTAATCCCTGGGTCCCCAAATCTATGGGGAAAAATGGGCTCCTAGGGAAGTCCAGCTCCCAGATGGGCTCCCCCTCGGTGTTGTCAGGGAAATGGACGAGAGTGAGCCACTCTGAGCAGATCAGGGGGCCGCCCCACGGCTGACCAGGGAGCTGCCCTACCTGCAGGGCAGGGCAAACCTGCCGTCCCGTTCAGCGAGACCAGGAAGGGCAGCAGACCACTGGCCAGTGCGCTCACCCGCGCCAGCTCCCTCTCCCAACGGGCTGTTGTCACTTCAGTCCAGTCAGGGTGGGTCTGAGACGCACGGAAGGAGCTGCCAGGGAGCGCTGGGCTCGTTCCTGGCCGGGAGGATGCGGGCCAGCAGCCGGGCCCCACCCAGCAAGGGTGCGGCCCCCAGGAGCCCACCGAGGGGCCTGAGCGCCAAGGGCCAGCAGAGCCGAGCGACGCCTCGCACAGAGCCTCAAGCCTGCCACCCTCACGGGGCTTGTCGTCCCTTGCATCAGGAGGAGAACAACTGAGTGAGGAAGTAAGTCTCCTCCTGAGTTGATAAACAGCATTTATGAGGTTCTCGGTGCCACAGGCCGCCTGGGAAGTAGCCGGGCCTGCCCTGGCCTCGGGCTTCACCTGCTCCCGAGCTGGCCTCCGGGCTGTGAAGCCGGCTGCACTCCTCCGGCAGCCAGTCCCCGTCCTCTCCAGGCCACCGAGCTCCAGGACCTTCCACTTCTCTCCACCCAAGACATGTCTGCGCTGCCCCTGGGCATCTGTTGCTCGCAAATGGACCCACGGCTCATCGCCTGGCCGGGGCGCGGGGGCGCGGAGCCCCAGCACCCTCCCCCCGGGGACACGAGCCGCCTAGGCCTGGAACAGCGAGCTCTCCGGGTGGAGTGGCCGCGTCGTACACACGAGGCCCAGGTGGAGGCAGGACAGCAGCGTGGGGGGGGGACGGGGAGGAAGGGACTGAAGCAAGCAAGGGAGGAAAGGAAGAGCGAAAATGAGGACAGAGGGACAAAAAAGATAGGAAATGGGAAGAAAGGACGAAGGAGAAGCTGATGGAGACTTAAAATGTCCCCAGAGTAGCAACTTTTTAAAAGCGTGCGTTGACAGCAGAGTGGAAACATCCCATGAAAAACCCGGTTTGTAGGAATGCCAGCTGGTACACGGTTCTCAGAGGGCACTTTGGAATAACGATCAAGAGTTTAACTGTACACAGACCTTGAGGACTGCGAGGAAACTTTCATGTATCTATAAAATGCACTTCAGTGTAAGTGTCATAGCAAAAAATATGGAACCAGCATAAACACATCCACCTATAACCCGAAGTAAAAATAAAAGAAGTTAAAGAGCAAGAGGAACCTATTAATGGGCATGGGAGAGAAAACCGGAGTACACAGATAGGAACCTCTCTAAAAGGATCAATAGGATCCTAGCACCCAGGTGACCTTTAGAGAATGGGAACTGCAGGGGGGAAGGGAAGAAAAGGTCAGAAGAGTTTAAAAAAATCATCCATGCTACTCCCTTCTCACTGTTTGAATCATCTTACCCTTATCACTTACCATTGACTTTAAATTGTGAAAAATGGGTGAGCCCTGCAATCAGTAAAAACTGTATTTTTTCTCCTTTGTCCTCTATTCTTTTTTTTTTTTTTTTTTCTGTTTTAATTCCAAACTCTTTGGTGGCACAGGATGACACACTCCTCCCAGGGGCGCTGCTCTGGCCCGTGGCTACAGGACATGTGCCCCCGAGGATGCAGCGGGGATGGACAGCGCAGTGAGCAGGGGCTGGGAGGCCCCAGTTTCCAACTCTGATCTCTCGTGACCCTCCAGCTGCAGTCACCGCTACCCACCAGATGTATTCTGGTTCCCTGACACCACCCCCTGCTCGTGTTTGTGTTCCATCTCAATCCTCTTGTGTGTGTGTTTGGGGGCGAAGGCCACAGGCGGCCAGGAGGCCATGCCCCTGTGAACACGGATAAGACCAGATTGGAGAGGTTGGCAGGGTCTGACGTTTGCAGGCTTTGTACTCAAGGAAAGAGTTATTTAGACTCTATTTCATGGGCTATGAAAAGCCACTGGAAGACTTAATCCAGAGGAGGAGATGATCCGATTTGTGTTTTAAAAGTTCTCCTCTGCCTCCAATGTGAAGAATGGGACTGGAAAGGGCAAGAGCAGAAGCGTGGGGGCCAGCTGAAGGCAACAGCAGCAATCTAGGGGACCGAGGATGAAGGACATGGAGCGAGCAGACTAAGGTCATGTCCTCGGAGGAGAAGTCAACAAGGTTTGCTAATGAACTAGGTGTGGCAAGTGAGGGAAAGGACCTTAAAACCAACACCCAGACTTTTGGTTTCAGCTAAGGGGTAGATGTACCTCAGCGACGGGGAAGATCAGGGATGGGCAGGGTTGGGAACTCTCTTCCAGTTCTCTTCTCAGAACCCATTACCCATGGCTTCCATTTTTATTCCTCAACTGATGCCTCTCAACCTTATACTTCCAGTTCAGAATTGGCTCTGGGCTTTCCCCAGGTATCCCATCGCCTCTTCCCCTGTTCCACATGCCCTTTCCACACCAAATTCAAGATGACCCAAACCCAGCGTGTCATTTACCTCCCCCAAACCTGGTTTCCCCAAGGTGTCTCCCATCTTACTGGAAAACCACTGTCCATTCAGCAGTTTAAGTAGAAACCTGGGCCCTGGATCCTGCTCCATCTCAGTCTTCATGTTCCACCAATGCTATTTCCTATTGATTTTACCTTCTGCCTTTATATGCGCTGCTTCCCCTGCCAAAGAGGCACCCTGTCACCCTTCACCTGGTTAACTCCTCCAAGATCAGGTCAAATGTTACTTCCTCGTGAAGGCCTTCCCTGATGCCCAGGATTGGGCAGGTCCTCCTGCAAAGGTCTCTATGCTGCCATTAATTTTTCCTTGCAGCACTTAGCAATAGTCTAATTGAATCATCACTACTACAACGTAGCTATTCAATATCTGGTTCTCCCCCATAGAACACAGGCTCCTTGAGTGAAGAGACAACGTCTGTCTTAGTTACACATCAGTACAGACTCAGTGCTCAGCACAGGATACACACCAGAAGCAAGATAACGTTTGCTGAACAAACGGGTAAATGATGCCTTCGTTAGCCACTCACTGATTCCTGTTTACTCAGTAACTCAGCTCGACCAAGAAATCAGCTTAAGTAGTTTTTAAGTTTAAGATATTTTCTAGCCCTAAATTCCATATGAACAACTAAGAGATTCAATCCAAATTATAGGGGGATTGATTATTCAGAGAACAAAATTTTTTATTATTTTAAATGAAATTTCTTAGAATTTTCTTACAGGTGTGGAAGACAAACTATACTTTGTCCACAATATTTAATAAGCATTATTTATATCTCTAAGTCACTTCAGCTTTACCTCGTGATGATTTCAGACACACAGATAATTATTTCATGAGAGCTTTCCATGGTTAAAGCCAAACATTTGCGTTTACTAAAAACAAAAACAAAAATAAGCCACCCACGTGTTTCTTTTAATATTTCTCTCACTGTGAATCAAATCACGACTTATTTTTAAAGATTCTTTATCATGTCTTGATGATCTCCCTATAAAAATAGTTTTGCGTGCAGTCTTGATTTTTAAAAACCAGTGACAACTTCACAGCTGAACCTGTCATTTTTTTTTTCTTAAAGTTCCATTATTATTTCTTATGGGAAACAATCTGTAGGACTAACAAAATGGAAGGAAGAGACAGAGGCAAGAAGGCCTCACTTACTTAAGCTAGTGGCCTGCCTATAATAGCTCTAGGAGGAAGTGAGGAACAGGATTGTGATTGGGGAAGGATTAGGAAAGGTTCTGGGCTGCCTTAAGGCTGCATCTGTTAGCAGGGAGCCAAAGCAACCTCCTGCCTCCATCCTGATTGACATGAAAGACCAGCCCCACTTATTTCTTCTAAGAGCTTTAGTGGTCTGCTTAATCACCTAAATGTTTTTTGTATATGCTGGTTTCTCCCCCCTCCCCCGCCCTTAATTTCTTATTTTTCCTTCGGTGAGATTAAACTACAAGGATCACTTAAAATTATGACTCCAAAGTAACCAATCACCAGATTTCTAAAGCCAACAGTTTCACTCTTTGCTAACACAGAGGGGGGCAGAAACTTGTTCTGAAAAACATAAATGTTCCATTAAACAGAATTTCTAGAAATTGGAAAATAATTTATAGAAGATACAAGAAAGAAAGCCACTCCGAGGCTCCAGAGAAAAAATGAAGCCAGTAACAGCATTCCAGTGGGTAGGCCATGGGGCAGGGAGAAGGCAGCTCGGGCACCATGCGGTGCTGGGACACAACAGTGTGATGGTGTCCCATGGATGTGAGACCTGCCTCAGAGGCCATGCAAGAAAAAACAAGGGCACCTGAGAGATCACAGCAATCCCTCACGGGTCCTGTCAAAGAACCTCCCACTCACAGCAGCACTTCCCCAGGAAGTACACTGGGTGCTGAGTTTCACTATAAATCAGTTGTGGAAAATAAATAAATAAATAAATAAATCAGTTGTGAATTCTGAGCAGGCTATCAGCCAAAGCTGATAAGAAAAATCATGAACTTAGGGTGAAATTTGCTGTGCTAGACCCTCATGGGACGTAAATGAAGGATCTTTCCTGATCAATGAAAAATGGGACTGGTTAAAGCCAATCATTTCTGGGCTTATGGACCCATTCCTCCTATTCAGGGTGCAAACTTTCATCCTCAGGTAGCATAACCAACGAACTGATGTGTGCTCTCTTGCCTGGGAAGTAATAAAATTAATTTAGTAATTGTTTTGCTGATCCATTTAATAATTAAAAGAAAAGAGGAAGGTATTTGGTGGCTTCTTAACAAGAGCAATAAAAGCAACCCAAATTTGCCCTGATAGAATTAGGCTTAGCATGCTAATTAACAAAGTGGCAGAGAAGAGCCTAAGAATGATCAAAACCATCAGTCAAGAAAGAGTAACTGGTCCAGACACATGGTCAAGGGATGGATCCCCAACAGAAGAAACATGAAATGACTCTCTAGTGACTGAAGTTCTAGGAAGGAATCTTATAGATTTGGGTCTTCAACAATGTTTGCCCCTTACTTTCCAGTTGAAGATGATGACTGTAAGTCAAAGGGAAGACAAGGGAGTATACAGCAGATGGTGAGAAAGACGTGCCCCAAACGATTGGCTTCTCTCAAAGAACATTTCTCTCAAAGTGTTCCCATCACATGCAAATCCCACGTATTTTCATGCCTCTCTGCAAACAAACACAGTCTTCCCTCCATATGAAACTTCTCTTTCATGCTCTCTTCATGACATCTGAAGACTGCACAATATCACCAAATCTTTTATGATGATGCCCAGGCTCTTCTGGACAGTCACTTCCCCTGCCCCATACTCTTAAGCACTTGGCAGTCCCCTTATCCGGTACTTATCCCATTGTTGCTTCTTTTATAAGCATCCTGTTATTACACCAGACTGTACATTCCTACAAATGTTTTTTTTTTTAATTTGCATAGAGTTAACACACAGTGCTACGCCAGTTTCAGGGGTACAGCACAGGGACTCAGCTTCTCCATATGTCATGCTGTGTACACCACAAGTGTAGCTACTACCATCTATCATCATACGACACTCTAACAGTATCATTGACTACACTCCCCATGCCGTGCCTTTTATTCTCATGACTTATCCAGTCTATACCTGGAAGTCTGTATGTCCTTCTCCCCTGCACCCCTTTTGCTGAGCCTGTTGAGGAAGTAAAGTAGAAAGGATCTCAAGAAACAAATGTGTCCTGATGAACTCAAGTTTTCAATAGGCATATACAAACAATGGCAGAGAGGAGCAAAATGAGGCTCAAACAAAAGCAACAAGCTTAACAGAAACATAGAAGAGCAACAATGGAGAGGCATCTAAGTGGCTCAGTCGGTTAAGCATCTGCCTTTGGTTCAAGTCCTGATCTCAGGGTACTGGGATTGAGCCCTGCATCAGTCTTCCTGCACAGTGGGGAGTTTGCTTCTCTCTCTCTCCCTCTCTGCCCCTCCCCACCACTCGTTTTCTCTCTCTCAAATAAATAAAATCTAAAAAAAAACAAAAACAAAAGAACAATGGAAATCTGAGGCTCAGGATGAGCAGATGGTTGTAAATCAATGCAAAGGAAATTTTCAGGATGTTCAGAGAATGAGCCTGCAAGAAGCAGTAGGGCCACAGCCCACAGCACACTGGGCAAAGTTAACTCATAAGAATGAGAAAGCAGATCTGGTCCACTCTAATGTGGCAGCTCTACCAAAGAGACTAAGTGACAGACTAAAAAGGATGAAGCATCACGGCTAAGAAAATGAAATCCAGGACGAAGTCTTTAGCCCTGAAAGAAAAAACTCCCTGAGTTGTGGAACCATTACCAGTAATCTCTGAAATAGCATGGAAAAAGACAGGAATTAGGGGAAAAAAAATTCTGGTTTTCAAAAGAAGAAAAAATCAGATTCTAGAAACAATGTACTGAGCAGCCTGATAATGACTCCCTGAAAAATAAACTGACAGATATTAGACCAATCATCTGTGATTACTTGAAAAGAAATTACTGACTGCTAGGAACCACCATGGATTCATATGAAAATGAGGGAAAATGAACGAACATAATTCTCTTTTTTATTAGTACTGCTAGATTGGGCATTTCAATGAGCATGTCGCAAGGGACACTATATCAAGATTTCACTGAGGCCCTTGAAAATGTCTGATGCTACCTTCTTAAAAGTAAGATGGAAGGGCACCCGCATGGCTCAATGGTTCAGCACCTGCCTTTGGCCCAGGGCATGACCCCTGGGTCCTGGATAGAATCCCGTATCAGGCTCCTTGCATGGAGCCTGCTTCTCCCTCTGCCTATGTCTCTGCCTCTCTCTCTCTGTGTCTCTCATGAATAAATAAATAAAATATTTTTTAAAAAAGTAAGATGGAAATAGCTGGGCTAGAGAATTTAGTTAACTCAGAGCAAGTTGATTTATAGCACGTTGCAAGACTGAAAGATAATTATTTAATTCACTGATGGTACTAATGTGTCATAATGCATACAGTTCTCCCATTCAGCATTTTTATCAATTACTTGGGTAAGGGCATAGAAAGCATGCTGTTCAGGTTATAAATCTGACCCAAGTGAGGAAGGACAGCAGATGTTTTTGATGTAAAAAAAAAAAAAAATTAGGTTTCAATATGCCTGAGAAATTAGAATAAAGGATAGAAAACAAATAAAACTCCAATTCATAAGGAAGCACATTATCTTTCCCTCTGTATAATTGTTATCAACAAACTAATAAAATATAATGCTGTATTAATGAAAATAAAAGGATAACACATAATATTCTTATAAACGCAGTATTCAGATCATACTGAGGTAGTGAAGAATCTGAAAACTGTCTTAGATGGAGAGATTTAGAAACTTAGGGTATTTATCATGGAAAAGAGAAGGTTCAGAAAAAAACATGATGTTACCTTCAAACACATACATTGATAATATATGAAAGTGGGATTTGATGTGGATTTTCAGTGACTAAGAGTAAGTAGGATAAGCTGAAAAAATAAATTTTAACTAAAAATTTAAAAACAAGTTTCTACTGACATGAGCTTTTCAAGTAAGAAATAAGTAGCTTGGGGGGGGGGGGGGCAGAGGGGGAGTGGTCTGAAACACTCCAATGTTCAAATTGGAAAGTTCAAATGCAGGTTGAAAAAGGCCTATTTGTCAGATGCAGCAGAGACTGTGTCTGTGGCATGGTGGCCCCAATGACCTCAGCCCCTCCCCTAAAAGATTTCATGCATCTGAACTTAGACACGGTGCCTGTATCAAGAAGATTGAGTGGAAAAAGAAAAATGAGACGTCAAGCTAACACGAATTTGATGCTTACTAAAGAAAACGCTATCTTTTCCTTCTAATTTCTCAATCACTCCTTCCAGGCTCCCAGAGCATGAACAAAATACTTTATTACCTGGTGCCTCTACATCCCATACCTACTGTGCGAGAGGGGCTGGAGTTCCTTATATGCTGTGCCTATAAAATGAAGTCACTGTGAGACTGTGCACTAAAAAAAAAAAAAAAAAAAAAGTCTTGGAGACAGTCGTTAGAATTCTGATTGCAGGAAAAGAAATTTAACAGCTGTTATCAGAGCTGTGCAGACATAATCATCCCAGTGCACATAATGTCTACTTGAAAATGCAGGAAGAGGGGAATCCCTGGGCGGCATCCTGGAGTCCTGGGATCGAGTCCCACATCGGGCTCCCTGCATGGAGCCTGCTTCTCTCTCTGCCTGGGTCTCTGCCTCTCTCTCTCATGAATAAATAAATAAAATCTTAAAAAAAAAAAAAAAAAAGGAAAAAAAAGAAAATGCAGGAAGATTGCTAATGGCTTGCTTTCTGTACACACAAGAGGATACCACAGCAGGCTCCTACAGAGCAGGAGCAGTTCTCATCAAACACAGGAATATACACCAAGTTCCTACACATCTAGATGTCACTGGCCGCAGCATCAAGACGCGCATCCTTCATTTAAAATACACATGAACGACTAAGGCTCACCTATAACGGAAAAGTTATGTTCAAACACCAATATTTTAACCTGGACACTTAAGGGTTTATTTTTAAAATTCCTATCAGTAAGGGAAAAGTCAAACATTTAGGAATTCTCCAGCTACCTCTGGTCATATAATACAAAGAGGACACATTACTAGCTGCTTAAAAAAAATTTTATGACAAAATTTCTATAAAGTTCTAAGTGAACAGATTACGATTAAAAATTTCTAAGACAGAATAGATTTATTCTGCCTATTTTTACACTACCTTTGGAAGGCAGTAGGGAAGCAGTAGCTAATCAGGGCCCAAGAGCTGAACACAGCAGGAAGAAACCCTGATGCAGTGCGCACTAGCTATATAACTTGGGGAGTTACTGAACCAGGCCAAGCCTGCTCTCTTGCCTATCGAAATGAGGAAACTACCACCATCTACCTTGTGGATTTATTCTAGGGATTAATAAGATTGATTTTGTAAGCCTCCTGGTACACAGTGAGCAATCTGCAAAAAAGAGGGGAGAATTGCCAATATATACAAGTAAAACTTGGCAGCGTATTATAGGCCCCGGGTGGACAGGGTATAGGCAACCTGAAGTGGCTCATCTCCCGCTTTATTGCTTTGTGAATGTTCCCATAACTTTATATAAGGGTCAGTCATCAAGCTGGCCTCTCCGGGGGACCCCGTCCTCCGTTAACCAACAACCATTCTTTATTTCTCTTCCTTCTCCATCTTTATAAACTTACTCTTCCTTGACCTTGACCATCTCCCTCCTGCCATGGCCCTAATTTTTGGCTTCCTTTCCCAGCCAAGTTCCCAGAAGAATTACCTAGCAGCTGTGTCCATTCCCTTACTTCCCATCTGTATTACACTGGCTCCTCCCACGACGGCACTGAAATGGCTTTTATTCAATCAACAGTGGTCTCCAAGTGGCCAAACCTACTGGCTACTGTTCAGTCCTCATCTTAATTTACCTCTCACTGCTTCCAAATCCTCTGGTCGTTCTTTCTTAAAATGCCTGCTCTTTTCTCTCGGCGGCGGTGATTCCATTGCTTCTGGATTTCACCCTGCCAGACCACTAAATCCTGGAGTTACTCAATTCTGTTCCCCATTCCTAAGTTCTGTTCTCTTTTCACGTTACATTCTCTCTCTATATGATCTCATCCATTCCCCTGATGGCTGGAGCCAACAAGTCCTCAACTTCTCTCTCAGCCCAGACCACACTGTTTTCACTCCAGGCACATACATCCAACTGTACATTTAGTGGTTCTACTGAGATGTTGCCCAGGCATCTCAAAATTAACACGTCCAAACTTAAATTCTTGAGGTTCCCGCTCAAAACTGTTATTTTTCTAGTCTCCCCATTTAATGGCACCTCCATTCCTCCAGTTGCTTAATCCAAATTCCCAAACATGGCCAATAAATGCCCACGTGACCTTCCCCAGCCCACTTCTCCACCCTTCTGTGCTGCCCTCCTCCCTAAAGCACTCTGGTCCAGCCCCACTGGCCTTCCTGCAGACCCAGAAATCTGCTATGCCTTCGCCCCACTTAAGGTCTTTGAATCTAAGTGTTTCCTCTACTTAGACCAGACCAGACCCCTCCTTTCCTTTCTCCCCAGTCCCTCTCCTAAACACGCAGATCATATGGCACATCCCGCCCATACCCCGATCAGCTTAAATATTATTCTCCAGAGGTCTTCCTTGAGTATCACTCCTATCTAAAGCAGATACTGCCCTTACAATTCTTTCATAACATCCTGTTATTTCCCCTCATAGCAAACCCTGCCATTGCTAATGACACATGCATTTGTATTTCCTTATTGAATGTCTTTGTGAAAAATAGTCTCTGTAAGAGCAAGACCCACGTTTGTGGTGGTCACCATTCTACCCTCTGGGCTTAACAGATACAGTAGACACACAAGGTCTTTCTAAGATAGAAGCAATGCACAAGCTTCTCCCCCTAACACAAGAATCTATTTCAAATCCAAGGATAAACATTATATGACTCTATTAAAATCTTACATTTGAGTAAGTCAAAGACCTGAGAGATGTCTTTAAGTATCTACTTGAATCAGATAATATAAAAACCAATACAGGCATTTATTCAAACTTAGAAAAAGGTTTTCTTGTGCATTAGAAATTAACAGGAAGAAAGTCAAGATTATTTTTATTAGGTTTATAACTCAATTAATTTTACAATTTTAAGTTTTCATTGACCTATTAATGAAAATACATATTACACTTAAAGATTAGATATTTATTTTAACTGCTTTTCATGTTTTAAAAAATCCATGTATTCTTATAAAAGATAAACTGTTATATGCTTTTACACCGAAAAATCCATTTACTCTTGTAAAAGAAAAATAACCTGAAATCCTAATTATATATGCTCAGGGCTATGGTTAAAAAAAATTAAATTTCTCTCATTATCTGGTAAAAGTAGTTGATTTAGCAAAAGGAAACACCCCCACTTAGACTTTAACAAAAAAAATGGAGCCATTGAAATGGATATGACTCAATCCCCTGTGACCTCACCAGCATCTGCTTCAATTACCTTCTGAAAATGAAATAACCAAATTACCATTCAGCTTTCTGCTGTGCTAACAAAATTAATCTGAAATATCAAAATTCATCTGCTTTAAATTATGTATTATATAATTTCTAAACCAAAACCTCTTCTAGCTCTAAATTGTGAAGAACATGCACCGTGGTTGTCATAATCAACAATAACATAGTCTCACAGACACAGGACAAATGAATAAAATGATTAACGACCTGGCCCAAACCATCCTTGACAGTAATTTGATTTAAATCATGCCACCTAATTCAAAATCGGAATCAATCAAATTTGCATCTATTCTGCTTTGTACAACAGATGTGATCTTAAAAATGTATGTGTAAACTATGTTTTAAATGTTGGAGAGTGATTCAGAAATATAATTTGGTTTTGGGAGGGGTTTAGTATAGAAAATAATATTTAGGGGCACCGGGGTGGTCCAGTTAGTTAAGCGTCTGCCTTTGGCTCGGGTCATGATCTCAGGGTTCTGGGATGGAGTCCTAGGGACTCCTTGCTCAGCAGGGCCTCTCCCTGTCTGCCTCTCCCCCTGCTTGTGCTCTCTGTCAGATAAATAAATAAAATTAAAAAATAATAGAATAAAATATTTAAAGCATGAATAACTAGCCTCTAATTTAACTGCTTCCTAAGTTCACATGATCATATTCTGATCATCTAGTCTGTCAAGTATTCCATAAATACACTAATAAATACCACTTTAAAATTTGAATGTAATCCATATTCTTATTCTCTGGTTCTTCTATATCTATTTCATATGCTATGGTTACACCTAAACAATTTCATCTTATAATCAAGTGACATTTCTCACTCTAGTGCAGGGTAGCCCCACCTTCCAGTCATCTTTGACTCTTCTTCAAGTGAAATCAGGTACACAGTTGTAGTATAGAACTATTGAGAAAAGGCCTCCTTTTTGCTCTCCACCACTTTCTGCCTCAGCAGAAGCTAACTCCTGTCTTGCTTTGGCAGGAGACCCACGGTTTCCCTGGTCCAACTAACTCCTCTTCCCTTCTCATCCCCAGGACACCTGGATTCATGCTCTATGAATTCAGCACCTGCCTTATTTGGTGCTGAATCACACTGTAAACTACTACGTGTCTTACTTGGTCTCCTTAAACTTGGCCCATTATCCTTTTCACTTCCAATTTCATTTATGTGTGAGAAGCAAAAAGCTCGAAAAAGTAGGCAGGGCTGGTGCACATTCGTTGGCATAATACTCCACAAAATGAATACAGAAAAAAAAAAGGGATGTTAACCATTTTGCTAATGCAAACTGTATTTGAAATGGTAAATGAAGGAAAAAGGAAGTAAAAACTCATGAACACATGACCCATGGCTCAAGCACCAAGCATCTTTACAAAATAAAAGTGCCCAAGCAAGGAGAATATCAGATGTTTGGGCCTCCAACTGTGAATCTAGAGAGGAAATAATAGGGCACTTCTTGCCACATCCCTAAAAATACAGACAAAGGTCAGGAGATTGGTGACACTTTTGCTGGTATGTGGAGACTTTCAAAGTTTCCTTGAAGCGCCAGAGATTCCTACTTTGCTCCAAATTTCCCAAGAACAATTTGGTATTGACAATCAGAAAATACCAGTTTAGTACTTTGATACATTTTATCATTTAGATCATTGAGTCTCAATGATCCCTGCCTGGATAACCAATCAATTTCTATAAAATTCAATTCAACATAGTTGAATAAAGAATATGGCATACTGACTAGAGACACGGCTATGAGGTCTGGGACACCCAGGTTGAGTCCTGGATCTGCCACTCTGTAGTCATGTGACTTTGGGCAAATCCACATCTATAATAAAGTTCGGCATCTTTATCTTAATTGGGATGATAGCAGGACCTACTTCATGGCGTAATTAGGAGATTACATGAGGACACAAATGTGTCTCTGTTACACAGCAAATGTTCAACAGATGTTATCATTCACCCTGAATGACCGTTAGATGCAGGGCATAAAGTCAGCCCTTGTGAGGAATAGAAAAATGAGAAAGAACAATACATAACAAAAAATAAGGCAGAGAAGGTGAGAATGTTATGGGTACATCCAAAGGGCCCCAAGGGAAGGGAAGGCATGAGGAGGCCGTAGCAATGCGCTCTGAGTAGGAGAGCAGAGGAGGGCACGTCTAGTGTGTGTGTAGGTGTGTATGTGGTTAGGGGTGGGAAGTTAAGATTGAAATGAAATAGGAAAGGTGTCAAGGAGATGGAATCACAGTTACCAATGGGTTTGCCATCGCTGTAGACACAGAGAGGACAGCGACAGCAAAGCTCATCATACAAATAAAGTTTCAGACGGGGACAGAAAAATCCAAATAGGCTATAAAGACAGAAAGGTAGGAATGATATTCCTATTGTGCAGAACCTCAAATTTGAGAGAAGACTCCGGGATGCAGAAGTGACATACCTGAACTTTGTCTCAGGAAGACTAATCCGGGAAGATGTGTGGGAAGACAGGCAATTAGTGTTTGACTTATGAGGGCAGAAGGGGTGACGACTGATGGAATTTTCAGATACAAGTTTCGGGGGAAAAGAAAATATTTTCTACTGAAATCACCGACAACTGGAGTCCAGGCCTGAGCGAGGAAGCTCCTGAGCTGTGAGCACAAAGCATTATCCTGGTTCAGGACTCAATTTCTCACACTGCATTATTGCTGTACCAGCAATAATGAAAGTCTTCGAGGGCATGTGCCAAAGTGTCTCTGGCTGCAACAATGCCAAGTTTCAGATAAGTTCAGAAGTCAGTTCAGTTGAAGTCTTCCTCAACTGTCAGCAACAACATTAAAAAAGGAGGAAGACAGCTTAAATCATTTACTTTTTGAGGGCTTCGGATCTTACCTGCGTCTAGAGTCTCAGGTCTTTCCCTGAAGGCTGGGACGACAGCATGTTCACAGACAAGTTTCAAGGGATATATCAACTCCCTGAAAATTTGCACCAAATGTATGCCTCTGTATTTATTCTTCCTTTTTCCCAATTGTTACAGTATTCCTCATTTAGGCAGCATGCTTTTATATTAAAATCCATTAGTGCTTATCTTTCATTGGTACTTAAAGACTTTACATACATATTTTAATTCACTCAATCTTCCAACAATATCTTAAGGTAGGTACTGTTATTGTTCCCATTTCGGAGAAAATTATACACAGGTCCCTGCAGCTAATAAGTAGTTCTCCAGAGGAGAAACCTATGGGGGGCCCACAAACAAAAAAAGTTCCCCAAGCTTCACCATCAAAATGGTTCCCCACTTTGGTAGTTTCGTTAGGTTACAACTCCATCAGGTCTCACTCCAAGATCTAGGGCAATCCAGAACAGCCTGAGATTTCAAGAAGAAAGACCCACGCTTGTCAGTGATCCTCGAGATTGGTTTTATAGGGAGCCATTACACTGCACTGGGGGAAAATATATTTATATAACAGGTACTTCACGAACAGCTGTCTTTGAACAGTTGGTTAACATGTATTAGATCAACAATTTTCAAAGAAATTTTTTGTTCCATGAGGAAAAACAGCCTCTCCCAGTATACCAGCCACCAAAGACTCCTCTAGAACAATGAGTTCTTTTGATCATGGCCCCCAGGAAAAAATAATTTTAAACTGTGATTCAAGACATACATGCTTGTATACATTTAAAACAAAATTTTCATGAAATACTGTTTATTCTGACTACCTACAACACATTCTGGTATTTTCCATTCAGTCTAGCTTTAGTCCAGACTAATCTATTCTGTTCCATTCCATTAGAAAAAGTGCTGGTTCTTATCCACTAAATTGATTTCACGACGCCCCAGTGGCTGTAACCTATAGACTGAAAAGCTGTACACTACATGGAATTAAATCAAGTCATTTTGCCTGTTCCTTAAAAACAAAGCAAAAAGCACGAGCCTCTCTGTTAATGTCTAAATGTTTATAAGACTTTTTAAAAATCTGTAGAGAAAAGTCAATGATTTCCTAAAAACATGAGCAGCTCCAACTTGACCACGGATATTTTCCCCATTAATGAATGACAGGCAATATGTAAGTGTTCTCTTAAACTCTGCTTGATCTGAACTCAATCAAAAAAATACAAAGCATAAGCCTTAAAGAACATTAAGCTCATTTAGGAGTTTAATTGGCAATTGGTAATATTTCCAAATAAGGCACAAGCAGCTTTCCTATAGGAAATGGGTTTTAAAATATTCTCAGTCTTTTTTAAGAACAATTAAATTGCTGAATACTAAAAAATTTATGGTGATAAAAATTAAGACCTGGGGCACCTGGTGGCTCAGCGGGTTAAGCGTCTGCCTTTGGCTCAGGTCATGATGCTGGGGTCCTGGGATCGAGCCCCAGTTCGGGTTCCCTGCTCAATGGGGAGCCTGCTTCTCTTTCTCCCTTCTGCTCATGCTCTCTCACACACTCTTGCTCTCTCTCAAACAAATAAATTAATTAAATAAAAAGAAAAATTAAGGCTCAGAAACCATTTAGATCCTACATTAAAGAAGCTGCTTTGAATACTGTCTTCCAGTTGGTCAAAAAATACTTTACACTTGCTACATGCCAACCACTATTTTGTTTAACAAGGCACATGGAAGGAGCAGTGACCTATGCAGAGTCCCACGGCTCCAGACGGCCCATCTGGGGGTGGGGTGGAGTGGGGGGAGTGACTGCAAACACATGAACCAGAGCTATGAAGATCACACACAGAAGTGTCCCTGGGGAGTGCTATGGAGCACTGCAGGCACTCATGGCAATGACAGTCTTCCAGGACGGTTCTTAGAATTTGAAATCAAATACGCTCTCCAGTAAAACCAACTCACACCGCGTCCTTTCCAAACCCATGTACAATTTTTTCCTACTTACCACATAATGAGGCCAATAACATGTTCTAATCCCCTTCTCAGAGTAAAAATTAGTGCTTAATGCAATTTGAACGGAGATAATATGGAACGAAGAAAAGCAATCAGAGATACAGACAAAGGAGACTGGGGTTCGGGGCTCAGCTCGTCCATTTAAAGGCTAAGTGACTGGAGGCAAGTTATTTAACCTCCGAACTACAGATGCGTCATCTGCATTTAGATCTCCTCGCATGATCATTGTGAAGATAAAGGGAGAGAATGTATGCGAAGGCACTTTGTAAAGTGCCAACAAATGCTATCATCATTACCTTTTATTAGAATCCCTAGACATAGTGAACCTGAGAGCATAAAATATTAACCAAATATTAAGAGACTATGGAGTGAACATTTACCCAGCACTTAAAACAGTTCTAGTTGCTTTTCATGTATCAGCTCAATTAAAACCTACATTATGACTGAATATTTGAATCCAACCGCCGGTAATAATACAGTTTTTCCTCAAATCTTGGACATGCTAAGGTTCTTCTCTAATGGTCCTTGGCCCGCAGGAAAAAACAATCTACAGACTGTTAATTAAAGGAAGGGCGAGAGTTCACATCACACCACCCCACCCATGTGGCATATTGCTTCTTAGCACAGGCCTACCACAAAGCAGCAACTCTCTCTTAGGGTCCAAAGGCAGCCTCTGTGGGGGTGGAGAGGCGGACCAACCGGCCAGACCCACCCAGTTGACACCTGCCACTAGATCTTAGACTCTATACTCGCCCAAAAGGGCATTCTGGATGTATTTCTGCATCCACTTCTATTTATAGGCAACTACTCTTCTTCGATAAGAGGCAATCCCAGTGAGTAACATGGATCTCTGCAACCCTGTGAAGCCCTGACTTGCACGGGTAGGCTAACCAGACTGCAGGTTTCCTACTGCCTAAGTTGGTCGATACTCTGACATTAAACTTGACGAGACGTAGTATGAGATGTCCTCAAGCTATAAACAAGTTTGTTTTTTAAAAGGTCACTTAGAACGCAGGATGCACTTCTCACATCAATCACAGTGATGTGAATTAACCCGTGTTCTACAGGCCCCCTTCTGCCGCCGAGTGGCCCCACTGCCATGGGCAGCACTGCAGAGCATAAGCTGTGGCAGCAGGACGGAACTGGGCTCAAATCCTGCCTCACCTGCCTGCTGCCAAATCTCACTAAAGTTTATCCAACTCCTCTGAGTCTCAATTTCCATAACAAAACGTATTTGGGTATGAAAATGTTTATAGGTCAGATGCTTGGTCTGAAGGTCATTTAGGCCAGTGCTCCCATCCTTTTTCCCAGGAAAGTCTGCACAGAAGAGGATAATCCTCACACTGCACATGCCTCTCACGGCTATAGGGGACCAGCCTACGTGGTCCCACCAGGCCACTCAAAGGGCAGAGGGGTCGGTGTCTCTGTCATGCTCACTCAACAGGTGAGAAGGTGTCAAACCCCAGGGATGAGCCTCTAATCCTCAGTTAATATACATAAAGCGGCCTGGTACGGGGCTGGTGGGTCACTGAGAATTTCGCCTTGTGGGCTCGGGCTCCAACTCTGAAATAAAAGGGTGCCTCAGAATTCTCAAAGCCCATGGGATGATGTAATTCCACTTTAGGCAGTTCCAGAACTTAGCTGAGCTCATAACAATGTGCCTTTGGGAACTGTGCTTGTAATCTGGACTGCTGTGCTTACTCCTGCCTCCCTGATGTGAACCACAGGAGTAGCTCACAGGATGGGAGTGGGATATCAAGATGAAGACTTTTAGGTGAAGATGAAAGTATAGGTAAGCAAAAGAGCTAAGGTCAGAGGTGACTGAGCACTCACAGTGCCAAGCATTCTGCATATATTACCTCAATTTTCACAGCATCTTGGTTTGGTTTTGTTTGAACAAGAGAGCCACACAATCGACTAGGAATATTTCCTAAAAAGGCTATCCGGTGGGTTCAAATACCAGACTCCAGAGCCGCCTGGAGTCGGCTGAAGAAGCAGCCAAACCCCGATCAGTGTGGATAAGGAAGCAGACCTGCTTCAACTCTGGTCCGCGTCGCTGTGTCCCATTTGGACCTCATCACCTTGGTTCAGGCTGGGAAGCTCCCTTCTTCAAAGCCATTTTGCTAGTAGGTTATTATTTGCCGTACTTAACAACAGCAAGAAATGTGGGGTGAAATTGAGAACACTTGGCCAAGGTTATAGGTTTCCAAACACAAGGTGTTCTGCTGATGAGTCAGAGGTTCAAGGACAAAGAATTGCCAGGGTAGAGGCTGGGGATGGAAGTGGAGGTTGTCAGAGGAGTGGGGATCGGAGCTAAGAGGGGAAGTGGGGGTTTTCAGAGAAGTGAGGACCGAGCTAACCTGCAGAGTCTGGGGTGGGAGGGTGAGGCAGGAAGAAGAGCATCACCCTCTCCAGGCTGCATGCTACTGGCTCTGAAGCGGGTGGGTAAGAGGAGAGCAAGTGGCAGCAGCAGCAGCTCTGATAACCAGGAAGGAGTGGGAAGACGCCAGCAAGTCCTGGGAAGAGGGACTTATGTGAACAAAACAGAGTCTACTGATGAGTCTCTACCCCTCAGTGTCTATTTACAGACCCTGTCAGACCTTATCAGAGGGGAAAAGTAAATCTCCTACAAAATACTACTTTAGAGTAACTGAAAATGTATTTTTAATATCCTATCTTAACCCCCGATCCTGAAAGCTATGGTTTTTTTGGTTTTTTTAATGTTTGAACACACGAAGAGCCCAGAGTGACCTACCCTAAGATCACTAGATGGCTTCTAAATTCTGCAAAAGCCAAATGATGTCAAAGTGTGGGAGAAGAACTCTGTGTGGCACTACTGAAGAGAAACCTGCGTTCTAACTATACGGGGAAGGAAGGGGGAGCAAGGGTCGTAATGGATAATGATCACCCCAGAGGATAACACAAGGAATATGACTGGCTTTAATAATTCAGGTTTCCATTTGGTTCAAGACCTGTCAAGTACCAAAGGATTAATCCTCATATATAATATACTAACTTTGTATAGATGAATTCACAGATTCTTTGCAAAAGCATGGGGAAAAGGTGTTGAGAATCATTCAATCTGGAATAGATGACTGGTATGAAACAACACCCAAGATCCTGAAAACCAGGTGGGCCAGGGCCAGGAGATCCCGAAAACCAGGTAGGTCAGGGCCAGGAGATCCTGAAAACCAGGTGGGCCAGGGCCAGGAGATCCTGAAAACTCCTTAGCACTTATCCAGAATAAATCTATCTAGAAGTAACACTAATTCACCCTTGCATTTAGAGTCATACCGGCCTATTTCAAGATAAATTATAAGAAAGGAAGTATGGGAAGGGATCCTCAAGACACTGATTTCAACCCAAAACTGGTGAAACAGGGTCTTTTGACTTTGGCGTTAAATTCAGAGAGAGGGAGAAGGACACCAACAAAGGAGGTAGATAAAGGAGTTTTTACTGAACACATAGAAACATACAGCGTTTACGAAACCACAGCGTTTATGAGAAAACGGAGGCTATTTAATTTCATGGAAGGATAAAGGGCTGAAGAGAGGGGGAGCAGAGTTTAAAAGCAATTTTTAGGGTTTCAGATATATATTTTGGTAACAGGTAGAAACAAGGACAAATCTTCCTTTTGATCTCCTCTGCACTCTAGCAGAGATTTACGTAAGGTGGTGTGATGGCGTCAGTTCAGCCTTCCCCTTGGCCTGACTTTACACTCTGCTGTGGAAATCTTGCTGGGACTGCCTTGATGCACACGGCTCCGGAGAAATCAGCCCTGTGTTGTCAGAAACGGACTTTCAGCTAGGTCCTGTTGGTAACTCCATGTTATGGTGACTCCACAGTTTAGCCAGAAAGCATTTGAAAGAAGCATTGACTTTGGTTGCCTCTTTTCTGATGATGGAGGGTTTTCTGGTTTGCCTTTTAGGCCGCCAATGCATTGTCATAGCTAAGATTTGTTCTCTCTCTCTCTCTCTCTCTCACTTCCTAGTAACTAATCACGTTAGCATGCTGTTAGAATAGCATCACTGATTTTTGTTCTTGGCCTGTTATCCTTATGCTCCTAAGGTCATACTTAATTTTTGGCTATGCTTTCCTTTTCATTGTTAGAATACTTGTCACAAGAGGTCAGGGCCAGTGTAACAATTACATTTTGTATTTTTAAAAAAAGATTTTATTTATTTATTCATGAGAGACACAAAGAGAGAAGCAGAGACACAGCCAGAGGGAGAAGCAGGCTCCATGCAGGGAGCCCAATGTGGGACTCGATCCTGGGACCCTGGAGTCACGACCTGAGCTGAAGGCAGATGCTCGACCCCTGAGCCGCCCAGGCGTCCCAAAGTTTACATTTCTGAGTTGAAACAAATGGTACCATTCATCCAGAACAGTTTCACCTTGCATCCTCGACTGAAGGGGCTCCCCTTACTCTACATCTTAGGAACCAGAGGTGGTGAACTCTGACCAGCCTGTGAACCACCAGGTACCCTTACTGCTGAACTCAGGGTGGATTCAAGCTGAGGAGGCAGGTACGTAGCTTTCAAAATCGCTATACAGAGCATCCGTGAGCAAGAAAAAAACCCCATGTTGACCGAAACTCACATCTCATATAAAAATTAATTCAAACCGGATGACCGACAAGTATAAAACATAGTATTATACAACCTGTAGAGAAAAAGACAAAAGCCAATCTTTAGGACCTACGCTGGGTAAAACGTTAGACCTGACACCAAAAGCACAATCCATAAAAGGAAACAGTAATAAATTGAATCGCATCAAAAGTAGAAACTTAAAAAAAAAAAAAGTAGAAACCCATGCTCTGCAACAGATGCTGCTACGACGATGAAAACGAGTCTGCCGACAGGGAGAAAACAGCTGCAAACCCTCCGTCAGAGGACCGGTATCTGGAGCGCATGGAGAACCCTCAAGACGCGGCCCAAGAAAACGGGCCGAAGACCTGAGCAGGCCCTGCAGATGGACGATGGCTAACGAGCCCCCGAGGGGGCTCAGCTTCTCTGGCCACGCAAACTACACCGTGACGTGTCACTCCACAATGATCAGGACGGCGAAAATATCAGGGAGTGACAAGAGGTCAAGTGACCCCGTGCTGGTGGGGCACTCGTGCAGGGCTGGCGGGAAGGCGCGTGAAGCGGCACAGCCACTCTGGAAGGGGTAGCCCAGTTCCTTACAAAATTCTATGTGCACGTAACATCCGACCCAGCAATTCCCACTCTTGGGGGTTTAATCTCGGAAAATTTAAGACTCATATTTATACAACAACCTGTACACAAATGCTCCCGGTGTCTTGATGTGTAACAGCTCCAAACTAGAGATAACCCAAGTGTCCTCCAGTGGGTGAATACTTAGAAAACTGAAACAGGGGTGCCTGGGTGGCTCAGTGGTTGAGCGTCTGCCTTTGGCTCAGGTCGTGACCCTGGGGTCCTGGGATGGAGTCCCACGTCAGGCTCCCTGCATGGAGCCTGCTTCTCCCTCTGCCTGTGTCTGTGCCTCTCTCTCTGTCTCCCATGATCAAATAAATAAAAAATATTTTTTAAAAAAGAAAGAAAATTGTGAAATAGGCAAACCATGGAATACTACTCAGCACTAAATCAGAACAAAGTATTGAGATACGTGACATCTTGCACAGATCTCAAGTGCTATGGTCTGAATGTTTGTGTACCCCTAAAATTCGTATGTTCAAACTCATGGTGGAGCCTTTGGGGGGGTGATTAGTCATAAGGGCGGAGTCGTCATGAATGGGATCAGTGCCCTTATAAAACAGCTATGAGAGGGGCGCCTGGGTGGCTCAGTCGGTTAAGTGTCTGCCTTCGGCTTGGGTCATGGTCCCAGGGTCCTAGGATGGGGCCCTGTGTTGGGCTCCCTGCTCAGAGAGGAGCCTGCTTTTCCCTCTCCCTCTGCCTGCCACTCCCCTGCTTGTGCTCCCTGTCAGATAAATACAGTCTTTTTTTTTTTTTTAAGATTTTATTTATTTTTTCATGAGAAACACAGAGAGAGAGGCAGAGACATGGGCAGAGGGAGAAGCAGGCTCCGTGCAGCGAGCCTGACATGGGACTCGATCCCGGGACCCCAAGATCACACCCAAGGCCAAAGGCAGCGCTAAACTGCTGAGCCACTGGGGCTGCCCTAAATACAATCTTTTTTTAAAAAAAAAAAATGGAGGTATGAGAAAGCTCCTCGCCCCTTCTGCCATGTGAGGTTAGAGTGAGAAGATGGCCTTATAAGAACCAGGAAGCAGCTTCTAACCGGAATAGAAGCTGGCACCTTGGTCTTGGGCTTGCAAGCTCCAGACCTGAGAAACACATTTCTGTGGTTTACAAGCCACCTAGTCCCCGGTGTTTTGCTACAACAGTCTGAATGGGCTAAAACACTAAATGAGAAAAAAAATCTAATCTCAAAATGTCACATATTATAGGATTCCATTTATATAATACTTTTGAAGTGACACAGTATAGAGACTGAGAACAGACGAGTGGTTGTCAGGGGAGGGAAGGAGAGGGAAGGAAGTGGCTACAAAAGAGTAGCATGTGAGCTGGGTTTGATCTGTATCTTGGTCGACACCAAGATGTACAAATCTATACACATGACAGGATTCCACAGAGCTAGATACACACGAACACAGAGATGAGTGACCGTAAGCCTGGTGAAATACGAACAAGGTTGGTGGACTGCATCAATGTCAACATCATAAGAGAGTTACATAAGGTGCTGCCATTGTGGGAAACTGGATGAAGGGTGGAGGAGAGTGTTCTGAAATATATCCTACAACTACCTGTGAATCTACAATTATCTCAAAATAAAACCTTTTTAAAAAGGTCACTATATAGTTCTTATTTATTCTAATTTTTTTTTTATTTATTTATGATAGTCACAGAGAGAGAGAGAGAGAGAGAGAGAGAGGCAGAGACACAGGCAGAGGAAGAAGAAGGCTCCATGCACCAGGAGCCCAACATGGGATTCGATCCCGGGTCTCCAGGATCGTACTCTGGGCCAAAGGCAGGCGCCAAACCGCTGCGCCACCCAGGGATCCCTAGTTCTTATTTATTCTAAGTGCCCTCTTTCTAATATTCCATCCATTCGATGCCTAATTTCTTCTTCCAGTCTTGCTACTCTGTAGTCTTAACCAGTGGAAAATGTCGCCAGACAATTAATCATTTAACTGTTGCTTTCCAAAATCTCTTATTCACAGTTTACTATTACTTAACTAGCTCATGCCAATATTCCAATACTGGCTCTGAGGCTGCATGAAATGGGCAAAGCATGACTCTTATCTCACTGGTAACATAGTGGGAAACGCAGGTATATCGTGAAAATAAATAAAATAAGTAAAGAACTTGACACATAGTAGTTCCTTAAAAGCTCATTTCATTCCTTTTTCTTATTAACAATCTAAAACCTAGTTTGGTTTCTGGATAAAAAAAACACGAACAAAACACTTTGGTTTTCAGCTTCCAAGGCTCACATTTGGAAAACAAGAAACGCATCTTTAACAAGCACAGACTGGGGATGTGGTGAGGCTGAATTCAGTTCTTAAGAAATATTTCAATTTAGGAGACCATAATGATCATTTTAGGCCTATGTGTTCTCACTTTGAGTTTGAAAACATTCTATCAAAATGGTAAGTGTTTTGGCATATCACGCACTTTATTATGCTGAGTAGCTGCCCAATATATGGTTAAATCTGTAAAGAGTAACGAGTCGTCTACTAGATTACATCTACTCACAAACCAACAATTGTATGTATGTTGGATGAGTTCAGCTTTAATGATGACATGAACTCCAACGGGAGACTTTCATCCATTCCATCTACAAAAATACTTCTTAGTAGCCGACTCCCAACAGGTAATAGGCTTTAAATACGTCCTAGATTTTTTAGTCATAGCTACACCAAGTAAGCTACCAGAGCGGCAGGAAATAAGCATTTAGGATCCAAAATTCAATGTACATTGCTAAATGTGAGCTCCCAAGCAACATGCTGTTCAGGGCATAATGACAGCGCTAGATCCCCTGAGCAGCTCGGGCCTGCAAGAACTGTCAAAGCTGGAAAGACAAGAACCAAATGTTTTTCCTCTGCTGCGAGCAAGAAAAAGGATGAAAACAAAGTATATTTAGTTTCTACTGGCTAACTGCTTTGTTTATGAACACTCACAAAACACAGAACGCCAACTACTTGAGGACAAAGCATCCCCCCCCAACATTTTCTTCCAGTACTGATAATAATTTTGTAAAGCAATGCTTACCGAGCGAAATAACTTTGTTTCCGTTCTTTCTTCTCTTCCTTGGTATCCATAATACACAATCAAAATGCAAAGGATTTGGAAAAGTCCTTCTTTTTAATCAATGAGTCATAACCCTACAATAAAAAAAAAAAAAAGTGATTGTAAATTAAGAAGTTTATAACAACCAAGATGAAGAATAAAGCAGAATGGAGCTACACGGCCCACCACAAAGGGAAGATAAACTTTAGCCAGTAAACGCAGTCCCATGAGTGATACATAAAATGCAAAGGTCTATGGGGGAAATAAAAATACCTAAAATAATGATAGAGTTGTTAAGCCAAAACAAAAGGTGGCTGGAAAAAATTAACTGAAGTATTTTCCTCACAATTAACTATTACAAAATGTACTAAAATGGAAATCACTGATTTTTAAAGATTTTTAGGCTGCCTATGCAGAAGCTAATTATTTTTTTTCAATTTATGAACTTATCATTTTTTACAGGTAATTAATGGTGAACATGTCTCATACATAATTATGAAAAATGGATCACTTAGGTGTTTTACAAGAATGTTCTTTCTTTAAAAATAACATCAGTGTTCTACTTTATTTTCGGAAACATGCCAGTGACTACATCCCACTTGAGCAAATGTGGAAATGAAAGTACAGAGCCTCAGGAAGCTAGTCCTCAAAATGGCTTTATACGCTTGCCTCTGCGTCTCCCTCTCTCCACCCTGCTACCCTTACCTATGCTTCCCAGGAGCAGCTTAAACCTGTAATAAAAGGCTGTCTCCAGATCAATCTTCCTTAAATACCACTTTCATCATGCCACTCCCCTGCTCAAAAATTTCCAATGTCTACTTCCTGCCTGATTCACTAACCTATATTTTCTGCAAGGCATTAGCTAGCCCTAAACTGCATCCTCTCATTCCGAGGGGTATTGAAGCAAAGGCAAAGAATGTGCATCAATCAAAATTATTTCCGAATTCAATTCCACGAACAATTCTTTAAAGGATTTAATTTTTAAGTAATCTCTGCACCCAATGTGGGGCTTGAATCCACAACCCCAAGGTCAAGAGCCACATGCTCCACTGACTAAGGCAGCCAGCGCCTCTTCAACGGACAATTTAATTCACAATACATATTCCATGGAAGGTACCAAAGACAAAGAAGCCATAGGGTAAGATATTTACCCTAATAGAGCTTACTGTCTTACAAGGGAGACGCTTAGGATTTCAGGTCAGTGGGATACTGACTGCTACGGAGGAGGCACAGACACCTCGAGAGCCCAGAGGAAGAACCACCCAGCTTCATGCAGGGCCCACCCCACGGGCTCCCCACGATGTGAAGGGTGAGTGTGGGTTCCCTACTTAAAGGGTACACGGAAGCAGGGCTAGCGTGAGCAACACAAGAGGACACAATGCTTCTCTGCCGCTCCAGGCCTGAATGCCAACGAAGCAGGGCCATGGTGAGGGTAGGATGAAGACACGGCAGGATTAGGGTCATGCAGGCCTTGTATGTCACTCCGAAGAGCCTGAGCTTAATCCCAGCCATGCCTCACGTGCTGCCCACTGCTCCCCTGTCAGACATCGCCAAGCAGCAGTGCTGGCCTCGCCGCAGACATCGCCTCCGCGGTCAGCGGGAGGTCACGCCATCTTCTCCTCCCTGAGCTACGCCAGGGGAGGTCACCCAGGCGCCCTGCGTGCGGGGCTGTGATTCAGCCACACCGGCAGCGTGGACTGGAGGCCTGCGGACAAGCAGCGGGAAGGCGGCCGTCGGCAGAAGTTACAGTAGAACCAGTTCAGGGAGGAGGGCCCAGGCGTGGGCAGCAGCAGCCAACACAGGAGGAGGGCGAGGAGCTCGAGAAATAGTTAGGAGGCAAATTAGTCAAGATCTGGTGGCTCATTCAGCGTGGACAACAGCAGAGAGGCCAGGTGAGGAGTGTCCTCCAAGCTTCTGCTTCGGGGGCTGGGCAGACGGTGACGTGGAGGGGGCAGGCCGGGGCGGGCCGGGGTGGGCCGGGGGCGCAGAAAGAGACGGCAGAGCAGTTTCTGGGCGCGTGGCCTTTGAGGTGCCCGGGAGACAGTCACCGGAGACCTTCACCAGATGCTTGACTATGTGTAAAGCACATGAGGGCGGTGAGGGCTGGGGAAACAATTTAGCAATTAGCAGCAATTTGGTTGTGGTTAAGAGAAAAGAAAGAAAAGAAAAAAAGAAAAGAAAAAAGAAAAGAAAAGAAAAGAAGGAAAGAAAGAAAAGAAAAAAGAAATAAAAGAGAAAAAAAAGAAGGAAAGAAAAAGAAAAAAGAAAAAAGAAAGAAAAAGAAAAAGAAAGAAAAGAAAAGAAAGAAAAGAAAAGAAGAAAGAAAAGAAAAGAAAAGAAAAGAAAAGAAAAGAAAAGAAAAGAAAAGAAAAGAAAAAAGAAAACAGAGCCTCAAAGACTTGATCAACCAGGAGGGAAAATAAGATGTGCACAAATCACTAAAATGAAGGTGGCAGCTTGGTGTTGTCCAAAGAGAGTAAGACGATGGAAGACACAAAGTTCAATTTTGATGGAGGTGATAGAAAGTAAGTCTTTCAGGGCAGAAGGGATTTCAGTAGGTAAAGAGAGAGAAGATTCCAGAAAGAGGGTTCAGCTGGGCACACACGTGTGGATAGAAAAAAAAAAAAAAGAAAAGAAAACCAAGTCATGTTCAGGCAAGAAGGACAGAGTAGCTACCAGATAAGAAAAGAGATCCAAACAGAACCCTGCCTACCAGACGTTATTGGCTTCGATCCATGATCCACACATTAGCTCTTTCCATCCTCCCAACCATACCGGCAGTCAGTCTCCTTATTTCCACTAAACGGAGGCTGAGAGATACTGATTGCCCTAGTTCAACAGCACCCGCTGTGGTGGAGCACGGATTTGAATCCAGTTTGGGGGGGCAGCCTGGGTGGCTCACCGGTTTAGCGCCGCCCTCAGCCCAGAGCCTGACCCTGGGGTCCTGGGATCAAGTCCTGCATTGGGCTCCCTGCATGGAGCCTGCTTCTCCCTCTGTCTGTGTCTCTGCCTCCCTCTCTCTCTTTTTCTCTCTCTCTCAAATAAATAAAATGTTTAAAAAAATAAAAATAAATTAAATAAATCCGGTTTGGCATACAATTCAATGTCTTTTAATAACCTTTGGAGCCAGAAATATCTGGAAATGAGCGAGAAAAGCAGTCTAGAACCAACCGTGTCTGAGCCTCCGCGCAGATTCCACAGGTTAGAAGGAACACAGCTGGGGGGGGGGGGCTTTGGGGGTTGGGGGGCACAGAGCCCTCCAGCAGGACTGCGCCAGCACAGCAGCAGGGTGGAAGCCTGGCCTCAAGGAAGGAACGGTCATTCAAGAAGTCGGGTGATGAAAGGAGGAGGGAAAAGAAAAGACAGTGCTGTCCGACTGTCCTGAGCTCAGTCTCACAGTGTGGGCCAAACCCACAGGGGTCCCTTCACCACCTCCTCTCCCGCCTGACTCTGCATCTTAAATCCTTACCCTTTTCCCACACTTGAAGCTTGGGTCTAGCACGAGGCCCGGTTGTGCCCTGAAGCCTTCCCTGGCCACTTGGTGCTCTTCTCTCTCTTCTTTAGGAACTTATTTCAGTTTAATACCTACCATGAGGCCCTTCGTCATTCGCTGGGTGACAACGCTGCTCCACTTAGCCTCCTCTGCCACAAACCACCCAAAACCTCCTTCAAGTCAAAAACCACCATGCTTCACAATTTCCTTTTACTTCCCTAAATACCTAACACAGAACTAGGCAGTAAATCCACATAAAAGTTAAGCGAAGAATTAATCCAGGCTTGGGGTAAGGTCAATTATATGGCAGACCAATAGAAACCCCAGAATTCCCATTCCCATTCCCCCTCCCCCCAATTAAGAATTACTTAGAGGGAAAGAAAGAAAAGAAAAGAAAGAAAAAAGAAAGAAAAGACAAGACAAGAAAAGAAAGAAAAGAAAAGAAAAGAAAAGAAAGAAAAGAAAAGAAAAGAAAAGAAAAGAAAAGAAAAGAAAAGAAAAGAGAAGAGAAAAGAAATAATCAACCAACCCAGAGGTGAGAGGTATAGATGCAAACCAGTCTCTCTCTCTCTCAGACTCCAGAAAGATGAGAATCCCTGCTCTGAACCAGGTGGTTTATTTTAAAGTTCCTCTCCTGCATGCCACCATATGTGATGATCCCTGTTTATTAGATTTCTCCTCATGAATAAAAATGAAGTCATAACAATCTAATTGGAAAATTTTTATATTGCAAGCTGAGCCAGAAACTAATATTTGGTTCTGGTAGAAAAATATTGACAAAAATAAGCGCAAGAGAAAAAGATTAAATGATCCAAGAACTGACATCTGGTGCCGCTGTGTCTATTTAGAACTTACAAAGCTTTTTTTTTTTTTTTTTAATATTCTATTTGATAAAAAAATATACTAATCTTTGATTTCTTTTAAATTTCTGGGAATTTTTATATTCCTTAAACAAGACATACGCAGTCCTTTCAGATCTAGACACGCCAACAGGTCAACCAGGAAGAGAGCAGAAAAGGATGCTATAAAAATGATTTGCACAGAGCACCACACAGCAGCTTTCATGCTTCACTGAAGAACCACAGCTCCTTAAATCAATCTCTAATGGGAACTACATTTTCCATTATAAGTGGTTATAATGGGCTTCTTAAAAGCCCTTCTTGCATTTAATGTTGACTTTTCTTCACATCAATAAACTCTAGACTCATCCAAACACTGAATTACAAGAGCCTCCTCCATTTACAACATATTACAGACCAAAAAGAATTTCATGAGGGAAACACAAGATGAATCTTCTAAATATTTCTTTTTTTGTGATCTTAAATAGGGATAGTCAATTTAAACCTAAATTCAGTTCATTATGCAAATAAAAAAAGGCACCTACAAAATCCTTACCTTGCAAGCGCTGTGCTGAAGACAAAATATTTACTGTTATTACCTGCAAAGTGCTCCCTGCTTGAGACCAAGGGCCCCTCGGAAAGAATTCAAGCACCGAGCTACGGGCAGCTCCCAAGGTACAGCCAGCCAGCGGGGCCCACACGGCCCGGGACGGCTTTCCGGATTCACATCTACCACCAGTCCAGACTAGAAAAACACCCGTGTGCCTATGATGTCCATCAGCTGTTTTCCCAACAACATGTTTCCTATTATACAAATGAAATTATGACAAAAACATGCTTCAAGGCTTGGTCACACTACGTTTGGCCACTTAGGGGACACACCAAACTGTACCTTTCTATGCAGACACTTCCTCCTCGAAAATACCTACACTTGTACAGAAATAGAAGAGGTGGTCAGTGTTTCTCAAAGCCACACTGTCATCTAAACAAAGGAAGGATATTCGAATTTCAGCGGTAACCAAGGTCTGAATTTGAATACTCTCTTTGGCAAGAAACCTGGCAAGAAAGACATAGCAACAGAGACGAAAGGGCGCCGCAGACGTGTCGGGGAGCAACCGGGAGAAAATGCCCCCACGTAGATAAGCGTGTGTCACTAAACCAAAACGACATAAAAGAGAACTCAGAACAGAACCAAGAGCTAAAAAGCTATGCCTGAGTCAAGGTGATGATCCTGGGGAGGCCAACGGTCTCTGCTACTTAGGAAAATGGGACGAAGGCGGCGGATGGCAACAGGAATGGAGAACTCATCAGCTCGTATTCCACTACTCCTCACCGAGGAACCTGGATTCAGAGCTGAAAAGAATCACACAAATGCGAGTTTCATTTAAGACAAGTATGGAAATGGGCACCTGGCTGGCTCAGGCAGCACAGTACACAACTCCATCTTGGGGTCCTGGATTCGAGCCCCACGCTGGGTGTAGTAGAATTTACTTATAAAGAAAAAAAGGGAGAGGTAGAGAGATTTCATCAAAGCTCCTAGATACTTTTATTTTTTTAAAGATTTATTTATTCATGAGACACACAGAGAGAAAGGCATAGACACAGGCAGAGGGAGAAGGAAGCTCCCTGCGGGAAGCCCAATGCAGGACTCGATTCCAGGACCCCGGGGTCATGCCCTGAGCCCAAGGCAGGCGCTCCACTGCTGAGCCCCCCAGGGGCCCGCCCCTAGATACTTTAAATGAAGACCCATCTCTGGGCTCGCTAGATCGTTTTATAAATTCCATCTAAGAAGAGAGTGTGCAAATGAGATTCCTAAAAAGTCACTGGCGGGGTCAGGAATTATCAAAGATGTGGAAAGTGCCAGCAGCCTGCCAATGGGCAAATACATTCTCATTTCCGTCAAAAGTTAGAAAAGAGTGTACTTGGGGATCCCTGGGGGGCTCAGTGGCTTAGCGCCACCTTCGGCCCAGGGCGTGATCCTGGAGACTCAGGATCGAATCCCACATGGGGCTCCCTGCGTGGAGCCTGCTTCTCCCTCTGCCTGTGTCTCGGCCTCTCTCTATCTCCCATGAATAAATAAATCTTAAAAAAAAAAAAAAGTTAGAAAAGGGATTGTGTAAACCACACACTGCAGACCATCACACAGATCCCCCGCAAAACTCTAGAGAGGTCGCAGCAGGCAGGTTGGCCGGGACGTGCAAGATGCGGCACCGAAACCCGGGACGGACGCCCTATGGGACCAGGGCCATCTCGCGGACCGATCTGAGGCCACAGGCCCTTTCCTGAGGCCTCCTCGAGTGCCCTCCGTGCGGGTGGGAGCTGCGGCAGTGCTCGCAGCCCATCAGCTAGGAGGCCACGCGGCAGGTACCCGCGTGGGCAGAGCACCGAGGGGAGCCACCAAGTGCTGGGAAGGGAAGGAGAGTCAAGGAAGAGCTGGGCCATGAAGCGGGGGGGCATCTGGACCGATTCTCTCCATCTGCTTACGGATAAGATAGAGAAATGTGGGCTGGTTGGGGCTGGATGCTTCTAAGTCCGTGGGGAAGGAAAGGCGCTGAGCCACTGTGCCCTAGGGATGAGGGGACGACCAACTGACCTGACCCCAGAGCCGGGAGCTGACGCCCATCTTCAGCTGGAGGGAGGGTGCTAACAGCCTAATGCAGTATTTGTTCTCAGCTCCAGCTCCTGTCCTCGGCGGTGCGGCGCGGCGGCAAATTTACCACTGACTTGAATGAAAATAGGGACCTCCTCATTAGACTTTCGGAAGAGGGATTAATAACCTCCCGATGATAGCGATGATAGCAACTGGATCCCGACAGACCTCAGCGTAGCTGTAGGAAGGTTTGGAACAAACCCCCCAGGACCCTGCGGTTTGGCATCTGGGTGAGGAGCTGAGGAATGAGAGGGGCAGAGCTTAGCATCAGCACAAATGAATAGGACACCTGCAGCTTTTGACACCTGCAGGTTTCAGGGAGCCTAAGCTCCACATCCCCTGTCGTGACATTCCAGGGCCCTTCCTTCCAAAAACAAAACAAAACAAAAAACAAACAAAAAATCCAGTTAATAATCAGCCCAGAAAAAAAAAAAAAAGATTATGATGGTCTGTGTCACTCTTCTCGAGGATGAGGATAGATCAAGATGACTGCATCTAACTCTAGCTCTTACACTATAGGAGAAATAAAAGGAAAGTGGAGCAACCAGGATGGTTAAGTGACATAAAACTAATTTTTAAGATAGTAGTCAAAGATGCTGGCCAGCGTGAGCCTCAAGAGAGTTGGAATGAACTGACAGCTATTTTCAAATACCTGAAAGATCAGACCTGGTCATGGATTTAGGCTTGAATTTATAGACCTTTGAGGAGAATACCTAGGACCAGCTGTTAGATATGCAGGGAGACGGGTTTTGGCTCCACATAAGGAACAACTGTCTGACAGGGAGATGCAAAGCGCCGTCTGCAGATAGGGTGGCTTCCTAGTCTCCAGAAGAGACTGAGCACAAGCCCAACTACCACTTCCTGAGACTGCTGTAGACCAGCACTTCTCAACCTTCTCGGGATCAACACCCCTCATCTACAAGAATATATATTCCATAACATGCCCCTTAAAATACTGAAATGAAGTTCATAGCTGATATAACCTACCAACACACATAAATTTATGAAATCAGTATAATACCCAAGAGAAAAGGAGGTTATAACGGCGATTACAACAGGTAAATTCTCAGACACAAGTTCACTGAAAGATGTCATGAAATACTCAGATCCTTGCACCTTCTTCTATAGGGCAAGTTTAGCTATCAGAGAAATGGGGTCAGAAATGATCTCATTCCAAATGAGAAGTATCAGAAAATGGAAAAGCAGAGATTGAGGGGGTAGGAGGGAGTAGATAACGAGGGGGCAGTGCAGGGAACATGAGAATAAAAACTAGTGCTGTAAATAATAATTGGGTATTTCTAAACATGGTAATTTAAAGCTACCCTTTCTTTATAAATGTCCCAATAAATACTCACAGAGGTCCGATAGCAGACAGAAAATTCCTGAGTGTCAGGGACTATTCCCTGTTGTCCAGAACCATCCCACTCAATACAGGGCATTCGATGCTTCTGCATCCTCCCAACAAAATGTCAAGAGTGTGTCCCTCCCCACCGCCCACCCCCGCCACCCCCCAATAACTGTGAGAAACAAACTGCATCCTGGCGGGGGGGGGGGGGATATTACACTCATTGAGAACCATGCATGATTCTAGAAGAAAGTCAAGCTCTGTGGGTAAACTAATATTTTTAAAAACTGTAATGAAAAATTATTAATTCCAAAAATTCTTTCAAAGCTGAGATTATATAAACTCCATGCACAAGAAGTTCTCTGCAAGATGCTGTCCTTCACCTGACCTCTGTGACCCCTGTCATTAAGGCATCACTGGAGCAGGACTCCGGCCTGGTTAACATCCAGACTCCAGCATTGCCGAAGTGTGTAACTTTGGACAATGTACCCGGTTTTTCTAGTCCTCGGCTTCCTTACCTGCAAAGGGCTGTTATAAGAGGTTAAGTGTGTCCAGGAGGTATCTCTAGAGTCTCCTGCCCCATGGAATAGAAAATTCTATGCAGCCAACCCAAATGTTCCAGTATTCATGCAAATGATACCTCCCTTCAAAAGCACCTGAAGAGCTAGATTCAAATTTGCCCCAAACAGAAAAATCATATAATAAACAAACTCAGGGGACACCTGTGTGGCTCAGTGGTTGAGCGTCTGCCTTGGGCTCAGGTCATGATCCCAAGGTCCCAGGATCCAGTCCCACGTCAGAGTCCCCAGAGGGAGCCTGCTTCTCCCTCTGCCTGTGTCTCTGCCTCACTCTCTCTCTGTCTCTCATGAATAAATAAAATCTTAAAAAAACAAATAAATAAAAATAAATGAACTGAGGCTAGGCAGCTCCAGTAAATATAAAGCCGACAGCCATCAGCTACAGTTAAACCTTTACTGAACATTAACCACATGCACCAAGTTTTTGGTTCGATGCTGTTACACTGTTTAATCTTTCTGACCCACTGAGGGAGTTAATACTCTTAATCCTTTTCAGATAAAGAATCTGAAGTTCAGAAAGGTTAAAGAACTTAATCAAGGTCAAACAACCAGAAGAGTGAGAGCCAGAATAATCAGCCCTTACCTGGTGCCAAGGTCAAACCCACTACAAATGGCCTCTAATGCGAGGCTAGATCTCTGCACAGAATTTTCACTTCAACTGCCTGGTTCTCTCTGCATTTATCCACCATTAAAAAAAAAACAAGAGTGTGAACACCAGCTTTTTGCCCAACTGTCTTAGGACCTAAGTCCTGAAGGGGATTTAGGCTCCTCACTACTATTCATTAACAAAGGCCTTGCATTCAAATAAATACTCACTGCCTAAAAAGTCAGGCTTTCAAAGAGCTAACCATTAATTCCCTAAGCTAAATGAATTCTCTCTGAAGTCTTCAGAACGGAAGTAATGGCATAACTTTGAATACACCAGAAATATTTCTTAGTTGGCCATCTTTTGTTTCTGTTGTTGTGAAATATCATCTGCCAATCCAGTTATTTTTCCACTGAAAATTAGTAAAGACAGAGAATCAGAATCAGAAAATGGAATCTTTTTTTTTTAAGATTGTATTTATTTATGTATCCATGAGAGACACAGAGACAGAAGCAGAGACACAGGCAGAGGGAGAAGCAGTCTCCCTGCAGGGAGCCCCATGTGGGACTCGATCCCAGGACCTCGGGGTCACGCCCTGAGCTGAAGGCAGACGCTCAACTGCTGAGCCCCCCCAGGCGTCCCTTCATCTTTTCAAAATAACATCTCTTTATAAAGTTATGAGTCCTTTTTTTTCCCTAGAGACTAAAATCATAGGTTCTTTTTAGAACTAAAAATCATGATTCTATAAAAATTCTACCAGAGGCTGTTAATGTACTGCATGCATTCTCTCATTAATATTCATAAGAATAAAAGCATTCCGTGTCATAAAGTTTTCCACCAGTGCACAGAGACAGATCAGAGGAGAAAAATATGCAGAAGGTCATATAGAAAGTTATTAGAGGCAGTGAAAACAGAGGAGAGACTACTCTGGCAACCTCATCTCTCATACATAGGGAAAACTTCCTCTTTTTTACCATCAACCACTATGTATTGGGTGTCTGCTACATGCACATGATTGTCTTTCACAAGAGTGGGGAAAAATCTGATGCCCACATCACTCACAGAAGTGGTTTGTGGGGACACCCCCGGCTGTGGCTCTAGCACTGCGAGATCGCCCCTAGACGGTCTCTGAGATGAATCTAAAGCTGGAAGGCACCAAAGAGCATCAACAAAGGAACAGGTGACATGGGAACAAAAGTTTGTCCTCAATTACTTCTGGAATGCATTTTTATTTTATCAGACCTATTGCTAAAATCCTAGGATCTCTGGCCTTTTGATTTTTTAATTGATTGATCAATTGATTGCTTGCAGACCTCTTCTGGCCTTGGCCCAAAAGGAATAAGATCCATACTCTTTGGAGTCTCTCTACTAGTTCAGAACTGAAGCTCCTTCCCCAAGGCCTTCAGAGAATAGGTGCCAAAGGGAATGGCTGTGCCAGCTCCCTGTGCTCACAGCAAAAGCTGTCACTGCTAAGGTTGTGGTCTTACACCAGGCCCCAATTCCTTCAATTTTAGGACAGAAATAAGTGTGAGCAGCAGTTACTATTACTAACTTATTATTGTTGTTATGATGATCACTTAGTGGGAGGTGTCTGTTTGGTAGATCTGAATTAGAGGTGACTGATGCAAACAAAACGAGTAAAACGTTATGGATAAAAAGAGGTCATAAATGCAATGCCTTTATGTTCTTTGTAAAGAACTAGTTTTTCAACAATGCAATTTGAGTGTCTTTTGAGGCAATCAAGGGCCAGAGAAGTTTACTCTACAAGGTAAACCATTTCACTAAGGAAAAGGCGAGCAGCTTCTTCATCCTTAAGGATAGTATCTGCAACTGAATGCGTTTTCGAAATACCCCGGACTATGTGCATAGTTGTAAAAATACAAACTAAAAAATTGAACTATCACTCTTTTTAATGTGCCTTCAGCACAATTATTTATACGGAGAGTACAAGATGCAATAAATAATTTGCACTTACTTCGAAACAGTGCTTTGTCACCTATTCATTAGCAATCTCTTCAATTCAATAAGCATGTACTAAAAACATGTCTTATTCCTACCACTATACTATTCATCTAAAACCTATGACTACCAAAAGGACCCAACAGGCTCTAAGAAACCTTTGATTTTTGACGAGGAGGTAAAATTAACATAAATAAAACAATCAGAAAATAGGGATAGGACCTAAAAAATCGATGACTAATAAAATGTGTTTCCACACAGAAAAGTGTTAACGACAAGAAAAGGGGCAGGTCACATGAGCCAGTGTTGTTAGGAAAGGGGCCTGAAGCGGGACAACACTGAAAATAAGCACGCATGGTTGTGTTTCAACACTGTGCACCATCAGCCATTGTGTCCCTAAACCAGAACACTTTCACCCTTATGGAACATGTTCCCTCTCAGATGCTCAAGAGGACTATGATTGTACGTCTGACGTAGACGGAGAGGACATGTAGTGCGTTGGTCGGTACGATCCAAAATGTGCTAAATCCGCAGATATGGGTTCGGGAAAAAGGCATAATGGAAAGTGTCGAAGGCACAGGCAATCTGCAGAACACAAAATTAAATCAGCATTGTGAAGGTCTAGGACCTCTTCGTGTTAAAAAAAAATATGTGAATTCAACTACAATTTTCCAAGAGATTGGGTTAAGAAACCAAGTTTATGCTTTAAATACGTTTTCTTTTTTTTTTTTTTTAATTTTTTTAAGAGTTTATTTATTTATCCATGAGAGACAGAGAAAGAGAGAGAGAGGCAATGACACAGGCCGAGGGAGAAGCAGGTTCCATGCAGGGAGCCCAATGCAGGACTGGATCCCAGGACCCCGGGGTCATGCCCTGGGCTGCAGGCGGCTGGCCGTCTCATGCTCCGTGCCACGACGCAGAGTACGCACCTCCGCCACTCGGCCATGTGGCCGGTTGGGACCAGGAGGCTGAGGACGAACGGGGTGCCCAGTTTATCCGGAGGCTCTGAGAGGCCTGGCCAGCTTCTGCCCTCCACCCGATGAGCCTGCTCCAGGTACCGATCCCCCGTCTTCGGCCGGGTCCCAGGATGGAGACACATGGAACAGGCCTGAGCTCCTACCTGCGCTTTGGAGGCCGGGCCCCCGGTCCCCCCCCCCTCCCAACCCGACCCGGAGTGGCCAAACCGCAGGCAATGGGCAGATTTATGAATGTGAAATAAATAATTGTGGTTCTAAGCCACGAAGATTTGGAGGCCGTTCTGCAGCACTATCACCACAAAAAGCCCCAAACACCCTTAGAAATATCCTGATCCACAAATTACCTTGTGGATTTTTTGCAGGAGGATAAAAGCCACGTAGTACGTACCACTGTTAAGAATCCTGTGCCCAGGCTGGAATACCGAGGCCCAGAGACCGGGGGCCACTAACCCAGCCGAAAAAGCGCCCTCCCTTCCAGGTGCCATTTGCCCCCTAACCAGCATGCATGGCTCCGGAAATTTAGCCAAAAGAAGGCATCACCTGACAGTGAGGCGGCCTTAGGCACATCTTGGTATATCCACCTGCAGACCTGGCTACCGCCTGGGCTTATGTGGTGAACTGTGGTGCCCCCCGCTGGCCCTCAAAACGTCTATGCTGCATCCTACACACCACGACCTTATTCGGGGGAAGGGCACTTGCAGACGCAACTGGTTAGGATGAGGTCACAGGGAGAACGGTGGCCTCTACTGTGGGTGTCCTTCTAAGACAACGGCGTTATGGAGCTAGGGACGCCCCGGGAGGAGGCCGGGAGATGGGGAAGCAGAGATGGGGGTGATGTGCCGCAAGCAAAGGACAGCCACCGAGAAGCCCCGCGCGGCCAGGGGACAGCTGTCTCACGCTAGAGCTCTTGGCGCGGTCCGCCCCTGGGCGCTGGAGGAATTCACTCATCTTAAACTGTCTGCCCTTTGCACTGTGCCAAAGGATCCCCCCCCCCCCCAAAGTGCTGTGACTTTCCCACCTGGCCATTCTTCCTCTTATAACGTAAAGAAAGGTGAGCAAGTACTGGAGAACACCGGTAAAATTTTGCGGAGTCTTGGAGTCTCGGTTACTTGGCATCTGTACCGGGGAGATCATCGGAGCACGGCTTCTTTGAATGGGGGGGGACAAAGGACTGACCTGATCATCAAGAAAACACCTTCACATAAAAGGGGTTTTGAGAATATAGCCTCCGCCCGTATTACGCCACCGTCCTGGACGCTGGCAACTGCAGTCTGACCCCCCCACCTCCCCCCCCCCCGCCCCCTGGGCTGCTGGTTTGCCTGTGCGCGCTAGCCGCCTCACACCGCTTTCTTTCTTTTTTTTTTTTTTTTTTAATTTTTATTTATTTATGTTAGTCACAGAGGGAGAGAGAGGCGCAGAGACACAGGCAGAGGGAGAAGCAGGCTCCATGCACGGAGAGCCCGGCGTGGGACTCGATCCCGGGTCTCCAGGATCGCGCCCTGGGCCAAAGGCAGGCGCCAAACCGCTGCACCACCCAGGGATCCCTCGCACCGCTTTCTAACTGGTTGCGCATCGTGCCCCATCCTCATCAGGCTGCTGGCTCTCCAAAGGCCGGGACTGTGCCTTATGTTTTATGTGCACAAGTGCAGGCACGTGTGTACACACACATTACAGCTCCTCGTCTAGGCTAGCACAGGATTTACATTGAATACTTTTTTTTTTTTTTTTTTGGTTATGGCTAAATACCCAACAGAAAGCAATTCAGGGTTTGGAACACCGAGTCTCGCCTTTTATTTGGATCAAGGGTCTCCATTTTTATTTTTAATTTTTTAAATTTTTTTATTTTTATTTTTTATTTTTTGGGTCTCCATTTTTAAAAGTTACATTCCACATCAATAAAAGTCTCTGAGCATAAAATCCTGGTAAGTATATTATTTTTACTTATAAAATACATGTCTTCTGCACTAATAGATGCATTTCAAAACATATAACAAAAATAGAAGTCATGAAAAGATGATACATTCTAGCAATTTCTTCCCTTATCCTCATGGGGCACATCAACCCTAGTTGGGAAGCCACTGGTCCAGACTATGAGGGCAGATATAGGAAAATGTTCCCCAAAATTTTTGTCCTTTCCAGGAAATGCAAGATCTATGAGAATCCATCACATTTAAGAACTTTAAACACATTCTCTGGAAGATTCATTAAATTGCCTTGATCAAACAAGCAGTATTTTTAGAGTTGATGATAGAAGTGTCCTTGCAATTAGGGTTAGTTTGTATATTACTGGGCCCCAACTGTAAATCCATCGCTAACCATGGTTCTCACAGTTGAGCTCTTTAGTCTTTAGAAATGAAAATTAAAAAAAAAAAAAGAAAAGAAATGAAAATTCATTATCAAAATTTCAGATAAATGTAAAACTGGGAAAACCAAATGAGGTCACAGTTTAATTCTGAAAAGAAAGAAAAGAGAAGGTTGGGCAGGAAAGATAGAACAGAAAGCTCATAAACTATCTCTTAAGAATATTATCAACACAACGACACCCAATTGTCCTGTGTCCCATGTATACACATGAACACCACTGTGCTAGAAAACTGAAGGGCACAGAGTAATATAAAACACAGTTCCAGGGTGCCTGGGAGGCTCAGTAGGTTAAGCATCTGCTTCCGGCTCAAGTCATGATCCCAGGGTCCCAAGATCGAGCCCATCCCTGCTCAGTGAGGAATCAGCTTCTCCCTCTCCCCCTGCCCCTCCCCACCTGTCGACCCCACTCATGCTCTCACTTTGTCTCTCTCTCTCTCAAATAAATAAAATCTTAAAAAAAAACAAAAACAAACCACACAGTCCTATCAGCCTACTGTAAGAACAACTAGGCTATGAAAACAAGTCAATATTTGATGTGTGGTACAAACAGTTCAGTTCAGTGCCAAAATAACTAAAATCAGGGATAGGGTAGCAGTCCTGGAAAGCGTTCGTGGCATTAAGTATCAATCTTGTGCAGAATGTCAGCTTTCAAGGAAGAAATGTGCAGGGAAACCTCAAATAAAGGGGGAGTCAAGAGGCGGGAGGCAGGAATTACCCCATGTGTGGGGGGGGGTACTGGGGAGCCGGGTCCAACAGATGGGGAGTGGGAGATGGGGATGAGTGCCTGAAGTGTGGAAAGGATGCAGTGCCTTAGCTGCATTCTCTGGCTTAAACCTCCATCAGCAAGCCACCACACCACCAAAATGCTGTCAGTCATTTCACTCGGTCTACTTACTCTTGAAGGACTAGCCTTGGGCCTGATCTATACACAAAACAAGCAAGCTAAGTGCAGGAAAATACCAAACAGATGGTATGTGGGTGAGAATGTTGGGGAAGTGAAATATTAGTAGCTTTGAAAGGAGGAAGAGAAAGTAAAATATGTCAAAATGAATATGTATTTGGTAGAGAAAAGTTGAGAATATAAGACTCCTAAGATACATTAATTTTAATTTCTAACAAGTATCATTATAATACATACAGATAATAAAAATGTGGAGAAAAAATTACCTACGACCCTGTCAATGTGGGAAAAACTTTACCACTGTTACTTCCCTGTCTTTCCTTCTATGTAGGTGCATTTTAAAGTCAGATTATGATCCTTTTGTGCACAGAGTTTGATATACTCTATACTGTCCCTTAACAAATGCCTCCACTGTGGTCTCCAAGTTTCCACCGATCACCCTTGATAATTACTAATACTTACAGTTGCTTACTCTGTGACAGTACTTCACATATATTAGTTTACCTAATTCTCAATGTGGGAGGTAGATACTATCATCTTCATTTTACGGATGAGAAAATCAAGGAGAAATCAACTTGCCTCAGGTCACACAGCTGGTAAACAGTGGACAGGATTCCAAGCCAGACAACTGGCTCCAGTATCCCTCCCTCCACTGAACCCCTCGCCCATTCCTCATACCTCCCAGAGACAGCGTGCTAATTGCTGACATTAAGCCTCATTCCTGATTTCCTTAGTATGTACTCTTAGAATAGAACCACTGGTGCCAAACAATTCTACTAGCTAAACTGTTCTCAATCTAAAGTATAGCGACATACCCTCTCACCGAGGAATAGGACTCAACCTCAACTTTGCCAGCGCTGTCACGGACTTCTAAAATCTGACTACAATCTGCATTTCTTTGATGCAATTCAGTTGAATATTTTTCCATGTCTTGGCCATTAGTAGTTACCATTCTGCAAATTTCCTACTCTGGCTATAGACTCTTTGTGTGCCCCCAACCCCAAATTCATATGTTGGAAACCTAATGCCCTGGTGATAGTACCAGGTAGAGCCCTTGGGAAGTGATTAGGTCATGAGGTAGGACCAGACCACCACCACCCCCATCAACGGGATGAGTGGCCTCATAAAAGAGGGCCCAGAGGGATCCCTAGCTCCTTCTACCATGTAAGAGTACAATGAGAAGACAGCGGTTCACAAACCCGGAAAAGAGGCTTTGACCTCGACCTCGAGAGACCTCAACCATGCTGGCACCCTGATCTTGGACTTCCAGTCTCTAGAACTGGGAGCAGTAAATTTTGCTGTTTATAAGCCACCCAGCGTATGGTATTTTGTCATAGCAGCCTGAAGGGACTAAAACAATTCCTAACTAGAATGCTTTTTAAACAGGTAAGGCATATTAAATTGAAACTATTTTGCAAACTGCTACGATTTGAGGTACCAGAGGGGTGTTAGCAATCTGTTGCAGTGGGACCCGCCAGGCAGGCAGTGTGTTGAGGGAACCACCAGGACCCAGGCAGGAGGGCTCAGATGTAAAGCCCTGGGACTCAGCTGGCCCTCCCAACACACTAATAGCCTAAAACTGTGCTTTAGATCACACAGCAGGGGCTATTCTCATCCAATGGCTAGAAGACTCATCATTGCCACTCTGGACACCACGTCTGCCAAAAGAATCAGGAAATCTGATGTGTGCTTAGTGAGGTCAGAATCACAGCAGGAAAATGGAAGACCTTGAAGGATCGCATACCTACAAAGTCACCTTGCAAATTTATCCCACTCTACAAGGGAGACCTGATGAGTGACCAGAATCATCCACCAGTCGGGATTCCACACGAACAGTGCTGAACAGACACAACTATATTCTTACTTTGCAAACCCTCTGCTACTCAGTCAACAGCAAATTACCTGGTGCTAGGCACACTGCAGTAACAACCAGGCATGCAGGGCACCCTCGGATTACTTGGCTTGGAATCAAAAATACCTCATTCGCATCTTTAGGAGTCACTTCTTTGGACAGACCACTCTCTCCAGACAGTTCACATCACTCGTCAGGATCAGTGTCTAAGGCCACCCAATCCAGAAGCTGTTGCCACTCTGTGTACCAGTTACAGAGGCAAATTCAGGGGCAGAGGCCTGAGAGACACTCTCCCAGATGAAGGCCATAACACACAGGAACGTTATTTTGAATGAGTGTTAACACGTTTGAGAGAGAATTCGAGAAGGCAGGGATGCTAGAGAAAATGATACAGGTATGTACTCTATGGAGCGGGGGTGGGAGCAGAAGAGCCATGAATGGTTAAATAAAAGAATTCATGGGGATCCCTGGGTGGCTCAGCGGTTTAGCACCTGCCTTTGGCCCCTTTGGTGTGGTCCTGAGGTCCTGGGATCGAGTCCCACATGGGGTTCCCAGCATGGGGCCTGCTTCTACCTCGTGTCTCTTCCTCTCTTTCTGTGTCTCTCATGAATAAATAAATAAAATTTAAAAAAAAAATAAAAAAAAATAAAAGAATCCTAAGATACACTAATTTTAATTTCTAATCAGTATCATTATAATACATATGGATAATAAAAATGTGAAAAATAGAAATTACCTATGATCCTGTCAATGTGGGAAAAGCTTTACTATTGTTACTTCAACTTGGGGGGCACCAGGGTGGCTCAGGTCATGATCCCAGAGGCCCCCCTCGGCAGGAAAAGTAGGCTTTTTCCCTCTCCCTCTGCCGACCTCCCTGCTTCTACTCTGGAAGAATGAAATAATAAAATAAAATTTAAAAAAATAAAATAGTAAAAAAAAAAAAAGCTTTAACGTTGGGCTTTTTTTTTTTTTTTTTTTAGACCGGGCTTAGCAGGAGGCCTGGGTGGCTCAGCAAGCGTTGGGAACCTCCTTTGGCTCAGGACGTGACCCTGGGGTCCTGGGATGGAGCCCCGTGTCGGGCTCCCCGCAAGGAGCCTGCTTCTCCCTCTGCCTGTGTCCCTGCCTCTCTCTGTGTGTCTCTCATGAATAAATAAATAACATCGTTTATAAAAAATTAAAATAAATAAATGAACCAGTCTTAGCATGCTATCCAAAATCGCAGTTAATTGCTACTAGAAGAGCAATTCTGCTGTTGATGAGAAAGGCCTGTTCCAGGACAGAACCATGCGGGCTGTTGAATTTCCTGGGGCTGCCTGGGTGGGTTTATGGGCACCCCACAAAGGTCGCCCAAGGGACAGCCCCAGAACCCAGCGGGATTTGCAAGGAAAGCGGGACACGGAGGGTTCCAGCCAGGGAGGCATGGGGAGACGGAGAAGCATGCTGGGTGGCAGTGGGAGCAGCTTGGAGGCCCGCAGAGCCCACCCCCCCCGACCAGGGCTGTGGGGGCTAAAGGAGGGCGTGCGGGGGTCCCAAGCTCATGACCTTTCATCAGATTTTTAGAGGGCCCATACATTGGGGCAGGGAGGGGTGGCAGTCAAGAACAGTTGTGGGCCAGGCATGTGACAGGACAGCACGGGGGCAACAGGTGGATTGCTCAGTGCCGAGGGACCACTGTGCTCTGGGGTGGGGGTGGGGGGGGCTCGTGCCCGGGTAGGGGGTCCGCAGCAGGAAGCCCAGAAGGAAGCCCAGCTGAGGGGTAGGGGGCCGAAAGGCAGCAGAGGGTAAGATGCAGGCTGCGGTCCCAGGCCTCCGAGGAGCCTAACAAGGCCAGGGGGACGGAGAGAGGGGATTCGAGAAATGGCCAGGAGACAGAAGGAGCAGCCTGCACGGTCCCATCTGCTCGCAAACACTGAGAAGTCCCCCAAGGATCCCCGAGAACCAACAGGATGGCTGCTAACCAGGGGCAGGGATGAGGGTCCTTCTACTGCAGATCCTTTTGCACCTTTGAATCACCTGAAGGTAGTACCTGCCACCAAAACCAATGTTAAAGGAGAGTAAGGTTATCGAAAGGAAATGCTTCGGTGTGAAAATTTGCCTGCCTCTCTCTCCAAACGACTCTGAGGTTTCAAGTCCTGCTTTTGAACTCAGATTAGTTTTGTCCCAAAGGCTCCTGGACCACACCCATGACTGACCTGTAGGAAGGGCCAATCTCTCTGTCTGCCTGGGTGAAAACGTTCTCAAAATGAACTTGGCATCACATAAATGTAAATAACCACCTGGTTAAGTTCAACCAACTTAACGAGTAGTTGTCAAAATACCAGAACGAAGGTGAAGTGTGGTCAATTAACTCAGTCTGATTGCTCAAATTTTATGGTATATAAATGAGGCTCAAAGAAAAATTAACCGGATTCATAAAAACAAAGATGAATCAAATAGTTTACTGATGTGAAACAGGTCAGATGTGAGGTCTCGTGTGGGGAGTGTTAAGGCAATCGGGCTAGCCCCGTGGCTAAAAATGACTTTTTAAAAATTATGTGGAATCAATCTCCTGTTCAGCCTAACAAAGCACCTAAGGCAGACACTCCAGAAATAACTGGCTTACATTGAATGGTTTTACCAATTTTGAATTAGTAGTAAGTGAACATAAATCTAATATTACAAAATAAGTGGAATTCAGTTTTGCAAAACTATGGAACATCGTTATCCATTTGGCCAAATAAGCTCAAATACACGTAACTGGAATTTAATCTTGCTAAACTAGGACATACCGTTTTCCATCTGGATATATAACCTCAAATATACTAAATTTGCAATACTTGTCCAAAACATATTTAATGGAATCAATTAAACTTGCTAATCAAAAACATATGTGTCCAGAGATCAATTCTGTAAATGCTTTCATTTGGTTTTATGTATTATGTTTTGCCTTGTTTCACAAAGGATATGAGTCAGCTTTAAATAATAAATTCAATAAAGGGAGAAAATATAATTAGATAAAAATCAGAATCAAGGAAAATAAGGTAAAACAGAAGCTCAATACTAAAGGGAAACTTAGAATATCGATATCAGGTCATAGGTTTTGTTTATAGCGCTATTAAAATCGAGTTGCAAATCTGATTCTGCATTTGCTAGTTGCCAAATCAGAAAGGGAAATGTAATCAATTATCTGATGCTAGTTTTGCATGATGAAAAAAAAAAAGCCACACACAACATTTGCGCAGGGCAAGTAAAGCTTTTCTTCAGCTTCTATCACTAAATGGAACTTCCCTGGGTCTTCACACAAGAGCTGCCAATTGAACGATGACCTTGGTAACTACATCTCTTGAGTAACCTAAACAGTAGATTCCTTGTGACAGCTATGAGTAGTAGAATCCCTGAGCATGTGCACAGTTGGGGAGACAGGAGGGGAGGGGCACAAAAGATATGAAATAAGGTCACCAAAGTACATCGTTTTTGAAAATCTGGGTAGCTTCCTTGTCCAACACCTAGAATGGGAGTGGAATGGGTAGACTTTATGGCCTTTATTCTGCCAAACTTCTAGAAGAGTCATTTCTGTCAAATAATATTCAGGTCAAATTTATGAGCACACGACTGATATTCCCCGGTATGTACAGAAAGAAAGCCATTATATGCCATTTTTCAAGGGAGGTTGGTAGGCAGCAATTCCACTTCAACCACCAGCTCCCCATATTTGAAATTCAAGCTCATACAAATTTTTCCATACTTTCTCTGCAACCATAACAATTTTGGCTGCAACATATGTAAATTGAGTGGATCGCATTGGATCTAAAGAATAACAGTGCATATGGAGGCAGGGTGCTGGGGGTTCAGCAGACAGGGCCCTGATAGTGAGTCATCCAATCACAGAGGCATTGCGCATTTGGATGCAGGACGCACAGAGAAAAAGGCCTCTCCCGTTGTGAGATTAAAAACTAGCTCTAAAAAAAACTAGCTCTAACTTAACTGGTTCCAAGGCCAGGAGTGTCAGCACAGCCTAACTACTCAATTTGTATTTGTCCAATAAACAAATAAGTTTATTATCTGCAACAAAGTAAAAAAGAGTTCACTGTAACCACAGGGGAGGTCTCTTTTGAGAAATTAAAGTGAACAAGTAAAAGCAACGTAAATTAACGGCTTAATATTCTTAATTACAAATGTAAGGCATACAAAGCGTAATTATCTTTATTTGGGGCCTGATTTTTGCTTTCTTTTAATAAATCGTATCTTTCATCTGTTCCCTCCCACTGTGGTTCCCCCAATCTTACCTCCTTTTACATAAAACTGTGACTTCCTCACCATGTAGGAAACGCCCAAGTAGGCTGGAGAAGCAACAGCAATAAACTATGGTTTCCCGGAGTTTTATGAAAATAAGTCTTTGGGGTAATATGTAATGAGGCTAGTGGCAAGGTATTAAAATGACAAAAAAGGGGAACGTGGCTGGTTCAGTCTATGGGGCATGGGACCCTTTATCTTGAGGTTGTGAGTTTTGAGCCCCATGTTGGGTGTAGAGAGTACTTAAAAATAAAATCGTAAAAAATAATAAAATGACCAAAAAAGTAAAGACAACAGGAAAAGAAAAAACTGGACCACTCCCAGATAATTTTGTTAAATAAAGTTATTGGAAAGAGGTAAATACTGATTCATGAGGCTTACATAACAGGAAAATAAAAACAAAATCAAAACAGGAAATTTCACAGTGCAAAACTAATGCAAATGAAATATGATGCAGTTATCCTTGATTTTTTTCCAAGATAACACAGAATTTAAAAGCCGAAAGACACTGAATCTTCCAAAACACTGATTCCCAAATTCTTGATTTTGGAAGGCAGCTATGCCCACCACTATACCACCAACACACGCAAGTTGTCAAATTTGGAAATTGATATGCTTATATACTAAGGAAAACCTACACAGAAATAGGTATCTACACCATTTATTCTGAATCACTCAGAGCCACAAACACTCCTAAATGTTTTATTTTTACCTCTACCTGTAACAAAATACATTATAATTAGATCATCCACAACTCAAGCCTAAAGGGAGTTAATATGTTACTTATTAACCGAATCCCTGTTACCTCCAGAGTAACAGAATTTTCTTGTAAACATGAATTGTATTTTTGAAATTGTGTTTGAGAGTTTAATCGGAATGGTTTCATTACCAACAAGACTAGAAAACCCGCAAGCTCAGACATGGAAATGCGCTTATGTTAGGGGTGGAGGAGAATTACTCCATTTAATAACACAATTAGAGAAAGACAGCATGTGGCCCTACCAATGCGAAAATTCATACGTAACGTCAAGACAATTTGATACTTTATGCAAACAGGCAATTTTTAAAATCCAGTTAACTTCAAGAGCCACAGGACAAATACACTGAAATAATAAATTGTCTTTAGATGAAACATAGGTCATTTGACAAATAACTAATGAGCACCCACCATGCATCAGACGCAGAGGATTACAGAACTGAGCAAGACTCTGTCCTGGAGCTCATTTTCCAAAGCTCTCGACCTTAATACGTTAAAATATAGAATTGGAGTTCACAAGGATCTATCTACTTTCCAAAACCCTAAACCTTCTTGCTTAATATAATTTTTTTTTTTTAAAAGAAGCAAACAAACAAAACCAAAAGCACGGCCCGTGAAGAGATCATCCTGCCCTAAAGCCCTCATGTATGAACTTCACACCTTGCACGGGGGTGGGGGGGGGGTGGAGAATTCACAAACCAGTTTCTCAAAAAACACAAACCATAGAAACCTACAAACCCTCGCTGGAAGCTGGAAGCTGAAAGCTGGGCTGCGCCCAAGGCTGCCTCTGCCGGCCGCCCGCGGTGCATCCTTCCAGCAGATTCTCAACTCCCGACACCTGTATCAAACTTGCCACCCCGAAAACACAGCCCTTCTCGCAAGCGGGGGGCTCCTCCGTGGGCGGCACAGAACACCCCGGCCTCCTCCACCTCGGGAAAAGTCCGAGTTCGGGGAGGGCCTTCGCTGCGCGGCCCTGCAGGGTCGCCTGGAAGAGCCTGGAAGGCGCCCCGGGGCTGCCTCTCCGTGCGGCCCGAGCACCGCCCGGCGCCGCTGCGCGCTCGGCTCGCCCGGGAAGGGCGCATCTGCTCCCGGGGCCGAAGCCTTACGGTGACACGTCCCCAGCCGAGCTCCCGAGCATCCTCCCCCCGCACACCCCCCCAGGGAGCCACTAGCCCCCGGGCCCCGAGGGGGCGGCCGCGGAGGGGTCAAGCTCTCCTCCCCCGCGCCCGGCCCGCCGCGCCCCGGGGGAGGCTGTCAGGTGGACGGGGTCGGCGCCCAGCGCCATTAGCACACCTCGGGGCGCTCGCCGGGCCCCCCGCCCCGCCCCGCGGCGCCAGCAGCAGCAGCAGCGGCGGCGGCCGCCGCCCAGCCGGGCCCCCGCGTCGCCCACCTACCTACAGGGCGGGGGCGCCGGCTCCTCGGGTCGGGGGAGCGGTGGCCTGCGCAGCCGGGCGCGGGGCAGCGCATCCTCTGCGGGGAGGGGGCTTCGCGCGGCGAGGGGCACGGGGCCCGGGCAGCGGAGGGGGAGGGGGGCGCGCCCCCGGGGACCAGGGCCCGGCGTCCGCAGCCTGGACCGGCGCCGCCGGGGCTCCGCGAGCCTCTCCCCGCGCCGCACCTCGCCCACGCCGCAGCTGCGCCCGCGGTCGGGACGGCGGCCCCACAGGCTCGCGGGCCCGGCGGGGGCGGGGAAGTGCGGGCGGCGCGACGCGGTGCGGCGTCCGCCTCTAGCTCCGCCCGGGCGCGCCACGCTCTGCGCCCCTCGGCGGCGGGGCCCGGAGGCTCGGCGGCAGCATATGGAGGCTCGGCGGCAGCGTATGGAGGCTCGGCGGCGCGGCCCGGAGGCTCGGCGGCACGGGCTGCAGCATGCCCCGGCGACCTCGGAGCTGCAAGGCGGGGCGCCCCCCCCGCCCCCGCTGCCCGGCGCCCCCGCAGCGGCCCAGCCCCGGCCCGGCGGCTCCGCCCCGGAGAGCTGCGCGCGCGGCCTCCGCAGGCCCCGGCCGGTGGTGACGCCGCCGAGACGGCGGAGCTCGCAGCCCCCGGGGCGGCCGGACGCCGAGCGGGACGACCTGGGGGCTCCGCTTACCTCGCCCCGGGCCGCGGCCCCCCACGGCTGGCCCGCCGCGGCCGCCGCGGGTCCCAGGAAGCGAGGCTCTGAGAGCAGAGCCGGGTGACGGAGCGGCTCCCCGAGCCTCAAAGCCTGGAGTGTGCTTCCAGCTTGGGGACCACTGGCCGCAATAAATCCATCCTTCTGTCCTTGCTGGGGGCCCCGCATCTCCACCCCCCCCGCCCCCGCCCCGACCCGGGAACAGCATCCCGGATGCTGCCGAATGGGGATCATCACGGCAGGAGGGACGGAGCACTTGGGGTCTCCAGGCCGCCGGTTGGCGGGGACCGCGAGGGCCTGGGCTGGGAGGATGTGCAGCGGCAGTGGGGCAGTGCTGGTGAGCACCCCTCTTGGGAGCGGTTCCCCTACGGTCCCACGACCAGCGCTGCAAGATGACGGGGAGGCTTTGGCCTTGAGGTTTACCCTTACACACAGAAAAAAGAAAAAAAAAAAAAAAAAACACCAAAAACCTCAAGGCAGAGTCTGCATGCAGCTGGTGTGATAACGTTGGTATTTCAGAGGCCACGCTAGATAGAGGCCTCCTCTGGGTTGTTGATGCTGCCTAGGCTCTAACAGCTCCTCCTGGGGGGCGGGGCCAAGCATGTAACAGCGGTGGCTTGGGGATTTCTGTTGCAAGTGGTCACGGTGTATACTATCTTGCAAGGTAAGGAAAGATTGCCCAGTTCTGCCCTGAACAGACGTGAAACTGGACCTCCAGTGAGGCATTCGCAGATTGTTTTCAAGGGAATATTAGACCATTAAAATCCAAAGAGCTGATCTTACTGAGTTAAGGGAACGTTGTTTGGGATCGCCAGAGGAGCTAATCCGTTCTCGCACTTCTTTGATGGGTGCTTTTATGATTTTGAAACCTAAGGTTAATTATTAAAAAGTGGGCAACGATAAGACATGTTCCATAGCAGTACAAACCGATAAAATCGCTGAGACTTCTGGAGAGGAGTTCCATGAGCAGCAAGGTCGGAGCTGAACTGCTTAGGAGTCAGAAAACTGTGGCACATGACTTGGCCACTTTGAGGACTCTGATCCAGAGCTCCAGTTAATATTCAAAAGATACCTATTATTATTCATGATATTTTGCCCCCCAAATTCAGGATAGCTCAATTATAGAAATGTTTATGTATATATGTGATACATAGGAGACTGAACAAAGTCACTTAATGAGAATTTAGAACTTGCTTACTCTAACAAAATTTATAAAGAAGTCTGCTTTAGAAGGCAGTTTGTGGAAGGACATTTGTAGAAATGTTCATTGAGTTGCAATTCTTGGCAATTTCCATCCCTTTACCACCACCAAGAGTCCCCTTTTGTATTTTGAGGTTTTTTTTTTTTTTTTTTTTTTTGAGTTTATTCATGAGAGACAGAGAGAGGCAGAGGGAGAAGCAGGCTTCCTGCGGGGAACCCCACGTGGGACTCGATCCCAAGACCCCGGGGTCACGCCCTGAGCCAAAGGCAGATGCTCAACCCCTGAGCCACCCAGGTGTCCCCTCTTTTTTTCTTTATCCAGACCCCGTGTTATGTCAAGAAGCTAGTGATCTTTATTAGGCAAAGATAGAACTGAGTACGTATTTTAAAAGTAGTAAGCATCAATTATAAAATGTTTGCCACCCTTTCAAAACTATTCAATGTAATTTAAGAATCCTCTTTCCTATCTTCATGAACTCCTCCAGGACTGCATACCGTATCATATGCTTGTTATGACATTACAGTGTATGTTAATTAAGTCCTGGTATAATAAAGATTTCTGTTCCTTGGCTTATAGGGAGAGAAAATTCTCCTTAAAGATTCTTCACCAGTTCCTTCTCATTCATTAACTTAGCATTTATTGATTTGCCTAAGCCCTGTCTTTCTGGAGAAATCAGAATAAATAAAATCCTTTCCTTATCTTCTAGTAGGTGTGTGCTGTCCAACGCTAGCCACATGCAGACACTTAAATTTAAAAATGTGTTTTTTCATTCCACTAGTCATCCTTTAAATGCTGAAGAGCCATAGATGGCTAGTTGACTACTCTTTTGGACAGAATAGAACACTTCCATTATCACACACACACAAAAAAACCTATTCTGGATAGTGCCAGTCTAAACAGAAGGTGAATTTTTAATTGGAAGATAAGATAAAATACATAAGATAATTTGGGAAATCCTGGTACACTAAAGATCGAACCTCATTAGAATGTGTACTTTTCAAGACCATGGCAATCTCTAAGAATTCAGGTTCTGACTACAGACTATAGCTCTACCTGTGCTGACCTAGGATATGTTGCTTCACCTCTGTTCCCTTATCAGTTATAGTATCAACTTTGCAGGGTTGGGTATAGGGATTAAACGAGGTAATCCACAAATGATGCTTAGACTAAAGTCTAGAATATGACCTTCAAGAAAAGTTATTACTCTAATAATATACATTATTATAATAAAGATTTCCTTTAAAAAAATTATATCCCTGGGGTGCCCAGGTGGCGCAGCCACTTAAGCTTTGGATTCTTGATTTCAGCTCAGGTCATGATCTCAGGGTTGTGAGATCAGACCCTGCCACTGGCTCAGCCCAAAGTCTGCTTGAGATTCCCTCCCTCTGCCCTTCCCCATGCCCACGCATGTGGGTACTCTATCTCTCTAAAATAAATAAAATATTTTTTAAAAAGTTGTTTCCCTAGCACTTTTCATGTACTTGGCTACCAGGTGCTTGGTAAATGTTGAGTTAATGAAAGATTATGACGTGATACTATTTTTTATGGCTAGGAGGGCCTATGTTAATATGGAAGCCATCCTTTTTATCTCTGTTGAAGGTCAGAGGCCGTCGTAGGTCAATTTAGGTAGAATTGCCATCTCACTTTTTCTGGGATAAAGAACACTGGATGATGACACTTTGGGATGGATATGGAGAAGCAGAATTCTCTTTAGCTCTTAATTTAAGAAAAGAGGGGTCACTCCCCTTGTCTTCCTCTTTTTTGCTGCACAGGGTAGAAATTGGACCAGTGGGAGGTAACTAGATACCTGGGTTCAGGCATCAGGTGTTCTCTGAAGCACTTCCTGAATGGCTTTGGGAAACTTCACCAAACAATAGCAACTGTATTGCAAATGTGTGCAGTACTTTTTCTTACATATGTATCTAAAGATAATTTTGTAATGAAGTGTGGCGTGTGTGTGTGTGTTTCTTCTTTTCTTTCCTTTTTTTTTTTTTTTTTTTTTGAGGGAGAGAAAAAAAAATACATCCCTGCAAGGGGGTGGGGGTGTATGTGTGTAGGGAGAAGGGCCAAGGAAGAAGGAAAGAATCTTAAGCAGAATCCATGCTGAGCCCAACACATGCTCAGCCCTCTCCCTACTCTGAGATCATGACCTCTGCAAAATCAAGAGATAGTCAACCACCTGAGTCACCCAAGTGCCTCCAGTGTGTCTGTTTTAAACACAACACTGGTTACCTTTCCTTGAACTGGAATTCCAGGAACATTAGCAACTACTGCTCTAATACTTTGCCAGAATGAAAGGCTCCTTGGATAAGCAATGAGCTCACAGCCACTGAAGATGGAAACTCCTTTGGACCTTTTCTCTGTAAAGGTGTTGGAGAGGAGATTTGGGTATTGAGTGATGAGTTTAGTTCACTGGCTCCAAGAAAGTTCACTCTGTAGTGGTCAAACCCATCCGTCTCTTCCTAGCACAGGACACCTGCTATCACACACCTGACTTAGGTTGGCTAAGACACAGGAGTTCCATAGGAGGGAAATGCTAGTGACATCTGTGGAGGTCTGCAGGTAGTCATCCTGGACCTAAAGAGAAAGAATTGAGTTCACTATTTAATAGTGTTGAAGGCAGTGGTTCATTTTGACAACTGGTGTAATTGGTCCAGCACATCATGGATACCATCTGGAATTTTGAGAAAAATGTAAATAGGTCCTTTTGTGGGTGGGCCAAGGCTCAGTGCTTTTGTTAGTTATAAAGTCTAAGGAGGAGCTAGAAATCTTGTCATTTGAAAGGAGGAGGGTGCCAGAGTGTATTGAGAAAGAAATACTGACGTCTACAGAAATGGATTGCTGTCTGGGTGCCTGTTTGCACATAGACCTAATGGCTGATTATTATTAAACCCAGTAAATTTGCCCTTTTCTTTTCTTCAAGGCTCATTAAAAAAAAAAAAAGTATCTGCTCTTGGAAACCTTCTGCTGTCTTATTTCTGCTTAAAAAAATCTGCTCAATAGCTTGAGAATTCATTACATATTTTTTACATTTTCTGAAAAACTTAGTCAAATAAGCTGGTACAAAGACATCATAGCTAAGATATTTAAAATTCTGAAATGAATTCCTAAACTAAACTGGTAGTTGTGGCTTGGATTTATTAGAGGAAATAAATGTACAGTGCAATAGGCTGAGAAGGGGTTTTTTTTTTTCAAAGGATATAATTATAGATTTACAAAAAGTTGCAAAAAATCTGTAGGGAAGTCCCAGATTCCCCCCACCCACCCCACTGCCCCAGTTGTCCCTCAATAGTGATATCTTGGGGAACTCCAGTACAACATCAGAACCAGAAAAATGACATTGGTATGCTCTTTCCAGCTTATTTATATTTCAGCAGTTTTACATACACTTTTGTGAGCTTTTGGGTGTTCTATGCAATTTTATCATTTGCATCGATTATGCTACCACCACCACAATAAGATGCAGGACTATTCTATTCCACAAAGCTCCCCTGACCTGCCCCTTGATAGTTACATCCATCTTCCTCCAGCCACATCTCGAATTCTTGCAAATCACTAATTCTTTCTCCTCTCATAATTAAAAAAATTTGTAACCTTTTAGATTAGCTTTTTCATAACTCCTTGGGGATTCATCCAAGCTGTGCTATGGATCAATGGTTTGATACTTTTAAATAAGTATTTAAATACTTTCAAAATAAATATTCCATGGTATGGATGTACCACAGTTTAACCCTTCACTCATTGAAGGACATTTTTGTTGTTTCTAGTTTGGGGCTATTATTAAAAAAAAAAAAAAAGCTGCTATAAACATGTGTGGACAGATTTTATGTGAACATAAGTTTTTTTCATTTCTCTGGGATAAGTTCCCAAGAGTACAATTGTTAAGTCTATGTTTACTTTTTTAAGAAACTGTCAAATTACTTTCCAGAGTAGCTGTGCCATTTTACGTTCTCATCAATATAATGTGCATGATGAGTGGTGCATTTTTAATCTATTAAATAAACTTATTTTTAAAAGATTTTATTTATTTATTCATGAGAGACACACAGAGAGGCAGAGACACAGGCAGAGGGAGAAGCAGGCTCCATGCAGGGAGCCTGATGGGAGACTCGATCCTGGGACTCCAGGATCACGCCCTGAGCCGAAGGCAGATTCTTATAACCGCAGAGCCACCCAGGCATCCCTACTAAGTAAATTTAGTAAAGGATAGTCCTACATGTTTATTATTCACAACTCTACTGTAATTCCTTATTTACTTGAACCCACCAGACTAAACTTCAAGGTCAAGAATCCCATTTTGTTCATCTTGATGTCTTTGGTGCCTAATATAGTCCCTGACTTATATTAGTCAATAAATATTTGTTTAATAAATGAAGAAATTAATGAACAGAAGAATAGCTGAGTCATACTGAAATCAAATTGAAATATAAAATTGTCAATAAATTATAACTATAAGTGAATTTGAATTGGATATCATGATTTTTCTTCCAATATATAACAACATTTTCAAATCTATGGTTGGCACTCTAAGTTGGGTCATTTGGGGGCAAATTAGTAAACACTAAATGCTAAACCGTGTTGGGCCAAGTTATTCATATTGGTACTCTGGAAAAAGCAAAAGATTTTAAATAATCTAAATAACTGATATGAAACTGCTTTAATAAAATATCTAAACAGCAGAATACTATGTAGTTATCAAAAGTAATGAGAAATTTTTTTATATAAAGGATGGACATCCTTCAAAAGATAGTAATAAAAAAGGTTAGAAAATACAGAGTACATCCCTTTTTGTGTAAAAATAAAACAAGGAAATTAAAAAAGAAAAGATAAATGCATAAAGATCTTAATTCTCCCTGAGTCAATCTATAAAGTACAGGGTATACCTGGACCATTTTTTGACAGAAGGTAAAGAAGTGCTCAAAAATTTAAGAGTCACACCAAAACAATACAGAAGCCAACTTAGAAGGACTCCTTTGGCCAAATTTGGGACAATTTAATTATTAAAAAAGATGATAGTGATGGATTAGAACACATTGAATAAAAACACAAAAACAGAAAAAGAATATGAGTCCAAACTGATATTTAAAAATTAAATAGAGAATAAAAAGAGAAAGGGAAGTTGTTTCCAGGAGAATGCTAAAATAACAGCATTTTGCAATCACCATGGTAATAACTGATCCAAGCAAAGACTGTCAGTGGGTGAAAGTTTGCTGAGGAGAGGATTCATATGTTCTCAAGGTACAGCGGACACCTTAACCAAATGCTCACATTTATCATGTTTCCTGTAGCTGCTATAAAAAATCAGCACAGGGACACCTGGGTGGCTCAGCGGTTGAGCATCTGCCTTTGACTTGAAGCAGGATCCTGGGGTCCCAGGATGGAGTCCCACATCGGGCTCCCTGCATGGGGCCTGCTTCTCCCTCTGCCTGTGTCTCTGCCTCTCTCTGTGTGTCTCTTATGAAAAAAAATGAATAAAATCTTAAAAAAAAATCAGCACAAACTTAATGGCTGAAGCCACATGAATTTATTATCTTACAGTTCTGGAATCCAGAAGTCTGACACGGGTCTCACTAGCCTAAAAATCTAGGTGTTGGCAGGGCTGTTTTCTTTCTGGAAGCTCTAGGGGAGAATTCACGTCCTTGCCTTTCTCATCTTCTAGAGGCCACCTGGATTGCTTAGCTCAGCGTCCCCCTTCCTCCTTCCTCAAAGCCAGCAAAGGTAGGTTGAGTTGTCCTCAAGTCATCTCGCTGGGATATGAACTCTCTTACCTCTCTCCTTCACTTATAAGGACACTTCTGATCGTTTTGGACCTAGTCAGATAACCCAGGATACTTCCTGTATCTCAAAATCCTTAATCACATCTGCAAAGTTCCAAATGCCATGTGAAGTAACATGTTCATGTGTGCTGGAGATTACCCCAGGGTCACCCCCATGGGGGCCATTATTCTGGCACAACATTGACTGTGAGAGATAATGTGAAATATCAGCATTAGTGCCTTCTGATGTAATGCACTGAGAAGGACCCATCACTTAAGGTTCTGTTTTTTGTTGCTGTTGTTGTAGCTTTAGATTTTATTCATTCATTCATGAGAGACACACAGAGAGAGGCAGAGACACAGGCAGAGAGAGAAGCAGGCTCCCTGCAGGGAGCATGATAGGAGGCTCGATCCCAGGACCCCAGGATCATGACCTGAGCCAAAGGCAGACGCTCAACCACTGAGCCACCCAAGTGCCCCTTAAGATTCTTTTCTTGTCAAAAGACATATTTATCTGAACTGAGGGCCTTTCTGAAACAACTGTCTTTCACTATTCAAAAACATCAATACTGTTAAAAAAAAAAAAGTGGGGGGGGGGGGAATTGTTCCAGAGTACAGAAAGGAGACAACAGAAATGTGACAACTGAATGCATTGTATAATCCTTGAGTGGATCCTGGGTAAAAAAAAAAAAAAAATTATAAGTGTTATTATGACAACTAACATATTTGATTTTTAACTGTATAATAAATAATAAGATTGTATTAAATTTAAATTTCCTAAGTGTGATCATTGTATCTCTTATTCTTAGGAAATATACAATAAAGTATTTAAAAGTGAAGCATTATGATATCTACAACTAACCCAAAATTCTTCAGAAAAAAATCAAGAGAAAGTAAATATGGCAAAACAGTAACAACTGGTGAATCTAGATCAGTACTGTAAAATAGAAATATAATGCTAGGCATATATATAATTTTAAATATTCTAGTAGATATGTTAAAAAGTGAAATAAATTTTAATAATATTTTAACCCAATATGTTTCTTTCTTTTTTTAGAGAGAGAGCATGCAGCCTGGATTGGCATGGCAGGGCAGAGGGAGAATCCCAAGCTGCCTCCACGCCTGGTGTGGAGGACAAGGGGCTCAATCTCACCACTTGATTTCAGCCAAAATCAAGACTCCTGCACTAAACCGGCTGAGCCACCCAGGCACCCCAACCCAAGTATATTTATAATTTAAAAATGTAATCAATGTAAAAATTATTAATGAGATATATTACTTTTTTTTTCTATATGAAGGCTTAAAAAACCAGTAGGCATTCGTCACTTCTAGAACACCTAAGTTTGTGCTAGTTACATTTCAATGCACGACAGTCACATGTTGCTGGTCTTACTAAATTGGACCCAACAGGTTCAGTTGAAGGGTGTATGTGTGTTCATTGTCCTACACCTGTGATTTTCTGTAGGTTTGGAATTTTTCAAGATAAAAAGTCGGGAAAAAGAGAAACATACTAGTTTGTATATGCATAGACTGCTTCTAGAAGGATACAGAAGAAACTGTTGACACTGGTTACCTCTGAGAAGAAGAAAGCAATGACTCGGGAAATGAGAGGGCTGACGGCCTTCACTGTACCTTCTTGTCCTTTTGTTTGCTGCATTATCTTTGTATTCTAACCCAGATCCTTTGCCAGGAAGCTCTGGTAGCCCCCAATTCAGAACAAAGAGCTCCACCTACTGAACTTGGTGTCCTAAAAGTTCCTTGAGAGAGGAGAGAGGTGTGTGTCCTCACATAGAGTGAAGTTTCAAAATTTCTTGTGATCCTTCCATCCTTATCAGGCTTTAACATCCTTTTAACCTACCTGCTTGCATATTATTAAACAATTCTAGACAAACGCTATCAATCACCCAAACCATCTCTGAGTTGTTGAAAATAAGAAACAGCATCCGCTCAGCTAAGCGGCCCGGGGCTGGAGGACGCGGCGTCTGATCAATTTTCCTTAAGCCTCCCCCCACCTTGCAGCGGGGCGGGGGCGCCTGGTTACCTGTGTCCACCTGGAACCTCGCCACTTCCAAGCGGAGCTGCATCCTGGGGCTCCGGCTCTGTGTCTCAGGAGGCTCTGAAGGGGGGCTGGCCCAAGGGGCTCCTTTACTCCTCTGGTGGTTGCCTCACGCCCGGCCGCGGCCCGCACACAAGGCGGGGAGGCGAAGCTGTTGCCGGGTCGGTAACACTTGGAACAACGCGAGGATCGTGGAAACGCAGCTGGTGTGGAGGGCTTCCTGGGTGCAGGTGCGGGTGCTGGTGTAGGTGCTCCCCGCGGTTCTTCCCGGGGCCCGCCGCCCACGGCTCTTTGCGGGCCCCCGGTGCAGGTGCGTTTGCAGGTGCAGGTGCTCCCCGCGGTTCTCCCCGGGTGCAGGTGCAGGTGCGGATGCAAGTGCTCCCCGCGGTTCTCCCCGGGTGCAGGTGCAGGTGCGGATGCAAGTGCTCCCTGCGGTTCTCCCCGGGTGCAGGTGCAGGTGCGGATGCAAGTGCTCCCTGCGGTTCTCCCCGGTGCAGGTGCAGGTGCGGATGCAAGTGCTCCCTGCGGTTCTTCCCGGGTACACGTGCGGTTGCAGGTGCAGGTGCTCCCCGCGGTTCTTCCCGGGGCCCGCCGCCCACGGCTCTTTGCGGGCCCCCGGTGCAGGTGCGTTTGCAGGTGCAGGTGCTCCCCGCGGTTCTCCCCGGGTGCAGGTGCAGGTGCGGATGCAAGTGCTCCCTGCGGTTCTCCCCGGTGCAGGTGCAGGTGCGGATGCAAGTGCTCCCTGCGGTTCTTCCCGGGTACACGTGCGGTTGCAGGTGCAGGTGCTCCCCGCGGTTCTTCCCGAGGCACGCTGCCCACAGCTATTCGCGGGCCCCGGGAGCAGGTGCAGGTGCAGGAGCTCCCGGCGGTTCTTCCCGGGGCCCGCCGGTGCGGGTGCGGGTGCAGGTGAGGGAGCGGGTGCTCTCCGCGGTTGTTCCGGGGCCCGCCGCCCACGGCTCTTCCCGGGCCCCGGGTGCGGGAGCAGATGCAGGTGCGGGTGCAGGTGCTCCCCGCGGCTCCTCCCGGGGGTCCGCTGGTGCAGGTGCAGGTGCGGGTGCGGGTGCGGGTGCTCCCCGCGGCTCCTCCCGAGGCCCGCCGCCCACGCGCTCCAGCTCGGCGGCCTGAGCCTGAGGATCGAGCACCACGGCCGCCCGGATCCGCGCCCCTGGCCGCGTGCCCTTCACCCCGGCAGGTGCGGCGGGAGGCGCTCCCCGCGGGGACCAGCCGTCGGTCCGCACGTGGGGGGCGGCGCTGGGGGGCCCGACCCCGCGGGAGCCGAGAGACGCCGGCAGGGCGCAGGGTCGGAAAGGGCGGCCGAGAGCTCAGAAGACGGAGGAGGCCGGTTCCGAGCCCCCGGGCCCCGCGCTGGATCAGCGGGAGTGACGCAGGCTCCTCCCGCGAGTCGCGGGGGGAGGCGGCAGCGCCGGGACTCGCTTGGTTCGGAGCCTGCGAGTCCGGGGGACGGAGTGGGCGGAGCTCGGGGCGGCGCCTCCCCGCGGCTGGGGCGGTGCAGGGATCTACAAGTGGCAAATGCATTTCGGGCAAGCCTGTGCTCAAGTTCCCTGGTGGTCTAGTGGTTAGGATTCGGCGCTCTCACCGCCGCGGCCCGGGTTCGATTCCCGGTCAGGGAAACGTATATTTTCCTAATCCGATCAATTCTTTTGAGTTCTTATCATACTAGTTTTATTCGATCATAAAAGTTGAATTCGTGATTGAATGTTGTTTAATCTGAGATTTAAAATATGCCTTTTCCGCCCAGGTACAGCGGCTTGTTCCTTCCGTGTGCCACCGAGCTCCCTGGAGTGGGGTGGGGAGGGGGGGGTAGGGACGGCACAGAGGAGGCTGTAGACACCGGGTTCCACCTGCTGGAGCACCTGGTGAGACGCCGTACCCAGATCGGAACTGCAGAGCTGGAAGGGAGCAAGGTGAAAGGTGGGGGTTGCGGGAGACCTGCACGGGAGGAGGCCTGCACAGAGAGGAGGGTGGGTGGAGAGGAAGGACAGTAAGTAGGTGGTGGGTGGGGACGTGGGGGACGCGTCTGTTGCAGGGCTCAACTCCTCAAATAAACCAGAGCTCAGAACATCGTGGAGGGAGGAGCAATGCACGGGAGATGGAGCCCACGCCCCTCCCCGGGGCTGACCGTGTTCTCTGTAGGTAATTCCAGCAGTAAAGTCCAGAAGTAGAGCGAGGAGAGCCGTGGCCCCCAGCACAGGAAGGGCCAAAGAGGACTGCCTATCGCAGTTGTGTAGAAAATCAAAGAACATGATGAAGGTTTTGAAGATGGCCTATTGATTTGGAAAGGGTGCTGACTGGGAGCCTGGTGAAGCCTGGTGAAGCTGTGTTACACTTAGACTTGGTTTGAAGAGGTCAGCCAAGTGAACTTTTCCTGTGGGTCTGGAGCGAAATTTTTGACTGATAATGATAGATTTTGAGGAAGTTCTGCTGTAAAATGAGAACTGAAGGCCCAAGAGTGGGAGAACTGAAGGCCCAAGAGTGGAAACGCTTCCTAAGAGAATGAGCACAACATAAAGAGCGAGGTTTGCAGGCTGGACTACTGCCAGAGGAGGACGAAGTAGGGAAGTCCAAACAAGAAGAGTCAGTAGGAGTCACGGTCAAAGGAGCAGAAGAAAGAGTCTAGAAATTGCAGTGTATTCATTAATAGCATGAAGGATATTTCTCTTGTTTGCTTAATTTCTTAACGGAGTTTTAATTTTATTTAGTCTTGGTGTCATCCTTATTGTGTTTCATCCATACTATTATTATTTTTAGTCAAATAAGTACACCTTTCTAAATACTATTGTCATTTAGACACAGCAGTACCATATCACATTACCTACACATTGCACAAAGTTGCTGCTTTCCAGAGCCAGAATATCGTGTTCAGTTCTGTCCTTATGAAAAAGGGAGAAATGCTGAAGGACTGTTTGCAGATATTCCACATAGGAGGTTCCTTAAAGACGAAGGAATAGAAAGTATCTCACCGCACAGATGAAAGAAAAGATTATTTGCTGCATACCAAAAACATTTTTTCTGGGCTTGTCAAATCATTTCATTTTAAACACAAATCATCATATATCTAGGGTTAGGGAGATACATAATTGAATATTAAGATGCCCGGGAGAAACCAAGGGTGGGGAGGAATCAAATGAAGGACTTTCAGCAGCATCTAGGACAATGGTTTATAGGACATATGGTTTGCACTAAATTAATGGATTACTTAATCAAATCAAGAAGTAGATTGTTAGGTCTCCACTTGAAAATAATCCTATACATGTTCAGCCCTCATAATTCTATTTTGGTATGAACCACAGCTCTATATTTCCACTGAAAGGAGAAGTGGAAAGAGAATTACACTGAGTCAATTGAATAATGTCTACAACTTAATGAGTTCTTTCAGATTCTGAACACTAAACCAAGTACTTTATCAAGTAGTTCAACAATTATCCTTGTTTTGTAGTTTAGGAAACACAGACTCAGAAAATTTATATAACCTATTTGAAATCACACAAGTATGTGGGGGAACCAGGACTACAGCCCAATATGCCCAACCTAAATCTTGTATTCTTTAAGACTCTCCACACTACAACAAATTTTCTGGTAGCAATATTGGCGTCTTCTTTAGAGCAGTCTTTACAAATAGGATGGCTCATGGGGAGTGTTGCATAGAAGCAAAGAGGAATTATAGGACATTTCAGGTTGTCTTTTAAAAATATAATTGAATTCTAAGCATGACAAGTCTAGTAAAATTCAACTCTTATAGTTTCTGGGGGTTACCAGATTCCATAGAAAGATGTGAAAACCTTTTAGTTAAGAAATAAGTTCAACAGCAAACACAGTGTACTAGCATGTTGATTTGTGAAAGGTTCTTTTTTTATTACAATGTTTATTTATTTAAAAATCATCTTTACCACATCTCCATTTGATCATTATGATTTTATTGACTTAAAGATGATTCTTGGGTTTTTTTTCATAGTCTTCCTTTAAGAAAGAGGCTATAGAAAAATAATATTTTTACACTAGTTACATAAAAGGAAAGCAATTTAAATCTAAGCCATGGATCTACTTGATTAGCTTTTTAACCAGCTTATTACATCCTCTGAATTTCCAGTATCTATATATAACAATATATAGTATTTTATATAGCTTGCTATAGTTTTGTGTAAGTTATGTTTTTTGTGAATTCCTAGATGTCAGAGTTCATAAAATATACTTGTGCTGCCTTGTGAAGTGATAATCATGTGACTGATGGTCAAAAACTGTTTTTTGGTAGGATGCCTGAAGGCCCTAAAGCGATAGTAAGCCAAGAGCTCCGTGAGGGCAATGTCTGTGTCACCTCCATCTTTGTATCTTCTAGGCTGTGTTGGTACTTGGCACATCAGAGCAATTCAAATGACTTTTGAGTGGATAAATAAAAGAATGAGGCACAAGACTGAACTGGCACTTCTCAGAAGAAACATATGTGACCACCACATTTTTTTTTTAATTTTTATTTATTTATGATAGTCACAGAGAGAGAGGCAGACTCCATGCACCGGGAGCCCGACATGGGATTCGATCCCAGGTCTCCAGGATCGCGCCCTGGGCCAAAGGCAGGCGCCAAACCGCTGCACCACCCAGGGATCCCACCACCACATTTTTGAAAGAGTATCGACTTCTTTTGTAATCAGGACATGCAAATTGAAATGAAAAAGATCCTTTTTACACCCATCAAAGTGGCAAAAATGAAAAAAAAAAATCTAATACCAAGTGTCGACGAGGATGTAGAACAACTGACACTCTAAGAAGCTAATGTGGAAGTGTAAATTGGTGCAATAAAACAACTTTGGAAGACAATTTGGTTTTATCTAGTAAAGCTGGAAATTCCCATACCCGGCAGTTCAAACCCTGGGAAATCCCTGCACAGGTGCTCTGGGAGATACATAGAAGAATGTTGACTGCAGCACCATCATAATAGACCCAAACTGGAAGCAACCTGAATGTCCATCAAAGGTGGAGTGGCTAAATATATTGTGGTATAGCCATACGGTGAAATACCGCAGTATAGGGAAAATAAAAGGATTACAGCTCCTGTGGTCGACAATCTGAATCCAGAAAAATATGACTTAAAAGCAAATCAAATAGAGAATGATTCCATTTTATAGAAAGCTTCAAAATGCTAAGTTAGAAATATTGTTCATGGGTAGATATATACACAGATGGCAAACTATAAAGAAAAGCAAGAGGGTGATTAATCCTGGCTAATAGAAAAGATGGAGGAAGGATCTGGCAAGAAACATGCGGGGGTGTTTTGAAGTACTGGTAATGCTGGCCTGGGTGTACACAGTTGTTAAGTCTCATTTGATTATTTATAGCTTACACTACTTTTCTCCACCAGTTCGATCTTTAAATTAAAATGAAAAACCAAAAGGAATGAATGACAGGTTTGGGCAAGCTCTGGGATGACAGCCTGCCAGCAACGTCTAGTTGAGCAGAATCTCGCTCCTCTGGGCAGCCCATCTGGCTGTAATCGTGCTTTTCTAAAGTAGGGAAGTTACGGGCATTTTGAAAAGTGATAAATGTGAAAACGAACCACAGGGTGGCATCATAGACTCATGTGTCCTACTTGGACACATGGAATCCAAGTAATCCATTCTTGCCGTGGAAATGTTGAGTGTAGTTAAAATCTAGAGTTTATTGTATTCGTGGGGAGCAGCAGAGCATATTTTTTATTCTTTTACCTTCTTTCCTCTCATGTCGACGATCGTGCTTGATTTTACTTGCACTGTGTTACCAGGTTAAAGTTTGAGGGCAGCAATTCAAAAAAATCCAATGCAGCAAGTATGCAGGCCCAGTTTGTGACATTTAGTCACTCGTCCCTCCTCCAGTCATGCACCCGTGTATTCTTTCATTTAACTAATGTCTGCAAATATTTGTTGAGCTTTCCTTCTGTTTCTTTTCTAAGTCAGAAAGAAAGGCCCCAGAGACTTAATATGAGCAAAACCCAAATCACTATTATTTGCTTTTCACATAGTTGTAGAGACACGCAATAATCACATCATTACAAATTTAAATTGCAACTGACAGATTCTGTAAGGAGAAGGTGATTCCACGCTAACGTTTGGAATCAGTTGGAGAGGTCAACAGAGGGATCCATCTGTTGAGAGCTGAAAAAAAAAACCTAGGTAAGAAGGAGAGAAAAGAACTTTCTAAGTCGGAGGAACATGTGCAGGGGCTGGTAGCAGGAGAGAGCAAGGAGATGGACTACCCGGGGATTGAAAGAAAGCCAGGATGGCTGGATGGCAAGTCACAGGTGGTGGGGCAGGGTGAGGAGAAGGGGGCAGGTGACAGATGGCTCTGCAGCCGGAGGCGAAGGATGTTGCCTTCACACGGAGAGCACTGGGGGAGCCACAGGGAGGAGAGTGGGTACAGCAGTGGCCTGGTGCCTGCGCCTTGTCGCCAGGAAATCCTCAGCTTCACCAGTGTCTGGGAAAGATTCCGCCTTAGGTGCTAGAGAGCAACACAATTCCGTTCACCTACGTATGTGTGATTTGCTTTTTCAGGGTGAAGGACATCATTTAAAGACGGTGATATCATTTCCATCTCAGCTGTAGTCATTAGATTTAAGGTCTTTCTACTAAAGAAACATGACTCCATTGTATTTATTTTTGAATCAGTCTAAAAACCATCCCTTTTGAAGAGAAGGAGACATAAAGCATGATTTCTTAACAAATCAATACACCTATGCAGCTCATCCGCAACAAAATAAAAAGCTTGGCATCTAAAATATAAAAGGTATGAAAGAAAATGTTTATATTGTTGTCTCGGAAAGAACTAGATATTAGAAATCAGGAGATCAGGGTCACATGACTGTGGGAAAGATGATCTAATGTGGCTGGGCCTCAGTTTTCTTCATCTGTAAAAATGAAGTACTGGCCTAGGCTATGCTCTTCTAACTCTGAGGTTGTATAAATCTGCAAATTTATGTAAAGCAAAATGTACATGCAAATAATGTAGCATTAGAGAGAACAGGTATTGGGGAAGTACCGTGGTATGTATTTGAATAAAGGTGTGTGAATGGGATTGAAGGAGACTTATTTTGGGTCTTAAGACATTTTTAATAAACCAAATTTGAATGAGCTACACTGCCATTGATTGGTAGTATACTACATACCAGATCTTATGAACAGTATCTTACTTAATCCTCAGAAAATTCTTGTGAGATAGCTTTTCTTTTTTTATCCTATTTTACTAATTAAAAAGCAAGGCTTACACAGATTCAGTAATACGTGTAAACTCTCACAGTTAAAGCATCTCAGGATGTGTCTTGATGTGTCTGATTTCAGAACTTGTCCTTCTAGTCATCATACTATTTATTACATTTCTTGAAGAGTTGAGATTTTTAAAGTGGCATCTATATTGAATAAAATAGAGAATTATAAATATGGATTTCAAGGTATTTGTAAGTGATCTGTTGAATGAGTACCAAGAATTTCAATAAGCTCCCACATCTTAAAACAAACAAAACGGCTTTATAGACTTGATTTGATGAATTAAACATGCACTCTCCTGGATATGGCAATGAAGCTACACTTATTAAGCAAACCATCTCCTTGTTAGTATGTTTTTGCTGTATCAGTAAAGGATCCACTCAGAGGCTTTTTTGACCATTTTAACTCCTAAGCTATACGTTTTAAAGGAACAATTAGACAAATAGCTTTTCCATCACTTTTCTTGCTGTGTCATATCCTGATGACAAACAATGGTGAATTTTCTCTTTTCATCTCAGGCTTCTGATGCCCAGAGCAAGGAAGCTGCCTGCCGGACCTTGTCGTTTGGAAAGAAGTGACTAAATGCATTTATATTGAGTTATGTTGTCTGTAGCTCCCGCTCTGGGCATGCTTGAGGTTTGAGGGTCACATCAAAGGAATTGTGTTCTCTGTTGTGAGAACCGGTCAGCGTTGGTCAGATAGTTCATCGGTTCATTGCTGGGACCTGTTCCTATGAGGGTCATGGTCAGGAGGCACTTGACGTTTACAGCTGTTCCCTCCGTGCAACACACTTGCCTTAAGTCTGCTCACTGATTCAGCTGTGATGGACTTATGGATATCTTTGGGGTGAAGGTGCTCACTGAACCTTTTAAGGGAGCACAATGGCCCACCAATTTACCATCCTTACTGTAGTAGTAAAGGATGTTTGTCATCAAAGGCAATGCTTGCCTCCCGAGCTAGGCCGTACCCTCATCTGATGGACACCAGACTATCTGTGGCTTTGACGCTACTTGACACTTGGCCATTTGTCCTGGGCTGTGCTTATCTTTCTGAGAGAGAGATGCCAAGACAATAAGATGAATCTAGCAGTGGCTGCTTGTGAGACACAAACACGTGGCTGTCTGAGTTCTCGTTTAGGAGGTGGCGTGTGACTGTGACAGAGAAATGTGTTACGACAAGAGTAAAATATGGTCTGAGTGCCCTGTGTTTTGCCCTCCTGACTCTCGTGAGCACATCTCTGTCATCTTGCCAGGCTCCAGGGGAAGCCTATTTAAAGCAGGCGTACTGGGGCAGACTGGGAAGAGCAGGACAGGGAAGAGGCCAACCACTGAGGAAGTCTACACAAACAGCCACACAAAGTGCTAGTTGGATTGTTTGGGTGGAAAAAAAAAAAAGTCTTTACGTTCTCTGTAATTAAGGGAAAAAGTTTTAAAAAGAAGTGATGAAAGATCGAGGAAGCAGGGTTTCACAGTATGGTAAATAATATTCAGCTTGATAGCTTATAATCACAAACGGAGGGGTTAACTCAGTTAAAATACTCAGTTGTTTTAGGAGTTTCAGTTGTTTTCTGAGCAATTTAAAAGTTATCACCCCACTCGTACACGTGAGACATTATGAATAATAGCCATTCTTCCCAAAATACTGTTTCTTCACATGAGAAAACGTGACTTTGTTATGACTGTGGCGAAAACACAAAACTATCACAGTGCACACTTACTGTAAGAAGCTTGAGGGTTAACTTGCCAAAGATATTCAACCTTTCTCTCCCTTAAGAAAAACAAAACAAGAAACCAACTTAGGAGGCATTCTATTACATGCATATCCATTTCATATGCATGAATCTCTTCATTCCCACAGTAACAGAATGATAACTAAGGTCAAGGAAACAGAATATTCAGTTCTCAGAAGACTAAGAACTTAGAGGCATATAAAAATGCCTCTGGTTATAAGATTCTTTAAAATCTATACACATATAAACTGTAAATTGCTCTGGAAAAGCATGCTTCCCTGTAGGCCAAAGCATTTAGGCTAGTTCAAAATCCCTTCCTGGTAGTAAAAATCGTTACTGTTGATGGGTTACTGGGCGAGTCTTTCTAGGCCACATGACGAGTGTTGTTTTATGACATGATAGACCTGGGATGTAGAAGTATTCAGAATGATCCAGCATTCTCCTTGTCCCCCTCCATGCCATGCCACGACCTCTTATCTTTTACATACAGTGAGAGATTGGGGTTTTTATTTTCTTTTCAAACTCAACTAACTCAGATACTTCATCTTTTTTTTTTTTTTTTAATTTAAGTAATCTCTACACCCAACCTGGGGCTTGAACACACAAGCCCCAAGATCAAGAGTTGCATGCTCTTCCGACTGAGCCAGCCAAGGAGCCCCTGAGACACCTCATTTAGTTCTTCACCATTTTGCTTCGCCTTTGCCAATCACCTCGAATATTCTTTGGTAGCCATTGAGGGTCAAGTTCACTGATTAAGGTAAAGTTCTTATGACCTGCTTGAGAGTTAGAAGTCAAAACTGGGAAAGTGCCAAAAACGATTTCCTTTTATGCTGTATGATGGAATAAAGTGGTGTCATTCTTTTTTTTTTTTTTTTTTTTATCCTTTCCTATGTTAAAAGGATAAGATGGTGGAGGTTTTCATGCTTATACAGTAGACAGACTTACTCCTGTCAATAATTCAAAGTGATTCCAGGCAGGTTGAAATATTCTTGGTTAGTCTGAGTCTGGAAAAGCAGTCTCAAAAGCATAGCCTCGAGGTTCAAGGTATGGGCTGAAGAATCAGACAGGCCTGGGTTAAGTCAGCTCAAACTGCTAGTGTGACCTTTGGCAACGAACCTCTTATTCTCCAATATGCAAAACAAAGATAATAACAACAGATTTCAAACCCCTAGCACAGAACTTAGCACAGACACCTGAACAACACTTGCCATTAGTATTAACATGTTTTCTTTATTAGACCTGTGCCTTAGGTGGTACTGGTTCTGTCAGTTATAGCAGAGGACCCGTTTCCTGCCTTTTCTCTGAAGTTGAAACTGAGGGAGAAGGTACCACCTGGTACATAGGGAACCTCTTCTCATATGCCTCTGGCCCCTCTTACAAGACTGTGGATGTAAGTTAAGGGGCTTTTTAAAATTCTCCCGAGTTCAAAGACTTATCCTTCCAAAGAATATGAGCTATAGTCACAGTTTATGATGTCATATTTGTTGTAGTGCTTTGTCTTAGTTGCTGAAATATTCACAACCTCAGCTATTGCTTAGATCTTAAAAGAATTACAAGGGGAAGTCAAATTCCATTCTTTAGTAAAATGCAGAACTGAGAATGGCCCTATTGGGCAATAAAAACATGAAAAGCTTCAAAAATATATCTATCTTTAGATCATTAGACTTACAAAGTCAATCCAGATTACTAAGTAGACTAGGGCCCTATCCTGATGAGATATTTTTAAAGTAAGCTAAATCGGCCACATTTTAATCGGTGTACATCTCTAGCCATGGATTTTAAAAATTGTGTCGAAGTACGTTATTATGCTACGGTATTGCCTCAAATCCAAGATGTACCTTATTTTTTTTCTTTCATTTTTACATTCTGGAAATTGGGATGTCTTATGATCGACGGGTAAAGTTCTGTTGTGGTTCTTTTCCTTAAAAACTGACCTTAAACCAATAGTGTATCTTGTTACTGATGGAGTCTTACACTTAGGGAAATTGCTTGTGATGATGACCTAAGGTGATTGCTCTTACTCTGAATTCATGTAATGATTAAAAAGGAACAAGTTGATTATATAAAGAAGATAATCCAAAAGGCTTTATTAAGATTTATAATACATATGTACATGTGGATCATTAGTGCCATCACTCTAGCTACTATTTGGCCTTTTTAAATTTTCAACTTAATTTAAAAGTCCCTCAGATTTGTTCCAATGATAGGATTATCATATTTGTAATAGCAAAAGATCCCAAAAAGAACAACAGGCCTCTCCAGCTAGTTGTCAGAAACCCCTTGTCTCACTCTCATGGCACCTCCTTCTTTTGAGGATCCTTGTGAATAGCTAGAGTGACAGCTGTATCTGTCATTGTCAGGCTACAGAAGCACATTTGCACGTGCTACTACCTGCCATTCGGAACAACTTGTACACACATTGCTGCACACAGTAGTAATTCAATAAATACCTTTTGGCTCACTGATGTGAAATACAGAACTATGTTTTAGTTGGTGTTGAAATACATTTCGAGGGGCAGCCCTGGTGGCTTAGTGGTTTAGCGCCGCCTTTAGCCTGGGATGTGATCTTGGAGACCCAGAATCGAGTCTCATGTCGGGCTCCCTGCATGGAGCCTGCTTCTCTCTCTGCCTGTGTCTCTGCATCTCTCATGAATAAATAAATAACATCTTAAAAAAAAAAGAAAGAAATACATTTCGAGGCCCAAGATGGAGCCACTCCTGCCCAGGTGGTGCATCAGTAAATGGAACTTCAGATAAATTTTGAGTCCCTGTGAATGTTCCACTTGACCACAAATGCAGTATATCCAGTTAGCCAATCCCCCAATGCCAAGCCAACTCTGAGCCTTCTCATCCTAAACAAGGTTGATTGTATAACCTGCCAATCAGATTTTTTTCCATTTTTCTCTTCCTTGTTCTTTATTCTAGAAAATCTCCCAGCCTTCTGCCCCATTTTGCAGTTCTCTAAAAGGAGACTGCTTTATAAGGTATTACATAAAATTTGTTCGTATCAACTAAATTGTTTTCGTTTTGTTTTGTTTTGTTTTTGTTTTTAACCTTTAGGTATGCATATAGCTTTTAACTTTTGGGGAAAACCAAATTTCAAAAAAATGTCACCTTTTTCCTTTAATCCTGCCAAAAATCCCTTGAGTTAATTTTGGAACTAATTTTTGCATAAATAAAAGCCACCAATACATTAAACTTTAGAAGTTCTTTTCCCCTTGGACCATAGAAACTAATTTTTTTTTCTATTTTGGGAGCAAACATAAAAATTACCACCTCTAAAGGTGGAACACCACTTTCACAAAACATTGAATCCAAGATGGGAAACAGTTGTTAAAAAGAAACAACAGGCCAAAAATGGAGTCCCTTGTGCAAGCCCCTCATCAGCAAAACAAGACGTAATATCTGACCTTTAACCAGTCAATCTGGAAATAACCGATCAGTACCAGTGAAGTCATCTGCATGACAGATCCCCGCCCCTTCCCCCAAAGGAAGGTGACCTTGCCAGAAACAATACTCTTTGTTACAGACTTCCTTTTTCAGCTCCCTTCTGCCTATAAAAGCCTTTCATTTTGTACAGCTTCTTCAAGCTCCTTTCTATTTGCTAGATGGGATGCTGCCCAACTGCCTAATTCATGAACTGTTGACTAAAGCCAATTTGATCTTTTAATTTACTTAGTTGAATTTTGTTTTTTGACACAGTGAAATGTGATGTTAGTAGCTGATGATATGAAACATTTATCAAGAACCAATTAACTTCCCATGACCAAAATTACAGACAACGATTATCTTTCAGAACTACGACAACCCTTAGCAACTACGTGGCAAGTTGTTTTGCAAATATTTTAATCATTTAATTAGAAAAATAACAAACCATAAGTACCTGGGAAGGAAAAACATAGAAGAAAAAAAGAGGACAAGAAAGGGAGGAAAGGAGGAAGAGGATTTATCTTAAAATATTTAATCAAAATTAAAAATAAAAATTCCTGATCTCTAAAATGGTTTACATTCCAAAAAAGGAAAGGAAATGCTTTGAATGCTGACATTACAACAGGCACAGAATCAGCCATTAGATCTTAAAATAAGAATTATTTCCATGCCCACTGTCCACAAATCATGATGAAAAAGCAAACTTCAAATATTACTAAATCCATTTTCTTATTTACTACCTAATTCCATCAGAGCTAATTGAAGATACAATAACCACAGAACTTACAGACAGGAGAAACAAAGCGATCTGGTTTTGCTCATTTTTTTTTTTTTAATCCACTTACAGACAAAAATTAGAAAAACTATATACTTAATTTTTCAAAACTACAATAATGTAAGACACCTTGTACTTTTTCCTTTAACTGTGAGCATAATTGATACGAATAAAAACATTCTTTTTTTTTTTTTTTTATTCTTTTTTCATGTTTGGCCCAATAGCTTCAGGAACTGAAATAATCTCTTCTAGGCTTCATCGAAGAAGGAGAGATATGTGCATAATTTCTACAGCATCAAAAAAAAAAAGTTTCATTGAGGTAGGTACAGAGGATTCACCATCAGGAAGCATGTATATGCTTAATCACGTATGCATGTGATGTTTTAAAAACCCTCTACAAACATTTTTGAGTTATAAAATGTATGACACATTCTAGCTTATTAGCCTAGGTTCAGTTTACTATTATTTGGAGTTCTTGTATTTGCACTTTTCTTCCAAGAACACGGTTGAGAATAAAAGGCAGAGGAAACTGATCACTTCCTGTCTCCAAATAACGTCATACCCGCCTATGCTTAATTGATTTACAAGCTCAGATAAATGTTATTTTCAGGCAAGCTGTGAATTATATTAAATGACTCTGAAAGAGAAAAAGAAAAGCCACGGCTTAAGTTGTTAGTGAAGGAAGGCCTTGCTTGAAATTCATGTCAACTTTCCATTCTGCAAAGCAACTCATCCACATAAAAATAGTCAAAAAGGACTTCATTTAATTAGTGATATGTAGACTTTTGCATAGAAAAAAGGTTACAAAGTAATGCAAAAAAGACTAGGTACAGTAATTTTAAAACAAATATTTAAAAAAGTATAATTTTGCATAATGTTTAACATTCTCATAATGTTTATTGCTTTCTCCACACAGCAGAGAAATGAAGTGCATAATTATACATGCTGTGTCTTTATCTTTCAAACATAAACTCTCACGTGCTCAATTTCAATGTATTAAGAGATTATTTTGTCATTTAACAAAATAAAAAAGAAAAACACCACTATGTAGCACTAGTCTAGGCATGAACAAAAATAATTTATGTACATCCCATTGTATACATTCACCTTGATTTGGGATCAAATGCAATCATGAGCTTGACAAAGAGCATTTAAAAATCGTGGCTTTTCTCTTCCCAATGCTCTCTCCCTGTCTCATCACCTCCAGAAATGCAACCTTTCCCAAAGGGTGACAAGAATAGATATTACACATTATCAGGACAAAATGAAGAGGATAAATATGTAAAAATAGTCCAAATGAAACAATAAATTAAACTTTTACAAACTGGAGAATTTTCAAGTTGGCCTGAATCAAATAGCTTCAGGTGGGCACACGGTAGGCAACGCTCTCAGGTGCACTCTCTACACGTATGGTTTACATAAAGAGGCACCATATTTTGAGCCATAAAAAATAGTGCCCCTGGGGCGGGGTGGGGGGGGTGGGGGACGCTTGCAGGCAGGGCAGCAATGGTGCTTAATCCGAGCAATGATGGAATAATTGCTTATACCAATGCATTGCAAAATGTCGCCACTTGGCAGGCAAGTCTGTACAAAAAAAGCCAACTAAGGATAAAACTAGTTTTTTTTCAACTTGAAAATTATTTTCAGCAATCCTTTTGGCCAATAAAAACCTGTTGGTTTCAACAGAGTACTCTTTTCTGGCACTTTATTAAAACGTCTGCAGCCTAATGCAAGCCTTCGGTGGCTTTCCTTTCTTACCCTCACCTCTATGCTCTTCTTGTGCAACGTCAGCTAATTCAGAAGAAGACTTTTACTAGCTCAGGCACTTATGAGACACGCATATGCTTTTCCATCTAGGGTCGAGAGAATCCAGTCAGGGCTTTTTTTTTTTTTTTTTTTGGTGTTGTTGCTTGCGTTTGTATTTGTTTTTCATCCGCAATTCACACCTTCTGACGCACTGCTGGATGGTACAGTCCACGTATTTTTCCAGGAAACGTCAACATAGAAGACCAGTGCCAAGTTCTCAGAAAGTTGCTGAGGTCAGCGACCCAGGCTGCCTTCTTTTTTTTGTTTGTTTTTGTGTGTGTGTGTTGTTTTTCTTCCCCAATTCACACCTTCTGATGCACTGCTGGATGGTACAGTCCATGCATTTTCCAGGAAAACATCTACATAGGAGACCAGTGTGGACTTCTCAGAAAGCGGCTGAGGTCAGTGACCCAGGCTGCTGCCTTTTTTTTTTTTTTTTTGCTTTTGTGTGTGTGTGTGTGTGTGTGTGTGTGTGTTTCCCCAATTCACACCTTCTGACGCACTGCTGGATGGTACAGTCCATGCATTTTCCAGGAAAACATCTACATAGGCGACCAGTGCTGAGTTCTCACAAAGTCGCTGAGGTCAGTGACCCAAGCTGCCTTCTTTTTGTGTGTGTGTGTGTGTGTGCTGTTTTTCTTCCCCAATTCACACCTTCTGACGCCCTGCTGGATGGTACAGTGCATGCATTTTCCAGGAAAACGTCTACACAGGCGACCAGTGCGGGGTTCTCAGAAAGTGGCTGAGGTCAGTGACCCAAGCTGCCTTGAACGAGACAAGAGAGAGAAGCAAACAAAGGGACAAACAGGTAGCAGCCCACCTGGGGGGGGGGGGGGTCTGCGTCTCCCACGGCCTCCCGTCCCCGCGCGGCCCGCGCCGCCTAGAAGGCTCCCACCTCGGTCCCCCAGGGCCGGTAGGGTTTGCCGCCCGCCCCCCCGCCCGCGGGCTGCGGGCCCGCCGCCGCCGCCACGGCCAAGGGCGGGCTGATGGTGGCGGCCGCCACGGCCGCCGCGGCGCTCGGGGGCAGCCCCGGGAAGGCGCCCGCGAAGGACAGGGGCAGGCTGTGCGCCGCGGCGGTGGCGGCGGCGGCGGCCGCGTGCACGGTGGCCGACAGCGACAGCAGCGGCGCGCAGGCGGCCGCGGCCCCCCCCGCCCCCGCGGGCAGCCGCAGCGCCGAGTCGGCGTGCGCGAAGGCGGCGAGCAGCGGCGCGGGCCCGTCGGGCGCGGGCAGGCCGGGCGGCAGCAGCGCGGGCAGCGGCGGGAGCGCGGCGGCCCAGGGCTGCGGCGGCGGCGGGGGGCGGGGCGCCAGCGACGACGTCACGGCCGCCGCCTCCCGCTGCGAGGCGCAGGTGCTCAGGTGCGACACGAGGCGCGCCCGCAGCGGGTCGGAGGAGTCCAGGCCCTCCACGGAGCTCAGGTAGCGCGCCACCTCGCCCAGGCACTCCCGGAAGCCGATGCTCATGAAGTCCAGCGCCAGGGCGTGCGCGTCGAAGTAGCCTGGGGGGGGGGGGGGGCGGGAGAGCCGGGGCGTCACCGCGAGGCCCCCCGCCCCGCCCCGCATCCCGGAACGAGCCCCGCGGGAGCGGCCGCAGGTGCGCGCTGCCCGCGGGAGGCGCACGGCCAGGCCGCAGTGCGCGTGCGCGCCAGGCACAGCGCCGCCTGCTCCGGCGGCCCGGCCGGAGCCCCCAGGTGCACACAGCTCCGTGCAAATAAACGGGGGCGGGGCCGGGGGCGGGGGCGGGACGGTCCTCGCCTTCTCTGCTGCCGGGCAGGGAGGCTCCCCAGGAACTGCAGGGGCCCTGCTCTGGGGATGAGAGGGTGCATCTCGAGCATCCTCCCTCTTGGCCTTGCTCACAGAGACGTGCAGTGCGTCTCAGCAGCTGGAGGACTTTTTTTAAAAAATGTGCTAGAATCTGGGGATCCCTGGGTGGCTTAGCGGTTTAGCGCCGCCTTCAGCCCAGGGTGTGATCCTGGAGACCCGGGATCGAGTCTCCCATCGGGCTTCCTGCATAGAGCCCGCTTCTCCCTCTGCCTGTGTCTCTGCCCGCCCCCCCCCCCCCCCATCATAAATAAATTGAAAAACATGTGCTAGAATCTCTGAATAAATCCATCAGTGCTTCTTGACTCATGACCTTGATCAAAGGGAAAACCGCCTGTCATTTACTCTGTATGAAAAAAAAAATCTGATGAAAATGAACATTGTAGGGGAGGGTTTGCTCATCTGAAGATCCCATTTTTCTGTTCAGGCAATAATAGCCTGCTGGACTGATACGAGATTCCTACAGCTCCTCGCTTTCCTGAGATTCAAGCATCCACCTCCCTCACTGGCTAACTTCTATTTTCCTGGCATCCACCCTAGGGGGAAAAAATGTGTATTGATTTTTCGGTGTATATGCATGCAAACTCCACACCTAAGGTTGCTACCGTAAAAATGGCTGGAATGGAGTCTTATTTACGAGAATCCCTTTTTATCCAAAGGGTAATACATTAGATAGAAAATAGTGATGTGCCATTACCAGTGCCAATTCAGAGTAGAATACTAATCAGACACTTGAGGAAGTGGCACCACTTGGAATGAGTGACCTCTAATGTGCACAAATGTATCCTTTTCAGATTCTTTCCCATTTGCAACATTTTTTTTTTATTTTTTATTTTTTAGTGACTTCCAAATTAAAAACTCAGTTTTGGGATATGGGTGTATGTACAAATGAGAAATCTTACATTCAGTTATTTTTACCTAAGGCATTTACTACGTTATCTTTTTCATGTTTCTGATGATCAAAGTATTACCTGTTTCATTTATCATCTGCTAAAACTTAAACCATCTTATTCTGTGACCAAAGCATTTGAGAAATAATGGTCACAAACTTCCAAAGCTAGAATATCAACAGAAATCTGGAAGTGCCAAAAAAGACAGTTGGGGCAAAAATACACACCATTAAAACAGTAGCAACAATAGCACAAAGCTGATATAAGAGAATATCATGAAACGTGGAAGATCAGCAGCAAACCTAGTTATCATCCCAGGACTTCGGCTTAGTTAGCAACAGGGTCCCTGGGATTAAGAGGGAAAGCTCTCCCTGAAGAAAGGCATCTCCACAGAAAGGTTTCACAGGAGAACCCTCAGGGTTCTTTGTTGGGCTTTTCAAGCTTCTAATTTTCATGAGAGAAGGAGGGATGCGATGAACAGAAGACAGTCTAGAAACACAGAGGGATCTAGATATTTAAGTTACTCTTCTAAATCCTCTCTAGAAGCTATTGCAATACCAAGACGGACAGTAAAGAATGAACCAACAGAATTGGAACCCCGGGGGCTTCCAAGAATTTTCATGAGTGGGCACAAAGTGATTGAAATTTGTGGTCGGCCAGCTGTATATTGTTATATAGGGCTGAGTTCTCTGTTGTGTATTAAGGAATATAAATTGTGCAATTTCTATTCTATTGCCGAACACAGAGGGAAATGACCATGAGCAGCTGTCTCTTGGGAATAATCTTGGGCCAATAATAAAAGCATCCTGGTCCGTATCACTTCCCTGTGCCATCACTGCTGTATGGCTTTCAGTGAATAAACTCACAACCACCTTGTGAGGCAGGCACTATCACTGTCCTCATTGTACAGATGAGGAAACGGGGGCTCCAAGGGGGTAAGGAGTGTACCCTGGGTCACAGGGCTAATATACGCAGAGCTGGGATTTGAAACCAGGCATCCGGACTGCAGAGTCTGTGCCCTCCACCACTACACCGTGAGGCCCCCGCAGCACTTGTGAGTCTTGGATGATGTGAGCTCACATTGCCAGCCCCTCCTCTTCAAGGCCCACACTTTCTCCTGTGGATGACCTCTCTAATGCCTTGGCAGCCAGGAGACTTGTATGGAACTTGCTTGGTAATGTCTGTTCACAAACTATTCTGGGATGAATTTTAGGACTGTTCAGGTAGCCAAGAATAGCAACCAAGAATGGAACTTAGCTTTTATAATAAGGAGTAAGAACAATATTACGCTTTAGAAGTATAGCTCATGCCAAATATTTGAAGCCCTGATAAGAATTCTTAGCCTTGTGGTGGACATCACCGAGAGAGGCAGAGCAATCGAACTGCTGTTTCTGCACCATCACTGACTCAGTCAGTCTCCTACACTCCGGAGGTGGCAGGTGCAGGGACAGAATCACGGGGCTGGAGGGGCTTTAGAGCTCAGAATGAATGCAGTGCAGGCCTCACAGTGCAGCAGAGCACTTCTGTCTTGGGTTAGAGGTGAGGCAGTGGCCACTGAGCTGGATGGATCACTGGTTTCTACGATTTCATCCAGTTCTCTACTCTGTGATATAAGAGTTTTAGCATCCTATGCTGAGGATCTTAATGCTTAGAAATACAATTCCATACCCATTCAGGATGGTTTCTGGAGAAGGTGCAATTGAGGTTAAGTCAAACCATGAGGGCTTCTCTTTACAGCGACCACATCCCCCTCTTCATATAGTTAAAAAGACTGTGAAGGAAGGCCAGGGCTGTGTTCCACAGGTCCTCAGCTATATGGCCATGCTGGACTTAAATCCTGAAGGACTTCCACAGCAGTTGGTAAATGGCTATTTCCCTCCAAAGTCTTGCCCCTGCTCCAATGTCGGGCATGCTGTGATAGGACGTTATGAAAGGCTAATCCTGAGCAGAGAAGCTGCCGTGGTGGAGGGCAGCACTCAGGCCCTGGTGGTGGTGGTACCCTCTGCCTACCCAGCTGTCAAATACCTTAAATAACAAAACACTCTTGGTTAAGGTGAACACAAAGGCCTGCTTGACAGGTGGAAAGGTACTCAAGTCTGAGTAATGTGTGAGAAGACGGATCACACCTGAATCTGAATGAATATTACAGCTTTCAGGATCTCAAGACTATTTTTAACATGACAGGAGGGTCCATCTCTGACTTCTGGATGATTCTTTCCTAAATCACTCTCTAGTACAGAAGACATCTCTCCAGGCCACCGGGCCCAGGGTACCCGTTCCTGTTTGCCCTCTGCAGGAATGACTCCACTCCATTAATAGTTTGCAGCTACAGAGATTCACTATCCACACTTCAACTGCTCTGTCTGGTATCAACTCGAGACCGACCAAAATATGAAAATAATTTTGAAGTCAATTCCTCTGGAATAGCTGCATTATGTTGAGTCCTAGTCTTGATTTAAGGAGGAGAGGGGTGTTTCGGGGGAAGGGAAAGAAGTGAAAAAGATTGCCTTTAACCTCCTGTTTATGTTTGGATGTTTGTGTGTTTGTTTTGTCTTTCTGTACAGATTCCAGCATGTGCTTCTGAGGTCCCAAACAAATCTGTGACCAGGCTGCTGTGAATGAAGCTTTACTCCCACAGTATTATGAAAGCAAACACAAGCCCAGGGTCAAGTGCTTCTTTTGTTCCAGAAGTTCTTTCCCACGAGTTCAATCCTGCCATTAGCATTGATTTCCACAGCTTTAATCTGGGACCTCCTATCTCAGCTTGTTAAAGAACTGTTCAACTATGACTTTCCTATACTCTTGGGGGGGGGGGGGATGAAAAGAGAAAGGTGGAAAGGGGGTAAAAATGAAGTCACCTACTTACCTTTACCCCCAGTTGCCTGAAGCATCTTCAAATGATCTACCGTCATTTGCAGTATTTCAGCTTTCTCTAACTTTGCAGATCCCTGCATAAACAAATAATAAAGTCTTAGAAGTTCTATGGAAACTGATTTGGAACATTTTACGCTGGATTCTCAGTTTTTCTTCTCACGAGAAAATTCGAAGTTTAATTGTTTTTCACAGAAACATCTGAGTTCTTTGCAAACTTTACGTGTAAACGATAATTACTATGTCATGCCCAATGACAGATATTTGCCAATTTATCTTTTAAAGATGAAAAGGCCTAAGAAATAAATTTTTAATCATAAGAATAATTATATCCCTAAGATCACTATGCTGAAACGATTCTTGACATTTGCAAAAATCTCAAACCTTACATCCAATCTCTATCCTGTATTTCATTAAGGGACTTCCAATAGTCTTATATAATGTTGCAGTCTAGATCAGTTGACTCTGACTCTGAAGGATAAGGAAACAGGACCTTTGCAAATTAGATTTTTTCAAAAATAAAAAGTTCTAATAAGTCTTTAAGGCACACCGCTGGTAAGCATACACAAAAATAAAAAAGGGAAGTCTTTTAAGGGTTTTTCTTTTTTCCAAAAATTACCAGCAGGTGTCACTGTAAATTCCAAGATCATAAACAAGAAAGCATAATTTACTACCTATCTAGTAAGCATCAGAAGTGCTTAAAGATATTTGAACTCTTTAAAATAGTTCTTAATGTCTTGGAAATAGATCTACATGTCCTACTTTTTAAAATAAGGCAATCTCTGGAAACCAACTAAAATACAAATGTGCCACCTTGAACTGCCTCAGAGGACTGTGGGTGGCTTCTAATTTCTTGGAAAAGCCAAATAATTAAATCAATATGTCTTTTTGAAAAGGAAACTGAAGTTTTTTTTCAGGTTCCTATGCTCTACTTGTTTTGTGAAAATTATCAGCACCCTGTACATGGTGAGAGTGCCAGAGTTATTTAAACTGCTAGAAAGAACACTCTTCTAATCATACTGTGACAGGGCCAGCTCACTAGGGTTGGTAGCCAAGCTTGGCAAATGGGAAAGCCAGTGTTTATGGTAACTAACTGCCAAACAACTGAGGTTTGCTTTTAAGGTTTGTTTTAAGTCGACATTTAAGGAAAAAAAAAAAAAAAAACCTAACAAACTAAGGGGGAGAAAAATCACCAAACTGACTGTTCTTCAAAACTGCATGCATCCCAGTCCTCAAAGTGAAAACACGGATTTGTTCTGATATTTTCATTTTCAGCCTACTGTCATTAAAAATGCTACTAATCAAAACTACAAATTCCGCGTTACATTTAGCTTACTAAAGTCAGCTGTAGCATATAGGTGTCTTTTTTCTCTCAAAAATGTGTAATCGAGAGCATAGTACATCTTGTACTTCTGTCAATTTTCAATATTTCCATGAAGATGTATAGTAGTTTCAGTGAAAGTGCCTAATCACAAAATTGCAGTTTCTGGATAATTTCCAAGGGCTTTGTAGGGCTTGCTGTATGTTTGTGGTTCATGAAGTAAACAATGAAATGAAATAAACAAACAACTACCCTATTTGAATTAAATTGAAAGTATTTTCAATGGCATATGATGCCATAGTCTTTGAAAGATGCTCTTAGAAATCTGTGCCATCGTGGCAAGAGATACAAAACTTTTCCAAAACGACAGAGGAAGATTTAAACACTTGGCTTCTTCCTCTTCTAAGTGTGCAAAATCGTTTTCTTTAAAAGGAAATTTATGGCTAGTTTTATTTTTACCAAACTTCCAAAAGAAAATGGTATTCCCGAGTGGAATAGCATTCTATTAATCCAGGAATTAAAAATGAAACCAAGTGATTTTGTAAAACAAAGCAAAACTAAAACAAAAACCTCGTATTAGTATTATCATTTAGGAAATAGAGCTAAAGATGTTACTTCCTGGGCTTTAGTTATGTTTAAAATCAAAAGCAGTTTTTTTTTAACCGTTTGACACAAAAATGAAATTTCACAGGATATATTTTTTAAAACAGTACGACGTACAGCTCAGTTTTAAACAAAACCACTACTGGTCTTCATAGAAAGAACAGAGAAAGCATGAACACTGTTACCCTTAAGGGAAAAATAAGCCGAAGAATGGAAATGTTTTTCAACTTCATGATGGATTATGTTTTTAATAGTTTTGCCACAACAAAGCATTTTATTGAAATAGCTGCTCTGTGCCAGATCAGGGCACATACACCATTATTTTAATGAGCTTTAACAAGAACCCACATTCCCAGATGAGAGAATCAGATTTTTTGAGCCTTTTGGTGGGGTGGTTAGGGGTGAGGGTAGCTTACTTGTTTTTCAAAAGCAGTTGGCACCAGTCGTCTCAACTCAGATAAACTGTTATTTATCCGATCTCGCCGCCTTTTCTCTATTATCTATCCCAAAGGAAGCAAAACAACAACAAAAGTTTATGAAGACACAAATGATAAAATTACTCCTAATGTTAGAATTCAACTGTTACACATTAGGCTGGACTACATGAAATAAAAGGGAAAAAAAAATCACATACCCCTCTCCTTTTCTTTCTTGCCATAATCTGAGATGTTGTTGTTGGGGAATTTGATCTAATCACAGAGCTAGTACTTTGCCTATGAAATAGGAACAGTATGTCAGGTGCTGCATTAACATAACAATGGCTTCTTCTGGGTACTTCATGGCACCCATTAAATATTGAGTGATTGCACAGTACAGGTCTGTGTTGTTTCACTCTTAATTCTTACTTTTAACATACTTTGTTTTCAGGTAAGAATCATGCCCCTTCCCCTTTTTTTAACCAGTCACCCGGACACCAAATCCACTGGCAAAAACATCCCTAAAGTTTTAAGTCTTGCAGTGAAAAACTTACAAGCAGTCAGGTGAGAAGTCAGATCTTAGGACTTCTCGGTTCCACTCATAAATGTTTCTTAAAACTTAACTACTCTCCAATAGCATCCCTCCTCCGCCCTCCCGTCAGACATACTAGACAAAGCAAAGCTGTTTTGAAATAAAGGCCACGTTTAGCACCGCTATCAAACAGATAGACAGTCATCACATGTCAAACCGTTGTCCCCAGATGCAATCTTCAAAATAAACAGAAGTCAAACGTTAACTATTTCAAAACTTAGAGCTCACGGAAAGAAAAAAAAATATATGACAAATATCATGTTTTGCGTGCTAATCTTCCAAAAGAAGGTCCCAAGTTAAATCCAGGGAAATTAAAATCGGATCAACTGCTAGGCAAACGTTTTACTTTGAGAAGGAAACTGGAGGTATCCCCTAGACTTCAGCCTAAGCGTAAACCTCCAGGCGCTGCGATCCATCTTGAGTTCACTAGTGAAAAGATACTTTGTATCGAAAGTTCAATCAAATCACTTTGTCACCTACAGCTCCTTTCCAGCATCCTTTCCAGTTTGTACATGTTTCTCTTCATAATTCACGGTTTCTATGCTTCTTTATGTTCTCAAATTCTCCGGGTTCCTGTTATTTGTTCTCTTTCATTTTAGCACTGTTGCACACACCAGGTTCTTATTACCTCACCTTCTCACTTCTGGATCTGATTTCTGAATTAAGTGTCCCCCTCAGTCCCACACCATCCCAACCTGGTTTCGCCTTTCACATGACTTCTGTGGTGCAGATCTTATTTTTTAGGATGACGCACACTTTCATAATGAAAAGATAACTCTGCAAACAAAGTTTCACGTAAATAAATGTCTTTGCTGCTGCTGCTGCTGCTGCTGCTTTCACACTTTGGTCCGTCTGTGCTCAGAAGAGCGACGCGGAGAGAAAACCAGTCTTCCGCAGGTAGCAAGAATTTTGCTCTTTGAGTGGCAGCTGCAGATAAATAATTAAGCAGCTTGCGGGGATGCCAATTAGAGGCAATTATCGTTTGACCCGCCTTGGCATTAAAATGCCTCGGTAATCTCACTCCGTCGCTGCAAAGTGGAGGTCTGGCTTCTGCGGTCCCGACCCCGCTCTTTTGCAGACTGGAGGACCAGCAGCCCTGAGAGGTGATCCACGCCCCGAGCGGCCCCGGCCAGCGTCTGTCATTCACCCGCCCGTCAGCCCGCTCACGCAAAGTCAACCAGGAAAAGTCTGAGCACTGCAAAATCCGTAAGTCTTAACCCTGCAAAAATCCTTACGTCTTGGAATTGCAAAAATCCTCCAGTCTTAAAATTGCAAAAATCCTTACGTCTTAAAATTGCAAAAATCCTTACGTCTTAAAATCGCAAAAATCCTTAACGTCCTAAAATCGCAAAAATCCTTACGTCTTAAAATTGCAAAAATCCTCAAGTCTTAAAACTGCAAAAATCCTCAGATCTTAAAATTGCAAAGATCTTCAAGTGTTAAAATTGCAAACGTCCTCAAGTCTTAAAATCGGAAAGATCCTTACGTCTTAAAATCGCAAACATCCTCAAGCCTTAAAATCGCAAAGATCCTCAAGTCTTAAAATTGCAAAAATCCTTACGCCTTAAAATCGCAAACATCCTCAACGTCTTAAAACCGCAAACATCCTTAAGTCTTAAAATTGCAAATTGCTTTTCATTTCTCCCAAAGCGGAGTCTTCTTTTTAGTCTCCCGGAAAATCGGGAAAAAAAGAAAAAAAAATCCCAACACTCGGTGCACCGGGTCTCCGCGCGGCGGGCCCCGGGAGCGCCCGCACAGCCGGGGGCGGGGGCGCCGCAGCGCTGACAGCGGGGACCCCCCCCCACTCCCGCGCCGCGCTCCGGCCGCGGCCCCGGCCCCCGCGCCCCACCCCCGGCCGCAGCCCCGGCCCCCGCCCCACCCCGGCGCACGCTCGCCCCCCGGGCGCCCGGCGCTCCCGCTTCCCCGGCGGCGCTCGGCCGCGGCGCGGAGGAGCCTCGGGCGCCCGCGCTCACCCCGAGTAGTTGTTCTCGCTCCCCACGTCGATGGTCTCGTCCATGTCGCTCTCGGAGGTCGTCTCCTCGCACGGGCGCTTCATCGCGGCGCGGGGCGCAGCGCCCTCCCGGCGGCCCCCGCCTCCTCCCTCCCGCCCGCTCCGGGCCCGGGCAGGCGCGGCTCCCGCGGCGGCGCGGTCGGCTCCTCGCGGCTCTTTCCCACGCCGCCGCCGCGCTCGGCCGCAAGAACCGGCGCCGGCCACGCCCCCCCCGCGCGGGCGGGGCCCCCCGCGCCCTCCCGCCCCGCCCACCCCGCCGGGTCCCGCCTCCCCGGAGCCGGCGTGGCCCGCGATTGGCTGCGGCCGGAGGGGGCGGGGCCGCGCTGGCCAATGCCCGCGGAGGGCCTCCTGCCGAGGCGTGGGAACGCAGCCGCGCAGCTCGGCTCCGGGAGCGGCGCGCGCGGGCGGGAGAGGCGGCGGCGAGCGTGCGCGCGGGGCCGAGGATGCCCCGGGGTCGCCGCCCTCCGCCGCCGCCCCCTGCGCCGTCTGACCGAGAAGTTCCCGTCCCGGGTTTAAAGCTTAACCCCGAGCGCGTGGCCGCGTGTGAGCGGGCGTGCAGCGACGCGGGGAGGCGCCGCGGCTGTGCCCCGTCTGCACCAAAGCTGCGGCGGCCTGACCCCGACGGTCACATTGGCCCTCGGCGGGGGGGCGGGGTTTAGAAAAAAAAAAAAAAAAAGCTTAAATCAAAATCGCTTTTCTCCCGGGCAGCTCCCGAGGCTGCTTCTGCGGCCAGATAAGGACGTGCGTTAGCCCCCCTCCCCCCGCAGGTCCTTAATTCACCGCCGGCCGTCGGCGGGTCGCAGCTCTGCAGCCCCGTGACGTTGCATTTGCTCCAAATCAGGTTTTTACGTCCCGCCCACAGGGCTGTGCGCAGGGGCCTCCGCGGGGTGGACGGTGAGCCAGCCGCGTCCGCGCCGGTGGCGCCAAACCCTAGACCCCGGGACGCAGGTATTTCAGGACGCAGTTTTAAAGGCGTTTTCTCCAGCGGCGAGCTCTCCGGGCTGGCCCCCGTGCGCGCCGCCGCCAGCGGCCTGGGTCCCGCGGCGCCCGGAGCGGGGCGCGCGCCGCCGAGCACGGGTTCGCGGCCCGCGTGCGGCGCGGCGGGCGGCGGGGACGGCGGGGGCGGCGGCACGAGGGCTTCCGACACGTGTCTTCCAGCGGCTCCGCCCGCGAGCTGCGGGGCTTGCAGGGGCCGCGGCGACGGCCGGAGCAGAGCGGAGCGGAGCTGCACGAGCGCGGCAGGCGGGGTGCGCTCGCCGGGGCCGGAGGCGCGGGCCGCCCGGGGTGGGGGGATGGAGGCCCCGGGGCGGGGGCGGGGGCGGAGGCGGAGGGAGCCTTGCTGCGCCGGGACACCTCCGCGCCTTCTCGGGCCAGAAGGGGCGTCTGTCACTCATCACAACCCTCCGCCACGGATGGATTCCTGATTTTCGAGGGATGTGCCCAGGGCGTCCCTTTGACACTCCCTGCTGTCGCCACACCAGGCCGGCGCGGGGCGGGGAGGGGGAGGAGGAGGAGAGGAAGGGATGCGGCGGGCAACCGCGGGGCCCCGGGGGTGGGGTGGGGGGGCAGGACTTGCAGCCGCCCTGCTAAGCCCTCATTAAAACAACAAAACCCCCTTCCCCACGAGCCCTCGGCTCTTTTGTGCGGTCCCCACCGCGGTGCCTGCAATGACCGTGTGAACAGAAACCCAAAACGTTGCATCCTGACTTCTGAAACTTAACCTCGGGCCCAGCGCACGGTCGGCGGGGGCCCCCGGCGGGCCCGCGTGGGCTGGGCCAGGTCAGCTCGGGACGCGGGGAAGGCGGGGGGCGGTGACCCCCCAGCTCGCCAGCCCGCCTGCCTGCCTGCCTCGGGGTGGGTGCCCAGCCCGCGTGGGTCTCCGGGTCTCGGCTCCCGGGCGCCCGACCCCCCCAGCTCTGGATCCTGCAGCCCCGGGTGCGCAGCCCTGGGTCGCACCTGCAGGGAGGACGTGCCAGCCGCCCGCCCGCTGGGGCCACAGGTGAACGCGCTGCACGGGCCAGGCGCGAGCTGGACCTTCACGACTTCCAAGTGAGGGCTGCACCTTTTTCTGAAAGTGAACGCCTTACAGGTGCACCTAACGTTTGCCACGCGAGCGAATAAACCCCGCGCTTCCAGACGCTGGAGGCAAAACCCGAGACCTTCACGGGGGGGGGGGGGGGGAATTATGAGTTCATTCTCACTGTATTAGTGCATCTGATTACTCTAATTGTGAAAGATTGCAGAGGGGGGAATGGTTTGCCGGCAATAAAGTAGCAACTGGTTATAATTTTTCCATATTTGTCTTCGGAGACTTAACTGCTGTAACGTGTTATAAAGAAAAATATAGCGGGGACGTTCGAAAGGCACACGCGGTTTTAATGTCGCTTAAAAATATTTTTTTAAGCGAAGAGGGTCATATTTTTAAAAGGCGTTTGGAGCAGTGCCGGCACATGGTAAGCGCCGTGTAAGTCCTTTAAATAAACAAGAATGCACAGGGCAAAAGACCTCGGTGTTTTGAACACCACCTAAAGTAATATGCTCACTTATCTGCAAAATACTTAATGGCAATTAGGCAGCGTGGGATTTTTCAATTAGGTCTTTTATTCCTCTCGAGGATTGCATCTCAGGATCCCCTGCTTAGGCGTCTGGTCTGATCTCTGTTGCCCTGAAAGTTAATTCTCGAGTCAGAGGAAGAAGCAGAGGGAGGAAACTCTTTAAACTGCCCCGGGTTGACTTAGAAACGGTTGTGGATGGTCCTGGGGATCCAGGGGGTTGGAGGGGGGTGGCCTATGGCGAGAGAAAGAAAAAGAGGTTGGGAGCGCAGCGGATCTCAAGCCTCAACGCCCTGCAGCGACATCCTTTTCAGCAAAAGTTGGTTGAAGGCTTACTAAGAGCTTGAGCAGAGGAAAAGACGTCCGGGCACAGAGCAAACCACGGCTCTTTCCTTTTCAAAGATGTGTATATCGAGATAATGAGACCGAAAGATAGGAGACACTTTCCTAGAAACGAAATGCCCTTCGGAGAGAGAGCTCAAGAGGAGCATCTAAAGGGAATGGAGGAGGAGGAGGAGGAGGAGGAGGAGGAGGAGGAGGAGGAGAATCTGCCCTCTTCCCGAAATTGCTCCTCCCGCCCATGTTTCGGGCTTCTGTGATTTAGCTCCCTTGAAGGGTGGGAGTGAGATGTCCAATGCCAAGATCTGGAAACATCAGACCCAGTGGCCTTGATCCCCTTCCCCAACTCTTCTACCCATTCAGTTTTGCAGTTGTTTAAATTACAATTTTATAGACCAGTGTTTCTGGGTTTGGGAGATCTTGACCTAGTTTTATATCGTCCCACAAAATTTGAGTTTTCTTGCACATATTGATGGAGTGATTACTTGGCTGTAATCCCAAAATTCTTCTTGCACCATTTAGAGAAGGAAACCGGGATTTAAAAAAAGAAAAGGAAAGGAGAGGAAAAGATCTTGGTCTGCTTTTCTCTTCATTAGAGTGCCCTACTGTTTCAAGATCAGTTGTCACACACTTTGCTAAGTGTGACCTCTCTGAATTCTTTGAGATGCTCCTTACGATTACTTAAAAAGTGTCTGCCATTCCCGTCTGCTTCTCTTAGAAACTCACCAAGGCATGACAGCACTTAAAAAAAAAAAAAGGGTTAACTTGGTTCTCAGTGAGGTTATGGCAGCTCTGCTACGTAAAGACTGTGTTAGTCTGAGAAGCCTAACTCACATGGTTCGTATTGAGAAGTCCAATGTTGGCCTCTCTGAAATATATATTAAAATACTTAACAAGCTTTCTCTGCAAAGGGAAGACAAACAGGTTGCTCTGAGAAGTGGTAGTCTATTCACAGTTGCTGGGGCAGGTGACAAGCACTGGGTCTGCAGGCAGCTTTGTTGGGCTGCGCTCCGTGACTGCAAGGCTGTTGCGAGCTGGCAATGCTTTAAAGTGTGTGCAGAAGCGACACCCTGAGAGTGGAGGCCTCGAGCAAGATCCTTGTGAATTTTAATACCTTTCTCAGCATCAGGCTGCCAGAAGGCAGGCAAACCTAGCGTCATGTGGGACAGGGCACGGACCCTACTGGCTTACTTAGCAAGCCAGTAAAGTAACACAAAGCAGAAAGCAAAAGCAAGCGCAGGCCCACCAACCTTGAAGTCCTCTATAGCAGGGGACTGCTCTACCAGCTAACAGTCACTCTTGCCTGCTCACATAAGATGCATCATCTTTCTTGGCTTACCCAATAGGTGCAACTTTTTTGTGACATCAATAACTCCGAGGTAGAAACTCTTAGACCCAAAGCCCCCTCTCTTGGAAGTTAGGAATGTTTCCATCGATCTCTGTTATTACGGGGGCCATTGATTTAAAAGCTTTTATGTCATGAATGGTGTTATTAGTTCTTTGCACAGGCCTGAGAAGGAAAGCTGCTCCTATTGCTGGACCCTTGAGGAGAAGGTTGTAGAATTAAGTTACTAGTATCCCATACCCCTGTCAGCAACAGTCGAAAGATAGCCACACTCATTCTATCAACTTCTTTGTGACGGTTGAATTGATGTTGGTGGGCTTTTCTTTCAAGTAAATTCTTTTTTCTGGTTTCTTAAAGTTGGTTTGACGGAAAGTTTGTTCCCTTCCCACCCCCCACCCTACCCCCACCCCGTCTTTAAGGGTACAGGTAGATATATTCACTTTTCTTAAGAAAATAATCTTTTAACTCACTACATCTCCATCCTCTAGAGTAGTGCCTGATGGGTGGTGGGTGCACAGTAATGGTTTGAAATGAAATTCTTTTCGAAATTAGTGAGCTTCCTGCTTCTTTCCATATATATGGAATTTAAATACATTGACATAATAAAATAGAAATAGACAACCATGAACTTAAAAACTAGGAAAATGAGGCACCTGGGTGGCTCAGAGGTTGGGGGCCTGCCTTCGGGTCAGGGTTGATCTGGAGGTCCTGGGATCCAGTCCCACATTGGGCTTCCTACAGGGAGCCTACTTCTCCCTCTGCCTGTGTCTCTGCCTCTCTCTGTGTCTCTCATGAATAAATAAATAAAATCTTTAAACAAACAAACTAGAAAAGCATTTACTGTTAATGAAACCTTAGTTTAGCACTGAGCTTCCTGGCAGCCAAGTCAGAAAGAGAAACAGTGAGTTTTCTAATTCTTGTAACCAGAAAAGAGGAAGCACATCTGTTTTTTCAAAAAAGGAAAACTAGCCAGTAGCTACATGACTGGCTTTAAAATTATTTTATTTAAAATTTTTTTATTTAAAATTTTTTAAAATTATTTTATTTAAAATTTTGTTATTTTCTGTGTCTAAAATTCTCTTCCAAGTATCTGTGTTAATTATAACATGAACAATAGCATTGATACTATGTGTGAAGACAGTAGTTTATCTGCTAATAGCTGAATAAGCCATCTACTAGGCTCTCAAGATTAATTAATTGACATAAATAGGACCAGTGTCTCAAAGAGTTACAAAAAGCTGGGTTCTCCATAGGAAAGTTTCTGCTTCCAGTTTTAGGGGAAAAAAAATCATCAAAGATTCCTGGATCTGGTTGATTGGCATTATTTGATGAAAGTGAAAGAGAGAAACACTACAGGTTTCTGAAATATCAAATGCCGTGGAAAAATTTAAGAGTAAAATTATTTTCCTCTAGAATGCAAATGAACATCTATATTTTCTTGACACTTTTCATTGGAAATTTTATTAGATGTGTGCACATTTATGCTGTTATCTGCTTATTTTAAAATCAATAGATGACTTTTTTATGGGGAAGGGAACTCTCCTAGATTGGAAATAAGAAGTTGCTAATTATAGATTTTCTGTGGAAAAAAATAAAAGGCTATTTTTGGATCTTCATGCTTCGCAAACCTATTGAAGTGCATACTTTAGGAGAAACATAGAAAAACATAGCCAGGTCCCCACCCCCCCTCGAGACTGCTGTTGGTTCTAGCAGATTAGAATTTAACTAACTCTGGGTAACTATTGATTGAAAGACAAAGCACAAAAGTTTGAAATTTTTTCTGCCTTTAGCCTTCAAAATAATGTAATCGTGTATCATGGGCATTGAGATAGAGAAACTTTTTTAAAGATAGATTTTGGTCTTAAGTAATAGCTCATTCCATTGCTAGGAAATAAGTACTTAAAAAAAAAAAAAACAGTTCTCTTCAGAACTGCAAAATTCATCAAGGCAATGCAACCTCTTTGAAAACAAAATGTCATGGGGGACCCCTGGGTGGCTCAGTGGTTGAGCGTCTGCCTTCGGCTCAGGGCGTGATCCCAAGGTCCTGGGATCGAGTCCCGCATAGGGCTCCCTGCAGGGAGCCCGCTTCTCCCTCTGCCTGTGTTTCTGTCTCTCTCTCTCTGTGTGTCTCTCATGAATAAATAAAATCTTTAAAAAAAGAAAGAAAAGAAAATGTCATGACTCTTAGCAGAGAGCAAGCATGCTCAGCTGCAGGATGGAGAAGGGCTGCATGCTGTGCCTTAAATATGCAATAAAGGTGTTTCCATAGCACTTTTAACCTGAGAATCCTAGAGCATTATTGAATCATGCATGAATCAAAACTCACTGCGTTGTAGGATTTTCTTGTCAAGGCTGGCTATCAGGATTTTGGTAGAATAGTCTCAACAGGAACATTAATAAAGTTTGAAAATAGATTAAGATATGAATAGCAAATAGAAAACCCATACAAATGTTGTTTATGGGCACTTCAGTGTATATCCATCTATAAGGAGATAGAAGTGTCTGCATACAGAAAGATATAAAAAGCACAAAATAACTAAAAGTGTTTTTGTTGATATGACCTGATTGTTAGTATATGAGAGGCTGTGGTAATATCCAGCACAGACCAGTAGTTCAAGCCAAGGGAAATGCTGCATTGTGTAATAAAGCCACCATTTGTAAAATGGAATTTGCAAATTTTATATGTTTTGTATTTTCTCTATTGCTGAAAATTGCATTCATTGTATTTATTTTATACCTTATCTTTTGTGTATTCTAACATCTACATTTTTGAATCAGTTTCTTCATGCAATTTTTAAAATGTACACCCTTGGAAAAGCAGACTTTAGTATTTTTTATCTCCTGGTGCCAGGGGGATAAGATTATTATATTAAAGGGTTGGGAGAATGATTCTCTCTGGTGTTCAGGTGAAACACATGAAAAATCCTGTTCTGTGTGTATGAACCCATGAAATATCGATAAATTATGTATTTGTTTGCAAAGATTCTAGTTGGGATAACAAAGGTGTGAGCAAAATTTAAAATTGAAAAATTCCAACGATACCTTAATGTTTTTTGTGTGAATTGGGAAAAAGGAATGTCCACACTTTGATTTTAACAATGAAATACTGTTCTCTTTCCAAAATGTAGTATGAGAACTACTAGGCTGGGAACCTCACAGTAGGGGCTAAATAAACAGAACTGTGGGGGGAAGTGATCTAAAAATGAAACCAAAGAGGGTATGAACAGAGATCTCTAACAGAATTGTTAGTTTGTATACTTGGAAGTAATAAGACTCACTCATTCATCATGCCTGATTTTTCGGACTGTGCCTCTCTTAAATTTATTCTCATTTCCAGGCCACTGAAGTATTAAATACCTACTTCGAGCAGCGCTCCCTGGTAAGCAGCGTGGGCAACACCTGGTGAATAAGACCCAATTCTCTCACCCTCAGGACGTAACAGGAGATATAATATAGGAGTCTAAACACAAAGAACTATTACACAAGATGGGATTTACTCAAGACCAAAGTAAAAGGAAAACTGCATGCTAGGGGCATAAAGTGAAAAATTCATTTTTAGAGGGTGATTTCATCAGTGGCAGTTCCAAAATTTATATGTTGGATTGGGGACAGCAATCCTGTTGAAGGGTGGAGGCGACCCAAGGATTTTTGTCAAGTTTCACTTATATAATAATCACAGTTTTCATTTAGACATTATGTTTATTGGGGTGTATGTACTGCCATCAGATATTATGAGGTGGGTTGTCTAACCCCTTATCCATTCTTTGTTGCAATCGTAGGATTAAGAGAAAAAGTGGCATTTGAGCAGAGCATTAAAAGGTCTCTGGAATAGCTTCGATTCTCAACACACTTTCTTGGAGAGAGACCAGCATTTGCAAGGATACACGGAGGCTGAAGATGCAGGCCATTCTTGGGGGGAGAAGTGATCCTTAGCTGGAGTGAAGGATCTGGAGCAAAGGTGTGTAAAAGGGAGAGAGTTGTCTGGGGGAAATGAATTCGGTTCCAGCCAAATCAAATCATGGGGAAGCTCGTCTGCCAACCTGGGTGTCGTCTTGAACTCATTTGCAAGTTACTGGAGGTTTTGAAGATAAATGACATCTTCAGAGCTGTAATTCATTAGATTGGTCCAATCACATTTCTTCCTTGTTTTGTCATCACTAACTTGAAAGCACTGTAGTGGAAGAAAAATGCCAGGAAAATGTGTGTTTCTAAATGGAATTTTTGATACTCTTTGTTTCTCTGCACAATTTAGCCACTGGAAGAGAATTGTCCGGATGGGTAACTTCGCCTTTGGGAAACTCATAGTATTTAATTACGTTTCTTGGGTTTATTTAATATAACCCAATTTAGATGAAAGGGCATGTTCACTGTCTATTTTGTGGAGAATCCGTAGAATTATGCCAAGGCTTGCACATTAGCGTTTACAGATTTGTTTAGAAATCTGCCGTGCCATTATTAAAATCAGCACATGGTTATACTCTCAAGGATTAAGAGAACTTCCTAAAAGTGAAGTTTTTGGCTTCATTGACTTCCTAGTAACCTATGGTACACAGACGATGCAAGCTATCTTAGGTTTACCCATACTAGGTACTTGGCAGTGAAAGGCAGAGTCCTGATTCTTTCCTGCTAGTTTCTTGCTGAAAGAGAAACATAAATTACAGTTACTTTTCCATAGGGTGCATAAATATTTAAGGATGTTACAATTAAGGCATCCTTTAACTGTTTTTGGACTCATAGAGACACATTCTTCCCTGAAAGGCCTTGTCAAAGTGAAAGTAACGTGCATTTAAAGGGTGAATATTCAAAACAACCAAAAAAAGAGTGAATAGTCATTCAATAAAGAACAGTAATATTTAAGAAGGAAATGCAAGACAGCCTTCCAATAGAGATTTTTCTTTCAGTCACTGCATTGCAGGTTAAGCATAAAACAAAGCTCCTGTTGGTGAGCAAAGGTTACCAAAGTGTAGTTCTTATCAAATCACAGTGGAGAACTTGCAGTGCTGGGATCTGGCATTGGACGTTACATCCAGCTTCAATCCATTGATCAATCATCTAGTGAGCTCTTTAGAGAATTCAAAGGCACTGTAACATGTGATTTTTTTTGGGGGGGGGGGGAGGACTTACTATCCAGAGACTACATTAATGATAGCTGCCATTCATCAAGTACTTAGTTTGTGTCAGTTAGCTAACAAAGTACGATGTGGATTCATTTATTTAATCCTCACTGGAAGTCCTTGAAGTAAGACAATCATTATCTTTATTTTACTGGTGAGAAATCAGACCCAGTGAGGTGAAAGAACTGCCCAAGGTTTTATGGGTATTAAGTGTTAGAGTCAGATTTGACTCAGGAAATCCAAAAATGGGCCAGTGCTCTTACCCATTACTGGATATTGCCTTCAAAAAGGATGCATGTGCCAACAGGTAGAAGCAATGCACAGTTTGAGAAAGAAGTTGTTTCCCAAAGACCATTTAAAAGTGTGTTGTTCGGAAGGCCAAATCTCACAGCCACTATGTGATACCTGGGTTGGTGTATTGGTTTTGGTTTGGTTTGGTTGTGTGTGTCTGTGTGTGTGTGTGTAAATGTGATTGGTTGGTTGGTTGGTTGGTTTTTCAAAAAGCCTAAAGACTCCACAACATTTGCTTTGACGTGGATGGAACTGCAGGGTATGATGCTGAGTGAAGTAAATTAATCGGAAAAGAACAATCATATGGTGTCACTCATATGGGGAATATAAGAACTAGTGAGAGGGACTATTAGGGAAGGAGGGGAACTGAGTGGGAAAAATTAGAGAGGGAGACAAACCACGAGAGACTCCTAACTCTGGGAAACAAACACAGGGTTGTAGAAGGGGAGGTGGGCAGGGGGTTGGGGTACCTGGGTGATGGGCACTGAGGGAGGCACGTGATGGGATGAGCACTGGGTGTTATACTGTAAGTTGGCAAATTGAATTTAAATAACAAAATCAAATACATTCTAAAAGGAAAGACTCCATGACAGGAATGCTTGTGGTTAAGAATATAAGCTTTGGCTTCAGACACCAGTGGGGCCATTTCCAACTCTGTCGCTAGCTAGCCACAAGGCCTCAAGCACAGTCCTTTTCCTGAAGCTAGGACCTCAGGGGTTAATGATACCTAATAAAAGAGTAAGGAAGAAATGAAATAATGAGTGTCAAGTGCATAGTAATATGCTCAACACATGAAAAGAGAGATTTTATAGCTAATTAACTAATTTTGGGTCCTGAGAACAGGGGACCACTTTGCTGTTAACTTTTGTTTCTTTATTGAAATTGAAAGCATGTCTTTTGCTTTTATATTATGGTAGCAATACATGATTATTGCAGAAAAATTAGTAAACAAAGTTAGCAGTTACATTTAAATTGCCATTTAACCTGATAACCAGACAATCACCATTAGTGATGAGGATGATTATCCTTCCAATTTTGTATTGTTTTCATTTCACAAAATATGAAATCATTTTGCCTAATACTATTTGGCAAACTGCTTTTTAAACCTAAATTGGTATACTGAAAATTTCATTAAATAGTCTATAACATCATTTTTTTTTTTCTGATAGTAATCTTTGGTATGGATGTGTTATAAATTGACTTAACTGTTTCTTATTGGGCATTTAAATGTATGCAATTTTTTTCTATTATGAACAATGCTGAAATTTAGAAAAACCCTGTAGGTAAAAAAAAAAAAAGTGCACGTTTTAATTATTTTTAGTCTAAATTATAAGGAATAGAATCAAGTGACTGAAGAGTATTCACATTGTAAACACTTTTGATATTTCCTGCCAAATTACCTTTAATAACAGTTGGACCAATTTACATCTCTGCCAGCAGGGTATAAGAATATTTATTTTTCTGAATCATCACCAACACTAGATAGTTCAGTAGTTGCCAGCCTGATGGATAAGATAGTATCTATCATTTTAATTTTAGGGGATTTTTTATTATTAATGATGTTAGAATTTTTTTTTCATGATCTTATTGGCTATTTGTAATTTTTGTGACTGTTAATATACTTAATTTTTCTCTTGAGGTAGTTATCTTTTTTTTTATAAAACATTTAATTTAGGATCCCTGGGTGGCGCAGCGGTTTGGCGCCTGCCTTTGGCCCAGGGCGCGATCCTGGAGACCCGGGATCGAATCCCACATCAGGCTCCCGGTGCATGGAGCCTGCTTCTCCCTCTGCCTGTGTCTCTGCCTCTCTCTCTTTCTCTCTGTATGACTATCATAAATAAATAAAATAAAAAAAAATTAAAAAAAAAAAAACATTTAATTTATTGGTCTTTTTAGGGGTATTTGATGTATCTCCAGTGTATTACAACTGAGCCATTAATCTTGTTGCTTTATCAACATTAACGGGTTCATTTTCATGACACTGCTGAGGAATCAGCTGTTTCTGCAGAGGTTCAAGGGAAAAGGCCTTTTGAGAAATTTGCAAATTCCTTTTGTATATCTACAAAAGCTTTATTCACTCTGTTAACTTCTTCGTCATTTACAACGTTTATCTTCTTAAGATTAGTGGTAACTGGTTTTGCTTTGTTTTTAGACTTAAAGTTTTTTTTGGCTGGCTATATGAAATACACTCCTGGACTTCTCTCCTCTTAGTTTGTTCTTGGCCATTGTCTTCAATACCCTCATGCAGCAGCTCACGACCCAGGCAGCGCCATCTACACGCACAGGCTATCTTTTTTACTATTGAGTTAAATCTGCTAAATATAAGGACACCTGGGTGGATCAGTGGTTGAGCATCTGCCTTTGGCTCAGGTCATGATCCTAGGGTCCTGAGTCCTGGGTCCTGGGTCCTGGGTCCTGGGTCCTGGGATCGAGTCCCACATCGTGCTCCCCGCATGGAGCCTACTTCTCCCTCTGCCTGTGTCTCTGCCTCTCTCTCTGTGCCTCTCATGAATAAATAAATAAAATATTTTATAAAGCTGATTATAAACCAAAGCACTTAATGTTTGTCTCATATATTATAAATATATGTATATATTTATTTCAATTTCTCATTTTCTCTTTGATGTTTATGTATAGAGATTTTTTTCAAGTTTATTAGTATTCAATGTTTTTTTTTTTCCTACTTATAAACAATCTTTATTCAATCTAGAATTTACTTTGGGATATTTTTTATACAGGAATGAATTTTAGTTCACTCAGCAAACATTAACTGCAGGCCGACAGTGTACTAGGTATCATGCTTTTGCTTGGAAAGTCCTTGGTGCACAATGTAGACAGAATTCCTGCCGTCAGGAGGGAACTCATCCTTTAAATGGCTCTTTAGTTGTCTCAGAATAGACTACTGATGCTCGTACTTTACCTTTTTATTGACTTAAATTCCCTCTTTGCTGCTACCAAATCCATGTGTATAATCAGGTCTGCTTATAGACTTTCTATTTGATACCATGTACTTGTTTCTCTGTTTCTGTGCCAGGAGCTCACTGTTTTAATTATTGTAATTTTAAAACAATGTATTTTAATTAATAGTAAGACAAGGACTAATTTCATTCCTCTTGGTTTTTTTCTTTAATTTCTTTCTTTCTTTCTTTCTTTCTTTCTTTCTTTCTTTCTTTCTTCTTTTTTTTACTGTTTTTTTTTCCATTGTGGTATAATATGTATGACGTAAAACAAAATCTTCCATTTTAAGCATTTTAAATGTACAATTCAGTGGCATTAATTATAGATACAATATTGTGTGACCATCACCACCATCTCTAAAATTTTTCATCACCTCAAACAGAATCTCCATGCCTATTAAATAGTTAGCTTCCTATAATTCCCTTCTCCTAGCCCCCTGTAACTTCTAATCTACTTCGTTTCTCAATAAATTTACCTTTTCTAGATAATTTTATGTAAGTGGAATCATAATATTTGTGCTTTTATGTCTGGCTTATTTTACTTTGCATAATGTTTTATCTTGCATAATGATAAAACATTATGCAAAGTGAACTACAACTATACTATGTTGTAGTATGTGTCATAACTTCATGCTGTCTTAGGGCTGAATAATTAGTCCATTGTACATAATACTGCATTTTGTGTATCCATTCAGCCCTTCTATTTATATAGTTGGTAGAGAGCATTTGACTCTTGATCTCAGAGTTATAAGTTCTAGGCCTATTTAAATTTTTCTATTAAAAACTTTTTAAAAAATTATTTATTTGAGAGAGAGAGACAGAGTGCATGAGAGAGCATGAGTGGGGGAGAGGCAGGGAGAAGCCGATTCCCTGCTGGCTCGAACCCAGGACCCTGGGATTGGGATCATGACCTGAGCCAAAGGCAGACACTTAACCAACTGAGCCACTGAGGTCTCCCTAGAGATTACTTTATTTTATTTCTTTATTTTTAAAAAGATTTTATTTAGTTATTCATGAGAGATACAGACAGAGACAGAGGGAGAAGGAAGCCCCTCACGAGGAACCCGATGTGGGACTCGATCCTGGGATTCCAGGATCACGCCCGGAGCCGAAGGTAGACACTCAACCACTGAGCCACCCAGGCGTCCCCAGAGATTACTTTAAAAACAAAGACTTATACTTCTGGAAGAACTTTAATCATTTTGTCAAGTGCATCCTCTACTGTCTTCTTAACAGGCTCTCATATGCCTTTCTATCTATGTTTCAGTCCATTATTCCTATCTCCCTAAGTTACGAGTCCTGAGTGCCTTCAAAATGGCCCAAGCCCAGCATTGTACCTTGATCCTTCAACCTTTCCTTCCCTAAAGCTGTTCCATGCAGTAAAATTAGTTACTTCCATCTTCATTCTCCTAATAAGAATGGAGAGTTCCTTGGTGTAATTGATCTCATAGAGGTATTGGGAAAACAGTCTGAATCATCTGTCCCTAAGTTATGAATGTTGGATGGCTCCTAGCCCTCTTCGTAGGAATGGGTATTTTAGGAAGAGGACATTTGAGAACTTAAATGATTTGCTATATTTTTTCAAATTCCAAAATATATCAAAGTCTTTTTTCAAATTTCAGTCTATAGAGGAATAATGCATTTCTGAGTTGAGGGCCAGCTCCTGAGTCTGTCTGTCCATCCAAGCTGTCCAAAAACATTTCTGTTTTGTCATATGTTATTTCTGTTTTCATTGATGGACCCATTCATTTTCCTTCCTTTTGGAGTTCCTACCATAGTAATGACATAACTGAGCCCATTAATGGTGAAAATGTTGGAAGTAGTTTGTGTGTCTGATTGGCAAGGGTAGGTATAAATCAGGTACAATTTTAAGATAGAGACTTAATGTAAATAATCAAATGCTGTGCTGTGGATACCAACCCACAGATCAGGGATGGAAAAGAGAAATGAGGCTGGCATGTTATGAGACAGCTTCATGGTTGTTTAAGAATAATATATTTGAAAAAGTTCTGTTTCTTCTATTCTTTGCAGAGGTATGGACAAGCTCCTAGAAGAAGCTGCAGTTGACCCTTGAACAACATGGGTTTTAGCAGCGCAGATCCACTTATGTGTGGATTTTTAAAATAAATATGATACAGTACTGCAAATGCATTTTCTCTTTCTTATGATTTCTGTAATGTTTTCTTTTCTCTAGCTTCCTTCATTGTAAGAATATTATATATAACACATATACAAAATTTGTGTTAATTGACAGTTATTGGTAAGGCTTCTGGTCAACATTAGGCTACTAGTAGTTACATTTTTAGGGAGTCAGAAGTTGTATGCAAATTTTTGACTATGTGGGGGATGGCACCCCTAACACCTGTGTTGTTCGAGGGTCAACTGTATTGGATTGGTGGTATTTATTCTTCCACTGTTGTATGTATAATGTATAAAGAGCAATGACTTTGGAATCATGCAGACTTAAATTCTTGGCTCTGTCACGTAGTGGCCTGTGTTATCTTAGCCATATTAATTTTTCTTGTATGACTTAGTTTCCCCAACTGTAAAGTCTACATTACTGAGTTGTTTTAAAGATCAACTAAGGTAAATAGCATGAAACCTCCTAGAAATATATAGTCCATTGTTTATATTTTCAGTGAAGGTCAATTTCCTTTTCCTTCCTTCCCTAAATAACAATAAAAATAGTCGGTATAGGGAAAAGCAGTTGTAACACTGAATGTCAACCCTTCTTGGTTAATGGCTGAATAAAGACAATGTCTTACTTTTCCAAAATGCCTCAATTTTCCTACATGTAGCTTTCATTTCACGCTTTGTTAAATTATGGTGCTTGCAAAGCTCCTTGAACTTCACCAGTACAAAGCACACTGTAAGCAGGATGGAATTAACATTATCCCTGGTCTGTAAAGTATGGTACCTGCATTCTTAGTGATTGACAGGATACATGTGTATACTGTTGATGTCGCCAAGGGACATATTCTCGTCTGAGTCCTGCAGCAGTGTTTTGCCACCTGTAACTGTGCTGAATAAAAGTGGTCCCATCTATCATTTCTGTAGCTTTTCCTCATAGAAGCAGTCTTGATAAGGATAAGAAACCCAGGACATCACAGCATCAACAATCCTTTCCTCTTCAAAGGCATCTTTCAGACAAGGCTCTAACAGTCCCTTACAAACATTAATTATATAAATCTTATACACTATTGCTTTGTGGGAGGTGAAGTATTTAGTAAAAATGCTCATCTGAACAGAGGTTGTCTGTGTGGGGGCAGGATGAAAATATGAAAAGTGGGAAGTGGGTGCTCAGCATGCATTCATTGCTGATACAAGGTCAACTGTGTGCTTGGCTAGTCCTGTGCACACTTCTGCTAGGTTTTCAACTAATGTAGAAAATACAGGCTATTCTTTGTTAGAAATTTGTGAGTAGTATGAACTACTTGAATACCAAAGAAGTTAACTCTTAAGATTAACTGTGCATACTGCATACCCAATGGCATCCTGAGGTCATATGATGAAGGAGCAACTTCAGGTTGAGCTCAAATTGAGTCAGGATGGCTCAGTCTGACTCCTATAGGGAATTAAATGGTAAATAAGAGATTTGGGAGTCCTTCTTCAGAGTATCTTACTGGTAGAGAAAGAATTACTGGAGAAGTGAGGTTTAAATTTAATAACAATAATGTGTAGGATCTGTATAATTCATGCATACATGTTAGTGTCTACACTTTTTGTTTGTTATTGTTTTATTTTTTGATCATTGTTCCTAATCTGGGGTCCTTCTATCACCAGTGACTCTCAATAAGTAATCATGAATATTTGTTTGGAAAAAAAAGTCATTATTTTAAAAGCCAATAGAGATCACATACATATTATTTATTTTAATCTTTAATAATACTTTTTAGACAACAGAATCATATACTTATTTATATCATGAAGATACTGAATAGACTAATAAATAGGTCAATTGTTTTCAAAGTTTCAGTAGTTCACCTGTCTTCTGAGTTTCATTGTTTACCTTTTAAGGTTTCTTATAATTTATGTGTTTTTGATTAATCTTTAAAATGGAAAAACAGATGAATAGTGTTGTTTGTTTGATAGGTATTGGGTTTTTTTGTGTGTTTATTTTTGTTTTGTTTTTTTGCAATGTAGAAAGATATCAAAGAGATCCTTGGTGCCCAGAATCTAGCACAGCACCTGATATACATTAAATAATAAATTGTTTGCTAAATGAATCAAAACTCTTACCATAAACCATTTTCCTTGGTTGAAATCTTTGCTAGTTTGATTGTCTGTTTCTGATACACTCATTTCTATATTTTATAAATATAATTTAAAATAGAAGGATTATTTTCTCTGATGAAAATCTTATGCTTGCCCATGGTGATACTTGTTCAGAAAACACAAGAGCTACTGTGACACTTTATAAGAACTACCCGGAGTGAACATTCATTATCTTCCCAGTACCTATTACCCCTTGCCCTCCTAAGTTGCAATACTCAGATTTTCCTTGGAAGAGCCATCCCTCATCACTGTGTAGTAGCCATTAGGCCATTAGCTGAGGTGAGACTGAACTGACTCCAGTCCAGGGGTGGACCCTAAATTGGGATAGACCAACCAGTCCGAACATTCCCCTTCTGCTTGCTGTGGGCTGGTGCACATGCACAGTCCCCAGGCAGAGTGATGCGTAAGCTCAGTCAGGGAGCTTATTGAGAGGTGAGAACACGCGAAACCCTCCTTCCTGGAAGACTGTTTTGGAATCCTGAAGGAAGCCTGAAGATGACATTACAGAGAAGGGTAAAACCAGGGAAATTGTAGAAAAACATAGCCATGTCTCTGACTGAACTATACCTTAAGCCAGTCCTTGCACTGAACCTGTTTTATGAGCCATTAGGTCCCTTTTGTTTTTAAACCAGCTTGCATGTGGTTGCCTGTCCTTTGCAAGGGGAAGAAACCTTTAATGGTTATATAGTCTTATCCTAATCATATTCTTCTATGGGAAAATTTTTCTAAAATATTAGATTCTCCACAACATATTTTGATTAAGTTTTCGCTTTTAGAGACAGGCACAACCAATTCCCAAAGCACAAAAGTTTCCTCAGCCTAGAATACAAAGATAGATTTATGTATTTTAGATAATAAACCTACTAGCAAAATGGGTCGAAGTTTCTAAGAAACTTTTCTCACGAGTACCCAAGATATTAGGGGTTTTCTTATGGCACAATCAATTCATCTATCTTCATGCACACCTGACATCAATCATTATACCTTTTGGGTACTGTTCACTAGAAAAAAAACCCCTATTTTGAAGGAAGTTAGAAAACAAGCTGTTGTTAACAAAAAGTCCATTTAAGTAACCTTTGCCGAGTTGATGTTTTTTTCATGCCAACGAGTATTTTTGCTTTATATTCAGTCTTGGTTTCTGTCATTGTTCATTTCAAAAACTCCCCAAGTCAGACTTTCCATGAAGAGTCATCCAGAACAGAATATATTTGGAATTCTGCTTCTCATGACCTAGTTGTATCACAAGAGGGATCAAAGAGGTTTTGTTCTGTTTCTATAATCAGCCATTTCTTTGAGAGGGCAGAGTCATAAGAGTTTGAATTATGCTTAGAAATGCATACAAGGCAAGCAGCTACATGGCATTTTAATTACCTCCCTCCACTCCAATGAAAAACAACACCAGGCACAAACAGATGTCTCAGGTTAAATTCAGTTGATTCTCCTAACGTAGCAAATAATTGGACTGTTTCCTTTCTCCCCAGGCTTTTTCTTTTCTTTTTTCCCCCCCTTATTTTAGCCTGTTTGCTCTCCTAGTTGTTCCTTTTTTATTTCTGAAGCATTCACCTTTTGCTAATGTTAAGAAAATTCCTACTGGACAAATTCTTCTCCGTGCTAGACTCTACATGACATAGTATTAATATTCACAAAGGGAACAGATGGCTGCCTTTGGCATCCACCAATTATAGTAGTACCTTGCTTAGTCTGAATTGACTAATTAAAATCCTCAATTAACTAGAATGGAAAATTCAGCATGTACAACCCCTATGGTGACCTCATGTTATAGCAAGTTTGCAAATGAGTGTTTAGAATTCTTTCCCTGCCCTTTGAGGGGACAAAAACAAAAGGCAAGGAAACAGACTCATCTAAGGGATTTATGAAAACTCTGAAAAAAACTCAAACCCTGATATCCATTGTTTGCCCTGGCATCAGTATAATCTAACCAAAGTTCCCATATTTTTTCAACATCTACATCTATAATTTTGTTCTTTTCAATCATCATTGGAATTTAGATTAATCAATATTTTAAGATTTTTCTTTTTTGTATTCAATTTGATGAGCATTTACTGAACCTCCAAGGTACTCAAAAAACTATGCTGTTAAGGCCAAAAAAAAAAAAAAAGTTCTCCGATTACCATTGCTGCCTAAGAAATCAACCCAAATTCATGGCTTAAAATAATAGCAGTTATTTTATTATGCTCACAGATTCTGTGGGTCAGGAATTCAGGAAGGCCTCAGATGGGTAATTATGGCATTGCATATCTCTTGTAGTTGCCCTAAGGTAGAGGTCAGTGCTGGGAGAGCAGGGAGCTGGAGGAACTGAGGACTTTATCTTCCTTCAAGGAGCTTCAGGACGTATCCATGGGGTGTCTCCAAGTGGCTAGGTTGGACTTCCTTCAGCATGATGGCCTCATGACAGAGTTGCTTACACGGCAGCTCAGAGCAAATGTTCTGGCTAACAGGGTAGAAGCTAATCACCTTTTATGACCTAGCCCTTCAAATCATGCTGTGTCTTTGCTTCTGCATTCTGTTGATTACGAGTGCGTTCCCAGTCCTTCCAAATTCAAGAGGAAGAGAATTAGATTTTGTATCTCATTGAGGGAGTGGTAAGTTTCTGGAAAAGCAGGTGGGACTGAGAATGTGGTCATCTTTGAAAGATACAATTTACCATAATGAGTGAGATATAATATCTTTGACAAAGAAGCCCATAATCTAGTGGCTGAGCCCGTGATTCTCAAAGTATGCATTGAGGTACCCCAGGTATCTGTACCAAATTCACAGGTAGCTACAGGATACTTTACATTTTGGGGGGAAACAATATGACGTCTGTCAGACACTACGTCAATTATTACTAGTAGGTTGTTTGGACCTAATTACTTAATAAGTGGAACGGTTAGACATTTCTTGTGTCCTACTTATGTTATGAAAAAACTTACGGAGACAGAGAAAGTTTAAGAATCTCTGGGATACAAACAAGACATAGACATTCAACCTCAGTCTTAGCAGGCCATAACTGACATCTGTAGGGTCCAGGACATGAATACAAATGGGACTACTAGTTTGCTCCTTTCTTTTCCCATTACAGCTCCTACCTTTGTGGGATGGACGTGCATGTGTGTGGACACACCAGCTTTATACCCAGGCTCTGTGCATTCTTTTCCCCACTGCAATAGCAGCTGCTCCTTGGCCATTAGAGTGAGTATCCCACAGGTTAGTTAGCCCTCTGGAGGAAGGGCCAGTGGAAGACACCCTCACGGAAGTAGGATCTTGGTTTAAGCTAGGAATTCTGGAGTCCTACAAACCCCAGACATGATCTAGGAAAGGAGACCAGGGTTCTGGATAAGCACGCCTCTTTTGCCTCACAGACCCTTAGCCCATTTGGAGGGGAGGGGCTGGAGGGCCTTCTAAAATACAATAAAATACAGGGCCTTCTAAATCTAAGAGAGGTACTGAGATTTGGCACAGAACCCAGCATATAATTGTCCTCAAGTTATACTTGATGGATAAATTAATCCAGTATGGATTCTGATAAGTATGATGACAGAATAAATACTGGCTGCTATGAAAATTGAAACAAAGAACAATTAGTTCTAACTAGGTATCTTGGGAAGGCTTCTGTGCATGTTACCTTCAAGGATGAGGGAGAGAAGAAGTAGAGAGAAGTGGGACGGGAACTCAGTAAAATGCAGTGATTAGGGAAGCTGCTAGAGGCAAGCATCAAAAGAAAATCTAAAACTACGCTGCCCACTATAAACTCCGTGAATCTGAATTTAATAGCTCTCTGAAGCATACACACAGGAGCCCTCTTTCAAAAAAAGAATATGAAATTAGATACAAAATGATTGCACAGATTATACATTTATAAAAGTTCACAAAGCCACAAATACCAAACAAACATCTAAAAAGAATAAGGATGCCTGGCTGGTTCAGTCAGAACATGTGACTCTTGATCTTGGGGTTGTGAGTTCAAGCCCCATGTTGGGTGTAGAAATTACTTAAATAAATAAAAACTAAGAAAAAAAAAAAAAGCCCAGGAAGAGCTATTTTAAATTACTTAGCTGTCCGCCACACCTCTATAATACTTAAAATATTGTTTTGGTTGTACAGTCTGCTTATTTTTTATTGCTTCTTTATTAAATATCAATGTTCTATTCTGTAGACAGAACAGAAAGACAATTTGATCTAGTGCTGATTGAATATTTAAATTTTTTTATAGTTCATAAAATGTTAACACCATCATTATTAGTAATGACATGTAAGCTGCAGTCAACTATTGTCAACTGGGGTAACCTCTGTCCTCCTGTTGAACTGTTACAGACCTGCTTTATTTTTAATATAGTTACAAGTTTCTTCCCTTCAAACCTGCAATTCTGAAATACTATGTTTCACACAGCTATCATAAACTCTGAAAAAACTGGAGCTTTAATAATTGTTATACTACATCCTCACATATATTCCTCAGAGGAGAAAGCATCTGTTTTGATTAGATCTTGATGGGAACCAAACCCTCTGTTAAAATTTTATGCACTTGATGATTGGAAGAATTTACTACAGATTAGCTTCTGGCTCCATAATTCCATCCTCCACCACCACATGCTGTCGAGCTATGTAAGAATCAACCTCTGGCTCTTCACCATGGTGTTGAGAGACCAGGAGAGTTAACACAGTAGGCAGGAAGGTATTCTTAGCATCTGTTGCATGCTGGGAGAGCTAGCTGCAATAACGTTCATGGAAGTAACTGCGAACCATATAAGTGACCATGTACTGAAATTCTGTGTATCCCCAACTGAATCACCTGCTCTGTAACTCATATCCTCAAAGGGTACAAGGCTACCAAGTGCCACCTACTAAGAGGGGAGCCTGGAGAGGAAAGAGACAGTGGTCTTAACCAATTGCTGTTAAAAAAATATTACTTTGCACATTTTACAAAATCATGTGTCCTTGTGAACCTAATGCTGTGCCCCTCCTGCGCCAGGACCTCAGAAAGGGCCCATGCAAACTTGGTGCTTGAAGGTTAAACCTCATTCCTGTAAGTCTACCTCTGTTCACCATTCTCTCTGTATCACTAAAGGAAACAAGCAGCCCAAAGAGAGAAAGCATGTTCTGGAATAGAAATAGCACTGGACTGGAATCAAGACAACTGAAGCTTTGGCTGCAGGTCTCCCAACTCTGTTCCTTTGGGCCACCCTTTGGGACTTACTCCCGTTATCTGTTAAGTGTTGGACCTTTCTCATCTGCAAAAGGAAATGGGAAATTGGCATTCTAGTGTGGGACCCTTTGTGTGTCTTACCTGCGAAGTAAATCATACTAACTTATACAAATCATGTACATTTTAGTCCGGATTATTTCCATCAATGACTACTGCCATTTCTGTGATTCACATTACTGTGAGAATTACAGCCAGTATGCAAGAGCTTAAAAATAGTTTAACTCTGACACAGAGAGGTGCATGTACCACAAAAGCCTCATGAGAAGCAAGAAGAAACAAGTTGTCATTCCAATACCATCATTGAAAGTACATTGAAGCATTTTTCCTCCAGTTTTAAAAAAGTTTGTCTTTCAAAAAAAATGTGCAGAAGTCCCATAAGCTCCTGTAAAAACACTTCAAACATGGAGATTTATATAGCAAAAAAAAAAAAAAAATACAGATCTCATCTCCAAATTTCACTCCTGAGAGGAATTATGGCTAACAGTTTAGACAAGTGTGTAGCCTTACAGAACTAGTCTATGCGCACACAATGGCAGATGACATTTTGACATATTAACTGAGGAGTTTTCTTTCCACTGCATTTCCTGATGTTCGTGGCCTTTCACCCATTCCATCAGCTAGCACATTCTGCGCTCGCTGCCTCAGGGAAAAGATAACCCAACTGAATACATTTAAAAAAGGACGACAACAACTGAGTCTCTAATTTTTGAGTTTCTAGTCCTTGAGGAAATAGAAAGACACAGAGAATAGAAAGAGCTTTGGAAGAATATATGAGACGTCAGAAGAAGCCTTAGCGCTTTCAAAACTAGATAAAAAAGATTTCACTTCTCCCAAGAAGAGAGAGATTTAAGAAGAAAGGACCTCTGGCCACTTACACTGCTTTTCTCTGAAAATTAGAAAAAGGCCACGTTTTGGTCAATGAATGACAATAAGGTGCCTTGTTGAGCAGATCCTTCCTAGGGGCAGTGGCTTAGGCAGCTGATTACACCTTCGTACAAAGACAAAAGCCCCTCCTCCTTCTAGCGGCCTTGGTCTTGCCTTTCTAGATTTCAGTCCTATTCATGCCTGAGTAAGTATCTCTCTACAGTGTTCAAACTACATAACTCTATGAGACATCTTTCCTGTGGGTTCCTGAGAAAGAAGGTCTTCTATCCTGCCTCCCCAACACATGTGGACCTGGTAGCGAAGAGACAGGACAAAAGCAGGCTTAGGGAATTTGAGGGTAGACACTTTGTGTCTGCGTTCTAGGTAGATTCTCAGGCAGGGGGAGTGACAAGGCCCCACAAGCAAAAGAAATGTCAAGAGGGTAGCTAGCATTTTTTATGGGAATGTAGTGTTTCATTTATTCTGTTCATCAATAACTAATATTTGAGAACATTTATAATGGAACTTTAAGAGAAGTCCAACTTACTTTTTTAATATTTCAATATCAGCTACTAATAAAAAAGTCAAAATTATTACATAAAAATTTATAATAAATACTTGGTGTTAGTCTGTGCAAGTTAGTTTTTGGCATGCAATTCTTTAGCTGAAAGAAAGAACATTTTGGTTTGCTTCACTAACAGGAATATTTCTTTATTTTCTTTATTATTTTTTTTTTTTTAGAAAGGGGAGAAGGAGAGAATCTTAAGCAGGGTCCATGCCCAGCACAGAGCTGGACACAGGGCTTGATCTCACAACCCTGAGATCATGACCTGAGCTGAAATCAAGAGTTAGACACTTAACTGACTGAGCCACCCAGGAGCCCCACTAATAGGAATATTTCCTAATGCTGGGATGATGTCTTCTTGGTATTTCTTCTACTGTTGATTTTTAGCATAGTTACCTATGATTTTATGAATGGCGTTGAGTGAAGAGGTACTCATCATGTTTATTCCAAGTAAGAGTACATGACTGATTACTATAGATAGTAATGAGGAAGTGACAGGAAGTGTAACTGCCCAATATTTTTGAGGCCAATAGGTTTGGGTTTTCTTTTTGTTTCTCATTTGTTTTGTTTGTTTTGTTTGTTTTGTTTTAAGGCCGACAAACCTATCTAAGCCTAAGGAGTCTAGCCAAGATTCAGGATTTTAAAAACCCACACAAAATATAGTACAAAGCCAAATTGGGAGCTTAACAAAAGAACAAAGCCATAAACCACTTTCTGGGAATGGCAAAGGTGAACTTTCCACCATTTTCCCTGTGGCTTTAGGCCATCTCCAATACACACTTCTTGCACGTGCGCATAAGACCCACTGGACTTTAGATGGTCTCTCAGAGTTTCCTACAGCCTAGCACGTATGGAATGACTCTTGGGAAGGGCATGGGAGTAACTGGAGAGCCAGGCTCAGGAAGGGGAAGATACAGAAATGATTGGCATGATCCTAAGGTGGATGGCCAGACAGGGTAAGAAAGGATCCTGGCATGCTGGTGCTGATAGAGGACAAAACCAGGGATGAGCCATCTTTTTTCACCCTCAACTTGGCCCAAATAAGCCTTCCTGGAACTTAAATGCAATGTCAGGAATTAGTTTTCTATGAGCCGACAAAAGTAAGGTTAAAGCAGAAAATAACTTCACTGTTTTTTAAAGTTACATGTCTTGCACATCTAAGGTTGTAAGTCAAGATTTGTACTTCATTAGCATTGCAATGCTAATAAAATTGTATGCATGCTTGACAATATATTTGTAACAGTCTTCTATATGAGCACATATAAATCTACCTCTGTAAAAAATCCTTTCATAACATGGCTCAGGGTAACATTTATCTAACCATTGGCTGGATGTTTAAGTTGTATCAGATTTTCACTCTTAGGAATGTTGCAGGAGTAATCATCCTTTTACATAAACCAACTATTGTTGCACAGCCTCTTTGGACAATCTTTTTGTGTACTTCCATGCCAGGTGTCGAGAGGATTACATTCCAGTTGGAAACGCACATTTGTACACACACACACACTCACATCAATGTAAGAAATTATGTGTTAAAATTCATGCTAATTTGGATTTTTTTTTATTTTTTAAAAGTTATTTGTTTATTTAAGAGAGTGGAGCCAATCTGGGGGGTGGGAGTAGAGGCAGAGGGAGAGGGAGAAGCAGACTCCCCAGGATCATGACCATAGCCAAAGGCAGATGCTTAACCCACTGAACCATGCAGGTGCCCCACCTTTTTATTAAATGAAATGTTATGTGGCAAGTCTATATTTTAAAGATTGAAAGTAGAGGCCCTCTGGATGGGTAGAGGAGGAAGGCTAAGGGATTGGATGTTCGGGTCAACTCTGTCCCTGTTTCAGTGTCCCACCTTTTCCGGGCTCCTGTCTTGGAGTCAGTTCCAAGGCACAGGGATGATACTATAGCCCTTTCCATGATCACTGGTCAGGAATACCACAGACAAGATTTAGGATGTCAGCCTGGCAAAGGCAGCTGGGTGTCTCAAGTATCTTTTATGGCATTTTGACTTTGGCTTCTGTGTTTTAACATCAACTATTGTGAGGTGAGTTGTTCTCTCTTTTGTGTTCCAAGAATGCATAGTATATAATTCAATTACAGCACTTATCACATTGTTCCTTCCCAAAAGTACTACTCCAGAAGAGGAACAGTTTCCTTTAGCTTTGGAATCTATAGAATGTATCCATAAAACCTGGCAAGTACTAGCTTTTCCATAAGGGCCTTCTGAATGAATGAATACATGCATCACACACATTTGCCTAACTTAAGTACAGTACACACAAACTCGTTTTCAAGTGTATAGATACCTTTAAAAAGTACAAATGTACCTATTTTAGTCTTCCCTAGGCTTCTTTGTACCTACTATATAGGTTTTCAAGTATTCTTTAGAACAGATTTATAGCAAAGGGCTGGAATTGGTCCAAATGTCCCACATCATATTCTTGCAGCCACCTTTGGTAGATGACATAATGAGAGGAGCATATGTACCTCTATTGCTGTGTGTAAAGGATGGAGTTGGTAAATGTTAAGCAAAAATGGAAATATATCTGTTTTTCACATCTGAGAGTTAGGAGACTCAAAGACTGCCCACTCCACCCAAACTCTCAATTTTGTTACCAGGATGAGTGGGTGGGAGATCCTACAGAATGGAACACAAAATGAAGTGGAGGAGAGAGCATACAATAAGTGCCCAATAGGTATTAGAGAGATCAACCACATAAGGGTAGTAGTTTTTTTCCTTGTATGTTTTTATTTTATCATACTTTCAAACTTATAGAAAAGTTGCCAGAAGATTTCAAAAGATACTCTTCACCTAGAAGGTTTTCAAAAAGATAAAAAATTGAGAGTTGCAGATATGATACTACTTACCCCTAAATATTTCAAAGCACCCTAAAATCAAGGCCATTCTTTTGCCTAACAAATATAATCATCAAAATCAGGAAATTAACATTGATATAAATTATTTTGTGATATACAGACAAACTTTTCAAATTGTCCAAGTACTTCTCTTTATAGATACCAACCAACCAACCAACCAACCAACCAACCAAACCAACCACAAAGCAACAAAAAAAAGCTGCTGGATCGCACATTGCATTGTTTAGTCTCCTTTAATCTAGAATAGTTCTTTAGTCTTGCCTCATATCTTATGACACTGACATTTTTGAAGTGCACAGCCAGTTATATTATAAAATGTTCCTTAATTTGAGTTTGCCTAATCATGATTAGATTCAGATTATATATTTTAAGCAGGAAAAACCTAGAAGAGTTGCTGTATCCTTCTCAGTGCATCATTCTGCACTAAAAAGTTACTACTTTTTTTCATTGCAATTTACAAATAACTTAGGGGAGCAACTTTGAGATGATATAGATGTCTGGTGACTTCAACTATCCTCATACTAGTTTGCCACCCATTGAGGATTCTTGCCCAAAGCAATTATTTCAATGACAGTTGCTGAACAGTGACTTTCCCTGTACATCATTTCTTCTATATTTACTAGTTGCTTTTGTAAAGAAGAGCTTTCTCTTCCTATGTATGTGTGTATATCATTATGGACTCATGATTCTTATTTTATTCAATAGGCTATAAATTACTGTCATTATCATTTTGCTGTTCAAACTTCCAAGATTGGACTAGCGAGAAGTCCTTCAAGCTGGCTTCTTTGTCCTTTTGATATATCCCTATAATTCTTATTTTCTGCCACTGAGGTTGTACCTTTCCTGTCCCAAACTTGTTTTGTTTTGTAAGTAGAAAATGGGTATCATTGTTTCTAGATTTCTTGGCTGACAGAGCTGGGAAAGCCACAGGGATCATTCAGACCTTCCTCCTTTCCACATTTGTAACTCTCTTCTTGGTCAGTGATAACACTGGCTCCCATTGACCTTAATATACTGACTTATTTGCTTAATTCTAGAATATGCAGAAAGTAGTTTCAGAATTGCTGATATATATGTCTATGAGAAAAAAAAAAGCTCTACTCATTGAACTTCAATACCTGTTAACACTTTTTGTCTTTGGCTTGAAGGGATATAGCCTAGTATTCCACTTAAAACTTCTTGAGTTCCTTCTCCCTCCTCCCTCCAATTTAGTACATTTGTTTCTGTTTATATTTAATTTTTAAAGTTTTTTTCCTCTCTTCCTTGCTTTCTTGACTACATGAGGCACTCACATGTTTCCACAAGTCAGAACTCTATAAAAAGTGGTATGACTTCCCACATTTGTTTTATTCATTTCAATAGTCTTACTGGTTTCTATTTCATCCTGCTTATGTTTCTTTATGCACAAATAACTAGACACATGTATATCTTCTAATTTTGTTTTCTTACACAAAAAAATAATATAGGTATATTTTTCTTTTTTTACTTAACAGTACATCCTGGAGAACACTCTGTATTGGTTCGTAGAATTTATTCCTTGTTACAGTTGCATTGTACTCCATTGTGTCGATGCACTAGAGTTTATTCAACTGCTCTCCTATAAATGGGCATGTAGGTTGTTTCCAATATTTAGAAATTGTAAATAATACAGCAACGAATAATCTAAATTGTGTTGTACAGATATATTTTTATTTGGGGGGTATTATTTTCAGGGTAATTTCCTATAAGTGGGCTTGCTAGATCAAAAGGCAGATGCATATGTAATTTTGTTAGATATCACACATCCCTGTCCATAAAGGTTTTGTACATACCCATTAACAAGGTATGAGAATGCCTGTTTTAAATTTTTACCATATGATAAATATTATCTCATTATAGTCTTAATTGACATCTATTTACTATGAATGAGGTTATTATATTTTAATATGTTTATGGGCCATTTTATATCTTTTTTGATGAATTATCTATTTTTATCTTCCGTGAATAATATTCAGTTGTCTCATGGAATAAATGGAGTAAGTGAAATAAATATGCTTACCTTTAAATACTTTTTGAGAGTGGCCAATTCAGTGTTTAGAGGATTACATGTTTCCTCATCTGTAACTCATTGTTACCCAATAGAAGTATTGATAGGACTCTACCCAAGCTATCCCAGAGAGAAGGAAAATACAAATCAGGAAATTCTGTAACAACTAGAGACACTGTTCTTATGTTTGCAATTGAGTTTGGAAAATCAGGGAAGAAAGAATGAAAATGAGAGCTGGTTTTTCCACTTAGTTGGGTGGTTGAATTAACTGACCTTTAAGGTCTCTTCCACCCTGAATTTTATGATTCTGTGAATCATTCCTCTGACTCAGGCCAAAGTAGTGATGAAATTGCTGGGGAGGTGTGGAGGTTAGAGGTGAGCTGGAGATGTGGTGAGTGGGTGAGAACAAGGAGAAGAGGGAAGCTATCTTAAGTAAGAGTATAGAGTTAAGAAATAATTTTTTCTCCTTTCAAAAGCTGGCATCAGAAGGGGAGGGGTAAAAAGGTGCACTGACAAAAAGGAATGTTGGGTGGATAGGAAATTGCAAGGTATAGTAGTATGGTCATGGTAGAGGATGGATTTAGGGAGTTGGACAGGATTGAATAAGATGACAAAAAAGCATAGCCAGCCACCATCCTAACAGGGAAAACAAAGCAGTTATGGGGTGCACAAAGTCTTTCAGAGTGATATTTCTTTCTCCAATTTCATCTACTTTGCATATACATATTAAAAAAACTGCTTTGGATAAGACAATCTAATGTGAAATCTGTAAGATTTTTTTTGAATAGAGACACATGCACTGTGTTTTGAAAAACTGTCTTCAGATTTTAAGGCCATGCTTAGAGGATAGACATTAAGGGAGAAGTGAGAAGCCTCTATAGATCAAGGTATTTCTTTTTTTTTTTTTTTTAAAGATTTTATTTATTTATTCATGAGAGACACAGTGAGAGAGAGGCAAAGACACAGGCAGAGGCAGAAGCAGGCTCCATGCAGGGAGCCTGACATGGGACTCGATCCCGGGTCTCCAGGATCAGGCCCTGGGCCGAAGGCTGGTGCTAAACTGCTGAGCCACCCAGGGATCCCCTAGATCAAGGTATTTCTAAGAAGAGATTGAAAGTACCTTGAAGCAACTGAATGCTATTTATCTATAAATTATAGGGGATGTCTTCCTTCAGTTGACCAATGAGAGGTTGAGATGGCAAATCACTGCATATAAAAGTGGATGTGGATTTTCATTTCATCTTAAAGAAATACTCAGAATAGTCATATACAAAGGAGAAGTAGGACTGGAGGACCACAGCAGTGACAATGGGACTGTTCGTCTGTTGTAGTAATGATGATGATAGTGATAATGATAATAATCATCAATACTCACTGAAAAGCTTAAGCTTCTATTTTTCAGGTATGATAGTATCTTTCTATCAACTAAAGGAGTTGAAAAACATGTGAGAGTAAAAATTCACATGCAAGCAGAACCAAGGTAGCATAAATAAGAAAATAATGTTCACCTTTAAATGACTTCCATGGTTCTCTTGCTCTTCTGTGTGGACTTTACTTTGCTCAACCTCTGACTGGCTGAGCTGCAGAAGACAAAATAAGAATCCCTTGTCCCAGCCATCTGTGTCCTATACAGCTCTTCCATTCTGAATTGAGTAGAAAGAACAATGAAAATGTCTTTTATTTGCCTTTTGGCTCTTTTTTTTCTTTTGCATTTTCTTTGACATTTTATTCATTTATTTATGAGAGACACAGAGAGAGAGGCAGAGACATAAGCAGAGGGAGAAGGAGGCTCCTCATGGGGAGCCTGAGGCGGGACTCAATCCCCGACCCAAGGATCACGCCCTGAGCCAAAGGCAGATGCTCAACCGCTGAGCCACCCAGGCGTCCCTTTTTTTTTGCATTTAATTCAACAATTATTTATGGAAAACCTACTCTGAGCTCAGCACTGGGTAATTCATTATAATACCTTTCACTGGACAATGTGCTGAATATTTGTTTTATTATCGCTATGTATATTGCCAGCACACACAGCCCAAGAGAACAGGAACTTGGTTTATTGTTTTATTTCCAAAAGAACCCACCGATGAAATGCACACAACACTTGTTTAATGAATGGAGAAATGAATGAGTGGATGGAATGGGAATATAAGGATGAACAAGATGGAATAGTTCACCCTTAAGTATCTTACAATGATGAGGTGAGAGTGGTAATAGACACAGGAACAGATAGTTAGAAAGCAATGTGGAATTTAAGGCATGAAGATACATGCAGAGATTGTAGGAACCCATGTCCCAGGGTTGAAGGTGAATGTGATAGAAAAATATTACATAAATATGACTCTATTATTAGTCATACTTCTATAATCCTATTTTATTCACTTTTTCTTATCTTCTTAATTTTCTCCAACTTAATATTTAATGTCTGGGTATGACTGGGCCTGCTCAAAAGCAAACGTATGGACTTAGAACCAGAAATAGCTAATAGTTATTGAGGGCTCTACTTTACTTTAGGTCATCTCCTCATGAAAATAGTTCAGTATTTTAACTTATTTAATCCTCACAACCTTTTGAGGTAGTTACATTTATTATTTCCCTTTTGTAGATACAAAAAACCGGGGCACAGAAAGGCTAAGTGATTTGTCCAAGGATGCACAGCTAGGTAGCTGTTAGAATGAGGATTGTATCCAGGTACTTCATTCTTGATGCTTTTTTTTTTTTAAATTAAACTATAGTTGACACACAATTTTATATTAGTTTCAGGTGTACAACATAGTGATTCCACAAATCTTTACCTTATGCTATGCTCACCACAGATGAATACCATCTGTCACCATACAACACTATTATAGCACCATTGACTATACCTAGTGTCCCTGTGACTTATTCATTCCATAACTGGGTGGATAGACAAAGGAATAACATCTATTTGTAGAATCTCAGTTACCAGCTAATGGGAAATTAACATTTTTTTGGGGAAAAGAATCTTTAAAAATGCTTCTTAACTCATATCACTTTAGTCATCCCCATCCAGTTGTCACTGAGTATATAATAGGTGTATTCCAGGTTATGTTGTCTAGAAGCAGCTGCAGAGATGGAACTGGAGTACGAGATATTTATTAGGAATCATCATCTATGAAAAGAAGCAGGTGGACGCAGAATTGGAGCAAGGGAGAAGTCAAATTGCAAAGCAGGGTTGACAAAATTTCAATCCATTTCGCATGGAGCTCTGGAGTCAGAACTGCCCATCAGCATGTCCCAGATTGGCTTCTGGCCTTTGTCCTCCTACATCACTCCCCTTGGTTGCTTGGGTACAAGATTCAGGCTTCCAGAAAAGAGCATGATCTCAAGGAAGCAATCACTATCTACAGTGGAGGCCAACTTAGATGGAGCCCACAGCTCGAGTCTGACTGCATTCCTTGTGGCTGGGCAGCAAGTCTTTCCATGAAGAGGCATCTGGGTGGCACATCTCCGCATCTTCCACAGGGTGCTCGGCCATAGGCTAAGTGCAGGGAACAAGAAGATAGAGAAGACAAAGTCCCTTTGTTTAAGGAGAAATAGTTCCATCAGCTCTATCAATGGTTACCTCTGACTACTCTTTCTTAATAATTTTTTATTTTATTTTATTTATTTATTTTTATTTTTTTTACACAGGCAGGTGAAACAATTTTATTTCACAGTTGTCTTTAAAACCACAAAGACACTATGTTCTTCATATAAAAACATTAGTACAGATAACTATACTTTCTAGAAAATGATTATATAGACCCTCTCAAAGAAAAATGCACACCATTATATGGTTCAGACAAGTTACTTGGGAAAAACACATCTGGACCAATTCCTAAAACATATCAGAAGACCACGCTGCATCTTTTGGTTCAAAGTATAGATTACTGTCATCAGTAAGGGCTCCTGCATTCTTACATATTTGATAATACACATATAGACTGGTTTGTGACTTAATGCTCCATTGGTTCATCAGCCTTTTCTGTAGGTTCATCATCAGGTTGAGCAGGCTGTGCCCTTCTCTGTGGTCTTTCTTCAAGACCTTCCAGGAACAGAGATACATCATCATCATCATAAATGGTAAACTCCAAGTCTTTACCAACAATTCCAATGGAAACATTCTTTGTAGTTAGGTCCTGTTCTGCAGGAAGTGTCTCTCGTAAGGCATACAGACCATGTTTAACCAGTTCATTCAAATTGCACTCCGTAAACCCAGACATATGTCTCTCCAAGTAAGTACGAGCTGATTGAGAACGGGCTCCAATGGACATGGCTCTATAGTCAAAATAGTTGGCAGATGGACAGGTTTGGAAAATGTGAGGGTCCATATCATCATAACCAGCAATAAGCAGTCCAACACCATATGGTCTCTGGCCATACCATTGTGTTGGTATCTGGGTCTTGCTTCCAGTTAGAGATACAAGACGAGACACAGGAAGAGGTCTGTCAAATACAAATCCAAACCCTCCTGGAATCCAAACACTCCTGGCGCATAAAATTACCTAACAGTCTAGCATCAGCAGTAAGTCCCGCAACTGAGATATCAATATGGTTATCAACATGGAGAATTTTCTTCTGATGAGCTGCAAGCTCTGACTGTGCTCTCTTCAATGCAACCAACACTGTATGGGTTTTTGATTTCAGACCAACTGTGGCTGAACCTTGTTTCACAGCTTCCATTGATATTCAATTTGATGAATCCTGCCCTGAGGCCTCCAAACAGTGACGTCATTGTCATACTGGTTGTGAAACATGGTTCCTGCGTGGGTCCCACTGTGGGCTCCTGCAGAGGTGGCGGCTTCAGGAGCGCCTCTTTCTTAATAATTTTAATCTCCCGAAATCCTAGATTTGCCAAAAGCCCAAAAGGGCTTTTTTTCTGTTCATGGGCAAACAGTAATGATTGTTGAAAACAATGCAGGTAGACCTGGGGTTGCCCTTGGGAAGTCACTTTTTCTGAGCCTTTGTTTATCTATATGGTAAATATTACAATTGTCCTTTGGAGAGAGTTCTAGAAACCACACATGATATTTCTAAATTTTCTATCAAGGAGTTCTAACACTTAGTAAGTGCTCAGTAAATGGCAGCTATTGTTACTGCCCTCTTCATCATCATTAGATTTATGCTTACCACCATCGGCCTTCTCTGAATATCCGTCAAGGTGGGCTTGAATCATCTTTTCTGTCCTTTGTTTTGACCGTGACAAATCTTCTCAAATTTGTTTAGATCCTCATATCCTACTTCTAAACTCTCTAGGTCTCTGCTTCTTCTGAGTTTACTTCTGTCCTTTTTCCCCACCTCCTGGTACAGAGATTTTTGTTCCTTTCTAGGAAAAATGTCCTTAATGCTTTTACTACATCCTTAAGTTTTATTTTCTTGGTTACAACACATGTTAGGAAGTAAACTCCTCCAGGATGACTGGAAAAGAGCAGCAGCAAACTCTCACTGACACACATCAATCATGATCCCCCTTTTACGACTATTGAATATCGCACATCACGTGCTTTCTGCTTACATATAGCATTTATAGACATTCACTACTAGGGACAGGGAATCCTATAATTGTAAACCTAGAAGTAATAGAAACTTTTGGCCTCATCTGCCTCATTTAGAAGATGAGGAAATTATTCTCAGAGAAGTTAATTAAGTTGCTCATATTCATGTAGCTGGTTAAGTAGACACAAACCTTGGTGATTTAAGTTGTTTTACCTCTATGCTTTTGTCTGTTCTTTACTTTCTGTATCACTAATGCCATCTTACATTTCATGTTCCTTGGGTATGAACACAGGGATCAATACAGTCACCAGAGACTTACTCTATAAAAACTTAATAAACATGTAAGGGTAGGTGGTTCTTGCCTACTGTCTATTTTTCCCAATTAGTGACCTCAAAATAGGGGAGAATCTTGTGCAGGTGGTTACCTTTGTTACCATCCTTCCTTCTCTTTTGTGTACATACTTCTACCCGGGTTCCTACCCAGACCATTAGCTGAGATAGCTCTATAAGGTGATGTTTCAGGAAAAATTGGGGCCAATTGCTTACCTTCTGGTCCTAAGCATCTTGCAATCCCAGATCTTGAATATCAGTTTCCTGGGACCTTCCTTTAGGATGAGGGCAGGACCTTAGATTGCAAGTCTCACAGCAAATGTGGGGATCTGTAGGTCCAGCAAGTGCTCTCAAGTATGAGCTGCTCAGGGGAATGCACACTTAATCTGGGATGGAAAAGGGGGAATAATTCCATTTTTCTACTCATGAGGAAGTTTTCCTGGGACTTAGAGGGACATTTTAGTCATGTGAATGATCCCTGCCCTTTCCCTAATACAGCTCACAGAACCAGTGACTTCAGAAAGCTATGGGTTTTCCTTTTGTTCAAGCTCTAGGTCATGGTGCTCTTTGCTGGCAGTTTAATGCATATTTAGGAAAATTTAGTTTGTCTTGGGCCATTTCCAAACCACAGACCTCCTTTGCATTCCTGACTTCTCTACTATGTCCTCTATGGGATTTACTGAGGAGGACAAGACAGTCTGGAGAGAAAAACAAATGATTCTGTATTTGCTAATCATAATGATAAAATTTTCAAGCTGGGAAGGCTATCTTTAAGTCAAAGGCTATCTCCTAAAGACCACAGGAGTGAGAAATTACAGATTATCTCATGTGTTTCTGAACAATGCATTTTAGGTGAACACGCCTTCCTTTGAGAAACTCGACAAATTCCAAATTGGATATCCATTCAATGTAATGGTTGTTTGGGAAATTTCTATTTTCTTTATTTTATTTCTTTATTTTTTGAGTCATAGGTTCAGCAAATGTATATTTTCCATTGCTATTTGAAGTCCAAATACTGTTTTTTTTTGCTCATTATTGATGATATTAAGAGACTGTTGGTAATATACATGCTACTTTGTAATTCCCAAAAGTCATAAAATTTTAACTTACTCTTCTTTATAGTTCCTAAACCATAAAGAGACAATTGCATACTTTCTCCTTCTTATAATCAACCATTCATAGGGACAGAGAGGTGATAAAGAAATGAGCTGTTCCTGTCCTCATGGAGTTCAACATCTGGAGAGAAATTAGACATTAAACAGGCAAATATGTACCAGGAAGACCTCACCTCCTTAATCTCTGAATGCCATTGTTTAGTATAATTACAGTTGACAGCATATAATAATTATAAGTGGTCAAAGAGGTAAATGCACATAGGAATATTTCAAATGCTAACTATATTTCAAATGTTGAATATGGTGGTAATTGGTTGGCAACCCTAGCATAGGAGGGCTAGAGAAGAAAAGTGGGAATTTTCACAAAGATAGCTCACGTTTTAAAGTTCGTAGTTTCTTTTTCGAAGGAAACCTAAATAATGGCCTTACGGCTTTGGTTCAGAGCACAACTATTTAATCTGGTTGTTCCTGGAATGGTCTGGGGAGTCACAGTGGGCAGGGAGGGAATGTAGGCCTGGCTTCGTTTTTGCTTGCATAGACTTTAAACTCTGACTTCTTTTCAGAGCCCTTGAAGATATTGTGTTTAAAAAATATATAAATTAACAAATAAGAATAATAAAAACTTCAGGAAAACAGAATATCTCTGAATATTAAGAAGCCTGTATCAGATGTGCTAGCCTCTGGACTAGCATGTCTAAGGAAGCATGAGAAACCTTGTTGCTTGATATTATTTCAAACTGGAGTGGCTAATCTGAGAGTAAAACAAAAGAAATCACAGTCTGCACTCACAAAAGCATACATGAAAAGACTTAGTAAACATCTTTTGCCTCTAAGTTTTTATCTGTAATTTTCATACATGACCATTACCAGCACAGTGAGGATAATCATTTCCTACTTTAGGAAATGATTTTTTTAATTTATTGGATAAATAAACACATAGTATAATAATAAAAAGCAAGAAATTTTGAAATCATTACATGACAATAAAATTACAATGAGACATGTACTTGCTCAGCACATATGGAATAAATATATTCCCCATAATAAAGAAGAATATTGGATGATTTCTCAGTCTGTTTCAATCCCAGAAGCTCATAATGGATATACTGCATTGGAGTCACTCAAATGTGGCACCACAACATCCAGCTGTGAAACTGTAGTTGGATTCCTCTGCCATCCTTCCATCCCCAGCACTTTGTATCATTTCTGAAATTCAGCCCAGGATGCAAGTCAGATTTGCCACAACATACACTTTCAGAATGCATTCCTTTCAAACTTTTTAAAAGTCTAGATTCATCATTATCTGTAGAATAACTATAGGAGGATACCTCTTCTGTTTAGTGAATGTTGAATAAAAATAAGAATTTTGTTTTTTGTCCTTGGAATTTTTTACTGGAATAAAAATATGAACCTGACAAACATCCATGTAACATGAGCCTAGGGTAAGATCTCATTGGCACAGGAAAGTTTCAGCATTTGAACAAGTTAGAAAGGATCCAGTCTTTCAAGTAAATCAGGAGATAGTTCTGAAATATCAGGATCAGGGTGTAGACTACAGCAGGCCAAGGCAGTTGGTCAAGTTATGGAGATAAGAGACAGGGCAGGATGTTTAAGTTAAGAAGCTCTGAGGCAGGGACCAGCGGGCACCTGAGCAGAAATGGTCATGCAGGTCCTGTAGGCAGGGGTCACCAAGCCGAGCTTCTGGGAGGCTAGTAGATGAGGAGACACTCAAGGTGAGCTGTGAAAGGAAGACAGAAGCGATTTGTTCTCGGACTCCTTTGAACTCCTGCTATGTGGGTGGGCTGGAGCTTGCAGGTGTCTGTAGCCAGGAGAGACAGGGCCTCGCTAAGATCAGCTTTCAGTTTTCTGTTATCCTCACCCCTTGTCTCAAGCTATTCAGCCAATATTGCATCTTTAATGGTTAAGCTCTGGGGCAGGTGGCTATTTGTAAGGCTACTAATTAGATAAAGGGACTGATTTGCACCAGGATGCAGATAATGCATGGAATTGTGCCAAGACCCACAGCTCAAGAGTTTATGACCCCCAGCTGCCATGGCGACCATGCCTATTCAGTCTGAGGAGTCTTTTTGTTGTGGGATAGGAGGCAGCGCACAGGGCACAGCATCAGCTTCTGTGGAGGTTGAAACTGAAAACTGAAAATGGAAGAGAGGAGACAAGAAGGCAAGAGGGCATTAGATTTTCCATTTATACCCAAATGGGTAGATTATTCTGTGGATTGTTTCCGCTTGCTTTTTAGAAAAACAAAACAAAACAAAACAAAACAGGGCCTTTCTTTGAGGGCAACTGTCAGATGAGTCTGAGATTTGGAAAGAAACATTTATTTGTGGATCTTTTCTCCTCGCACTGTCTTCACACTTCAAAGCCCTCACCTCTATACTTTTGATTTTGATTTTGATCCTTATCTTAAATTTTTTCCAAATGTTTTGTGGTGCTCACTAAGCACACATATTGTAAGACAAGCCTATGACTTTAGAAAAAAAAAACTAGATCTATTTTCTGATTTTAATGTTTGTAACATAATCATGGCATTTGACAGCTGGAAGAGGCAATGGAGATAGATAGTCACATGTCCAGTTTCCCTGCAACTGTCTTGTTGTCCTGGTGTACTAATTAATAGCTCTCCCTTTCATGCTCAAAGCCAACCCAGTTGGGCAATGGTTATCCTACTTCAAGACTGCATTATCCAACTCTTCATTCTATAGACAAAGAAAGACCCAGAGTATTTAAAAAACTTGACCACCAGGCTGGAGTCAGACTCAATGGAGAGAACCATTGAAAGAGATGTCATCATAGTCAGTGACATGAAGGACTATTGAATCTAGACTAAACTGGGGGCAGAGGGACAGAAAAGAGGCTTAAAGATTGGGAGAAGCAGGAGTGGGAGGGATGAGGCTTGAGATTGGAGAAAGAACAGATTAAAAGTCATGTAAGTAGACAAATGAAAGAATGGGAAGTTGTAGTCAGAGATTGGGATGTTGGATTTATGATTTCAGAGGTGGAGAATTAATAGTGTGGCCTGAAGTTGTGGAGACCCCAGCAGGCAGTGAATGTCCCACTAAAGATTAATTAAAGAGAGTTTAATAAAGGAATCATTTATCGAGATGTGAGCAGGCAAAACAAAAAATGCAAAGAGTAATGGCAATACATTCAGGAACCGGCAGGGACAGAGAACTAAGGCATTTTCATCCTTAGACCTGGAGAACCAAGGAGAGGGAGTGCTGTTAACAGAATCTGGCTGGTTTTGTAGCCATGGGACAGGGATTGCTTTTAGGAGCTCTGGCCATACCTAGATGAATGCAGCTCTTGCCAAAACCTTGGCTGAAAAAGAATGTGTGCAGATGGGATCACTGTCTCCTCCCACCCCTGGACTTCTTTCCAGGACCTTCTATTGGTTAAACCTAACCAGAAGGCAGAGAGAAGCAGAGAGGCACAAAATTTGGATCTGACAAGCAAGCATAAAATAATCAGCACTTCAAAGAATTGTGAGAGTTGCAGCAGTTGTCTGTACATATTGTCTTCATCCAGGATGATAGTGAGATGTGGAGTGAAGAAAAGATGTAATATTATCTCTCAGAGGTTTATATACTTCAATGTCGTTCTACAAAACTATAATATATGATAATTGATTCTTAGAAAGATGACCGGAAGGCAACTTAAAATTTTGAATCCTCAAAAAGTAAAGTATATTCAGATAATGTTGATTTTAGCTGTATTTTGTATTCCTATTGTTTCCAAATTACAGATCTTTATAGAGTAGGAAACTGGTTATATATTCTACTCTACTTTTAAAAAGATTTTATTTATTTATTCATGAGAGACACACAGAGAGAGGCAGAGACACAGGCAGAGGGAGGAGCAGGCTCCCCACAGGGAGCCCGAATGTGGGACTGGATCCCTGGACCTGGGATCACGCCCTAAGCAGAAGGCAGGTGCTCAACCACTGAGCCACCCAGGCATCCCAAGGTTCATTATCTCTTATGCCTAGTAGGATATTTATGCAAATATCTATCTCAGAGCTTGTAAGAACTAAACAAACAAACCTGGAAACAACAATTTAGAAAGTAAATTTTGCACAGAAAAAAATTACTCAATGGATTTAAGTTCTGTAGCAATTTTGGATATTTTGTAATCTGCATCTCCAATGAAACACATATTTCTTTAATAGTAAAATTTGAGTAGGAAAAACAATTAGAATTACCTAACCTGTTATCGATAAGCATTTTGTGGTATTCTTGCATCATTCTATCTCTGTATCTCTCTATCTCTACATTTCTCTCTCTCAGTCCCTGTCTGTCTCTCATGTACAGTTTCAATGACATAGAATCTTCAGATATCTGCTATCTTTTTACTTAAAAAAAACCTGACCATTTTCTGTATCCTTAAATGTCTTTAAATGTAAATTAAGAGCTCTCTAATAGTCCATTGTAAGGAAATACAATCATTTAACAATTCCCTTCCTATAGATCATTTATTTTGTCATAATTTCATTTTATTAACTACTGTTCCATTGAATCTCCTTGGAATGCATGTCTATTAAATCTTTAGGATAGCTTTCTGGAAGTAGAATTATACTGGAAAAAAAAGGATATGGACATTTAAAAAAGATAACGATCTGTTTAAACAAAAAAAATTAACAATGTATTATGAAATTTGTAACATATAGAAGTAAAAAGTATAGCAAAAGTACAATGGATGAGAAAAGGTAAATAGAAGTACACTGTTGTGAGTTCTTATAATATGCAAGAAGCAATTAATATTATTTGAAGGTAGATTGTGATAAACTAAAGATGTATGCTGCAAATTCTAGAGGGGCCACTAAAAAAAAGCAAAACAAAGAAGCATAATTATTAAGCCAATAATGGAGATAAAATGAAGTAAAATAATCTTCAATGAATCCAAAAGGAAGCAGTTAAAGACAAAGAAAAAAGAATAAAAAACAGATGGGATGGAAAGGAAAGAAGTATTAATATAGTAACCCATTCATGGTAAAAAACTCTTAGTAAATTAGGAATAGAAGGAGACTTTCTCAGCATGATAAAGAATATCTGCAAAAAACCTATAGCTGATATCATACTTAATAATGGTGAGAAACTAGAAGCTTTCTCACTAAGATCAGGTACAAGAATTATGTCTCCTTCCTACCTCTTGCAACATTGTAGGATACCCTGACTAACGCAATAAAGAAATAAAAGGAAACAAAAAATATACAGATTAGGAAAGAAGAAATAAAACTTTGTTGACATACTATGTCATCCATGTTGAAAATTCAAAGAATGGACAAAAACACTCTCAAAACTGTAAGTAATTACAGGAAAGTTGCAGGATAGAAGGTTAATATACAAAAGTTAATTATTTTCCCATGTAGCAGCAATGAACAAATGAAATTTGAAATTAAAAACATAATAACATTTACCTTAGCACCCACCAAAATGAAATTTAGGTATAAAAAATAGTATAACAAATGTGTTATAAATAATAACGAAATACGCACAAGATCTATATGAGAAAATTACAAAACTGATGAATGAATCAAAGAAAAACTAAATAAATGGAGAGATATTCCATGTTGTGGATAAGACACGGCTCAATATTGTCAAGGTATCAATTCCTCTTAATCTGATCTATAGGTTCCATCGAATCCCAATCAAAATCCCAGCAAGTTATTTTGTGGTTATTGACAAATGCTTCTAAAGTTTATGTGGGAAGAAAAAAGACACAAAATAGCCAAAACAATATTGATAGAAAAGAACAAAATTTGAGGACTGATGCTACCAAACTTTAAGACTTAATATAAAGCCAGAGTAATCAAGACAGTGAGGGATTAGCAAAAGAATCTGCATCTCCAATGAAACACATATTTCTTTAATAGTAAAATTTGAGTAGGAAAAACAATTAGAATTACCTAACCTGTTATCGATAAGCATTTTGTGGTATTCTTGCATCATTCTATCTCTGTATCTCTCTATCTCTACATTTCTCTCTCTCAGTCCCTGTCTGTCTCTCATGTACAGTTTCAATGACATAGAATCTTCAGATATCTGCTATCTTTTTACTTAAAAAAAACCTGACCATTTTCTGTGACAAATAACTCAAAGACACAAAACATAGAAAGCCCAGAGATAGATCCACATAAGTATAGTTAACTGATTTTCAACAGAGGAGCAAAGAAAATACAATGGAGCAAAGACAATCTTTTCAGCAAAGGGTGCTAGAACAATTGAACCTCTATATTCAGAAAAAAATCAGTTAAACACACCTTATACCCTTCACAAAAATTAACTCAAAATGGATTGATTGTAGACCTACATGTAAAACAAGAAACCATAAAACTCCTAAAATATAACATAGGAGAAAACCTAGGTAACTGTTTTATATATAACACCAAAAGCATGACCCACAAAAGAAACAATTGACAAGTTGGCAAAAGAAATCACTGAGAAGTTGGACTTCATTAAAACTAAAAGGTTCTGCTCTGTGACAATGTCAAGAAAACAAGAAGACAGGTCACAGATTGGGAAAAAAATACTTGCCAAAACACACATCTGATGAAGCACTATTATCCCAAATACGCAAAGAACCTTTAAAATCCAATGGAAGGAAAATTAACAGCCAGATTAAAAAATGCCCCAAAGACCTTCATAGACCAAAAAAAGATAGACTGTTGTCAAACAGGCACATGAAAAGATGTTCCACAACTTATGGCATTGCGGAAATTCAAATTAAAACAAAAAGATACTACACTAGACCTATTAGAAGGATAAAAATCTGCAACGTTGAAAACAGCAAATGCTGGAGAGATTATGAAACAACAGGAACTTCTCATTTATTGCTGATGGGAACACAAAATAGTAGCACCACTTTGGAAGACAGTTTGGTAGTTTCTTAAAAGACCAAGCATAGTATTAATGTGTGATCCAGCAATCACGCTCTTCTTGATTACCCAGAGGAGTTGAAAACTCATGTCTGCACAAAACTCTGCACATGATGTATAAAGCAGCCTTATTTATGTTTGCCCAAACTTGGAACCATATTATTCAGCTCTGAAAAGGCATGAGCTACTAAGTCATGAAAAGACATGGAGGAACCTTAAATGCAAATTATGAAGTGAAAGAAGCCAATCTGAAAAGGCTACCTAATGTATGATTCCAACTCTATGCCATTCTGGAAAAAGCAAAACTATGGAGACAGTAAAATGCTCGGTGGTTTCCAGGGCATTGTGTCAAGCAGAGATGAATATGCAGAGCACAGAGGATTTTTAGGGCAGTGCAAATATTTTATGTGATACCATCATGATGGTCTATTACTGTTCAAACCTGTAGTATGTATAATAGCAAGACTGAGCCCTCTGGTAAGCTACAGGCTTTGGGTGATTATGATGTGTCCGTGTAAGTTCATTGGCTGGAACAAATGTGCCATTCTAGCGAGTAATGGTGATAATGGAGGAGGCTATGCACGCAGGTGTGGAGACAGGGGATGTATGGGAAGTCTCTGAACCTTCTCCTCATATTTGCTGTGAACCAAGAAATTAAGTCTTAAAAATTTCATGTAGTATCTTTAAACACAAAGCATTGACAATGATATTAAATGTAAATTGTTTAAACTAGCTTTTTTTCTTTTTTAAAAGATTCTATTTATTCGTGAAAGACAGAGAGAGAGAGAGAGAGAGAGAGAGGCAGAGACATAGGCAGAGGGAGAAGCCGTCTCCTTGCAGGGAGCCCCATGCGGGACTCAATCCTGGACCTAGGATCATACCCTAAGCTGAAAGCAGACACTCAACTGCTGAGCCACCCATGCATCCTTAAACTAGCTTTGTTAAACAGAAACATAATATGAGCCACATATATAATTCAAATTTTTCTGTTAGTCACATAAAGAATAAAAACAGGTGAATTTGATTTTAATAACTTATCTAACCCCAAATATCTAAACATTGTCATTTCAATATGTAATTAGATAAATACTAAGATATTCTCTATTTTGTTTTCATATAAGATTCTTCTATCTTGTGTGTATTTTATACTTAAAGCTCATGTCAATTTACGGTAGCTATATTTCAAGTGCTCAGTAGCCACATATGGCCAATGTCTACCATATTATACAGTGTATGTCTAAATATTCCTATTAAAAGTCAAATATTGTCATCTTGGATTAAAAAAAGTAAGACTCAACTATATGGCCTTTATAAGAAACCTACTTTAAATATAAAGATACAGATGGGGTGCCTGGGTGGCTCAGTCGGCTAAGCATAACTCTTGATCTTGGCTCAGGTCATGCTCCCAGGGTCGTGGGATCGAGCCCTGCATCGGGCTCTGCTCAGTGTGAAGTCAGCCTCTCCTTCTGCTTGTGCTCTCAGTCTCTCTCTCTTTCTCAAATACATAAGTAGGATCTTTATAAATGTATATATAAGAGAGAGACACACAGATGGTATAAACATAAAAGGAAATAAGAAGCTACTCTATGCAAACACTCATCAAAAGAAAGTTGGAGTTGCTATATTAGTATCAAAGTAAATTTCAGAATAAGTAATATATCAGTATAAACAGGGACATTTCTTAATAATGAAGAGGTAAGTCCATCAAGAGGACTTGACAAGCTTAAGTGTTAATGCATGTGATAAAGGAATTTCAAAATATAGAAAGTGAATCTGATAGAAATTAAAGGGAACAAGACAAACTCACAATTATAGTTGGAGATTTAATAGTTCTTTTTTTTGGTAGACTGAAAAATTAGCGAGGAAAAGACTAAACAACACTATCAGCCAAATTGACCTGATACTTATAGAACAATTCCCTCAACAATAGCAGAGTAAATATTCCTTTCAAGTGCATGTGGAATATTCACCAAGGTAGACCATATTCTGGGCCATAGACCAAATTTCAGTAAATTAAAAAAAAAAACATTGAAATTATACAAAGTATGTTCTCTCATCATAATGGCTTTAAATTAGAAATCAATACAAGAAGGATATCTATTTGGGGATCTTCATATTTGGAAATTAAACAACACAATTAAAAATAAACAAAATATGGGTCAAGGAAAAAATTAAAAAGAGAGCTAGAAATTATTTTGAACTAAAAAAATAATAAAATAAAAACACAGTATACCAACACATGTGGGATGCAGTGAAGACAGTGCTTAAATGGAAACTTAAGGCATTAATTTCTATTATGGATGGGAGAAAGTTCTCAAATCCATGATCTAAGCTTCCACCTTAAGAAACTAGAAAAAGATGAGAAAATTAAACACAGAGTAAGCAGAGGAAGGAAATAATAAAGATTAAAGCAGAAATAAATGAAAGAAAAAAAAGGAAAATAGAGAAAAATCAATGAAAAACATATTTCACAGTAATTCCACTCCTAGGTACTTATCAAGGAAAAATGAAAACAAATGTCCACAGAAAGATCTGTACTTGAATACTCAGAATAGCTTTATTTGTAATAGTCAACAATCGAATGAACCCAAATGTCTATCAGTCGGTGAATAGATTTACAAATTGTGGTGTATCCACAGAATGAAGTATTACTCACCAGTAAAAAGGAGCAGACTACTCATACATACAACAACATAGATGAATCTTAAAAGTATTATGCTAAGTAAAAAAAGCCAGGTGCAAAATTTTATATGATTTTGCTTTATGATTTTGTTCTATATTTATATGAAATTTGAGAAAAAGCAAAGCTTAGTGATAGAACGCAGATCGGTGGTTGCCAGGACCCAGGGATAGGCTTATGGAATTAGTAGCAAAGGGGTAGGAACAAGTTTTAGGAGTGATGGAAATATCCTGTATCATGATTATGATGGTGGTTACAAGACTATATACTTTGTCATAACTCTTTGAATTATTCACTTAAAGTAAGTGAATTTTATTATATATAAATTGTACTTTAGTAATATTTCATTAGGAAAAAGAAAAATTTGAGCTGCAGTTAATCTGTTTTGTTAGTTTAAAAAAATTATATGTTTACATGCTTATTGAAAAGAAAAAAATATCACATAGAACAAAAGGGTCTAAGATGAAAAAGTAAAAGTTCTTTCCTCAAATTACTACTTCCTGGAGCATATTCCTAAATATGTTACCTTTCTCTTCTGTGCTCTTCTTCTCTTCTCTTCTCTTCTCTTCTTTCTCTTCTCTTCTCTTCTCTTCTCTTCTCTTCTCTTCTCTTCTCTTCTCTTCTTTCTCTTCTCTTCTCTTCTCTCTCTTTTCTCCCTTCGTTTCTTTCCATGAAGACTCATATTCTATGACTTTTAAAAAAAGTCTTGGACACTGAAATAGATTTATCTTATTATTTCTTCTTACTCTTCTATTGAATGGATTACTCTAAATTCATTTAGTCATTTCTGACTGTTAGCTATTCAGATTTCTTTACTGATAACGCTAAAATAAAAAAGGCTACAATGGACTTTCAGGGGCACATGTTTTGCATCTTGTGCCTGTTTCTGGAAGATGAATTCCTAGCCACGTAATTGTAGGGCCATTGTTCAGGAAAATTAAAATTTTGTTTTTATTTTATTTATCTTTTTTGGCAAATTAAAATTTTTGCTGAATATGGTCAAATGGCATTCCCAAACTCTTACTCCAACAGTATCTATTTCTTTGTGTCCGTACCAGTTCTAGGAATTACCAAGTTTTCTAATAGTCTTCACCTAATCTGAAAAGGAAGAAAATGCTACCTCCTTGGTTTTATTTTTACTAAATGATAACAGTTTCCTTGTAACCAAAGGGACCACCGGAAAGTAAGACTGTCTGATAATCAATATACTTCAGAATGGACACACTTGCCTTCTAGAACCGCTGACTTCTGGCCTAGACCTCAGTGGTTCTATGTGCACAGCTGCGGAGTGAAATCACCTATTGTTTTCAGGAATCTGTCCTTTTTTTTTTTTTTTTCATGATCAATATTGCAGTATGTTTTCTTTATAGACTTGCCACTTTAGATCTTAAGAAGTAGAGTATGTATCCGAGTGTCTCTCGGAGTTCATGCTTTTGGTCTTAAATGCTTTTGCTCTATTCAGTGTTCCTTTTCCCCATGGGTATTCAATCATGTATATGACAAACCGGCCTTACATGGGACTCTCCTAGTAAAGCCATATGGTTTCCCTGACTGGGGATGGATGGAGGAATTTATTGACTTTGATCATTGCACTATAACAAATACAATTATGGCATGGGAAATTTCCTACTAGAGTTCAAGAGAAAATGAGGTAACCCCCTCCTTTGGATGATTTGTGTGTCTGAGTGAATCACGGGGTTTTCCCCAGATCCGATCCTCTTTCATATGTAATCATGGAGATGATGTGCCCATCTGCATTACTGGTGAAGGGTTTCTCTCCATCCCCACGGCCAATCAAATAATCACTCCTTTAAAACAGAGGGAATGATTTAGCAGTTGAAGTGTTGGCTTTGAAACATTTAGACGTGGTGGCATCTTTCAAAATTTCATCAGGATTGACAGTCCTTCATTCTGGAAATATCACAACCACATGGAATCCTAAGCCATTACAGAAGAGCTGTCTTTATAAGAAACCCCAAACTTGGGGGCTTATTTTCTCTGAGATTGTTCAATATACAAAGCGTCATTTTTCTGAACTGTGGCCTTACCATACAAATGACGAACCTAGAATTCTGACCCTAGTTAGGTCAGTGTAGGTTTCAACATTTTAAATAGAGAATGGAAAGTAAATATTTAGTTCAACTTTTTAACTTACAATGCCAAATGCATTTTCAGACAGAGCGCTTTTGTGCTTTTTATAGTTGTGGAATTGTCCCTGTGAATAGGTAGGTCACCTTGTTTGGCTACTTTACCATTTGAATGTTGCCTTCTGAAACCAGCCAAATTAGCCTTCTGCGTAATTTGTATTCTCATGAACGGGAAAAGAGAGAAACGAAGTAAGCTACAAAGCCAGGACACCCAGTTAGGATTTCCGCTTTATGCACTGTTTCCAATGAAGTGAATTGGCAGGGAGTTGGAGGCCCCCTCAGCCTTGGCCTGGCCTCTTTGAGGACTGTCACTGGCTTCAGAGTGACCCACAACCTCAGTCAAATAAAGGATGTCTCCCAAGCCCACAAAGCAATGTCACATGTAACACAGCGTCTGAGGAAGGCAAGCAGAGGTGGAAGCAAGGGGTTGAAGCAAAGGTCACTGGAATACAAGGAAATGCTTTCCTGTGGGAGGCACAACCTGCTGTGTGATTGCCAAGATCCCTGTGGAGGAGAATCAACCAAATTTGTTCTCACACTCGATGGGATGGGAAGGGTCCCCATGGGTGAGCAAGCTGTCCGTTGGGTGGTTGGGTCACTGAGAAAGGCAGGAGCCCACTTAGCCCAGACCTGAGCTAAAACCCATTAAAACAGTAAAAATACAGCCATGCAGCCCTTTCTTTCAGGCCTCATTAAATGGCAACAGCTCTGTGTCTTTTGGCAGCCCCGAAGCTTCAGCCCCCCCCTTGTCCCAGGAGTCTGGCATCAGGCAACGTTGGAGAGCTGTGCGGACAATCATCCTTTCTGCACTCCTCCTCGGCTCTGGAGCTATCTCCCGACGCTCTTGGGCTCCCGGGTAGTTTCTGATGTGTTTTTCATCTGTGCGATGCTGCTTGTCGTTCTTGTTTGGTGAGTCTGTGGCAGATCTTCCCAGCCTTGGGAACAAAGCTGTTCTGATAAGTGTCTCTTGAGCAGCTGATCTCTATTAAACAATACACGCCTTTCTTTTTGTTTTTCCCCTAACACCCTGCTGGTTGCCAATGGCACTGTGTCCCCCTAGTCCAAACAGCACTAAGGAATGGGATCCTTGTGGGTTTTCTTTTTAAAGCAGCCAGTAGGTCTCAATAAAGACTCTCTTAACATCAATCACCATCCTGTTGAGAGTCCTGGGCAGGCCCTTTTAATCGACCAGAACCAAATCCAGTTGTTCGATCATGGAAAACGAATGCTATTAGATTGGTTTCTCTTTGCACACTTTGCAGAGTTAAAGATTAAACATACAAGCACTCTGTTACTAAGATATAAGCCAAATAATTTCAAGGACTTTTTTCATCTTAAAAATTGGTTGGAATCTCAAACATCATGATGAAAATATTCTCTGTCCTAACAGAGGGTTCTATGGATCCTTTATTTTCCCCTTATATAACTGACATTGATGTAGCATGAACAGATGGTTAAAAGACTCTGTTTAATTGGAATTGCAAACTCAGACAAATTTTCTAGTTTCTCTAAGTATCCTAGTTATTCGTCTCCTCTGTAAAATGGGAATGATAACAGCACCCATCTCCCAGAGACGTTATGAAGACTTAATGAAGTAGTCTAGGCACAATGACTTCCATGTGGTAAAAAATACATGTTAGCCACAAAAGTCTCCCAAGTGCACGCATGCAGAAAGGTCATGGTTGGGTAAGTGATTTTGAAGGAAATAACTGTATAAAATTAAGTATTAAAAATTACAGAGGGAAAAATTATACGTCTTGCGGCTTACCTTCAGTGGGTTGTGTCCCTATGCTAGATAAACTTTTTTGCTGTCTTCTCCTTCCATTCCCCACATGGTTCATGTATCCAGTGTTCACTCATCAGGGAAAATCAAGGAGTACATGTGACCGATTTTGTTTTTTTACTCCCTTCCTGTGCATTTATCTCTCATAGCCATTACTAAATTATATTGGGATGATTCACTTACTGGTCTGAATTAGCCACGAGGCCAAGAGCTTCTTGAGGACACAGACATCGTCTTATTTATCTGTCTCATGAACGTTTTGTTTCGTAGCACTTGGCACATGGTGCCGTGGTAGGTCCTGAAAAAATGTTTCATGACTCATTGAATGTATTTTGAAGGACTGTTTGCCTGCTTATAGTCATACTTAGTAATTATTAATTTCACTAAGAACATTTTTAAAAATAAAATAAAGCCTTCCCAATAGTTTATTTTTTATTTTCATTTCCCTTGCCTCAGGTGACGCATCTAGAAGAATGTTGCTATGGCTGTTGGCAGCGAGATACTTCGCGTGCTCTCTTCAAGGATCTTTATGGTTTCAGGTCTCACATTTTGATCTTTAATCCATTTTGAGTTTATTTTTTGTATATGGCAGAGGCAAGTGGTCCAGTTTCATTCTTTGCATGTGGCCGTTCAGTTTTCCCAACACCTTTCGTTGAAGAGACTGTCCTTTCCTGTCAGATATTCATTCCTCCTTTGTTGAAGATTAACCGACCTATAATTGTGAGTTTATTTCTGGGTTTTTGGTTCTATTCCATTGGTCTGTATGTCTATTTTTATGCCTGTACCATTACTATTTTAATTACTACTGCTTTGTAATATAACTTGAAGTCTGCAGGTGTGATTTTTGTTTTGTTTTATTTTTCTATAAAATGGTTTTGACTAATTGAGGTCTTTTGTGGTTCCATTCGCATTTTAGGATTATTCTAGTTCTGTGGAAAATGCTGTTGGTATTAAAATAGGGATTGCATTAAATCTATAGATTACTTTGGGTAGTACAGACATTTAAAAAATATTTGTTCTTCTAACTTAAGAGCATGGAATGTCTTTCTGTTTCTTTGAGTTGTCTTGAATTTCTTTCATTGTTTTCAGATCACAGGTCTCACCTCTTTGATTAAGTTTATTACTAGATATTTTATTGGTTTTGGTGCAATTGTAAATGGTATCGTTTTCTTGATTTCACATTTTACTGCTTCATTATTAGAGTATAGGAATGCCACAGATTGATTTTGTACATTGATTTTGTGTCCTATGAATTTACTGAATTCATTTATCATTCATTCTAGTAGTTTTTTTGGTGGAGGCTTTAGGGTTTTCTATATATAGTATCATGTCATTTGTATGTAGTGAGAGTTTTACTTCTTCCTTACTAATGTGGATGCCTTATATTTCTTTATGTTGTCCAATTGCTATGGCTAGGATTTCTAGTACTATGTTGTGTAATAGCAGTGAAAGTAGACATCCTTGTCTTGTTCCTGACCTTAGGGGAGAAGCTCTCAATTTTCACCATTAAGCATGATGTTAGCTGTGGGTTTTTCATATATGATCTTTATTAGGTTGAGGTATATTCCCTCTAGACCTACTTGCAGTTGATTTTTATCATGAATGTTTTCGTACTTTGTCAAATGCTTTTTCTGTGTCTATTGAAATGATTATGTAATTTTTTATTCTTTTTTTTATTGATGTGATGTATCATGTTAATTATTTTGTGAATATTGAGCAACTCTTGCATCCTGGGAATAAATCATACTTGATCATGGTGCATGGTTTTTAAAATATATTGTTGGGTTCAGTTTGCTAATATTTTGTTGAGAATTTTTTACATCTATATTCATGAGAGATATTGGCATGTAGTTCTCTTTTTTGTGGTGTCTTTATCTAGTTTTGGTATCAGGGTGATACTGGCCTCATAGAATGAATTTGGAAGTTTTCCTTCTTCTTGTGTTTTTTGGAATAGTTTGATTAGAATGAGTATTAACTCTTCTTTCAGTGTTTGGTAGAATTAGCCTGGTTGGTAGAAGCCATCTGGTTCTGGACTTTTGTTTTTTGGGATTTTTTTGTTTACTGATTCAATTTCATGGCTGGTAGTGGGTCTGTTCAAATTTTCTATTTCTTCCTGCTTTAGTTTTGGTAGGTTATATCTTTCTAGGAATTTATCCATTTCTTCTAAGTTGTCCAATTTGTTGGTATATAGGTTTTCATAATATTATGTCAAAATAAAAAGTTTCTGTAGAATGAAGAAAATGATCAACAAAACTAAAAGGCAGTCTGCTAAATGAGAAATACTATTAGCAAATGACATATCCAATAAAGGGTTAGTATCCAAAATATACAAAGAACTAATACAACTCAATATCCAAAAAATAAATAATCGAATTAAAAAGTGGGCAGAAGACATGAACAGACATTTCATATAAATTCATATATACATATTATATTTATAAGTATATAAATATTATTCACCCATAAAAAAGAATGACATCTTGCTATTGGAACAACATAGATAGAGCTAGATAATGATGCTAAGTGAAATAAGTTAGTCAGTGAAAGACAAATACCATGTGCTTTTACTCATATGTGGAATTTAAGAAAAAAAAAAACCATAATGAAAGGGGGAAAAGAGAGAGAGAGAGAGAAACCAAGAAATGGACTCTTAACTATAGAGAACAAACTGATGGTTGCCAGAAGGGAGGTGGGTAGGGGGATGTGAGAAATAGGTGATGGGTATTAAAAATTACACTTTCATGATGAAAAAAATAAAATTAAAAATTTAATTTAATTTTAAAAGCGTAAAATGTAAAAGACAACCTACAGAAAGGGAGAAGATATTTGCAAATGACATATCAGATAAAGGGCTAGTATCCAACATCTATAAAGAACTTATCAAACTAAACACCCAAGAAACAAATAATCCAGTCATGAAATGGGCAGATGACATGAACAGACTTTCTCCATAGAAGACCTGCACATGGCCAACGAGCACATGAAAAAATGCTCCACATCATGTGCCATCAGGGAAATACAAATCAAAACCACAATGAGATACCACCTCACCCCAGTGAGAATGGTGAAAATTAACAAGACAGGAAACAACAGATGTTGGAGAGGATGTGGAGAAAGGGGAACCCTCTTGCACTGTTGGTGGGAATGTGAACTGGTGCAGCCACTCTGGAAAACTGTGTGGAGGTTCCTCAAGAAGTAAAAATAGAGCTACCCTATGACCCAGCAATTGCACTACTGGGTATTTACCCCAAAGATACAGATGCAGTGAAACACTGGGACACCTGCACCCCAATGTTCACAGCAGCAATGTCCACAATACCCAAACTGTGGAAGGAGCCAGGATCTCCTTCGACAGACAGTTGGATAAAGAAGATATGGTCTATGTATACAATGGGATATTACTCAGCCATCAAAAAGGATGAATACCTACCATTCATGTGGATGAAACTGGAGGGTATTACACTGAGTGAAAGAAGTCAATCAGAGAAAGACGATTATCTAATGGTTTCACTTATATGTGAAATCAAGAAACAGTGGAAGGGACCATAAGGGAAGGAGAGAAACTGAGTGGGGAAAAATTAGAGAGGAAGACAAACCATGAGAGACTCCTAACTCTGGGAAACAAATAAAGGGTTGCAGAAGGGGAGGTGGGTGGGGGGATGGGGTGACTGGGTGACAGGCACTGAGGAAAGCACACGATGAGATGAGCACTGTGTGTCTTACTATATGTTGGCAAATTGAATTTAAATGAAATATTTAAAAAAATAAAAAAGCATAAAGTGTGTTCATGATGAGAAAATATTAGTAATGAATATATCATGTTTTAATATAAAATAATTTAAAGTTTTTAAATGTTTTAATTTTATACTATTTTAAAAATATTTCAAACATATTGAAAAGCTCAAAAGCTAAAATAACAGATGCTCATGTGTCTGTCACTAAAATTAAACAAATGCAAAGACTTTGCTTTAGCACAATGTTGAAGATACAGCACCCCACCTCAACCCCTGCCCCCAGCCCTTTGTTTCTCTCTCCCTTTCTTTCTGGAGGTAACTACTAACCTGAAATGGTATGTATTTTCTTTATAGTAAAAGTACAAAGCTATTGGAAGTTTTATTTTTTTTTAAATCAAAGCAGAGACTTTTCAAATATAAAGTCTTTTTAAACTTTCTCTTTATAGGTGACATGCTTTTTTCTCAGCTTAAAAAGACATGGTAACTAGGACAGGGGAAAATACCACAACACATCTTTGGCTGAAGGACCTGAGTGAGGAGGGGCACAGATTTTAAGTTAAATATAACTATTCCATGACATTTGTTTGCTCAATAAAAAGTATGATCTAGGAATTGAAACTCCTTGCATTTCTTGGTCTTAAAACTACAAAAAAAGCGTATCTAAGTACTAGACACTTCATTTTCTGGTCTACATCAGTTCTGGATATAGTCACTAACCTCCTTACCATGGGTGTATGAAAACTTTTCTGCTGGAAGGAAAAAATATTCATGTTGTTCATTTTCTAGCAATATACCTCCACCACTCTATCCTCTTTTGCTTTACCTCCACTCTGCATGTAACACAGCAGAGTACACCCCAGAATATAGTGCATTTTATACAACATGTTACTCTGTAGCTCTGGATTTTTTTTAAACTGAAGTTTATTTTACGTATCGTGAAATTCCCCTTTTCAAGGTGTACAGTTTAGTAGTTCCAAGTATATTCAGGTTGTACAACTATTACTACTATCCGTTTCCAGGACATTTTCATTCTTCTCAAAAGACATCCCATATCTATTAGCAGTCATCCCGCATTTTCTGTCCTCACTCAGCCCTCAGCAACCACTACCTACTAAGCATCACCACAGATTTGCCTGTTCTGGACATTTCATCTAAATGGAATTATACAATCTATGACTTTTGTGACTGGCTTCTTTCAAGGTTTACCCATGTTGTAGTTTATAATAGTACTTCATTCCTTTTTATGACTAAATAACATATCTATTCTATGGATGTATCACATTTTGTTTAACCTTCCACTAGTTGATGGACATTTGTGTTGTTTCCATTCTTTGGTTATTGTAAGTAATGCTGTAGTGAACATCCATGTATGTGTTTTTGTATGAACATGTTTTCAGTTCTCTTGGGTATATGTGCATAGGTATAGAGTTGTAGGGTCATATGACACCTGTTTGTTTGATTTGTTGAGGAACTGCAAAATAGTTTTCCTACCACCAGTGGGAAAGTGACTTTTACATTCCCACCACCAGCGCTTGAGTTCCAATTTCTCCACATCATCAACATTTGTTATTATCTGTCTTTTGATTATAACCATCTGGTGGTTGTGAAGTACTATCTCAGTGGTTTTTATTTACATTTATCTGATGACTAAAGATATTGAGCAACCTTTCATGTGCTTATTGGTCATTTGTGTGTATTCTTTGGAGAATTGTCTATTCAAATCCACTGCTCATTTATTAGTTGGGTTGTCTTGTATTGTTGAGTGGTGAGAGTTATTTATATATTTTAGAAAATGGAACACTTTCAGATATATGATTTGTAAACATTTACTCCCATCTTGTTGTTTATCTTTTCACTTTTTGATAGTATTTTTTGAAGCAAAAATTTCTAAATTTTGATGAAATCCAGTTTGTCTATTTCTTTCTTTGGTTACTTGTGCTTTTGGTGTCATATCTAGGAAACCATTGTTTAACCCAAGGACATGAAGACTCAGTCCCCTATTATCTTTTAAGATTTTGATGATTTTAGTTCTTCCATTTGGGCCTTTGATCCATTTTGAATTAATTTTTGTATGTGGTGTGAGATAGGAATCCAACTTCATTCTTTTAAGTGTGGATATCCAGTTGTCCAGTACCATTTGTTCGAAAGCCTTTTCTTTCCTCCATGATCCTGGCACCCTTGTCAAAATCAGTTGAGCATAAATATTAGGTTCATCTCTGGGCTCTTTCCTCTATTCTATTGATCTATATGTTTATCCTTATATCAATACCATAAAGTCTTCATTACTATAGTGTGTGGTGAGCTCATAACTTTGTAATTGGAAAGTATGAGTCCTCCAACTTTGTTATACTTTTTCAAGATTGTTTGGCTATTATGAGTTTTAGCTTGTCAATTTCTTCAAAAAAGGGCAGCTAAGGTTTTGAAAAAGATTGAGAGTGTGCTATAATTGCCACATACTTATAATTCCAACATATTTGTAAATCTGCCAAATTTCCTTTTGTTGTTTATTTCTAATTTACTTCCTTATGGCCAGAGAACATATTTGTATAATTGCAACCCTTTTACATTTATTGAGACTTGCTTTATGACTTGATACATGGTCCATTCTGGAGAATGTTCCTTCTGCACTTGAGAAGAATGTATGTTCTATCATTAGATAGAGTGTTTTCTAGATACGTTATGTCTAATTGTTCTAAAATATTGTTTAAGCCTTCTATTTCCTTATTGGTCCTCTGTCTAGTTGCTCTATCCTTTTTTGAAAGTGGAATAATTAAACCTACAACTATTATTGCTGAATTTCTTCCTTCAGTACTGATAGTTTTTGCTCCATATATTTTGGGCTTTGTTGTTAGGGGCATATATATTTATAATTGTACAGATTCAGATTAGGAATGCATCAAACCATGGCAGACAAAACAACTATATATAGACTCATGTAATTTTAAAGATGATGCCTATCTTAGTCCTTATCTATCCCTCTTACATATGAGAAAAAACTGAGATACACAAAGACTAAATGACTTTCCAAAGTGATAGAGCTACTAGTTTAATTGCTAGAGGTAGGATTAGAATTAAAGTCTGTTGACTCACAATCAGACGCTCATCTCTACTAGAGCCCAGTAGTAGCCTGGAGCTGTTTTTAAAACGGTATATGTATATTATCTTATTACTAACCCTAAAAATTACCTTCAGTATAAAAGCATAGGTGAAAAATTATTTGTCTAGTTTTCCGAAAACAGAAAATTTCATGTGTCAATATTAAAAAAAAATCCTATACAGAAATGTCATGGGGGAAGAAATATGGCTAAATGATGGTAATGAATTTTATGTTCTGAATGGGAAAATCTGATTTTTAAAAACACTAACGAAAAGACAAAGTTCAGACTAACCTATGTCAAAATAATGGAATGTAATGGGAAAGTAACAATGGAATGTAATGGAAAACTAACCTATGGCAAAATGATGGAGTGTAATGGAAAAGTAAAGGTTTTAATTGGCTCTTGCAATCCAGTTGTATTTTATTAAGAAATATTCGAATCTTAAAAAAAGTTGTCACCTGTTATCACCTGTTGACATGAGTAAATGGTATCATTTTTGGTTGCTTGTCTGACTTCAATAGAACATAAGAAGTAACATTTTTGGTCTAGCAGAAGCCAACTAATTCAAATTTAGGGATGAACTTTTCTACTGGGGGAAAAAGACAGAAATAAAGAAAACAGATCTAGCAATAAATTTTGAAGTAGCATTAATTTTGAGTTTTTTCCCAATATGAATGCAAGTCCTTTCTTAAAATTAACTTTGTTGGATCCCTGGGTGGCTCAGCCATTCAGCACCCACCTTTGGCCCAGGGCGTGGTCCTGGAGTCTTGGGATCGAGTTCCACGTCCGGCTCCCTGCATGGAGCCTGTTTCTCCCTCTGCCTGTCTCTCTCTCTCTCTCTGTCTGTCTCTCATGAATAAATAAAATAAAATCTTTAAAAAAATTAACTTTGTTTTCAATAGTCTATAATATCCATAAAATGCATTGAAATTTGTTGCAATTTAAATCTTAAACACCCTTCCTCTCCTTCTTCCTGTTTATTTTCAGAGTCACTTGAATACAGTTATTGGCTGAGTACATTGGAGGGTATGCCTTTTCCTATTCTGTAATTTAAATGACCCCTTTCCTTAGAGGTGTGGATTTAAACTCAAGTCAGTTACACATTTCATGCATGACTCATAGTTGTATTTATTTTCTCCAATTATATTTGTTATGCTCTGTTTATTTTGATTCTTAAGCACATAATCCAGATCTGGGTTTTTCAAAGCTCACCAGTATCTTTATAGTCTCTTGCTTTTGTGAACTTGTAATTTTAACCTAAGTGATTTATTTGACATGCCATCAGTCGGCTTCCAGTGATCATTTGTTAAGAACCTGAGTGGACAATAAGAAAGTCCAATAAAGGGCAGCCCCATGCAGCACACTCCAGCCAGATGGCAGTGGTCTGGAAGTGGGAGGCCTTGGGAGGAGGAGGGCCCACGGGGAAGGCCGCAGCACTGCAGCTCCAAGTCCCAAGGGATGAGTGTGCCCAGGCATGTAGCTGGAAGCTGCCTCTGTCAGGAGTGAAGGCCTTGGCTGGGCGGACCCCGATTTGATCCTTAAGGGACAGAAAGCCATCTTCACTCTGGCACAAACCTCAGAGACCATTGCAAAAGGTGCTTGCTGCTGTGTTCAACAAGGAACGAGGAAAACCCTCCAGAGGAGAGGTTTGGATAATGCAATAGAAGCTGTGGATGAATTTGCTTTTCTGGAAGGGACTTTGGGTTGATGGCTGAGTTGGACAGTTTTGTGAGCCTTCACCTGCATCCTTTAGCTAGCTACTGCCCTGCAGGCCTCAGCTTTGAAGAATGTTGGAATATTGTACTATGTACTTTTCCTGTTCTACCTTCACCTAAGCTGGGATAAGTAGAGATCTCACCTGTTAGCTTTTCTCTACAAGGTCTTCCACTAGTTGTGTCTTCCATTTCAGGCTTGGATGCTATCGCTGCTGTTTGAGGCAGAGGAAAAGAAAATGATTTGTATAGGCTGCTTGATGAATGATGAGGACCATAATCAAGGTCTCTGATCAATTAAAAAAAAAAGCATGAAAGAAAGAAAAAGAAAGAAAAGAAAGTAAAATTAGGACTTGTTGGAAAATGTGGCTGAGATTAAAGGTGGATAAATAAAGGAATATCCTTCATTTGTTCAACAAATATTGAAGAGACTCCTACTATGTTACCAGACATCATTCAACAGTGAACAAAACTGATTAAATTTCTGGTCTTATGGAGCTTACATTCTAGTTATGAAAGGAAGATATTAAAGAAACAAGCAAATAAATACATGGGTCCCATATTAATTAGTTCTAAGAATGAAAAGCAAGTCAGGGGAATAATATTTAAAAAGAATACATGGTTAGGGAAAGCCTCTCTGACAAGAAGGGATGGATCAGATGTCTATTTGAATAAAGAGAAAAGTAAGCTATTTGGATATCTTGAGATGAAAAAGCCAGCTTTTTAAAAAATAGAGCTACCCTATGGCCCAGCAATTGCACTACCAATGATACAGATGCAGTGAAACGACAGGACCCACGTGCACCCCAGTGTTCACAGCAGCAATGTCCACAATAGCCAAACTGGAAGGAGCCACGATGTCCTTCGGCAGATGAATGGGTAAAGAAGATGTGGTTTATATATGCAATGGAATATTCCTCAGCCATCAGGAAAGATGAATATCTACCATTTACATTGATGTAGATGGAACTGGAGGGTATTATGCTGAGTGAAATAAGTCAATAGGAGAAAGACAATTATATGGTTTTACTTATACGTGGAATATAAGAAATAGTGAAAGGGACCAGAAGGAAGGAGAGGAAACTGAGTGGGGAAAAATTAGAGAGGAAGACAAACCATGAAAGACTCCTAACTCTGGGAAAAAGGGTTGCAGAAGGGAAGGTGGGTGGGAGGATGGGGTAACTGCATGTCGGGCGTTGAGGAGGGCACTTGATGGGATGAGCACTGGGTGTTATACTATATGTTGGCAAATTGAATTTAAATTAAATAAAAAAAAGGAAAAAAAAGCCAGCTTTTGAGGTAGGGGTGTACTGAGTACATTCAGGAGTGACAAGGAAGCCAGTGTGACTGAAGATGGAAGAGGTGAAAACAGGGAGTCAGGTCATTTAGGGCCTTGCAGCCCATAATTTTCTTTGAGTTGAGTAGGAGCCTTAGAGGTTTCCGGTAGCAGTGACAAGATCCGACTCAGGCTTTAAAAAGATCACTCTGGCTTTTGTGTGAAAAACACAAATGTAGGGGGCCAGGGGTAGAAGCAGAGAGACAAATTCGGAAACTTTCATATTCCAGGCAGGAGATGGGGGTGATTTAGACCACCGTGGTGTAAGGGTTCCAGAGAAGGGCGGGAAATACTGGGTACTGTGAGTTTGGGTTGATGAGAGGGAAACGGAGGTATACAGACCCATATAACTTTTCTTCCCTTATTTTTGGCTGTGTACAGAATTGATAGGAGCAATGTAAAGATTTATATTAAAATGAGCATGACTAGTCATCACCCAGATCAAGAAATAAAACTATTGCCAGGACATTAAAAGCCTTTGTGATCCCCTCCCCAGTTGTATCATTTCCCTGCTTCCCGGAGGTAACCATTATACTGCTTTTTAAAAATTGTTATTCTCTTATGCTTCTTTATGGATTTACCAGTTATATATGGTATCCCTACACAATATACTGCTTACTAGTGGAAAATGGTAGCAAGCACGAACCTAGCTGTGTAGGGAAAGGATAATAGTACCATACTGAGATAGATGATTCTGGGAAAAGGAGAGTGCACAGAACTGTATTATCATAATATGGCTTTAGCTTCCCTGAAAGTTTATAAACTTCTCCCATCTGGAGAAGTCTTTGGGCAAGATTTTGAGTGGATCCTGGAAAACACTGGGCTAGCATTTTGGAATTGGGCCAGTAAGCAGGACTGTGTTATGGACTAGGCTCTGGATGTTTAATAGAAAAAAATATTTAGTGAGGGAGTAAGTTGCTCTTTCTTTTTTGCTTCTACGCTAACCATTGCTGCTGTGCTTCTAAGCTTACCTCCAGCTCTCAGGAGCAAATCGAAGCAGAACATTTCTGGGAAGTGAACTGAGTGTCTCGAGCAGATTTAGGCTGTGGCACATGGAATGGAAAGCCATAACTTACTCAGATAAAAGTCTGGGCTGGCTCCGCTGGGCATTCTCAACTCATGATGAAAAGGAAATACATGACAAAGCCCTCAACGTGGGCCTGTATCACATTGTTCCAAACTAACTGCTCTCTCCCTCCAGTGTAGCTACTACCATCCTGAGAATGTTTCTTCATCATCTTGAGAGTTCCCTTGATTTTATCCTGTTCCCTGCATCCCATGTTTTTCTGAGGGTTGAGTTTAACTCTCCCACTCTTCTGCTTCTTTTATACAGTCAATAATCATTTAATCAACATCTCATTTTTTAATGGTCTTTATTCCTATTTGTATCTTCATCTTTCCATTTGGGACCACTTTCCTTTTGCCCTTTGAACATTCTTCAGAATTCCTTTGATGCATGTCTGCTGGTGGTGAGCTCTTGGTTTTCTTATTTTAAAAAGGTCTTTATTATACTTTTATTCTGCATGGAGAATCAGCAGTAATTTAAAAAGTGTTTTTTTTTTTTTCCGGGTCACTGGAGTGGCTCAGTGGTCGAGCGTCTGCCTTTGGCTCAGGTTGTGATTCCGGGGGCCCAAGATCGAGCCCCGCATCAGGCTCCCCACATGGAGCCTGCTTCTCCCTCCCTTTCTCTGCTTCTCTCTCTGTCTCTCATGAATAAATAAAATCTTTTTTAAAAAAAGTTTTTTTCCATGTAAACATTTATTGACCTTTATCTGACTTTCTTTCAGGAGTGTTTGGACTGATTTGTTGTTTAAGGCAAATGACTGGTTTTTATTTATTTTCGTTTGTTTGTTTGCCGTGTGTGTGTGTGTGTGTGTGTGTGTGTGTTTGTGTGTGCATGTGCCACATTCAGTCACCTGGCTACACCAAGATGGGAACGACAGCATCTTTTCAATATCCTCACCCTCATGTTCCCTTCTTCGTTGGCTTGCCCTGTTCCAAATGAAGGGTTTTTGTCCTTCTCTTTCTCTTGCCTTATCTTTTTAAGGATTTTTATTTATGTATTTGAGAGACAGGGAGAGAGAGAGGGAGGGTGAGTACGATCACATGATCACAGGTGGGGGGAGGAGCAGAGGGAAAGGGGGAAGTAGGCTCCCCAATGAGCAGGGAGGCTAACTCAGAGCTCAATCCCAGGATCTTGGGATCCTGACTCCAGCCGAAGGCAGATGCTTAACGGACTGAACCACCCAGGCACCTCTTCCTCTTGCCTTTTGACTTTATTTCACATTCTCTTCTTCAGAGGTCTCGTTTGTCCCTTCAAATTAGACTTAGCACAGTCTCATGGCCAGGCTCTTGGCTCCCTCTTTGATTGCTTCAAAACTCTCTTCTAGCTATGCTGCATGTAGCCAGTCTGGATAAATCTCTCTCCAAGCCAGACTTGGATCTCAGAAACTCTGACTTCAGTGTAGTTTCTCTGGGTATAATTTTTGATGCACTGTTTCAAAAAATTCAGGTTCTGGTGATGACACATTTAATAGAGAAAGGGACAGAGACGATCTTGGGGTAGATGGAGAAAATCTCTCACAATTTATCAAGGTAGAAATTTAAACATTATTAGAATAAATCAAATGCAATTCCCAACATGTACATACTGTAATATCTTGTTTAAATAGATATGAATTTTCTCTGAACTACTTAAGCTATTTTTCTGTATAAGGGACTTAGGGCAATATTTGATGATTTTTTTGTCTGACTAAAAGGAATAAAAAATCAATCTCAGAATATAGATACGATTATGCTTTGTAAAAATACTGATTCTTTGGAATTAGAAGGTAAAGTGGTCAAGGGAAAGAAGTGTCATCAGATAATTTTCAAATTATTGCATATGAAATAAAATTTGGTTTAAAACATGTATTGTTATTGTTGCAATAATCTATTTGATAGATTTATTTGACTGATTGAATACTTAAAACAAAAGCCTAATTTCTTTTTGAGGAAAGCATCCTCTCCAGAAAAGGACTTTTATAACAACTTATGAAAAAAAATTGTTACAATTCAACTTTGTGTCTCTGCTTTTCAGTGTGTTTGAAGGAATTACTTTATTGGCCTGGATCTTACTTTTCCCAGCTATGAAATGGGAAGACTAACTGTTGTAAAAGTATTATGAGAACCTTAAATGGAAGATAACTATCAAGGTGCAAAGAATAACCAGACATTTTACTCCATTTGTGTTTATCTGATTTTGAAATTTCTGCTCTTTTTCCAGTCTCATAAAGGAAACACCAGCTGCATATTTCATCCTGTTGTGATAAATTATAAGAAGGGATGTGGAAGTCGGCTCTGAATTTCCTCTTCTTTTGGTGTGTGTAAACCAGTCTTTAATGTTATTGCCCTGTTGTTTTGTGGTTTCCTTTCCTCTACGTCAACTGCGTTCGTGTGAAGAGCTTTCTCCAAGATTAAACATTTGCCTCATTGGCAGCATTTCTGAATTTTCATCTGCCAAACTCTTCTCACACAGGCTACATAAAGCCAGTTTATTTTCCAGCTGAAAACCTGATGATGTCCTACCGCCTTGTGACTCTGGGGGCCGTAAGAGAGAAATCAGGCCACTGATGTAAAGCAGTGTTGACTATGGAGATGAAATTGTGGTACAGAGGCACGGGAGATAGAAGAGCACGTAAGGGAAGCTCTTTCTATTAAACAGAAATCCTTTTTATCCAATAGTCTGATTCAACAGAAAAATGGTGTCAGTGATTATAAGGCAGAGATGTGAAAGTCAGGCAAGCCGAGAATAGTGGGTGTGTCTAGGGTATTCCTCTAGTCCAGAAGGCTGTTCCACTTTTGGAAACTGGAGATGGTCTGTGAATTTGTGAGGTTAGTACTGCAGCTGGGAGGCTGAATCTGTGGGCTCAGTGGTATGTGTAGAATGCGTTTGATCAGTTTCCCCACTTGGGGTTGAAGAAGGGGGCATAAAAAGAATATGATTGAAATAAGCTGAAAGTAGGAGTTGAGTTCTGGGAAATAAATCTTAGCTTGAATTTAGATTCTAGAGAATTTTCCTGTTGAAATCTTTTGCAATAGCAAAAGTTGGACTTTTTGAAATTTTCAATATATGAAAAGCACACAGAATATTTTAGTGCCTCCATAAGCATTTGCAAGTCTCCTATTATTCTCTTCCGTACAACATCTCCAGGAATCTGACACCAGCTCTGCCATTTAGGGAATATAATATGGAAATAAGCATGATGACGGTCTTAATGACCTTACTGTATCCTTGACAACCAAGAGACATTAGTCAAAAATGGCCTTGAGAAAGCAGGGATTGGAAACCTCACTTTTTCTTTTGAAAAAACTTTGGTAGGATCCTATTTATAAAGTTTATTGTTTTTATTCCCCTTCCCTCATGAGTTCAATGACTCCACAAACATTTTCCCTCATAACATACCCAGGCAGTAACACAGCCTAACGCCAAGAGTATCCTCAGGGGTGTAGATCTTTATTTCATGGGTGGATCACTAGCCCAAGGTCACCTAGGATGTTGGAGGAGAGGCTGGGATCAAGCCACAGCCCAGATTTCAAGTCCTGTGCAAATAACTGTCAGCAGCTTTCCTAAAACACGTGGACAGCTGATGCAAGCTCTTACGGGAAAGAAACAAGAGGGCAGTAATACAGCCAGGTACTTTTATTTATGCAAAGCATGCTCGAGTAAAGAGGTCATTTTGTTGGGCTCTGAAGACCTGAATTCTTGAACTAGTTGTGCTGGTGCTGGATGAGTCACTTAGTTGTTGTGTAGCTCGCTTTACTCACTCAAAACTGAGCTTGGTGATGCTTGATCTGTCCCTCAAAATAGAGGATTCAAGGAGATGATGTGAGAAGTGTAGTGTAATGTTTGGTGTCAGCATCATATGGAACAAGGGCAATGTAACAGATCATCCCTTCAAAGCAAATTTGCCCGTACTAGGCACTCAGTACGGTTGGTCAAGCAAATAGGCAGTTGCAGAACGGTGAAGCAGGAAGAGGCCTCTGGAAAGCAAGTCCAGAGTAGTTAAGTGACTTAGCTGGCTTTCATAACTTGTTCATGGCCGGGGTCCCTCGTCATGTGCACATGTCCCTGACTCCTGTGCCGTTGCTCCTTCTGGTATACCATGTTGCCTCTCTTAGGCACCCCTATGGTAGCTTATAACCCAGATGCAGAATTAAACACCGAATTTTAGCTATTAATGATATTTTTAAAAATTGAGCTATTTAAAATTTCTTAAACCTTGTTTTTCTATAGCTCTGCCCTCAGAGAGATACTTGAAACTCAGGCATGAAGAAACAAACATTTACTGTAAATTAATTATTATTTCCATTTCAAAAAGTTGTGAAATGTTTCTAGAACTCCCCAAGATTGACCCAAGTTGGTTTCTAAGAATATTTTCCTATAATTATAAACATGTAATTATAGGAGTGGTTGGGAGGACAAAGATTATTTCAAAGTTTTTCTCTCTAGTTTGTTCCTAATTAAAAATAATGAAAGGCACAAAATCCCGATCAACAAGAGAATGTACATTACTCAAAACTATTGATGTAACATTATATTAGCAGGAATAGGAAATGTAATCTTGTAAATGTAATCAATTCACATTTATCAGAGTCAGGACTATATAATATTTATTTAATTTTGAATACTTGATGAATTATATACAGAGGATTTGGAGAGGAATCAAGGAAAAGTTTTACAACCATTTCTGGCCAAACTAGAAGCAAAATGTAATTGAAAAATTCAGGAATGTTCATTTTTAGTTAGGCTTTATCTAAATTTAGGAGAGTCAGACACAGTTTAAACCTATGACTGATAGAAATGTATCTTATTAAGCCTCCCTTAGCTTCATTAATCATATGTTAGTTTTGATTCTTGATCCGGGGTGATTTTAAACACAGTAATAATGGCTCCTTAGTCCTATTCAAACTATACTCAAGCAGTTGTTCTGTGTCTGATGGGTTCCTATCATGTAACACTGGCAAATTAGGGAAACAAGAAATATTAAAGAGACAGAAAATATTTACTTTAGTTGAAAAGGTGCCATGATATGCTGATATGCATACAACATATACATTTACATTTTATTCACTCAAGTACACTTAGGTTTCTTTTGTTACCTACCAGAAATGATTAAAAAAAAAAATCTTGACCTCCTAAGAAATTTGTTGAGAGAGAATAAGAGAGAGAGACAGAGAGGGAGGGAGAGGGAGGGACTAATTCAAGTAAAAAAAAAAAAAGTCAAGCTAGAAACGTTGGAATTTCTTTGTTTAGAGTTATGAGGGAAAACATACAATAAGACATTTATAACCGCCACAACATTGTTCAAAATATTGTTTCTTGGATGGATCTGACTCAGTCATGAAGTGAGTTCAGCAGGACAACTCCCTTTTGGCAGGGCAAGAACAGAAGGAAAAATAAGTCAATGTTCACAAAAGCACTTCCAGGATGAAGATCAGACCATAGTGACATTTATTTATAAGTCTATATATTCTAATGCCTTTTAAAAACAAGTTGCATCTACTAGTGTCCTGTCTGTGTCATTATTGAATCCCACAAGTTGAGAGCTCAGTTGGCAGCACATGGGCTTCTAAGGTTCTATTCTCCAAGGTGAGCACTGTCAAGGGGGCACTTCATCTTTACACTTGACTTTCACTTTTCTCTGGAAAACCCTGAGCACAGTCAGCAGCTCTAGCAGAGGGTGTCTAGCTGGTCACCATCTGCTATCACCTCATCCACTGAGGCACTTGGAATCTTTAGGAATGCAGAAGCAGTGGTAAAGGTGAATAGTAGCAACACCTCCGAGACATTTCCATAGTTTTCTTGTCGCTGATAGAACCAGATTCCAAAGAGACTAGACATAAACTAGTGGTAAAATGGGGGGGAGTTAATACCATGCGTTAAATATAGTTCTAAAGGCGCCGATTCCAGATAGAGGGATTTATACGCCACTAGGGAGTTCTTTGGCATTCTTTAAAAAATGACTTTCATACTTCGTGTTTGAGGCACTTGTTCCTGAGCCAGTTGAAGTCTGAAATCAGTCTTGAAGTCTTTCTGTTCCCGGTGTTGGGTAGCTCCCTGATCTTTGATCGAGGATTGAGACAATAATGAAATGGGGCTGATTATGGCATACAGAGCTTGCATGAGAAGTAAAGTCAGAGCAAGTGTTGCCACAGCCAGGCATGTGATTGCAGAAGATTGACAGCGACTCAATTTTGAGGCCACACCAAGATAGGTCACATGGGTGGTTTGCGTATTTGGAAGGTAAAGCGAGAATCAATGATCTAGGACGGGGAGGCAAATCTAAAGAAAAGAGTAAACGCTGAAATTGCTTCCAGGAGTGAGGACCTGTTGACAGCAGACGATGTCATATCTACCTCAGTTACTCTAGGTAGACCACTTAGCAGAAGGTGTTTAAGGAGCTAGAAACTCAACAACCAGGGGTTTCTCGTTGTTTATCCTGGTTGTGATGACCTCTAAGAGGTATAGCTAGCATCATGAGCCTCTATGGTAAAGATATTTTCTCCTTATTTGTGGAACAAGGGTGTTATAGTTTGGGTTCCCTGGAGACAGATTCTGAAGTGCTGAGATTTATGTCCACTTGGTGTGTTGGGAAGTGCCCTTGGGAACAACCCGTTTGAGAGAGAAGGAAAGCAAGATTAGGCAGAGAAGATAGGAATTGTGCTTTCACGGTAAAAGCCTTGCCTCCTCCTACTGGGAGTTCTGAAGCTGGAGTAGTCCTTAAGAGTTATTCCAAACTGGGGAGAGAATATCAGTTCTGAATAAAAATCAGCCACATGATGCACAAAAAAAGAGATTTAAATCCCTATTGTGTAGATTCAAAAAATGAAACAAGTCCAGAGTGGTAAAGTAAGTGCCCAAAGTCACGCAGCTTCTATATGGAATGGTTGGAGGCCATTCTTGCTGTGGCTGGACTCCAGACCATGGGCACAGCCAGGTAATGTATAATCTCTGACAGAAGGATCCAGAATATGGTCTCCCATTGAACCCTGACCTAAGAAGTCAAATAAATGTACCTCTGAGGCTTTGAAAAATTATCGACGTGCCTATCTTTTGGTTTCATATAAGAAGATAATAGCACATGTATTAAAAATTATTTTTTGATAACATTTTCAACCAGTTTTCTATAGCCTAAAATTTTCCTTTCTTACTTATCACTTAATGGTACCTCAAATAAGGCCCTTCTTGGGTCTTAGGTTAGCTAATTTTTTCTTAAAAATAGACCAGAAAACCATCTGAATGTACTATTTTCTTTTATATAATGTCTGTCAAAATAATCAACATTGTAGAATTTTTGTAGTTTTCCACCTCCTGCACATAGGAGCTTTGTAGCTTTGAATTATGGCGGCCAGAGCGTAAATGTAGGATCTGTGGTTCTGAGAGGTTATGAGCTTTGCCTGAGGTTACACAGCCTGTGTGGGTGATCCAGGCCCCCTGCACGCCCTGCCGGGATCCACATTTCCTGTGGGCTCCCTACACACTGCCTCACCATAAGGAACGTTCCATCGCGGCTCCATATCTAGGAAATAAATGTGTTGAACCATATGAGTCAATGGAAGAACCAGGGCCCATGTGTTTTTAGCATGAGGGGAGCAGCCAAGCCACCACAAAGAGGCATTGGAACTATTCCCATGAGCGCCTAAGAAAAATAATTGCTCTGGAAGGGGATTAAAAGTTTGAATAGAATTCGTTATCTATTTTCTTTGGATGAACTCTATGTTATTAGTCAACGTGATCTGGGCTTGGGTACCACAGTAGAACCAGTAACAGAAAATATTGATCCTGCAACTTGTGAGAAGCGTAAAGTGGGCATGAGTTGATCTCTGCGCTTCCATAAATGGTAACTTTTATTCTAGTTATTTGAAGATTTGTTGATCATTATTACTTGAAAGGGATCCAGCTAAAACAGCATTTGCTTGGGTTCTTGGGTCAACTATTTCACTTCTGGTGGCAGAAAATATACTACATAAAAGGATTATGTCTATTTTTCTTAACTTTCCTTTCCTTTTTGGTCACTTGGCCAAAGTGAGGTCCTGGAAAATATTCTCCACATGCTTGAGTGTGGGGAAAATGTGTATGGTGGGGGGAGAGAGGGAGCTGGGGGAGAGAGAGACAGAGACAGAGAGAGAGTGAGGGCACAAGTGGATCAGCCACATCTGATGTGTTGTAATAGTAAGTGTGGCTTATTCAATAGACTAAACCTTCCTGGGAATAGCTTGGAGACTGCCTAAGGTGCGGTTTAGGGCTGCTTAATAAGTGTTATTTTAGTGATGTGTGTATCACGTAATGAGTGTTAAGTAGTGAATCCTTGGGACGGCGGTCAAGGCTGTGATATTTCTATAACAGGACTCAGACTATCTCCTCCAGGGAGGTGTCTCACCTAGTGTCAGTGGTTGTGGCACACACTGTGTGAGTCTAGCTTCTGGTAGAGCCAAGGTAGCACCGCATGTGTTGAAAACAGTGACTGCAGATATGTGGCTGCAAATAATTCAGGTAGATATTATTAAAGCAGATGGACAGCACATGGAATGTGACAACCCCAAGTTCTGTAGGTGACTTAAGGAGACAACTAAAGCAATTTTGGGTAGAGACTGCGATGTCCATGCTTATGCACAAAAAGTTACTAGATGCTGTCAAGGACTGAGAGCACTGATTTTAATAAATAGCCTAGGAAATAGAATGCCAGCATTAGAAGTCTTATCATTTGACAAATGAAATCATTTTAAAGAGAATTAGTAGGGCCTGGGGCTTAACAGCCACAGAAAAATTTTAGGGCCAAATCAAATAATTGTACTGTCACCGATAGTACCAAGACTTTTAAAATGTCAATAAACTTGAACAATTGCTTCTAGTAATTTATACAAAATAAGTAATTAAGAGTATGCGCAAGCAACTACAAGAGTTGTTTTCAGAGCTTGTTCTTATTAGTTAAAAACTGGAATAAATCATGAAAATCAAGAATTTGTTAGATTATTATAAACCCATATAAATCCACATTTAACCATTAAGTATTATGGGATATATAAATATATAATATATGTAAATACATATTTACACATAAAGGTAAATATATATATTACTCTGAAACATTTAAAACCCATAAAAAATTGAAAGAATAGTGCAATGAATATCTGTTAACAACTTGCTATACCTTCTCTTTCTCTCTGCTTTTTGCTAACCCTTCTGAAGGTAAGCTATCAATATTATGACATTTCACCTTTTAATGCTTCATTCAGGATGCTTTCTCCCAAGAGTAAGAGTATTTTCTTTAATAACACCACTACCACCCTTAAAAAGATTATCACTAATTCAATAACATCATTCACAAACATACTTAAATTGTCTTTATTATTCTTTCTTCTTTATTATTCTTTTTTCTGATCCATATTGTTGTCTGCATAGTTAGAACTATTTTTATTGTTATTATACTGGATCCTACTGGGCATATTTCTCTAGAAAGGAATAATTAATTCAAGGGCCGAATTCTCAGACTTCTCTCTGGAATTTCAACATGTACATATTAATCAGTACCATGTATCTAAATGAGTACAGTATTCTTTATTTTATAATTTAAAATGAAATCGTCACAGAATTGAAAGCACTTGTTTAGTTCTTGCTCCAGGACAGTATAAGAATGCTGTGATTCTGGACAGTGTTTATGAACTTTTCTCTCAAAAGTGATCTATCTATAGGGTCGTGGTCCAAGGTCACTTACCCTCCTCGCAGATGTCCTCTGGCTATCTCAGTAAAGGAAGTAACCTTTAATCAGCATGGGTAGCAGGGACCTGGGGAGTCCAGGAGAGGGGAACCTAGGCTCATCTTGTCTGCTGACTCATAAGTGTACACCCGGGGGTAGGGCCACCAAAGACTAGAGGCTTAGGTCTCTGGGGCAAGGCTCGGAAACCATCCTGGCTAAATGACAGAGCTGAAGACAGCCAGATCACAGCGTCCTGCCGCCTTTGTTATGGATACGCAGCCTGTTGTTGCTGGAAGCAGAGGCTGCCACTGGCGTTCCAGGGAAGCTGACCAGGCAAGAGGCAATGATGTTGGGTTTACTCCTCGGGGAAATCTTCATTTCATCCCTGGGAAGGCAGACAAGCTGGTGCAAAAGGAAACCCACACCTAGTAACTGATACACAGCAGTGACGTCCCTGGGGGCGGTCTCAGAACAGGGTTAGATGGGATTCTGCATTCCATGAACTGTAAGCAGGATGTCAGGGATGAAAAGGGAGCTGGAGTGGGCCGCACGAGGCTAAAAATTATCTACCAGAGTCACTGATATTTTCCTCCGCAAACAGAAAGAACACCCTCTGCAGGAGTCAGTCCTCTGGAATGATATTTCTGGGGAATATAAGTCTGGCTCCCAGCCAGACTGGTGAGGGGTAGTGTGATTTTATAGCACACCACCTCTATTTCAACGCCTGTCTCTGCCAACCCCAGTATCCTATTTTTCTTACTGATAAATTCCTTTCCCTTGAAGATTCTGCTATTTTATACCTTTGAATTCAAGGAGTCAACCCACTTTGATGGTGGAGCTGAACTGGGTTCGAGGTTCTATTCCAGTACATTCTGGTTATAAGAACATGGCAGACCTCTTCACTTTGATGAGTCTCACTTTTATCATCTGTGTGTGAGAGTCATAATTCAATGTTTAGTACAGGTCTTAGTGCATAGTCAGGGAAGGAAAGAGGATGGGAACTAACACTTGCTGGGCGTCTCTTATGTGCCAGAATGTAGGCTGGGCTAACTTGTGTAGCAGGGGTCTCAGCTTGAGCCCAGGCTGTAGTAGCCATTTGGGATCCATACTGTCTAGGCGGGTTCAGTGACCTGGCAAAGGTCACCTGGAAAATGGACCTTCCAGAAGCCTGAGGCAACTGAGGAGCATCCTGGATGAGCACTTGTCATTTTGGGTAAAAACAAGCTCTATAGACAACTTGGTTCTAGAACACATTATCAGTAGGGAAGAGTTTCAAAGTAAAACATAGTGTTTGTCACTCATATACCAAAAATCAAGTCCAGCTTCTCATGGGTTTCCATTATGAATAGGTGGAGCTACATGTGAAGGAAAAAAAAGAGAAAGAGCTTTTAAAAATAAAATTTTGTAAGAAACTGAGGCACAAGAAGCATTGCTCTCACTCCTTTGTGGAGAAATGTGACACTAATGGAGAAAGTGTGGGTGATTCATATCCAAGATGGCCAATTGATGTCTCCCCTTCCCAGTGAATTCTCCTATTAGGAGCTGAAAACTATTTCTCCCATCCCCTTGATATTGGTTTGGTCTTAGTGACTTGCTAGATTAATGGACTATGGTACAAGTGATATTCTGGGATTTCTGAGGCTCGGTCATAAGAAGCCTTAGCAGCTTACATTTGGGATATCTGGAATGATCTTTCCTGCAACTCTAAGCTGCTCTATAAGAAGCACATCTCAAGACCATCATTCATGAAAAGTCCAAGGCGCATGGAGTGGTCCTGGAGACACCGTGTGGAGAGAGACCAAGGAGAACTGAGGCAGCAGACATTTGAGTGAAATATCATCAGAGAAGGGGAGGCTTGATTCCCAGCTACCCCATGAGGATGCCAAGGGGATCAGAGATGGACCACCCAGCCAAGCCCTCTCCACAAAACTATGACCATAAATGTAATGGTTGTTTTAAGGAAGAATGACTTTAAAAGGAAGACTGTGTGTGTGTGTGTGTGTGTGTGTGTGTGTGTGTGTGTTCGTGCTTCAAGTGTCCTAGGAAAAAAAAAAAGGAAAGCTATTTTCATAAAATGAAGTTATAAAAGCTATTTCTGTGAAATAATGTAGAAAAACTATGGGTGGGAATTTGAATATGGTTACGTTTGGGCTATAATGGGAGAGGACAAGTGGACTGTTGGTTTGCCAGCCATGAACATTCTGATCATGATCTTCTTGTTATGCTTAGGGTTTCATGGGAAAAAAAATTCAAATTAAGACATGGAGCAGGTGGTATCTTGGGAAGCTTGGGAAGATAAGATTTCCCGGATCCCCTTAGTCAGAGTTCAAATCAAGAAGGCTTTGAGAGAACGTAGCTCCTTCATATCCAGAATCAGCCCTGGCGTTCCAAGTTATATTGGAATGGGGTTATATTGATGTGGGTTCAGTATATGGGTATGAAGGGGCTCTGGGGCAATAGAAAAACTCTTTATGAGCCTATGACTTACTTTATTTGTTCAGAATAAGCACTTCTTTACTATGTAGGAGACCCAGCTGAATGGGAGGTCTCCTCTTAAGGGAGTTAAAATGAAAATAAAAGCCATATGAAAATAATTGAGCACAAAGAAAGGCATCAGGTCCTTTTGGCCAAGGACCTGGTCCCTGTGTAAAAGACCCAGGATGCCACCTTAGCCGTGCCGTGGGCTAGACAGAGACGTGCAAGGCCTCGGGCCCCCTGCTCCATGTGTGAGAGCTCGCTTGCTGACAGTGCACCGACTGGGCTAGCTCAGCTTCATCCTGGGAGGGCTGTGGTCCTGGAGTTCAGGAGAGGCACTCTTGGCAGACTGCACTCCTGTTTAAGGTTTGAAGGACCCACCTAGTGATAACTCAGCTGCGGTGCTGGAAGTACAAGGGAGTCAATGTGCTGAGTGTCTGCAGATAGAGCGATACATTTATTCCAGGGGTTATGGAGAGGTTATCACGGCTCTACTATATTACAGGTTTACGTCAGGTACTTTTTCAAGGAAACTATCTCTTGCTAGCTGGTTTAGGTGTGGAGATACACAAGTTCTGAAGCAGGAGACCTTGTGGCAGTAGGTGGATACAAGGAGGTAATCATTTTACTGCATTTCTTGTATCCGACCATGCCTTGCCCTTGGGCATGGTATGCGTTGAATCGCTCTCCTCTTATTAGCCATGAAAATAATCATTCCTCTCGTTGGAGGAATTGTGTTCTCTTTTTTTCTGTGATTTTAGTTTTTTAAAATTGCCTTTCACTAACTTAAAAACAATGTGTTTACAGGCTCCAGGTTGTCTGCCCACTTGTGAGTGGGGTCTTGGGTCAGGTCACTCAGATTCTCACAGGATTCATTACTCACCTACATTGTGGTCTGCAATGTACACCATACGCCAATTGGAGGTAACTATATAGCAGGCTTTTGTCTGCAATGAAGGAGCAGGAAATCAAAGGTAACAACTACTTCCTGACAAATTCAGCCTCTCTCTGTCTCATTGAGTAGATGTTCGTTTGATTACTTAAACATAGAGGGGGGAAAACAAGTTCCAACCTCTGTGGGCAAGCACCAGCTAAGGCGCCATATGAACCCTTGTGGGGCCACATGTCAGGCCTTGTTTTCAGCCAAGTTCATTGAAGTGTAAGAGAAACTTTCTATAGGAAATTAGTAATTGAATATGCTTATTGTCAGAACATGCAGGGGATTTTGTTAACAATCACCATGCAAAATGGCGGGGGTAGGGGGAGCCGTACAAACTGGATTTCCCCTTTATGTTTAGTGTCCTTGAGATCAGAAGGAGACCCAGGGCAGGCTCAATCACACCTCTTACACTTGCTTGAGTCGAAGATTTTGCATCCCCCTGGATGGGAGGCATGGCTGGTCAGGTCTGCACAGCTCAACATAGTGGAAAAGGCAGCAGGCATTCTGCTCTCATACCCTTCTAGAAAAGCAGGTAAAATATCTACATTGGGACATAGGGACACCAAGGCTTCGTATAATACAGAGCTGGGTAACTACATGGATAAGCCAGTGATGTCTGGCTCAGGCAAGAGAGAGACACAGAAGGCAAAACACCCAAAGTTACACATTCTTTGCAGAGAAAAATCAAAGAGCTGGGTGTCAGATGAATGTCACTGTTTGGATTACGCTCAGAACTTTGCCAGCACATTGCAGTTACTTCTGCAAAAATTCAGGTAAAGAAAATAAGAAACCAGGAATTCAGGAGAGCTGCATGAGACAGTACGAGAGATCTGAATTAACTGGGCAAAGGTCTATACTCCAGCTTTTCCTAACTGACCCCTTTCATTCCAGTATACTCCAAACAAATTTAAGGGAAGGACAAAAACTATTCTTTGGAAGGAAAGGTGTAGAAGGAGATGGAAGACAAAGAAGAATGGAGAGGGCATAGGATGCTACATTGAAAACTCCTTCCTGTTCAAGACTGAGACAGAGAGGGCGTGTAGGAGTTATACCACAGTCCGTCTACCCATCCATCCTCCTTACATCCATCCATGAAGGAGAGCGACAAAGGGGGACTAAGGCCACTGCCACACACCATCCGTTGAAAGTGGTTTGCTGATTTTAATGCTTCCCAGGTGGATACTTTAGGAAATTCTACGTGGTGCCTTCAAAATGTAGCATTTCAGTTGTGAGAGGGGGGACGGAAGAGGCAGGGCGTTCGGTCTAAGGGCCAATGTCTAAAACTAATAACCCCTTTGTTGTTGTGAAGCTATGAGGAGAAGCCAGGAGTCAAGGGGTAAAAGGACACAGCTTTCCTTCTCCTTTAATGCCTGGACTGGGGACACATTTGGTAAAGCCCTGTGGGGAAACATATCTCTGTCAATGTTGTATGGAGGAATAGAGAGCTTTTGTCTCAGGATGTCAGTCTAGCACCTTCCATCGGAATTAAGTTCACTCAAAAATTGAAAGCACCCCACCCCCTACCACCTCTCCTACATCCCTGAAGGATTATATTACTGTAATCAAAGTAACTCCAGATAGAAAAGGCCTTGCAGGTTATCCGGTCCATCCTCTGGAAGTCTGCAGACTTTCTCCCCTCAGCATGGCCATTGCTGTTTTGCTCTGTCTGCTTTCCAGGGTCTCCAGTGAGGGAGCTTCCCGCCCTTCTCTGGGGAGGGCATTCTCTCATCCAGCAGAGCTCACCGCCAGGAAGTCTTCTCTGATACTCATCTTGAGTTTTCCTTCTGCAGTGTATCCCGTTACCGCCAGGCCCTGCCATCCTACCAAGCCTCCGCCTCGGTGGCTGCAGGCCGCTTCCCCCTTTCACGACCACCCATATTAAAACCACTTCCATGTTGTTCACTCCCTTTTACGCATCCTGTCCTCAGTTCTGGAGACTGCAAGGTCACTTTCTGGGATCCGCTCTACCATTTTTGTCTGCACCCTTCCTCGTTACGTGAACACGGAAGTCTAATTTTCATAAGAAAGTGGGGCGTTAAAAATTTTGTTTCTTTAGACATTTTTGCAAATTTGTAATTTTGGAAATTCTTATGTGTCCACCCTCCCCCCCCCCAAAAAAAAATAATTATTGAGCTCTTGTATGTTTCCCCCTTGGGCTTAACTGTCGCAGGTCAACTCCACGGCATACCTGGCAAATTCAAGAGTGTGCACAAATGGGAGGAAAATAAATTTAGTGAAGAAAGATACGTATTCTTAAGCCACAAGATGAAAGGTCACTGTTAGGGGGAGAGCCTGCAGCATCACCTGCAGTGTGGCTTTATTAGGTTGTGTGTTGTCAGGAATCTTGAAGTAAATGTCCTTCCTGTCATCAGCAGGGGGACTCGGGTCTATTCGGTGCATCTGACAGGCGAGGTGGCTGCATGCTGATGACGCCCTGAGCTCAGAGCAACCAAGGACAACTCCACATTCCCGAGTCTTCCCAGGTCATCCCAGGTCATCCCAGGTGGACTCTCTAACTGGACAGGTCCTCCACACCACATCTGATGTGGAGAAAAAATCTCCTTTTGAGGAGAGAGAATGTTAGTCATGGCAGGCCTGGTGACTCCTGGCTCTATTATTTCTGTGTGAACTTGGGCAAATTCCTTAATCTCTCTTATCTTCAGTTTTCACATCTGTAAAAAGGACTATTAGTCACCGATTATCTTGTAAGATTTTGCTATTTGGCACACAGTAGACACTCATAACATGCCCTAAATGTACCTACAACAACTTCTTGAAAGTTGAGAAAGGCTTTGCCAAATTTATGTGTAAAGGTGCTCATGGCAACATTGATTATAATGATAAAGAAATTGGAAATAACCAACACATCCAACAATAGGGGATCAAAATCTGGAAAATTTCATTAAGAAGCAATTTAAGTTCGTTTAGAAGAGTACAAGGCTCTATAGTGGGATCCCAGTTTCATATTTATATATATGCTACTTGCTCTATGCAAGTATGAAATATTATGAAATATATGAATGCATCAAAAAAGAGTAAATGCATCAGAATGGTTTTCTTTGGTTTTAATTTTAATTCCAGTTAGTTAACATACAGTGTCATATTGGTTTCAGGTGTACGATGCAGTGATTCAACAATTCCATACATCAGTTGGTGCTCATCATGACAAGTACATCCCTTAATTCCCATCAACTTTTATTTTTAGGTTTTATATATATATATATATATATATATATATATATATATATATATTTTTTTTTTTTTTTTTTTTTTTTTTTTTTTTTTTTTTTTGAGAAAGACAGCATGTGCAAGGGTGGGGAGAGATTTGGAAGCAAGCTCCATGCCTAGTGTGGAGATCATGACCACCCCTGACATCATGACCTGAATGAAACCAAGAGTCCAATGCTTAAGGAACTGAACCACCCAGGAGCCCCCCTTCCCCACCCCATCACCTCTTTAACCCTTCCCCCACCCTGTCCCCTCTGGTAACTAGTTTGTTCTCTATAATTATGAATCTGTTTCTTGCTTGGCCCCTTTCTCTTTTTTTCCTTTGCTTGTTTGTTTTGTGATTTAAATTCCACATATAGGTGAAATCACATGGTATTTGTCTTTCCCTGACTGATATATTTTGCTTAGACTTATACTCTCTAGTTCTATCCATGTCATTGCAAATGGCAAGGTTTCTTTCTTTTTTATGGATGAGTAATATTCCATTATGTATAAAATGGATATATCGAATATTCTTTATCCACTCATCGATCCATGGACATGTGGGCTGCTTCTATAACTCAGCTATTGTAAATAATGCTGCTGTAAACATAGGGGTGCATGTATCCTTTAAGTTTTTGTTTTTGTATTCTTTGGGTAAATACCCAGTAGTGTGATTGCTGGATCATAGGGTAGTTCTATTTTTAACTTTTTGAGGACTCTTCTACTGTTTTCCACATGGCTGCATAAATATACCAAAACGTTAACAGTGGCTGCCTAAATGTGGTGTACCTTATATGGCTGATACTTTTTTTCTGTTATTTGCAGGGATTGGGTTTATTTTACCATTTCCAGAGATGGAATGGGGAGTTAAGTTCTCTGTCAAATAATACGCATAATTTGTGTTTTGAATATGTTTTAGAGCAACAGTTCTCCTTAGTCTGAGTCTTTGCAAAACCCTGCTGCTCCATATTCAAATCAGATATACTTTCATATTCAGCAAAAAAGGAGATGTTAAAAATGATGTAATTTGCAAATAGTGTCTCGTAGGCTGTTAAACCATGACTCACTGGAGGTGGGCAGGACAGCCCAGGGATTGCCTCACAATTCCTTGCTGGTTCCCTGCCTCTGAGCCCTCCCCATTCTCTGTTCTTGGCTAACTCTGAGTCACCTTCCTGTCTGGGGCAAACCTTGTCACCCCCTCCACAGAAGAAAGATTATTTGTTGACGTTTAAATCAACAGATCTGAATTTGAATTTTAGCCTTGACACTCAAGAGTTTCATGCCCTTGAGCAGAGGACAGAAGGAAGCAGAGCCCTTATTCACGGAGTATTTATAGTGTGCCAGGATGCATTTTTCATAGAAGAAGCTAAACTAGAGACCAAACAGTTGTGTAGGGTGGGATGGTGATGGGCGCTGTCTTCTCACTTCACATCCTATGCTCTTCTCTGCATCTAGCACTAGGCTTCTTGTGGATCAGGTTTTGCTTTTTGTTTTTCATCTACAAAGTGGGGGTAATAATGAGGGGATTAAGTGAAGTAGCCTACGTGGGAATGCTTGGAACATGATTCATGTCCAATTTGAATGGTGTGACAGTGATCTTGAATGAAGAAGGTGAAAGGGGCTGACGTGGAGCCAGGAACAGAGCTTCAGGGACCTAATTCCTAGGCTGATACTCTCCTTACCCATATACGTGCTGCCTATGCTTGCACACGTGCATGCACACACACACGCACTGACATATGCCGTAGTTATTTCCATGAAAGAATTTAGAAATGCAGTGTCCTTTTATTTTTGTTTTCAAAGTAGCACGTCATCCAGGTCAGAAGAAACTTCTGACCCAGATAAATCTTTTTCCCTCTAGTCTATCCTATTTTATGTTCAGAATCCTATCATGGAAGATATTTTTAAGTGAAAGAATTGACTGATACTGATGGATTTATAAGTGAAACCATATGCCAAATTACTTCTCATGTAAACTCCTTCTGATGTGTTTTTCAGTCTTTGTCTTGTTTGGCATATTTATTCACATAAACAGAGTGGGGAGGTGCTGGGTCTTTTCTAGATTTTGCCAAGCAAGCCCTTGGAATATCTGCTACATGCTCAAAGAAACTGAAGCCCAACAACGCACTTACTGCAGCATCAAGGTAGGTGACCCACACCTCTTGGGGCACCCTGCCTCGGGCTACATTTAGCCCTAGTTTCATGTGCTTATCTCAGAATAGGGCATATTTGACAAATTATGTTTTGCAAATAGGTTATTTTATGTAGCTGAGATGTTGTATCTGATATAGCCTATAGTGGGGGTGATATTTATATTACAGGCAATATCACTTTCCTTGTTTCTTTCTTTTTTTTTTTTAAATTATAATCCCTTTTCCTGCCAAGCCCAAGATAGCTGAAGGAGTGCTTCTGGCTCCTGGGGTGGCTAAATGCTGCAATATGCTTTGTGTCTGCTCCCCTGACCTTGGGAACACAAAGTAGGCTTCTAAAGATTCCACTGTTTGCTTCAAGCCTCACGCTGGGTCCCTGCTGTTGACCACATTTTGAATGTTTTTATAATGATTTTTCAACTGCTTCCTTGAAGAAAAAAGGTTCATTTCTGAAATCATCTGTTGGTAATTAGGGTGACCAGCTACTTGTCTCCTGTTTTAAGGCCTAGATCAGGATTTTACCGGCAGCGGTGTTCAAAGTCACCTTTGTATTGAAGAGGAGAAGAGGTTCATTGGAAGAGTCTGGGAATCACTCAGATTCTACAGTCTGGAGGGTCTTGGTCAATACACGGTAAAGTTGTTGATAATGATGATAATTGGAATTTGTAAAGTGATTTATAGTTACAAAGCAAGGATACCAATTTATCAAACAGAAATTCTATTCATCTAACAGAATTTCTTACTAAATTCCTGTTAAAAAAAATAAAAAATAAATTCCTGTTAAGTCCTGTTTACCTAACAGAATTTCCTAAGAATCTGCTATACGTGCAGTACTCGGGATTTAAGTATTATGTAGGACATGGTGCTACATTCACAAAGTTCATAGGAAAGTAAATCACAGTAATTTATTCGGTCATCACCATAACCGGTGATGTAAGATTTATTTTTCTTGGATATGACTATTTAGGCTGAGAGAAGTGAAGTTGATATCAGTATTTCCACATTCAGAAGAGGGAGCGCTGGTCATCAAAACCTAGTCTTCTTTGCTTCAAACTCTTGCTCTTTCCAATGAGCATGAGCTCCGGACATAGACGTCTGCATTCTCCTTCTGAGCTCTGCCACTAATTAGCTGTGAGACTTTGCAAAAGATCCTTAGGCTCCTTTAGCTCTTGTCTCCCATCTGTAAAATGAGAGAAAGAGTTCTGCTTGTGTCCCAGTGTGATCGTGAGGATGAAATGAGGCAACCATGGGAAGCACTTAGCACAGTGCCTGGCCCAAAGTCAGACTCCCCGAATGATCCCTATGGTAGGAATAACAAGAAGGATTATGACTCTAGCTACAGCACGAAGCTCGCCCATTACACATTCTTGCAAGATCCTTGGGTAAAGCGTCATGTTTATAGAAGTGCAGTTGACACAGGAGGTTATGACAATTTCCACTTTCTTTTGCTTAGGGATTATGGCAATGTATATATTGGATCATTTATTCAATAATGAATATTTATTAAACACATAATATGTGCCAGACATAGATCTAGGTGCTGGAAGCTAATGTCCTAGGACCTATTTAATTTTTAGAATAATCTCTTGAGAGATGGTTATCAATATCTGTGTTTTACATGTGAAAGAAATGAGACTTGAAGAGTTTTAAATTATATAGAACATGACTATACATATCTACTATGTGACCCTTAACATATTATACCTTAATACAAGCATATAATGGATATATAATATATATATAATAATATATAATAATAATTTGCCTACAGTCCCCTGGTTGGTAGATGGCACAGTCAGGGTGCTAATCCGGGCCCTCCACCTTCACGGCCAGTGTGCTGCTTCTATTCTTGCCTGTAACAAGATTGCTTCTCCATTCCAGAATCCGCCTTCCTTCCATTGATGAAGGGTTAGAAGTTACCATAGAACACCAGGTGTGTTAGGCAAATCTGAAGTTTTAGGTTACCATAATTATAATTTATTCAGAAACTTAAAAATCTGTAGAACGTAACAGGTTAGTCGAGAGGTTATTTGGTAGATTTCCCCTGTTTCCAAATAGATTCATTCCATAGACAGGTAGATATTTATCTTTAATATCACCAGAAGATAACTCATAACTATTTTGTTCCCTCACAACGATTTTCACTGCACAGAAATCCCTTTTTCTTCTCCAGCATAAATCTCTCAACAATCTTGAGCAGCCACAGACTAATGCGGGGATTTTACAGAGCACTCAGTATACGTGTTAGTGCCGAATTAAATTCGCATGCTAAAAGCAATGAAATTAAATATCATGAGCTACTCTCCCTCTTATCCTAATATTGTCATTTATACACAATGCTTGAAGAGGGCTATGTAATCCAGATTGGTTCTCCTTTCTTTTGGTGAATGAGTTGTAAACTCCATACCATTTCCTTCTGGGTGTTGTTTTTATGATTTTTTTCCTATTTTAGATTTATATCTGAAATTCAGCACCAACCACAAAGCTAAAGTGCTTAATTTTAGGCTAGGGGTTTCAAATAGAATTGCTTCCTATCTGGACCTGCACTTTCTCCCTCATAGCCTGGGGTAGGAGAGTCCTAGAAGCTACTCACAGGGACACTGTAGGCCTGCCCAGTACAATTGGAGTTGGGGGGAGTTGAGAGCCAACAGATAAATTACAAGATGAACATCGAACACCTCTAAGAACCAGAATCTAATCATAAGCTCACCTGGAGCATAGGTTTGCTACATGATCCATTCATTCATATTTATATTTGTCTATCTAACCTTTTCTCCCAAGCACCTTGAAAACCTGTAGCCGATCCACCCACCACTCACCATTTGGCGGCACTGAGTTCTGGATAAATGTAGTAGGGTCATCATTAGTTTCCTGTGGTTGTTTTGATTCTTAAACCTGAATTTTAACCTTCCAAATTGGCTGAATTTAGGTAGCATATATATATTTTTTTCTGTTACTCATTTCCCCAGTCAGTACTTCTGATTGTCCAGAGAGGCAGGGTATCAACCAGTATAAGCTGGTCTTTTCCAGCTTCCTCGCCTGTGGTTATGGATGGGTTGTCGTAACATCACAGCTCAGAGTTTTGCTGGCTGTGTTCTTCCCTTGCTGATGCACAACTCCTCCTTCTCCCTCTAATGCTTGTTGGCGTCCTGGGGGGTGTTGCACATGAATTTACCGTAATCTCTGTCCCAGCTTTTTTCAGGTCCCACCCCTGCTCTGCTTAGTGTCATCCTGGGCTCTGAATCCCTAAAGTGCCCAGCTGAGAAGTGACTTCTGGGGCTGGGGAAGACTGCTGTGTTATATGTGGTTTGAGGAGTCTTAAAGCTACCCTTTCTGTCATCCAAGGTTTCACAGAGTTTTTAGAGAAAGAACTCTCCTCCTTTCTACTTATAACCCTCTTGCTTTCAGGGTTGGGGAGGGTAGGTACTGGGTTGGCAAGGAAACTGTAAGAAAGTAACAGATGTGTCAGAACCATCTCCCCCCCACCCCCAGCCAGGGTGCCTACCTCTGGTTGCTCCCCAGGAGGCCCCTCAGGCCAGGGGCAAATGGTTTCAGAGAGTCTTTTCCCACCACTTGGCCACACATACTCGAATGTATCTCAATCCTGCTTAGATTCCTGCTCTGATCCTGACTACATGGTCCCAAATGGACAATAAACCATTCATAACGACTTCTAGGAAAAACCACTTCCCTGTAATATCAGCGATCTAAAACAGCTCACATGTGAATGAAATGATAACCTCTGTGGGGGCAGAGAAATGGAACTAAGCCATTTCTGAGTTTCAGCATGATGAAATAATGATAGCAGAAAATGGATTATTTTGCATTCAACCTAAATGAGACTTCTACTTAATGAAATGCCGCGTAGTGTTACGCAAACGAACAGAGGAGATAGAGAAGGATAACCCTGTGCTCTGATATCTATTCTACTCAAAGTTTGCACATTTCAAAGACCAATTAAGAAAATGCTAAGCGTGGTGTAAAGTAATGGAGAATGTTTCTCACAAACACTGCTTTTCCCTCTCAGTGACGTATTTTGGGAGATGATCATGAACAAACATAGATTTGATATCCTTGTCCATATGGGCTGAGCAGATTGGGATGAGCGTCAGGTTGTTCTGGGAGTGAGTGGATGGAAGGGACAGCTGCCCTTGATGAGCAGAGCTGAAATCATCACTCAGGCAATCACCAGGGAAAGCTCTGGGTGACTGCTCCTAAAATCCAAGTATCCATTTAAAAATTAATTGCATTTGACATTGGAAATACACATCATGGATCTCATGTGGATGGCTTTCCTTTGAGGTCTACAATGCTCACTGCTGTGCTGCAGATGTGCTCAGTCCCTTGTAACTGCAAAATGTAATTGGGATGATCCAAATCTTTACAGTTGGTTGATGAGAACCAATCATCAGAAATCAGGAAATGGGATGAATCTAAAAGTTCCATGGTGTGGGGAGGCTCAATCAGTTTCCCCGAAAGTGTATGACTCCAATTAGTCCCAAACACACTCTCACTTTGATGGTAGCCATCATACTCATCTGTAGTAATGTGAAGGATTATTCTGGGTTAAAATGCTGATTTTCCCTGAGAGCCTTCTTTTGGGAATACTAGGTTCATATATTCCTTTGCCTTTTCATCATCTTTAAAGTTTATAGGTTCAGTACTTAAGAACTGCAAGTTTAATCCTGGGAGTAAAGACTGAAACTCGAGCCTTGCTGTTTTCTATGTGTTGGTACATTAGTATTTCTTTTAAAATTTTTTAAAAAGAATTTTAATATTTTTCCAGCTGTATGTAGATAGAGTTAAAATTCTGTGTTTTCAATAACATTTTTGAGTTTCCTGGGTTGCCACCTCTCCTGGTGTTGACCCTGTGGCACCATGTCACTGGAAGAGGAACTGGGCACTCTTTACTCTTTGCCTGTCATTTTGTCAGAGGGTTTATGCCACTTCCCTAAGGCAGCCCAGTGTCATTAGGCTACCACATCTGTCACCTGACCAGGGTTCTGCTGTGTGTTGTGACATTTTGGACTTCATGTGTGTCTATTATTGGTTATTTTTGCTGAATCTTTGTTGCATACTCTGAGCAGATTGTTTTTTGGTTAATTTTGAAAATTTGGCAGACTGCAGTGCCAAAATATCTCTCTGTATTAAGTGAAATGAAAAAATGAGTTGTAATGCTTTACTTATTGATGATCCCTCATGGGCCTGAAAACTCAATGTTCAGTGAATTTTGGGAAGTTTTATAAAAGTAAATTGAATTCCCTTTCCTTTCTCTTAGGATGGTAACACCGTTCTTCTTGAGGACAGTGCAATGCAGCAATTAGTGATTTAGTTATTTGAGCAAAGTAAAATTCTGCATCTATCCATAGACTCTTGTTTCTTTTATATTTGGTGTAATGGAGGCTTATACACCAATTTGGTTAAATAATCCAGTCAATAATCCAGTATAAAAATCTTTGCAAAGGAACGGAAGGAAGGAAGGAAGGAAGGAAGGAAGGAAGGAAGGAAGGAAGGAAGGACAGAGGAATCAAGACAGACAAGAGAGAGTGGAAGAGAGAGACAGAGGAAGGAAACCCTCTCTCCCTGCCAGACCCCCAATCCTCTACAGGACCAAAAGCTTCCAAAGTCCTAAATTTGCTTTCCATTAGGACAGTGGTTAGACAGCAGCTGTTCAGCCTCTTAAGAGAATACACGATATGGTAATAAACATCATTTCAGAAATATGCTTTTTGTCCAGTTTACTAGGAAGCACAGTAATGAGCTCTGCATGTTCACTACACTTTTTACTCCAGGCCCTGAATTTAACAAGGGGGGCTCCCTGCAATTGGTTCACTCCCTACCTAGCAAATGGAAATGTTTGTTTTGTCTTTCAATTCCAGCCACCCCTGACTTGAATTCCTTTATGCAGTGCATTGTAAAATGCTCTTTGAAGTTCATGTGTCATCCATTTAGAATGAACACCCCAGGTCAGCATGTGCTGCTCCTGCCTCCAATTGTGCTCGGTGTCCCAGTTTCTCTGGGGAAGGTTCAAATCTGACAATACCCTTCACTTATGGTATAGAAATCCATGCATAATGCTGAGTTTGCCAGATGGGAGATTGAGATTTTATGGCAGCTTGCTTGCCGTTTGTGTAGGAAATTCAATTTATAGGGAAATAGAAGGGTGATGATTTTAATGCAATCGAATGTCTTGGAAAGCACTTCCTGACTGTGTCCTGGTATATGCTTAGCTGGCTGTGTGGAACAGTCGATGTGGCTCCTCTTTCCCTATACAGCACGGGACAGTCCTGAGGAAAGTTCAGAGAAGACAAATATGGCTCAGGATAGTTGCGTGTGGATGGAGAGGTGTGTGGGAGATGGAATTGGAATTTAAGAATGTCTTCATGTATTTTGGGGGATGCTAGTTGAGAGCCTACAGAAGCAACCAGGCCTGTCCTCTATGCTAATGTTGGGTCTGCACATTTTAAAAGTTACAAATATAATATTCCTTAGGAGACCACTGTACTCTGCCCTTTGTGAACATAGCACTTGATGATTTTGAAGGCACTTAACAAAGTTTCTCTTTTTTTTTTTCCCATTTAATCCTCATCACATTGTTCTGAAGTTGAGACTAATATTCCTATTTTCTAAACAAGAATAGAGCACAGGTTTTGGAGCAGTGATGTTGGGTTCCAACTCCTGCCATGTTTTAGCTAACCTTCCTGGGGATTAAACAAGACGAAACAACCTTCTAAATAATAATAAATGATAACAATAATAACTTAGTGAGTATTCCTCTCACCCTTTCCTCTCCAGTCCACCTTTACCAGCTGAATGGTTTAGCTTCAGAGAAAAAAAAATGATTTTAAGCTGAAACCAAACATTATTTATGTATTGAATAATAACCGTCATAGGCTTTTAAAATTTGGTTCTAATTAGAATTGAGTGGTACAGAATTGGGCCTGTTGAACTAATGGGTGAGAGTAGTCACTCAAGAGAAGCAAACTGCAGGGCTCCAAGTAGTGTGAAGGATGTTGCTTAAAGATTCTTGAGATGTTATTTATGAATGACCTGATGACTTACATCCAATAATTGATTTTTCTATTGTAAATTTAAATCTGTGATCCATTTAGCTTTTTGATCGTGAAACCCCTCATCCATAATAGAATACTTTGACCAGTCATTATCTCATTGACGGAGACTCTGAAAATTGTCTGAGAATCATCTTGCCACCTCCTTCATTTTACAGACAGAGGGAACGTGACTTGTTCAAGGTTAAGCAGATGAAAATGGACCTGACCCACATCTCTTTTACCACATGACTTCTTACTCCTGGACTAACACAGCTTCCATTATATATTGCAGTGAAATCAAATCATTCTCTGTGTTAAAAAGAAGTGGTTATAGGGACACCTGGGTGACTCAGTGGTTGGGCCTCTGCCTTCAATTTGGGTCATGATCTTGGGGTCCTGGGACCGAGTTCCGCATCGGACTCCTCGTGGTGAGCCTGCTTCCCTCTCTGCCTATGTCTCTGCCTCTCTGTCTGTGTGTCTCTCATGAATAAATAAATAAAATATTAAAATAAAATAAAATAAAATAAAAAAGTGGTTATACATTGCAATGTATGGACCTTATCTGGATTCTGATTCAAACAAACAATTTTTGAAAATTATGAGATTGAAGAGATGATTGAGAATTTAAACATTGAGCAGATATTAAAGAATTATTATTATTTTCTATTTTTAAATTTTATTTTTAAAAAGATTTTATTTATTTATTTTTTTGAGAGACAGAGCATAAGCAGGCATAGGGGCAGAGGGAGATGGAGAAACAGACTCCTTGCTGAGCAGGGAACCTGACATGGGGCTCGATCCCAGTACCCCGAGATCATGACCTGGGCCAAATGCTGGCACTTAACCAGCTGAGCCACCCAGGCACCCCTATTATTAAGTTTTTGGATGTGGTCATTTTACTGTGGTTGTGTTAAAAAAATACAGAGCTTATCTTAAGAGATATATAGTGAAATACTAATGAATGAAATGTTATGTCTAGGATTGGCTTCAAATCTTACAGTGTGGGTGGAGTTGAGAGGATGTGGTGGGTCCAGAAGAAACAAGATTTGCCATAGACAAAAATGAACTATTCGGACTTCATCAAGAAAAAAGCTTTTGCACAGCGAAGAAAATAGTCGACAAAACCAAAGTCAGTCAACAGAATGGCAGAATGGGAGAAAATATTTGCAAATATCTTATTGGGTAAAGGGCTAGTATCCAAAATCTATAAAGAACTTATCAAACTCAACACCCAAAGAACACACAATCCAATCAAGAAATGGGCAGAAGACATGAACAGACATTTCTCCAAAGAAGGCATAGACAGACCTCATGAGAGGTCTCAGACACATGAGAAAATGCTCCACATCACTTGGCATCAGGGAAATACAAATCAAAATCATAATGAGAAACCACCTCACACCTGTCAGAATAGCAAAAATTAACAAGTCAGGAAATGGCAGATGTTGGAGAGGATGTGGAGAAAGGGGAGCCCTCTTACACTGCTGGTGGGAATGCAGGCTGGCGCAGCCACTCTGGAAAACACTGTGGAGGTTCCTCAGAAAGTTGAAAATAGGGCTACCCTATGACCCAGCAATTGTACTACTGGGGATTTACCCCAAAGATACAGATGTAGTGATCTGAGGGAGCACCTGCACCCCAGTGTTTATAGCAGCAATGTCCACAATACCCAAACTGTGGAAGGAGTCAGATGTCCATTGACAGATGGATGGATAAAAAAATATGTGATATATATATAATATCATGATATCACATATATATGATATGTAATATCATGATATATATGATGATATGATATATATCATATATATATACTATTCAGTCATCAAAAAATTAAATCTTGCCATTTACAATGATGTGGATGGAACTAGAGCATATTATGCTAAGCAAAATAAGTCGATCAGAGAAAGACAATTATCATATGATCTCACTCATATGTGGAATTTAAGAAACAAAACAGAGGATCATAGGGGAAGGAGGGAAAAATAAAACAAAACAAAATCATGGAGACAAACCTCAAGAGACTCTTAATCATAGGAAACAAACTGAAGGTTGCTGGAGGAGATGGCGGTGGGGGGACGTCGGGTAACTGGGTGACGGGCATTAAGGAGCGTATGTGATGTAATGAGCACTGGGTGTTATATAACACTGATGAGTCACTGACCTCTACTTCTGGAATTAATACACTATATCAATTTATATCAATTGGATAGAAATAAATAAATACTTTTGAAAAATAAAAAGTAAAGGAAAAAATAGGTTAGTAATAATTGTTACATAGCTGTGTCTGGCTGTTAATTGAAGCACAATACTATTTGTTTAGTTTTGTCAGTTTTTAAAAATCTGAAATTTGATGTAATTTCTTTCTTCTAAATAAATACCTACTTTTTACCTAAAAAAATTAAAAAAAGAAGAAGGAAACAAGATTTGCCATGATTTGATAATGGTTGAGTAGGGTGATGGGTTCATTATTTTGTTTTATTTTAATATTTGTTTAAGATTCTCCACAATTAAAGAAAAACATATGATTGGTTATAATTCTATATGCACTTGGTGTTTCCATTGTTAAGCTTTTCATTTTGTGTTCTGGTCCTGTGTGCACCTGCAAATCATGTATCTATTTATACTTCTCTGAAGAAATTTTTTTTTTCTGAAGGTCACAGTGTCTTTCAGAGCATAGAATTAAATTTGTTTCCTTTTTTTTTTTGGTGTGTTTTGGGTGTTAGAAATCTTAGGACAAACTGTATGGCCTACCACATCCATTTTTCCTTTCATTCAATCGACAGAGCCGAGGTGATGTGGAGATGGATTCCTCTCTGTGTCCTCTACCAAGTGATTCATGAGCAGGAATTCTGGAAAGTTAATTTTGGAGACTGTGTGGTGCGATGGTTAAAATTCCAGGAGCCTATGTGGGCTTGCAGCCTAGCTTTGCCATTATCAGCGAAATAGCTTTTTTGAAACTCAGTTTAAGCACCTGCATAATGGGGATAACAGAACTCATTTCAGAGGTGAGAGGAAGGATTAAATGAAGCAATGCATTTTTGCCTTAGAGACAAGATCTAGTACATGAACAGCACTCAATACATTTTTGCTTTTATTGCCAATCAGTAATTATTGAGTACCTACTACGCAAGAAGGGAGCTTTCAGTGGCATCCTCACTTTACTTTGAAATATTATCTTGTCACATTTTTTCTAATCCAATAATTTTTTTGGCCTTCATCTCCTCCCTTTCTTTCTTAAATTTTTTTTTAATTCCAGTATAGTTAACACGCAATGTTATATTAGTTTTAGGTGTGCAATGTTTGATCCAACAATGCTGTACATTACTCAGTCCTAATCAACATAAGCGTATCCCTGATCCCCTTCACCTATTTCACTCAACCCCCACTCATCTCTCTCTGCTGACCATCAGTTTGTTTTCTATAGTTAAGAGTCTGTATTTTGGTTTGTCTTTTTTTTGTTTTTGTTTTTTTTTGTTTTCTTAAATTCCACATATGAATGAAGTCCTATGGTATTTGTCTATAGGACTGACGTATTTCACTTAACATTATGCTCTCTAGATCCATCCATGTTGTACCAAATAGCAACTTTCATTCTGTTTTATGGCTGAGTTATAGTCCATTACACACACACACACACACACACACACATATATATATGCACATATATGACATCTTCTGTATCCATCTGTCAATGGACGCTTGGGCTGCTTCCATAATTTGGCTACTATAAATAATGGTGCAATAAACATAGAGTGCATATATCTTTTTGAATTAGTGTTTTCATATTCTTTGGGTAAACAGTGGAAAGACTGGATTATGTGGTAATTCTATTTTTAATTTTTTGAGGAATGTCCATACTATTTTCCTTTTTTTTTTTTCCATACTATTTTCCATAGTGGTTGCACCAGTTTGCATTCCCACCAACTGAGCGTGAGGGTTCTTTTTTCTCCACATTCTTGCCAATATTTGTTGTTTCTTGTGTTTTTGATTTTAGCCATTCTGACAGGTGTGAGGTCATAATCATTGTGGTTGTGATGTGTATTTCCCTAATGATGGGTAAGTATCTTTTCATGTATCTCTTGGCCATCTGGATATCTTTGGGAAAATGTCTGTTCATATCTTCTCCCCACTTTTTAATTGGATTATTATTTTTATTTTATTTATTTATTTTATTTATTTTCTTTTTTCATTGGAGTTCAATTTGCCAACATATAGCATAACACCCAGTGCTCATCCCATCAAGTGCCCCCCTCAATGCCCATCACCCATTCACCCTCACCCCCTGCCCACCTCCCTTTCCACCACCTCTTGTTCGTTTCCCAGAGTTAGGAGTCTCTCATGTTCTGTCTCCCTTTCCGATATTTCACACTCATTTTTTCTCCTTTCCCCTTTATTCCCTTTCACTATTTTTTATATTCCCTGAATGAATGATACCATATATTTGTCCTTCTCTGATTGTTTAATTGGATTATTTGGGGTTTTTGGTATTGAGTTGTGTTCGTTCTTCATATATTTTGGATACTGACCTTTATTAGATATGTCATTTGCAAATATCTTCTTCCACTCAGCAGGTTGCCTTTTAGTTTCATTGATTGTATTCTTTGCTGTGTAGATTTTTTATTTTAATGTAGTACCAATAGATTATTTTTTATTTTGTTTTTCTTGCCTCAACAGACATATTAGAAAATTGTTGCTATGGCCAACATCAGAGAAATTACTGCCTTTGCTCTCTTTTAGGGTTTGTACAACTTCAGGTCTCATATTGAGGTCATTAACCAATTTTAAGTTTATTTTTGTGTATGGTGTAAGAAAGTGGCCCAGTTTTACTCTTTTGCATATTGCTGTCCAATTTTTCCCCACATCATTTTTTGAAGAGATTATTTTTTTCCCATCATATATTCTTGCCTTCTTTGTTGAAGCTTTATTGACCATATAATCATGGGTTTTATTCTGGGCTCTTTATTCTGTTTCACTGATCTAGTTTTGTGCTAGTACCACACTGTTTAGATTACTATAGCTTTGTAATATAAACCAGCTTTGAAATCTGGAATTGTGAAACTTCTAGTTTTACTCTTCTTTTTAAAGATTGTTTTGGATACTTGGGGTATTTTGTGGTTCTATAAAAATTTGAAGATTATTTTTTGTTCTATTTCTATGAAAAATGCTGTTGGTATTTAACAGGCATTGCATTAAATCTGTAGATTACTTTGGGTGAAATGAATATTTTAACATTTTAACAATATTTATTCTTCTGCTCCATGAGCATAGAGTAACTTTCCATTTATTTGTGTTGTCTTGAATTTGTTTCATTAATGTTTTATAGTTTTCAGAGTATAGGCCTTTCACCCCCTTGGTTAAATTTATTCCTAGGTATTTTATTATTTTTGGTGCAATTATAAACGGAACTGTTTTCTTAATTTCTCTTCTTGCTGCCTCATTACTAGTGTATAAAAATGCAACAGATTTCTCTAAGTTGATTTTATATCCTGTGATCTTACTGAATTCATTTATCAGTTCTAGTAGTTTTTGGTGGAGCTTTTAGGATTTTCTATATATAGTATCATGTGATCTGCAAATAATGAATGTTTTACATCTTCCTTGCCAATTTGGATACCTTTTATTTCTCATTCTTTTCTGACTAATCCAATAATTTTAAATATTATTTTTTCTTGTTGTATTTTATTTATTCATCTAAGTGTTCACAAATTCTTTTTGAAATAAAGCAGGATATAAATAAAAATATTGCTGCTAGGTTTATGTTTATGCCTAATTCTAGACGTATTTTAAGTAATAATTTGGTAGATAAAGTATTTGATATACAGGTCACCTCAGATAACTGCATAATTATAATGAATAAACATAGTAGTGGGTGAACCAAAATCTGAAGCTAGTGGAAGCTGGAATTTGAGTTTCTAGATTGAAGTTTTTCCTCTTAGTTGGTATTCAGCTCTCCCTGGTATAAATCATTTTTTAAATATCTTCCCCCATTCTTACTTAGCTTCTACCCTTTTTATTCAATTTTGTGCACTCTTAAAAATGTGACAGGAAAGTCAAGTATGTCATTCATTATGCTAAGAGATCTTCAGGGAGCTAACAAGATTTGACCCATACACTATTTTTCTTAAAAGATTTTATATATTTATTCATGAAAGACACATAGAGAGAGGCAGAGACACAGGCAGAGGGAGAAGCAGGCTCCCTGGAGGGAGCCTGATGCAGGACTCAATCCCAGGACCCTGGGATCATGCCCTGAGCGGAAGGCAGACGCTCAACCACTGAGCCACCCAGGGGTCCCATGATCCATACACTATTATACAACTTTTCCCATGATTATGGGGTCTGTTAATAATTATCTGTAGTGGTTGCATTCTGAGTGTACAGTTATGTATGAGTCTGCACATGTGCTAACTTCTAGGTCCTATTTAAATTATAACTTGTTAGGCCTGCTGTTTAGAAAAATGACTGGCTTATGTTAAGGACCAATGAACTGAAAGATTACATTCAAAACCTCATTATTTTAAAAATTAGCAGATTTCAAGAAAAGATAGATTTATATTTTTAAAAATGTAATTACAGGGATCCCTGGGTGGTTCAGCGGTTTAGCACCTGCCCATTTCGGCCCAGGGCATGATCCTGGAGTCCCAGGATCGAGTGCCACATCAGGCTCCCTGCATGGAGCCTGCTTCTCCCTCTGCCTATGTCTCTGCCTCTCCCTCTCTCTCTCTCTCTCTCTCTCTCTCTGTGTGTGTGTGTGTCTCTCATAAATAAAATCTTTAAAAAAATAAATAAAAATGTAATTACAGTTAGTTAATACATGGTATCAATATTACATTTCCTGATTTTATTAAGGGTACTAGAGTTATATAAAAGCATGTCCTTGCTCTTGGGAAATACACACTGAAAAGTTTAGGAGTAAAAAGACATGATGTCTTCAACTTATTCTCAAATGGTTGAGAAAAAGAAAGAGAAAGAGACAGAGAGAAGGAGAGAGACAACAAGTGGAAAAAAATAGAAACAATTTAAGCATTTAGTGTATCTGGGTAGAGGATATGTGAGTGTTCCTTGTCCTACTTATTCTTATAGCTTTTCTTTACATTTAAAATTGTATCAAAATAAAAAAAAATTCAAAAGTAACCAAAGAACTCTTCACCTAAAATGGTGAGATATTTTTAGGACAAATGTTTCAATCTTGAAGGTATCCCCCCTTCTCCCCTCATGTGGTCATTGTTAAAGATTTGCTTCCCTGTTGACTGGCATACAGTAGTATATTCTGGTGTTCAACATTAAGCTTAATTTGAGAATGGAGTATAGGAGAAGGATGCAGAATGTGTTAAGTTTCTGGCACTTCAAGGCCCAGTGAATTCTTAATGGTGACATCATGATCCTCTTAAGTCAGTTACAGGGATTTTCCTTATTTTGTAGATGATTGAGTTGGAAAGCTTGAATCATTCTAGTGCTTCGTCTCCTGTAGAATGCAATGTTGTGATAATGACTCTGAAAACAAGCCACTTTCTTCACTTAAGTTGAAGTTAACTGTGCAATTTTTACTGGGTAGAGGCAAAGGAGCCTCTCTATGCTCCACCCCCTCTTGCCACAGCAAAGCTTCCTAAGCACATGTCAACCCACATTTGAGGCTTCATGGAGAGGGCTTCCCCAAAGTGGTCTAATTGTCTGATCTTCTCACCTTCAGGAACATATATTGTGAGAAAAAAACCCAATAATTTCTATTTGACATAAGCCCCGCCACTTGTTGCTGTGTATTGAGTTCTTATTTTAATGTCACTGTGCGTAGGGACATGCAGCTGGCAGTGTTAGTCAGGGTTGGAATTCTTTGAAAATACATCCAAATGTCTGGAAAAATTACAGCAGAGTCTTGGGTGTTGTAAGTTAAAATCATAGTGAAAGATTAATTAGTGATAATTTCAGGTTTTGAGGGGGAATGATGATTGCTGTCCCTTTCATAGGAGAAATGAAAGAGAAAAATAATGCATGGTTCCTCTGATCAGGTTGCTTGTGGTTCTGATGGAGATACAAGATAAACACACCTAAGGCAATAGAGGATGAGATTGGTGGGTTGAAGAGCACTAGTCCTGGTATTGGTGATCTCAGCTTGGTCCTGGACTGACCAAGGGGCCTCAAGAAAGTTCACCACTCTCACTGGCTGCAGTTCTCTCCTTTGCCATGGGGCCTTGATCTCCAGAGCCCCTTCTAGCTCTGACTTGTGTTTTCTATAATTCCATTAAAATTTTCAGATTTTTAAGTAGTGATGACATTGCTAGAAATTTGATATATTTATATATGGGATAATTTTTCAAAAACATAAAGAATAATTTCTGAGAATTTCATGGTGAAAAAAAGGCCAGTCCCCTAAGTTCTTTAACAACCTTTACTCTAAAAGATGAGAAAGTCTTTGGATTCGTATTTTTAGCTCACGCTGGCATTTCAGCCCTGAGTCATTCTATCTGAAAAAACATTGTGTTTTAAATGCCAGAATGTGAAATATTTATAATACATATCTACAATGATTATAAGCTATTAATACAATGTTAACACAAATAAAATGAGGTGCATGTTATCACAACCCTAGAGAAAAAAGGGGAATTAACTCAATTATGTCAGAAGAGTCAGAAGCTCTCATGAGAGGTACCTATAGTTACAGTAGTTACTCTCAGAACTTGAGACTGGCGGTGTGGGTGTGGGTGTGTATGTGTCTGTGTGTCTGTGTGATCGCTCTTCCCCTCAGAACAGAGAGTTAATAAACCATGCCTACATTATAGTTCCTTGTTAGTGCCACAGATGCAAACTTTGGTCTGCTTATTGCTGATTTTTACCAAACAGATAGACCCAATTCAAGAATCTGATCTGTGAACATCCCTTCTTAACAAAACAAATCAATTCTGGAACAAGTAATTTTTTGATAATGTTACTTTACGTAGGCAGCCTGGTAAGCACACAGAAAGTATGATTTAATTGGCCTAACACATTTACTATTTAAAATGAAGTATATAGTAATCTCTTGTTGAAGAACCCCCAAATCAAGCCAACAAAAAAGAACTCCTTCGAACCACAAAAATGCTACAATACACACTTGCTTAGTAAATTAATTATTTGCTGTCTCAAGACCAAATTGTCTTTAACGACAATATACTAGATCTGTAATCTCTTAGATACAACTCTGAAATATGAAAACCTCGGAAAGTTATTTTTTTAAACCTTATTGAATGGCAAAACTTGAGCTGACCTCAACCAACTTGGTAGAAAACCTCACTTGGACTGATGTATGTCTATTTATAGTTTTGTTTACTTCCCTTTGTGTGAATATTTGTACTCTTTGCTGTAGAAATATTAATGTGTTTGATTAAAAGAATGGTGCCAGATGCTGCTGTCTTGGTATGTAACATGTAGCCGGTGTGCAGTATTACCTTTGTAAAATCCCAAAATTCATAAGCTTGAAATGTATCTGGTGATGTGGATGTCAGCTAAGGGATTATGGACTATAAGGTTCATATCTAGTTATTTTTTAAAGATTGTATTTATTTAAGTAATCTCTACACCCAACGTGGAGCTCAAACTCACAATTCTTAGATCAAGAGTCCAATGCTCTACCGTCAGAGCCAGTTGGGCACCTCTGTATCTAGTTTTTTGAGGTGACATATAGAATTTTCCATTTACATAGATTATTAAAATAATTGATAGTTCACAGTAATGGTGCAGATTTATTTTCATTTACAAGGTGTTTCTCTCTTTGTATCTTTTGGCTTTCTGAAGAGTTGACTATAAAATGAATTTTTCAGTGTAAATTATATTTCTCTACATATTACCTCAGGTCCCAAAGATACTACAAACCCATTGATACTATCAATATAGGATATATATGACCATATAAACAGCTTTGGTTTCATTTTACAATAATAATAACATACTTGTAAAATCATATAATTAAATTATCATTGTAATTATTATTAAATAAATTAAAGGAGGGATTTAATGTTATGACATTAATTACAATGAAGTAAAAAATAAAAAACATACTTAGTATCTTTCTCCAGAAGTTACTCTTTGGAATTCAGCTGATGTGTGAAAGAGATTTGCTGTGATTCCAAAGTCAAGATAAACATTTGAATACAACAGAAAATAATGCAGATAAAAATGTTTATTTTGACAGTGCTGCAGACTTTCTAAGTGACTGTGATCAGGCTAAATTACTCGTAACAGAGTGTAGAAATACATCAATTTTATTAGTCAAGAAAGAAACGAAGTCAAGTATTTGTGAATCAGATGACTTGATGAGGCTTGCAGGGAAGAGTCAGAGCTGAGGTGTCAATTTTCTAGATAAACGTGTACTTTGCTCTCGGATGGCTCTGTTCTGCTTTTGAGCGGAGCCTATCCTCCTTCTGTCCACTGTACAGTTAGAATGGCTTTTCTGCCTGGTTATTGCATTTCACCACGTATTTTAAAAATATTTTATTTATATTAGAGAGAAAAAGAGAGAGAGCAGAGGGAGGGGCAGCAGGTGACGGAGAGAGAGAGAATCCCAGCAGACTCCCTGCTGAGCATGGAGCTGGACTTGGGGCTCAATCCTCGGACCCCAATCCTCAGACCCCAAGATCATGATCCAAGCTGTAATCAAGAGTTGATTGCTCAACCGACTGAGCCACCTGGGGTGGGGATGGGGGTGCGGGTGGGGGTTCCTGCATTTCATCACATTTTAATGGATAATTTTCCTAAGCTTCCTAGTGTCCAGATAACCCCAACCGGATTATGAAAATAGCATCTTAGTCTCTTTCTCTTCTACAGACCTAGGAAATCAACTCAACCCGTGACATCATTGTTAAATTTCAGCAGGTGATCTTTGTCCTCACATCACAGCATATGGCCATACTCCTCCAGGCATTGAGAACAAGTTCCTGGGAGGTAGAGAGTAGAAGGAACTTTTCTTGGTTAGACTGTCTTTTTACAAGAGGAAGACTTCCAAGAGACTTTGGTTTATTGGCCAGACTGTCTCACGTTCACTCCTAGATGCACAGAAGCCTGGGGAAACACGTACCCCAAACACAAATGGGATTCTTTTAGCAAGGAACTAAAGGAAATTTAATAATTAAGTAGGCAGTTTGTCATTTATACACCTTGCCAAAATTTCCCCCAGGTTTTCGTTTGCTTGTTACTCTGCCTATAGGGTGCTTGTCATGTTGATTTGTGAGAGCTCTTTACTTTTATATGCCAGTCCTTTGTCTGATATGCAGGTTGCAAATCTTTTTCACCTAGCCTGTAGCTATTTTTGTCCTCTTAACAGAGTATTTCATGGAGGAAAAGTTTTAAATTTTGATGAAGTTTGATTTATTAATTTTTACTTTTAAGGACCTTGCTTTTTGCGTCAAGTTTAAGAACTGTTTAGATAACCTTTCAAGATACCAAAGATTTTCTCCTGTGTTTTTCAAAAATGTTTTATGTTTTAAATTTAAGTCTGAGATCCATTTTTTGTACATTTCTGCATGAGGTGTGAGATGTGGGGTGAGGTTCATGTTTTTGCCTGTGGATGTCCAATCACTCCACCACCATTTGTTGAAATAAAAAACAAAACAAAACAAAAAAACCCCCAATTCTTCCTCTGTTGAATTGCTTTTGTACCATTATAAGAAATTAGTTGGATATATTTGTGCAAGCTATTTCCAGATCGTCTATTCCATTCCATTGATCTATGTGTCTTTCACTCCACCAAGATCACACTGTCTTGATTAGCTAAATAATCATCTTCAAATTAGGTAGACTGATTCCCCATTCTTCCTTTAAAAAGGTGTTTTTAGTTATTCTAGTTCCTTTGCCTTCCCATTTACAATTTAGAACAATCTTGTTTATATTTACAAAAAATGCTTGTCTGGCTTCTGATAGAAATTGGTAAACCTTCGGATTAATTTTGGGAGAACTGACACCTTTACTACGTTGAGTTTTCTAATCCATGAATGCATGTCTTTCTTTTTATTTGGATCTTTTGTCTCCTTCCACCCCCGGCTTTCTTAACATATAAGTTCTGTACATATTTTGTTGAATTTGGATTTATTCTTAAATATCTCATTATAGTGAGTGATTATAAGTACTGTTAAGTTTTTAACTTCATCGTCCATGTGTTCATTGCTAGTACATGCAATACAATTAATTTCTATATGTTTATATTATATCCTTATTAGTTTTAGGATTGGTTTTTTATTTTTTGTGTCTTTGTATACAGAAAATCATGTCCTCTGTAAGTAGGAACAGTTTCATTTCTTCCTTTCCAATCTGTATGCATTTCATTTACTTTTCTTGGCTTATTTAGTCATTAGAACTTCTTTTTTTTTTTTTTTTTTTTTGTCATTAGAACTTCTAAGACCTTGTTGAGTAAGAGTGGATATCCTTGTTTTGTTTAAGTGGAAAAAGATTCAGTATTTCCCCCCTTAGTACAATATTAGTGGTAGGTTGTGTAGATGTTCTTTATTATGTTTAGGAAGGTCTATTCCTAGTTTTCTAAGAATTTTCACCATGAGTAGGTATTGAATTTTGTCAACTGCTCCTTTGCCACCAATAAATATGATCCTGTGATTTTTTTTCCTATAGAGGATCATATTGATTTTCAAATCTTGAGCAAGCCTTGCTTACATCTCTGGAATAAATCCATTTGCTCATAGTGTACAATTCTTTTTAGATATTGTTAAATTCTACTCTATATTAAGGATTTTGTGTCTATATTTTTTGAGAGATAGTGATCCATAGTTCTTTTTTTTATCCTGTCTTTGTCTGGTTTTGGTATCAGAGGAATACTAGCTTTATAAACAAATTGGAAAATATTTTTCTCGTCTTCTATTCTCTCTAAGAGATTGTGTAGAATTGGTGTTGATTTTTCTTTAAACCTTTGGTAGAAATGTAGTGAAACCATCTAAGCCTGGAGATTTCTTTTTTTTAAGGGTTTTAAAATTACAAACTGAATTTCCTTAATAGTTATAAAGCTATTCAAATTATCTATTTGATATTGGGTGAATCGAAGAAGTTTGTTTTTCAGGGAATTAGCTCATTCCATCTAAGTCTTCAGCTTTGTTTGTAGAGTTGTTCATCGTATCCTCTTATCATTTTAATGTCTGCAGGGTCTGTAGTGATATTTTCTGTTTCATTCCTGACATTGGTAATTTGTGCCTTCTCTCTTTTTCGTGGTCAGCCTTGCTAATGCTTTGTTACTTTTATTGTTCTTTTCTAAGAACTAGCTTTCTGTTTAGCTGCTTTTCTCTTTTTTTTTTCTATTTTTAATTTCTCTGATTTATGCTCTTACCTTTATTAGTTCATTCCTTCTGACTGCTTTGGATTTATATTGTCCTCCTTGTCTAGATTCTTTATGTAGGAGCTTAGATTATTGACTAAAGACTTTTTCTCTTCTCTAACGTCACCATTTAGAGCTATCAATGCTTTCTCAGCACTGTTTTCACTGTGACCCTCACATTTGGATGTTACATCTTTATTTTTACCAGTTGAATGTATGTTTTTGATTTCCCTTGAGATCTTCTCTTTTATCTATCTTCATTTTATTTTATTTTTGAAGAATGTACGGTTCAGTGGCTTTTACTGGATTCACAAGGTTATGCAACCATCACTGCTATCTAATCTGAGACCACCTACATCATCCAAAAAAGAAACTCCTACCTATTAACAATCATCACTCATTCCTCCTCCCAACCCCTGGCAACTGCTGATCTACTCTTTGTCTCCATGGATTTGCCTATTCTGGACATTTCAGGTAAACAGCATCATACAATACATGCCTTTTGTGTCTGGCTCCTTTCACTTAACATACTGTTTTCAAGGTTTATCCACGGTGCAGTATGTATCAGTGCTTCATTACTTTTTATGACCAAATAAAATTCCGCTGAATGGATAGACCACATTTTGTTTATATACTCGTCAGTTGATAGACATTGGGGTATTTTCCACTTTTTTTTTTCTACAATACTCTTGTCCTTTTTTTTTTTTTAATTCTTATTTATTTATGATAGTCATACAGAGAGAGAGAGAGAGAGAGAGAGAGGCAGAGACACAGGCAGAGGGAGAAGCAGGCTCCATGCACCGGGAGCCTGATGTGGGATTCGATCCCGGGTCTCCAGGATCGCGCCCTGGGCCAAAGGCAGGCGCCAAACCGCTGCGCCACCCAGGGATCCCTATTTTCCACTTTTTACCCATCATGTATGATATCTGCTATAAACATTCACGCACATAAATCTTTTTGTGTGAATACATTTTTTTCAAATTTTTTGGAAATATTCCTAGGGGCATATGGTATCTACACTTAACTTTTGGAGGAACTAACAACAGTTTTTCAAAACAGCTACTCTTCCACTCTATTTTATAAAATATTTTTTTGCACATTTCTTTTTGGACTTGTGTTGCTTCATTTAAAAAATACATTTGGGCAGCCCCAGTGGCCCAGTGGTTTAGTGCCACCTTTGGCCCAGGGTGTGATCCTGGAGACCCAGGATCGAGTCCCACGTTGAGTTCCCTGCGTAGTGCCTGCTTCTCCCTCTGCCTGTGTCTCTGCCTCTTTCTCTCTCTGTGTCTGCCATGAATAAATAAATAAAATATTTTAAAAAATAAAAATAAATAAATAAAAAATACATTTAGGTACGCCTGGGTGCCTCAGTGGGTGAGTGTCTGCCTTTGGCTCAGGGTGTGATCCCTGGGTCCTGGGATCGAGTCCCACATTGGGCTTCCTGCATGAAGCCTGTTGCTCCCTCTACCTGTGTCTCTGCCTCTCTCTGTGTGTGTCTCTCATGAATAAATAAATAAAATCTTTTAAAAAATGAAAAATACATTTAAATCTTGTATTTATCTGAATTTTGTTTTGGACTTAGAGGTGCAGTAAGAAAGTAGCTAATTTCTTTTCTCCAAGGTGGCAACCTAGTCACCTGAGCACAGTCTTTTCATCCTTAGTTTACACGTCATACATTCTAAATTCTCACAGTTACTTTAAATCTAATTTTTAACTTCATTTATTTTGCTTCATTAATCTGATTGTCTACTTATTAACCCATACTGTATTGTTTTCGTTATTTTAGTTTTCTGTGAATTATACTTTCCAAACAAATTTCTGACTCTAATCTTACCTCCTTATCCACCTTTCTGATTTGGTTAGTTCATGTGATCATAGAGATTTTTGGTAGGATTCACTTCTATCCCTGAAAAACTCAAGTGAGAAAAAATTTCCACGGTGAAAAGAAGATGATGTCACTTGCTCTGCTGGAGAAGTTATGAAATATAATGTTAATTTAGGTATCAGTTATTTGTAGCCTAAGATCTTTCCCGGTTGTTGCCTCATCAATGTACTATCCAGGTGGTGGGAATCTGGGTAAAGGGTGGTACATCTGGATTTGAACAGTATGCCTTACTTTTTTTCTCACTCCGGACATTAGGCTAATGATTCTAAAATTTGTTTACTTCTACTTCATTTAGATCCATGGTTTGAGGGGATTATCTTTTTTTTTTTTTAATTTTTATTTATTTATGATAGTCACAGAGAGAGAGAGAGAGAGAGAGGCAGAGACATAGGCAGAGGGAGAAGCAGGCTCCATGCACCGGGAGCCTGATGTGGGATTCGATCCCGGGTCTCCAGGATCGCGCCCTGGGCCAAAGGCAAGCGCCAAACCACTGCGCCACCCAGGGATCCCTGAGGGGATTATCTTAATTCGAACTCAGTTCTCTGTAAAAGATGACACTAACTCTATGAAAAGAAGTACATACCATTTAATAAACATTTACCTAAATAATAATGACAATAATGTAATAGTAGCATCCAATACTGCTTAGCTGTTAGATGCTGACTTAAATGCAGATTATACCTGGATTCTGTAAGTGTGGTCCGTCTACTCTCTTTTGAGAAGCAACGTGGAGCCACTATTGGTTTTTAAGCCGGCTAATTATTTAGTCATTGCATTTTACAAAGAAAATCTGACAATTGTACATTAAAATGACGTAGTGGAAGAAATGGCTATACACAGGAAGTGCTGTTAAAATAGTTACAGGATCAAAATACTTTATGGCCTGGTGGTGGTGGTAGGAAAACAAGTTTGAAAAATAATCCAAAAGGAAACTTGAGGGTAGAATCAAAGCAACTTTATAATTTGAATTATTTGCAAATTGGGTTATAGTACCTAGAGGCGTTAGCAATGATTTCTTCAAAACTTAACTCTTCTAGGAGGACTGTTTACATAAATGTTGCTTAACTTGTTTTTGCCTGTATTTTATTGCTTTCCAATTTATAGTGACATTTTACACTGGGGTATGCTGTTGCTTTCACAAAATGTCAAATTCCTTCATGCTTGTGTGTGGTTTCTCCTGTACTAGTATATAAGCTCCTTAAAGATTGGTATTGTTTTGCTTACTTCTTTGTATTTTGTGGAATCTAATGCTGATGTCCTGTCTACAACAAGGTTTTAATAAATATTGTTGACTGATAGGGTGACCTAAAGGGAAAAGAGAGTATAAGACACAACACAGGAAGATTCAGGAAAATAGGCCGGATTCCCATGTTTCTTTCTGATGACAAAAGTGGAAATAATCAAAGGAGACCCCCTGTGTGAAGTGGATTCTTCTAGTGCAGACCACCCTGCCATTTAATCAAGTCTGGTCAGTGTCCCAGGGAGCTTTTTCTTCAGGCTACAGCCTTGTGCACAGCACTGGGCCAAGAGCCTCCCACTGTCTTCATTAACACACGGGCAGCACACACACACCAATTGGTCAAAAAAAAAAAAAAAAAAAAAGGCAACTGAATGAGAAAAAAACTATACCAAGTAAAAGAGACTGTTTATATGTTTCAGTTTCTCAGCATCTGTGGCTGTCATCTGTTTTCAGTTTGGTGATTTTTATTAAGGCAAAGTGGCACATGCTGTCATAGGAACCGCTCCAGCTCACGCTCCCCAGCAGGTCACCGGGTATCCCCTGGTGTGCTGAGACATGATATGTTTTTGCCAGTGGATGAGACGAGGTGGAGGGAAAACTCTGCTCAGCATCAATATCTGATTCAGCACGGAAACAGACAAGCCACAGACAGACATGTGAAATGCACAGAACAATTAGGCCATTTAAGAAGTTCGTCCATTAATTTCAAAAATAACTATTAAGTGTTCTTAGTCACTCCCAGTGATTTTATTTCCTGATAGAGTTTAATATTGTTGACCTGCTATCCGGAGAGTAAGCTTTGGGCTGTGATCTTCCCTTGTGGTCCATTGGCATGCCTGGTCTATTCCCCCATGACCCAGTCTGCATCTGGGACCGAGCTGCCTGGATTTGGGAGTGTGGCCTACAGTGAGTGAGAAGAAGGCTAACTGGCCCATAGTGCAACAAAATCAGTGGTTCTGAGTTTCATTAGCACCAACTCAGTAAACTGACCACGATGATTTGGAAGTGTAGCTTGGCCACTAACTTGATCTCTGGCAAACTCTGGGACTAATTTGCATTTTCACATGCTTTGAAGGAGTAGCTGGTAGTAGTTGTGACAATGTTGTTGGGATCTTCTCCTAAGGATATCTCAGTAGACAACAGTGAAGGAGAAAGTAATGTTGCAAACATAATTTCCTAGAGTTAGAGCTGTGATGATGTCACTGACTTTGAGAGTGACTGTGATGTCTGCCCAAGGCTGGGAAAATGAGGAGAAGACAAGATGGGATCTGAGACTGGAGATTCCTAGATATCTGACACTCTCACTTGGTCTCCTGTAGGCCATGAGGCAACATAATATTGTCAAAAGTTGGGCAATGGACAGTTCTAGACAGAGACCCTTTAGAGCCAGTGGAAGCCCTCTTGCAGGTGTCTGAGAAATAGTGTAAGACACCTTCCATTGAGGCTCTGACGATGAGTTTCATTAAGACTTTTGGACTCCAAATGCTGAAGCTCTTCTAGAGACTTCTTGTACTTGGCTCAGACCCTTCAACTGAAGACTGTGACTCCACCATTTCCTTGATATTCATAATGACCATCTGACTTGCCTGCCTGATGCTATCTCTGTCACTCACTAGCTCATCTGACACGGGCAAAGGCTTAATTTCTTTGTAACTCATGGAAAAAAGACTGTCCTTCTGGAGTCAGGGAAAGCAATCAGAATTGAAACCCTGGATTGCACATGGTTATAGTATAGATAAAATATGTGTACTGAATAGTCTGTCAAGATCTCCTCTTCAAGGCTGATGCACTGAACCCCAGCTCATCGTAATAATAACTACTAATGGCTCCAAGCTGCCCTCCTCCCTGGGATTTGTTCTCAGCAGTAGAGAATCATCTCACCCAAGGTTACCTCTCCTTTCAAAGCACAACTTGCAACCAGTGGTTGACTTCTATAGGTACCTGTAGGCCTGCCCCCGTTGCTTCATTTTGGGACAACTCTGAAAGCCCAGATTTAGTGCTCACACTAGAATCTGCTGAAGCCCATGTAACCTCACATTGACAGACTTTTCTCTGTCCAGTCCTTCCCATTTCACTCTCTGATAGGTGTCTATTTAAAGAACGTTCCTCAAAAAATCTTCTGCTTGCAACATTTCATTTTCAGAGTGTGTTTCCAGGGAATTCAGTCGAAGACGGTTGGTACCAGGAATGGTTATAAGAAATAGACTCTAAGAGAAGAATTACTTATTGGCTGAATGGCAAGAGGGTCCCATTACTATTTGTAGGTGGAATATATATATGTATATATTCCCTACCATGTTGTACTGGTATAACTATTAAAACTTTCGTTAATGGTAAACTGAATTGAGATGTGTTGGGAGGAGATATACTGGCTGGTATAGTGAATTATGCTGGAAGTCTAGGGACTTTGGAATTAGATGACTGCTGCTGAGCACCATTGATTCATCAAAGAGGGATAATGACAGGCTTAGGGTGATTAATTACCAATTCAAGGCAGAATGTGAAAATTAGAGGGCCTCTTTGGCAGCATTTAGGGAAATTAATCTCTTGCAGTTGAAGGGCAGACAGAGAGGAGGACCAAATTCAGAGCTTAATCGTAGGAGCCATGGTGCTTTGGAGAAGCACCACATCCTGGCAGTGCTCCTAAGCCAATGTCAGGGCCTAACTAGGAGAGGAATGGGATCCTGAGATGTGGGCTGAGTATATCTGTGTAAATGCAATTGTGAACTTTGAAATCCCTTACTCTCCAACTCCCAGTAGTTGCCCTTGGCAGCATGAAATTGCTTCACCCAAGGTTATATTCCCTCACAGAGGGTGATCTCTGGTCAATGACCGGCTTAAGTGGACATTGAATCTAGCCCCTTGCCTCAATTTGGGATGGCTCTGAAGGCATTTTAGCTCCAAAGTTTCCCAGACGTTAAGCTCAAGTCTCAGCTATTACTTCATTGTGGGTCAGCTTCTCTCTCTCTTCCCCGTAGGTCTATCTGCTGAAAACACTCCCCAGTAAATCTTCTGCATGCAACTCTCCATCTCAAACTCTGTTTCCAAGGAACCCAAATGAAGACAATACAGAACGCCCCCAGCACTGTGCTGGTGCATAGAAGATACACAATAAGTGTCAGACACATCCCTTTCCTTCTATGATTTATTTCTTACTTGAAACCACAGCCCATGTCGGTAATCTCATAAACATTTATCAAATAGTCGTAGTATAATGGGTCCTGGTAAGAGAGAATGATGAGAATGTGGTAAGCTGTCACACATCTCAGAGTCTCACGGGCCAAAGCCATGAACAACCACAATCCCGAGCAACCTTCATGGGTCAGGTATTTTACTACTCATGTTGCATACATTGCCTATTTAATCCTCTAGGAGGATTACATTAGGAGGTGTGATTCCTCCCATGTAATAAAGACCCTGATGCTTAAGAGAAGAGAATCCGTCCACGTTCCATTGTGCCATATTGCCTCCTCAGAGCCCTCTCATTTCACAACAATGTTATTTTCCTGGCTGCAAGTCATTGCCCAGTAACCCACAACTTGCAGTGAGCAGTCCAGATATCCTGCTCCACTATGTTTAATGATCTTCAAAGAGGAGGTGCACAATACCACACCCAAAATCCAACTCTTCATGTAGAAAGGACGAGCAAGACACTGAGCTGTTCTTCCTAATATCCAGCTCTAATAAAGACAGTCATAGTATCAGAAAATCAAACTTTTTTTTTGGTAGTGGTAGTGGGGCAGGGGGTGGGGGTGAGGCTTTGGAATCAATACTCCCTGCTTTTTTTTTTTTTTTTTTTGGCTGAACCCAAAGGGATGGTGTAATTACTGATTGCAACAGTTGTTAGCAAGGACATATGGAAGGATTAACTGCAAGAATCTTAGTTTCAACATGGTCTTCCCTGGAGAATTCACCAGTTTCTTCCTGTCCTTTCTCTACATCAAAGTCTGACGGGCAATATTTGCCTGAGTAATATGTGTCTAGAGAGCTATCGGAGGCTCTAAATGTGTTTTGTTTTGTGACTTACAGCTGGCAAGCATCATCAGACAGGGATAGAGACAGTAGACAGAAAAATAAGTCCTTGCCTTCTTTCCCTCATGCCAAATGGGTATGTGCTGCTGCTAGGAGCATTTGGCCAACTGGCACAGCCAGCAACAGCAGCAAGAGAGCTGTGGCTCCTGGCCAGTGGGAGGCAGGCTGCATGGCCCAGGGGGATTGAGCATGGGTGAGGGGCAGGTCACGGAGTAGTACTGCAGACGTGGAGAGTACCGCAGGCAAATTGTTGGCGCTAGCACAGAGATTTGGCAATTAAAGTTTAAGATCTATATGGCAAAGAACGAGTGACTAAAAATCCTCCTGAAGCTGCTATTGGATTTTGAGATGAATGTGTCTTGGTACATTGACTGAAAAAGAAAAAAAGATTTGAGATTACAGAGCTCTACGCATTTGTGGTGCATGTGTCTGCTGAACGGACAACTCTGTTTTCAGTAAGACAGAAGGGTCTGGACCCTGCCTCCCTTTGGCAGGCCACCTTCCTCTGTACATTTGGTTAAGACAGCTCTGTTGCTTCTGCTCCGGGTCAGACCAGGCACAGCTTGCTTCCCTGCTCTTGCCTCCATCTCCCCAATGAAGGCCCGGCCTCTGCTGTGTTTGCCACTCCTGGAACTTGGGACAATCCTTTTCCTGCTTTGTTCCCCAAGGTATTGCTGCTACAAGGCTTTGGTATGGAGCAGCCTTCATCGGAGGTCTGGGGACAAAGGAGAGGGGCAAAAAATGGGCAATATCTTGAAACACCTCAGAACGTGTTCTTGTCTGTGAACTTTATCCCCTGCGGTGGGGCGAGGCCCCTTCTGCCTTGACCTCTTGTAGTGCTCTCTTCTTCCAGTTCCAGGTCTGAATTGCAGTCCCCCTTGACTCCTCTATCTTCAAAGTCCCTCTTTCCTGGCGAGGCTTTTTGGTAGAAACACACATCACTCCAAGCAAGCGCCTTACTCTCAGAGTGAAACGTGAGTCCCTGATTTCTGATTCTTCACTTGACATTTCTTCTGTTCACTGATCTGTCTCAATTTCTGGGGCCCCCAGCTTACGTCAAGCTAATCTCTGTGGACTTGTGCTGGGGGCCTCAGTTCCTTTGCAAGCAAAATGGGAGGTCTCTGATTCAGCATCTCCCCTTTCAACATCTAACCCAGAGCTTAGAAAAATAAAATGAAATAAAAAATATATATTTGTAAGATTCTTCTTTTTAGTTTAGATTCTGATAGAAAAAAGTAGAAGAGATTTATTTAACTGTCCATGAATACAGAAACAATTGACTAAATTATGGTCTGTAACATGCAATCATTAAAAACAATGAAAAGTCTCTCTGTTTGCTTGTCTCAAATAATGTCAATGATTTATTACAAATTGAAAAAGCACTTTCTAAATCAAAATGTGGAACATGATAAGAAACAACACAAAACAAAACATGTCTCCTCTTTCTCTCTGAACGAAGAGATACCTTGATAATCGTAGGAAACAGTCATAAGGGGGAGGCCCTGAACGGCTTCTGGGTGGTGGAGTAGGGGAAGTGTGCTTTAATATCCTACTTTATATAATTTTTCAGGGCAGTGCTTAAGTTGTGGAGTTATTAATGTCTTCTCTTTTTTTTTCAAGTAGAAATACCTTCAAATATAGCATAGTATGAAACCAACTGCTAAAAATGAAGAGATTGGGTTAAACATTCTCTGGATACCTTCGAGTTTTATTATTCTGAGAATATGCATTTCCATGTGAGATACGATTCTGAAAGCATAAAGCACTTAAAATGATTTCTGGAATATATTAAGCACTTACAACATATCTCTTACCCAAAAATGTAACTGTGTCATTTAGAGAATCCTCTTGTTTCTTACATTCTTTTTTTATTGTTATGATGGTTGAAGGTATTCACTGATTTAAAAGTATTCATGAAATTAAAATTTTTCTCTAGAAACTTTAGTTACTTAATAAAAAATTCAATGTATATTTGTATGAATCATTTTTTCTTCTTGTGTTCGGGATCTAGCTGAGAACGTATGTTGTTTTTAACAATCTGTCCACCAGCAAATTAACCACACAACATTTCTGTGATCAAGGCAGAGTGAAGGCAGGACAGGAAACAGTGCCTACCCCTCAGTTCATAGGCCAACAGTCTCATGGTGCTTTATCACAGAGAGAAGCCTTACTTCACAAGAGTTGAAGCTCTTATGCACTTGCTTGCTTGTTCATGCCCTTCTTGTCCCACTCAGAACCACTGCTTTTAACAGAAAAGTGATTGGATCTGAGAGGAGAGTTCAGACTGACCTTTCAAGAATATATCTACCAAAGAAGTCATGGACTCTAGCCCAGGTCTTTATCACATTCTCAGGCCACCCAACAGTCCAGTCATGATCTGACATGAACTATGTAATCTCAGGCATCACACTCTGACACATGCTGTTGAATCCAGTCTTCTAGCATATTCAGAAAACACTAGATTTGGCTTCTTCAGAAACTGAATTAGCTCCTTCAGATCAAGAGAAGAGTCTACATATTCCACGGGAGCAGTAATTCAGTTATAGTTGTCCTGGTGGTCTAAAAAGGTCAATGTTGCTTCCAGAGGTGCCTGAATGGCCCCCAAGATGTAATTTACACACCAGGAAAATCTGATTTGGTGAGTCTTTGTTCTGTGAAGCTCAGCAGCAGGTCAAAAATTGAGAATTCAGCATATGACTGTGGAATTTGTGGTAAAGATGCAATATCACTCAAAATGGAAATCATAAAGCCCCCACATTCTGGAAGAGATTTTTTGATGCATATTTCTTCTGTTCAGTTTTGCAACCCTTGATCTAGGGAAGAGTTTCTCTAGTATGAGGCTGCTGCCGGCATAGCAAGTCATTCCCATGATCTCTTAGGGCAACTCGATCACCATGTGACCAGTGGTTGAGGAAAGAACTGATAACAACAACCTACACCAAAACCCTCTGTTGCTTCTACATCATGGTCTTTTCCTCTGCATTAATTCTCTTGTTGTGCTTGTTTTCAGTTTGTCCAGGGAATGTTAGAGATTTGGAGTTAAATGTGTATCATCACTCCAGTGGAGAACATTCTCCTTTCTTACCTCCACAGAATGGCTAACAAAGTACAAATGAATAGAAGATGAAAAGGTTGTATTTTATCACCAGGGAGTCCTCCTTCTAGGACTCCATGCCCCAATCTGCTCCACTACCCAGCTCTTTCCTTGATTAGCCTTGATTTTAATGAGGCCGTGTTTTGTTACTTAATGGATGGTTTGTTTTTTTGTTTTTTGTTTTTTGGTGTGTTTTTTGTTTTTTGTTTTGGTATTAGGCAATATAGGGAAGCATGAAAAGAAATAGAGGGCGAGGTCCTTGCTCTCATAATGCCTATAATCAAAAGGCTCTATACCCTGTAATCTTTCTCTTTTGAAGACTTTAAGGATAGTCTCTCAACTGTCTTCCTCTCTTTTATGGGTCTACGTTGGGGAACAGTGAGGTGACCACACACTTTATTTCTCATAAGGAAAATGTGGAAGGACTCAGAAACATTTAAAATACTAATTAGCAGCAGCCATGCATGAATTGGACAGAATTGATCCTGGGACGTAGAGTTTGGACAGCAGGGAATCTGGATCAGCATGGTCAATAAGGGGAAGCTGGTAACTTATTTTAAGCTAGAAAAACCCGAAGCTAAGCTTCTCTTAGTTTTATCACTGGGCTGTATACTGACAAGGTGGATTTCTGAGCCAGGTGGTTCTTCACTGGGGGCAGACAACAGTGTTTAGCAACCTGAACTTGCCATAAGTCCAGTGATAAGCTGGGATGCTCTAGCCGGGCAACTGGGATACTAAGAACCAGGACATGCAGGACTAGCAGGTGCTGAGGAAGAAACTAGGTTGAGGATGTGGTTTTTAGCCGTACCTCATGAGTACAGAAACCACAGTATATCAATTTCTTGCTCTGTTGGCAAGAGACTATATGTGTATGTAAATGTTTTCTCTGCCTCCATTTTCCCCATGGCTTGTGTCCACTTGTTTGCTGTCTTCCAGGTAGTGATGCTGATTTAGGCTTCCAAAAGAAATATTTTTTTCTATTTAGGAAAGTCAAAGAAAGATCTGTACAACTCTTTGATTCCCTAATGGTGCTTGGCATGTAGTAGGGACTCAAAAATATACTTTTTGATTAAATCAATGATTGATTAAATAAAATCCAGAGAAAGAAACTAACTTCCATAGCTCTCAGACAATCATCATTTCCTTTAGATGAGCAGAAAAACAGCTTCCATTTACTTTCATATCCTGAGTAAGTTTCCTTTTCTTACCGACACTTGGTGGTTAGTGACAATGCTTTGAATTAGTAGGGAGATTGATGAAGGGATGGTGAGGCCTGCCACATTTAGGTTTGTTGAATATTGCAAACTAGCTTTGAGTTTGGAAAAACTCAGAGCATGTTTGTTTGGCCAAGTACTTTCTTCTCAATGTTTTAAGAGCATGTGGATTTAAGATGGAAATTTAATCTGCATGTTCATTTACACGTAACTCATCAAAACACTTTAAGCAGCCCTTTGAAGTCTTCAGAGCCTTTTCAATCCATTTTATGGAAACTTTTCAAGTGTTTCTGGGGTTTTCATGAAAAATCTGTGTTTGGCTAGGATCAAGCATACCGGGTACTAGATCCTCTCATTCCCGGATATTTCATATTGACATAAATCTCGTACCTTATATTCATGAGTTCCGTTACAGTGCCAACCCATTCCTTCATTTCTAAATTGATGTTGCTCATTAAACTTCATGGAGAGAGGGACAAATAACTGACACTCAAAAGGAACTGAAACATTGTCAGCCTTTGATGTACAAAAGCTGGACATGGCCTTTGATACCATTGTAATGGAGAGTAAAGGTGAGCAATTCAAACCGGCCAAAAGGAAGAAAGAAAAGAAAGAATTCCATTTGGTTTAAGAATGACTAGTGTCTTACTAGTTGATAAAACTTCATGTGGGCATAAATATTTATTTAGTTTCAGTGAGATCCATAGAACATTGACACATTTCTGGCAGAGAGTGGCGCGGTTGTACTTGCATTTTGGTTAGGAGGACAGAGTAGAGGATTGGGTCAGGTCTGGGTGGAGTTTTTGCATGCAGGAGAGTGGCTCCTTCTCCTAGACCAGAGGGAATGAGAGCAGAGAGAGGAAGAAAGCAGCATTTTTACAATAGATGCATATACATGTATGAGGTTATATGCTTTCATTTTCTCAAGTTGTGATTGGTCACTAATCACACTAACACAATGTGATTGGTCACTAATTAGAAATATGAGCATGCTTGAGATATGAAAAATCTTAAGGATATGAGTAGGTAGTAAATATATATTGATATGTGATAAAACTTGAATGTAATATTTGCTCAGGAAAGAAAGAGGCAATTGGCCCAGCACCAGTAAAAGGTCTTGAATTAATCACTGGCAGTGACTCTATTGGCAAGTGGCAAAAAGCCAAGCACGGCTTGAGAAAAATTTTTTTTATTAGTTTATGTGGTTAGACATCAAATAGTGTCCTTGGGAATTTTTAGGCTCTGTCCCCTTCTGAGTTGCCTTATCTTAAAGCAGGTGGTTCTGTGTGGCAGCAGATCCAGACTTACATTCTGTTTGGAAAGGTGAGATAAAGCTTGAGATCCTGGAGTTTATTTAAAATTTCTGAAGTGGAACACTTCTGGGGGATAACATATAACAGAGTATGGCCATGCAAACTGTTCTAATAAGGTAGAGATGGAAGTATTGTGAATGGAGGAAGCCAAAGAAGTGTGAGGCGAGGGCCAGGGAATCTTCACAAAGACACATTCAAGATGATGTTGGAGTTGGGGTAAGAAGGACCACTTTGAACTACATGGCAGTTTTCCATGACTGGGAAGTTTCTAGATGACAGTAACAAGAAAAAGTGGTTCATACTACAAATGGATGGTGTAAAACAGGTGGTATTTTCCTCCCAGTGAAGACAAGGATTAAAGTTGGAGAGGTACTTGGAGTTATGATAATACTGACTTTAACGTAATGAGAATCCAAATCCAATTAGTTCAGACTAAGGGAAATTTATTGGTAAATGTAGTCAAAATGAGGAGACAGCATGGGTGGTTGGAGCTGCCCCAGGTGACTGGAGTCCAAGATGTCCCAAATTTTCAGAAGGGAACTCTGGCACAGCCCAGTTGGGTGCCCATTGCTGGCTCTAATGCAGTGGCCAATGATCTGGGAGGCTATCATTGGTCCAGTTAGTATCAAGAGTCCAGTCCTAGACCAATCACTGTGCCTAAGGGGGTGGGACCTGAAGTACTGTTTTCAGAATAAAGCTCAAGTTCTTATTATGACCTGTAGCCTTACTCATCAGATTCCTTGCCAGATTTCTTTTTTTTTAAGATTTTATTTATTCATGAGAGACACAAAGAGAGAGGCAGAGGCACAAGCAGAGGGAGAAGCAGGCTCCCTGTGGGGAGCCCAATGTGGGACTTGATCCCAGGACCCCAGGACCACGACCTGAGCCAACAGCAGGTGCTCAACCACTGAGCCACCCATGTACCCCTCCTTGCCAGATCTTCAACTATGTCCCCATTCCTGCCACACAAGTCCCCCTGTCCTCCCTTGATCACATCAAATGTGACTCTGGAGCAGCATCTCTGCCTCTGCAATTAAACAGCAATTCTTTCCTTCCAGATGCCTGTATGATTCAGTTCTCCACTTGATTCAGGTCTCAGTTTACAGATCAGCTCCTGAGAGGTCCTCCCTGACTACTCCATCCAAAACAATGCCCCCTGTCCATCTACTCTGTAGCTTCTCCTGCCTGTTTCTTCATAACATTTGTTATCTCCTGACGTCTTATGTATTTGGGTTTTTTTGCCTCTTCAGAGAGAATGGCAGCCCCATAGGAGTCAGGATTTTTATCTGTTTGGCTTATTGCTGTATATTGAGCACTCTGAAAGGTGCCCAGTCCACTCCACCTCAAGGTGGGAGAACTCTCTTGGGAGGTTTAACTCTCTTGGGTAGAGCTCGTCTGCCCACAATCAGGCAAGGACCACATCCTTTTTTCAGCTCACCCTCCTTCCCAGGTCTGCTTCATTCCCTCCCTTATAAGAGTTTCCTGAGGATGTCCCCTCAATAATTCAGGGATAACAGAGTCCCTGGTTTAGGATCTACTTTTAGGAAACTTGACTTAATACATCTGCATTAAAGTTACCTGTTTTATGGGGGCACCTGGCTGGCATTGTCAGAAGAGCACACAACTCTTGATCTCAGGGTCATGAGTTTGAGTGTCATGTGGGTATAGAGTTTACTTAAGTAATAAATATATTTTTAAAAATTTACCTGTTCTATATATATTACCAATTAAAAATTTTTAAATAAAGCCTTCTACTCAATAAGTGGGTACATAATGAAAATTCCTAAAACACATGATGAAGATAAAGACTCTTTTTGAACAATAAGGTTGGGATCTGCTAGGAGGAGAAATATTCCAAAAAATGAGGATCATGCTTCTCTGTGCAAACAAAATGATCCAGGTCTCCTACTCACCCCCTCCTCCTGGTCCATGGAACATGAGAGACTGTTATAGCTGTGTCTGGAGGAAAAGCCCAGTTTAGTTAAGGCAGAAGGGTGAAGGTAATGAACATTCAGTAAAGAGGTAAAGGGTATAGAGAGGTTTGTTTATCTTGGGGTGGAGGATCCAGAGCGAAGAGTGGAAAGGTTTGGGGATCAGAGAGAAGATAGGGGAGGGGAAGGGGAAGCAGAGGACAGTATGGAAATGAGACTTTGAAGAGTGAAGAGAAGAGACTTCTAGAAGGTATTATGTTTGGAGTAGTAACAAGGCATGACGGGGAGGAGGTGGTATTCATTCCAAATGGCACTCTTCTGGGCCTCTATGCTTTAGAGTCAGCCTTGTGTGGGACCTGGGTGGCTGAGATGGCTGTGCACCAGCAGCCTTGGCCTACTGGTGGCTAGCTCACAGCTTCAGCGAGTTTGCGCGAGCAAACTCTCAGGACAGGGAAGGCCCATGTTGCCTTCTCATTCTGAGAAGCCCACCCTTGGGTCAAATGTCCATATGTCAAATATAGAGGGTGGAATAGGAATTTAAAATATTGTTAGCACTATTTTAGCAGCACTAAATACAAGCAATTTTCAGTCCTTGCAATGATGGGGTCTTATGACTAAAATCTAGAAATTCTTTACTTGAAATTTAGAATTTACTTTGAAAAGCAAACAACACTTTTTGAAAATTCATGCAGAATTTTGTGTATATGTGTTTTTGTGCCTATTTGTGGGAGAGGATCCTGCAGTGATGGCAGTCATGGTAGTGACAGTGGTGACTGTGGTTTGTGGTGAGGGTGGTGAAGGTGGTGACTGTGGTGAAGGCGGTGATGGCGGTGATGATGGTGATAGTGGTGACTAAGGTGAAGGTGGTGATGGCAGTGATGGCAGGGACGGTAGTGACAGTGGTGACTGTGGTAACTGTGGTGACGGTAGTGATGGCGGTGATGGGGGTGATAACGGTGATGTGAACTCCCAAAGTTTCCTGGTGAAGTGGCACCAGTCAGCCCCAGGCAAATGTCTGGAGAAGGGACAGGGGTCAGCCTTTCCCTCACCACTGGCAGCAGCTGAGGGAATGGGTGCCCTGGCCACTGAGGGCGGTTTGGGAGGGTCAGCAACAGAATCTACTACAACGTTTAATACAATTCTTTCTGTGTTTTAACTCAAAGCTGTTACTGAAAATTTTGAAAGCCAATAAATGATCAAAATGACCTCTTACTCGGTAGAAATATGACTATCATTTGTTAAACTGTTGAAAGTTAATGATCCCATGTCAAGTCATGTTTTGGTGTCTCCATACTGTGCTCTGCTGACAAAAGCTCTAAGTAGCAGAAGAGACTGATGTGCTTTGGTAAGAGCATGTTAGAGCATGTTAGAGAAACCCCTGTCTCAGGCCTTAATTTGTATAGGACAATGGTTCTTAAACTTGAGGATGCATTGGAATCACCTAGAGGGCTTGTCAAAGCACAGATTTCAGTCTCCACCTTCCACCATTTCTGATTCAGTAGGGTCTCTGGGTGGGGCTGGAGACTTGGAGGTGCTAACATGCTCTCAGATGCTACAGCTGCTGATCGTGAGTCGGTATTACCGCTCTAGGAATCGAGGAGCTCTTATTTCAAGCTACCAAGGATAGTTGAGGCAGTCTCCTCTTGGTTCTACTTGTAGACACACACACACACACACACAAACACGCACACAAACACGCACAACCAATAACAGTATAATGCACATTTCCCTACTTAGTTGTATGTGTTTATGGTGTGTCCCTAAGACTGCAAGATCTGTCCAGGTGGGCACGGTAGAGGCAATTAGATGAACGGTGTTCCTGAGGATAAAAATGAAGATCTCAATCAGCTCCATACGATGAAATGTAATGCAAGCCACATATGCACTTTAAAAATTTCCAGCGGGCACGTTAAAAAAAATAATAAAAAAGAAAATGGTGAAATTAATTTAATAATATGTTTTGTTTAACCCAATAATCCAAAATATTACCATTTTAACAGGTATAAAATTATTGATTTATTTTGTACTCTTTGTTTTTGAAACTAGCTCTTCGAAGCCTGGCACACAGCACATCACAATTTGTACTAGGCACTTTTTCAAATGTTCCGTAGCCGCTTGTGGTAGTGGCTACCAGACTGAACAGGACAGAGGAGAGTCCGCTTTTGTCAGAATCATTTAACTCGTGATCTGGTTAATTCAAAAGGGGTGCTTTCTCTCTTATATCGTCTCAATTCTCCCATTTTCGTTTAGTAGGTAGGAATCTGCTCTTTCAGGCTTGAGCAATGGCAATAATAATAAAGAGATCCATAAAGGCTGCCGAGGGTACCAGAGTCTCTCAGCCTCTGTCTACCTGCAGGATGCAAGGAAGAAGCAGCAAGAACATATTGTGATTTTGATCAATGAGTCGGGAACCCCCTGTCATCCAGGATATAATGCTTTCTAATAATTGCAAATGTTGAATCAATCCAATGTGCCAGGTGGAAGACAAGATCGCTTATGCTTTATTTCCGCCGTTCCCCCAGCCTGGGGGGGGGGGAGGGGAGGTGACGAGGCAAGTCTGAGGACTCCATCGCACATGGAAGCGAGTCAATGGGAAGCTGTTGGAGGTTGGTTCCAATTAGTCTGAGGTTAGCTAGAGGTTTAGCCTCATTTCTGACTACAGGCAGGGTGCTAAAACTCATGTAATGCAAATGAAAAAAATAATGAAAACAATTTATATATATAGGGCTTCCACATAAAATGCTTTCATATGTGCTGTTTCTCCCTTTGGCGTGGGGTCCAGAGGTAGGTAGCATTTGTATTCTTTCTTCCCCATTTTACAGATCACTGTGGACAACGACTTGCACCTGGCTGCATAGTTACTGGTGCATGGGCCTGTGTTTGAATTAATGTTCTGATTGTTACTCCATCCCATTGCACCCAGACACTTGCTGTGGAGTACGCACAATGCGGGTGCCTGGGGGTGTGAGAGGTGGAGGAAGCAAGACCTCAAATCATTTCTACAATTGAATGATGTCAAGTGTTTCCTGACATATATATATATATTTTTTTTTTTTTTTTCTTTCTTATCAACTGTATGTGGAAGGACCTCCCAGTGATTTGACTTGCCTCTGGAAACTTGAAAAACTCTGGACCTTATGTAGGGTGTAGATATTATACGTCTTTGTTTCCTTTCTGAGCTTTTTATAAAAGATCCTAATGTAAAAACCAAAACAGCTAAGAAATTGTCCCTTGGCCTGCTTTTGGCAAAGCTTACCCACTCCCAATACTTACCTGGGTCTCTGTTACCTATACCCAAGGCAGGGAACTTGAAATGGGATCCAGTTCCCATTCCTTTAGGTAAGCTGTATGCAACAGCTGGGAGAAGTTTGTCTCCTCTTGAGTAAGACATTTAGACACAGAAGAACGAGGTATTTCCAGGTTTTCAAATACAAAGATGAGGCCAGCACACAGATTTTAATGAACATCCCTTTGTTTTGTGGGATGATACAGAGTGCAAGTGAGAAGCAACATGTCTGTAAAAAAAAATAATTTACAATTTCGATAAATGTGAGTCTGCTCCAAACTCTGTGCTCAAACCTGGCTGCACATTAGAAACACCTGAGGAAGGAGGTGTTTTTTAAAATATGGGGAAGCTGGGGCCCGTCGCACACAGATTCTGATTTCACTGCTCTAGGGCGAGGCGCTGGCGCTGCTGTCTCAGGTGATTCTAACGTGAGATCTGAGTTGAGAGACAGTGTAAGTAAGAATGTTGTGTAAAAATTTTGAATTCTTGTCATTCCTTCTCATCCATGCATGATTTCTGGGAGAATCAAACTTCATTTCAAAGTGCAATTTGAAGTTTGAAAAGAGAAGAAGCTGCTTTCTGATTTAGAAAGGTCTGCAAATCCATTGGAGGGCGGGTTAAACAGGAGATAGCTGACCCCGCTGCCTTGGAATGACCCTGGAGAACCGCGAGGTAGCACAGGGTTGTGCAGTGGAGACTGTTAACCAGAGGTTCCCCACTTGTTAAAAAATTACAGAGCTACTTTTAATACTTTGGAGTGACAGCCTACCCCCAAGCCAGGAATAAAAAAAACACTGAGAGGGGCAACCCCCTTGCCCCTGGAGCATGTTTTACTCTTCTCTCTGTTCCCCTCTCATCCTCGTTTGCTGTTAACTGGTGACATTATTTGCTAGTAGGAATTTGGTCATCATATTATTTCCTGTTTTTGTAGAATGGAGCTTTATCTTCTTGGTCCAGTTTTGGGTAAATGACAGATTAAGAAAGACCTGAGCTAAAGTCCCACCTCTTCCTCTTCCGTGCTGTGTGTCAACAGGCAAGGTCTTCATGTCTCTAGTCGCCAATGTCCTCGTCTACAAAATGGGGGCGATATTTATATAATTTGATTGCTGTGAAGATTAAATGAAATCATGTGTGAAGCCTATTTAACACTGAGCAGGGAGCCTTGCATTTAATGAAGTATCGATAAGGGGCAGCTATTACTACCCCCCTATTAATTGTGAGCTTTCGCCTTACAGTAAGTGAGCGTACAGCAGACGGGTGCTCCACCGTCTTGGTTTCTCCTAGTCCCCCTCGCCACCTGACTTCTTAAGAAACCTGCAACAGGCCCTCTCTCCATGTGCACCCACCCTCTCCCTGTCCCTACCAAATTCGTGCCATTTGCTTTTCTGTGGCTCTCAGTTTCTTCTGACGGTCAATGTACCTTAATAGAAAAACTGCCCATTATAGCAATCTGACTTACTTGACCTCATTTTTCTTTATTTAAAAACCCACTGTTGGTTTGTGTTGTTGACTGAGTTTTTCCATTCCTTATCACTAGTTTAGGTAAATGTCACTGGGACCTGCCTAGTGAATCACACATGTCCCCCTTTTCATTTCTAGGCTTTTATACACCAGTCAGTGGGCAAAACTGATTTCTTGCCCTCAAGAATGGCCTTTCTTACTCGGTTTTCAGATATATTATTCTCACCAGCCCCTGCCCCCACCCCCAGCCACATCCTTTTCTTCATCTCAAAACCAACTTCCTTAGTAAGATTTGCCACGTAAGACCACCCAGATTATGCTTTTGCATTTCTGGCGGCAACCCATGAACACAGACTAGGATATGAATGGTTCTCCCTAGAAGTTTGCTGTGGGGGCTGTATCACCGTGTGGCTGTATGCCTTCAAGATTCCTCCCAGACTTATTCTCATAGATTTATTAAGAGCCTTTGTTTTCCAAAGTGATTATAGCATTTCACATTCTCACCAACACGGCTGTATGCGAGTTCCAGTTCCTCTACGTTCTCACTAATACTTGGTAATACTTGGTATAATCAGCTTTTCTAATCTCAGTTCTTTTATTTTTACTTAATCTAAATTTTTTTTTTTTTTTTGAGGGAGAGCACTCATGTGATGAGGGGAGGAGCCGAGGGAGAGGGAGAAAGAATCTTAAGCAGGCTCCATGCCCAGCTTGGAGCCTGAGATGGAGCTTGATCTTATGACTCTGAGATCATGACCTGAGCTGAAACCAAGAGTTGGAAGCTTAACCAATTGAGCCACCCAGGTGTCCTTAATTTTAGCTCTTCTAATAGGCGCCTAGTGGTACCTCGGTAATGTTTTTAATTTGCATTTCCCTAATGACTAGTGATGTTAAGCATCTTCCCTTCTGCTTATTTGCTATTCATACATCTTTGGTGAAGTGTCTATTCCAATCTTTTGCCCATTTAAAAAATTAGGTTGTTTGTTTTCTTCGTATTGACTTTTGAGACACACACATACATTCATTACAGGCATACATGATATATATATATATATGCTTTCGAATTTTGATAATGTCTCCTTGTGAACTTGCAAATTCCTTGAGAACACAGGACACATTATAATATGTAAATACACAGCATCCAGTTGAGATTCAAGCAAGTGCTTGATGGATACTTCTTAAGCATTTCATGATGGTGAGGACCAGTCCACATGTCTCTGTCACACATTTGGATACCATGCTACACAGAGTCGAATACTTTTTAACGTTAAGATCTAATCCTATTTAAAGAGTTCTGTATGCATGGCATATGTTAAACAATTTTCAACAGAAGTACTTTTTTCAAAGTTTTTTTGGAGGATGAAATTTTGGTAGTTTCCCCCAAGTGGTTAAACCAGGAAGCATTTGCTTCTAAATTATTAGTAATCTGCTTGGAGTACCAGTTTAATATTTCCAGTGGACTGCCTTTGTAGATAATTTTAAGAATAAATAAACAATTTTAAAGGAACTTGTGTCTGTTTACCAAATGTAGAATGTGTTAGTCAGTTATATTGCCAAAGGGCAGAACCACGGTTTCTGAAAATAACTTTAAGGAGTTCAGACCAATTGGCAACCCAAACCGAATTATCTTAAAAAGCACGATGTCCTTTGGGATAAATGTCATTTGAAAAGTGAGTAACAATAATATATTAAACCTGTCATAGTAGCTCTGCCCTCTTCTCTGGTTGACTCATGTGCAAGTTGGTAGCAGACACTCCCTAAGCTATGAGAAAATATTATTCTATCGGGGCGAATGATACCCCAAGCAGCATAGTGGCATACAATACTAGTCCTTTACATTTGAGCTAAATTTCATTTTTAGGCTTAACGGATGATTTTCAGCCGGTCGGTGGGACCCTGATGGATTCCTTCGTTCTTCTTCTCTCTTCTGGTGGGCTGTCAGCTAACCAAACCCAGAACTTCCACTTACTGAACCACCCAAGGAGATGCCTCAGTTCTATCCTCTGACTATGAAGTCTCACATCCAGAGATCTTTCTGGTTGCAATTTTAAATCTATTTCCTCTTGTCTCATTCCTAGAGCCCAGCCCTTTCATTCTACCTGAACAGGGTAGCTTCATGGAGGAATTTTTTTTTTTTTTTTTGCTTAGCTAACTCCACAGTTGAAGGCTCTCCACACTTTATGAAAAGGGATTATTTTGTTGAAGCTTTCTTGTTTTCATGATATGATTTACGTATGGGATTCTATGTTTTTTCTGCTGTTTGGTTACTAAACTAAACTATCAGAATCCTCTAAGAATCACCATCATCCCCTGGCAATTCATAGAGCGTTTGTAAGTCCCACTTTTTGTACGTTTTTAATCTTGACATAATTTTGTAAGAGAGGTCTTAATTTACTCATTTTACAGATGAGGGAAATACTGGTTATCTGCCCAAGGTCATGCAGCCAGTAAGTGACAGAGTTTATTATTGTTATTACCGGCAGCAGCAATGATTTTTTTTTTTTTGCTGTTGTGAAAGCTTTGTGCTAGAATTTGGAAAAAATAAATGATACACATGAGAAATGGTGTGACTTGAATTCATTTACAGCTTTAAAAAGATATGAAATGGAGACTGGGAACTTTAAGCATCTATAATCTCTTGAATAACCAAATATTTTGATATCTATTATCACCTATTTTTTTGCAGTAAAGAGAGAAACATTTTGTTTATTTACATACATGGATTTCCAAAGATTGTTACTGTGGATTTTTTACCTTCTGTAGTGAGTGAGCTTTTTTTTTCCCTTTTCACTTAATTTTTAAATAGATTGAAAAAATATAGTAGTTTCCAAATTTCACAAGCATGTATTATTTCATGTACAGACATTGGAAAGTGGCCATTTAGAAGATTTATATTAGTCATCCCATTCAGATCAAATAAAGAAGGCAAAGCTACGTTCCTAAAGCTGAAGGTAGCCTTTCAGTGAAGTGTATTTCAGAAGTTGGAGCAGACAAAGCTATTAGAATGTGGACATCGTTGTTTGTGGGAGCTGGCAAGGTCAGATTAGATAGAAACCAATACCATACAAAATTTCTGTATGTAGTATGTAATTCTTCTTACACCTAGAAATGAAAGAAATTAATATTTTATTATTGGATTGCGATAGAAGTTTATAAATAGTGAGTACATAATCTTTACCAAATTCAAGAAGGGCATAGTATTGGGAAAGCTTTACTCAACAAAATGATGTGCATTCAGCTTTCAAGTTATGCCCCCCTGCAAAACTGTGCTATGTACTATATGACAGCCCTTGTGAGACATGTATTTGGAAATCCTTATATGGCATTCTATAACATCTCTTCACAACACTTACCAGTTTTAAATTGTCCATTTATTTCAACGATCAGTTGACTAATGGCCAGCTCTCTCACTAGATTGCAAACTCCTTGACGGCATGGGCCATGCTTGCTTTGCTCACCATTGGATCCGTCTGGCATGGTTTCTGGCACACAACATGTATTCATGTAGTAGTTGTTAAATAATCGTTAAATGAGTGAACAAATACTTGGTGTCTTGGGATTATAGTCAAGACACGACACCTGTATGTCTGTTAGCCTCACAGGGGGAAGAGGACTGTGCTGGTGGCTTGTGTGCCCCAAGAATCTCCAAGTCTTTCCAATTCTTGCCAGAAAGTAGAAGAGTGAGATAAAGCATCTAGCATGTCCATGTTACAGTCAGAGTGAGGACGGTGACTTTCAGTTTCTCAGTTTCTCTGAAAAAGGGAATTTTTTTCATCTGATTTGAAGTCAAGTAGTCGAGGGTATTCAATAACCTTTTTAGGAGAGGGTCTGTGAAGCACCATTATAAACTCCTGGGGGGCAACTTACTTCTGCTGTTCTCCTACCTAACAAAGGTGGGGCCTGGGCAAGCTGTAGGGATCCCCTGTTCACACTCTTTAAAACAGAGTTCTAAGTTTCTAACATGGAAATCAACACAGAAGTGGGCTTCATATATAGACTTTTTATATCCATCTTAGGTGAAATGTTGACTACATTTTCTGTATATTGAGAGATGATTGGCAACAGAAAAGCCAACTTAAATAATAATCCAGCTCAATTAAAGAAGGATGTTTGAGAAGTAGTTTTAGCTTTCAGTGTAAGAAATTTCATGTTGGAGAGAGAGCCTGTTAAAAATAGGCTCTTGGTTTCTATTTATATTTTAGAGGACATGATTCTTTAAAAAAAAAGTTATTCTTAATTAATCTCCACACTCAGTGCAGAGCTTGGACTCACAACCCCAAGATGAAGAATCACATGCTCCACCAACTGAGCCAGCCAGGTGCCCAAGGACATGGTTAGTTCTTAAAATAATGAACAAAATAATAAAACAAGCATAAAATGAAACATATGTACTATATAAAAACTTGTTTTTTTCCCCCCAAACATATACTTAGGCAAAATACATAGATCAGTAAAATCTTTAATCCCATTGAAGTTATGGCGTCAGTGAAGTCACGCACCATAACTTGGTATGTGATACTTTAAGTGATCTTATTATAAAGGGCCTTTGAAATGATACGTCAGGAAAGGAGCAGCTCTCCACGAGCAGAGGAAGCAGTAGGTTCCCTACATGGATGTGATTCTGCCTCTAGATTGCTGAAGCCTAGATTTGGGAAGAGCGGGCAGGAACCTGGTTGATTCCATTTGCCACAGATCTGTAGGGAGAAATGAGCTGATCCGGAGGCTTGCAGTCCTGAAGACAGGATATCAGGGCTCTAACAATTCCCTCAGGTTAGTCCCCCTACTTTCGTTTTGTAGTTTCTTCCTCTAGCCCTTTATCCAGGTTGTCAATTTTACTCTCCCTAGACTGGACTGATGATTTCAATGATTTCTTCACAATAATCCTTGGGTCCTGGTTCTGATCAGCAAACTGGATGTTTGTTTCATTTTTCAGATACTCCCTTGATTGGTTCCTGGTTCCCAGTTTCCATATTTTGCATTTTTTCTCTTAAAAGAACAGACTTTGCCATATGCCATATCAATCCTATAATTGATCCAAGTCCTTTTATATTTGGTTAGTCTTCTGAAGGCAATGAGAGTGTCATTTGCTCTCTTAAAAAGTTGGTTTGTAAAAAAATTAAAAAAAAAATTGGTTTGTCTGGATATTTGTCCACACTCCAGTGCAGCTATAATCCTTGAATTTGTGAAGCCCACAAATGGGCACACCATCTGAACAAATAAATACTCATTTATATCCCTGCATTAGCCTTATTTGAAAATTCAGTGGCCAAAATACAATATTTACAAATTCTAATTTCCCCAAGTAGAGGATTTGTAGGCAGAATAGCTCACAGCTTCACTCCTTTACATGAGCTTCTTTGTAATTCTGTTCAAAGGTGTCTTCTGTTGGGGTGTAAGTTTTCCAAAAATAAGCTATTATCATAAAAAAGTTCAACCAAGTCCATTAAAATATGTTCAATTAAGTGCAACTAACGGGCACACTCATTGACTTCTGATACACAGCAGAGAAAGTAGGCCTTATTAATGGAAATTGATATAAAATCAGAATTTCAGAATAAGAAGATATTTTTGAGGTACATCTGGGTGGCTCAGTCGGCTAAGTATCTGACCCTTGGTTTCAGCTCAGGTCATGATCTCAGGGTTTTGGAGTGAAGCCCTGCACTCTGAAGGGAGTCTGATTCTCTCTCTCCTTCTCCTCTGCCCCTCCCTCTGCTCTTGCCCTCTCTGTCTCTCTCTCTAAAAAATAAATCTTTTTTTTTTTTAAAAGGACATTTTTGAACATCTGCTTTTACATTCTTATTCTTCAAAGAAATTTGGTGTCCTGTTATTTCTCAGTCTTTTGCCTGGGAATGGAGAATGGACTTGCCCAAGTTTATAGAGTTATCAGTATCAAGAGTTGAAATTCGACCGAGTTCTCCAGACTCTTCAGTCACCATACTACTTCACCATCTAAACATTTACATGGATTTATTTGGTAAACTTACCATTCTGTATAAGTGGAGGGGTGGAGATGGGAATGAGCACAGATGGGTGATGAATAGTGGCATAAGGAGGTAGCTGTGTTTTTTCCCCATTCTTCTTCTTATAAAGAAATTTTCAGATCCAAAGAGATCATCTTGACTATGTTTGGAAAATTGGATGATGACACATCATGAGCACTATTGAGGTTTGTATAAAAGTTATATAGGTTCAAGAATCTCCTCAAATTGAAATTTTGTTTTCTTGAAAAGTAGAATGGTATTCAGGAAATTTTCTAATAATTAATTTTCTGGTGCCAGTGTTTTAGGAAGCAGAGTGAGTTTACACTGAAAAAAAAAATGAGTAAAAGGAAATACTTTTCTAACAAAGTAATCCTTTGACCTAATCAAAAAATAGTTTTGGTAGGGAAGAAAATGGCTATCAAAAGAGATGTGAATCTCTAGGTGAAACTCTACAATATTCCAGCTATAGTTTTAAATGCAAATTTCAGCATTTGTTTAAAAGCAATAGTTTTATTTATTTTTATTATTTTTTAATATTTTTATTTATTTATTCATGAGAGACACACACACACAGAGAGGCAGAGACATAGGTAGAGGGAGAGGCAGGATCCCTGCAGGGGATCCCTTTGTGAGACTCAATCCCAGGATCCCAGGATCATGCTCAAACACTGAGCCACCCAGGTGCCCCAAAAGCAATAGTTTTGAATTTACAATTTATTTATTTTTAACCATTTATTAGAGAGAGAGTACGATGTGTGCAAGCAGGTGGGAGAGGGAGAGGAGAGAGAGAGAGAGAGAATCCTCAAGTAGACTCTCCACTGATCATGGAGCCCAGTAGAGGGCTCAATTCCAGAACCTGAGATTACCACCTGAACTGAAATTTAGAGTCAGCTGCTCAACTGACTGAGCCACCCAGGCAACCCTAAATGCACAATTTAAATTTCACATACATGGAGACCTCAGACCTTTCTAAATCTTCTCTTCCAGCATTGTCCTCTACACACCCTCAGTCTTTCTTTATCCCCCTCTTCAGTTCCAATGTACTGGAAGCTCACCAACCTCCCAGGTCATGTCGAGAGATAGCAGCTGTGAGAGGCAAAAATACCAGGCCTTCAACTTTGTCCAAGTTCAAGTGAACACGAGATCACATGAGCAAGAGTGGACACGAGGTGTCTGCAGACATAGCATATAGGACCAGGTCAGTGGAGCTTTCCAAGTAGTTCCTTTGGGTTGATTTTATGTCTATGAGCACATGTTTTTTTTTTTTCCCTAAGTAAACGTAAAATAATAAAACCACATTTCAGGGCATTAAGTAGATAAATTGAGGAAACATTTTTAACCAAAAATAATTATGCCTCATTTAGATCTCATGAGCTATTGCTATTTGACAAAGCAGCTGCAGTTTTAAGTAATGGCCAAGTGGGAGCTATATGTACTTTCCATGCTAGGAGTTGATTATAAATACTGATCTAAGTAACATATTAGCCAATCCTTCCTTTGATGGAAAAATACATACATAAAATCTTTTTAAAACCTCAATAGGGTATGTGTGTGGGACGGGTGGCGAGAGAGGGGGAGCGAGGGGTTCTGTGTATATGTGGGTGTATTTAGGGGGTATTAGGGCAGGGCCATGGGAAAGTTGTACTGTAGGGAGTCTTTGTCAACAATATTTTGAATATTCCTATGTTCAAATTGGTGAATTCAAATTCATGTTGTAACAGGGCCCTTAAAAAACATTCTAACATAATTTTAAGAGGCTGAGCTGAGTTAAGAACGGTCATGACTAGGACAGTTGTCAGATATAATATAGAACACCTAGTTAAATTTGAATTTCAGATAAATAGCAAGTAAATTCTTAGCATAAGTTTAATCCCAAACACTGCGCGGCATATATTTATACTAAAAAATGTATCATTGTTTAGCTGAAGTTCAGATTTAACTGGGTGTCCTGAATCTTTATTTGCTAAATCTGGTAAGCTAATGACTAAATAAATATATGGGAGTCATGCCTTCAAAATTATTTAACGCAGCATAGCTTGAATGTGCTATTTCAAAATAAAGGAGCTGTTTTCGTCAACAGTCGAGAAAGTTACGATCTACAGTTGTGTCAATACCAAAAAGCTCATGTGCCTGATTTTTGCCTCTTTCTTGTTTTATTTTATTAAACAATACCACTCCAAAGCCCTTGCAGTTATATGCATTCACTTTGAGGGAGGATGCCACATTTTAGCTATTCCCTTATCCTTGAAGACAAAAGCTTTGAAAAAATTAGGACCATGTTTGAGTCCTAGATACATAAAGTATGCTCTCCAGCAAAATGCAATGTATTGTTTCAAGCTGATTTTCCCCCTTTTCCTTGGGAGAAAAGTACAGCATCTTAAACTAAAGCACACTTCAGCCTTCCCCCTGCGCTCCTTGGTGCCAGCAGCCACAACACAGGGCTTTCATCTAGGCTTCAAAGTGTGGTGGAGGGAGTTTGGGGGAGGGGAGTGGGGAAGAAAGGGAGGGCAAGTTGAATGCAAAAAAGGAAACAAACAAACAAAAAAGAAAAATGGAATGGGGTGGGTAGAAGGAGAAGTCTCCCATCTCTCAATTATCACGTCCCCCGGTCCTGGGCCCTGGTTGGGCTTCCAGATGCAAAACCCTCACAGGTTTCCCCTGTTGTGTGTGGGGTGTATTTTTTTTTTTTTTTGTTACTGCCACTTCCCATGCTGGGAAGATTCTTGTCATCCCTCACATATTTTATCCACAGAAAAGGCTGCCCTGCCCTGGGCTTGGTGATTGAGGCTGTGCCCCTGGTGTGCCACTCTATCACTGGTTCCCAAGGCTGTCTAGCCTGGGAAAAGCTGCATGGACACGTTCCAAAATCAGCATTACATGCATCATTGTTCTTACCCTCCCTGATTAGAGTGCACACAATGAAAACAACAGCAACAGCCTCGTTTTCTAGCCCTCCTCCCCACAAGGCAGTTCTTAGTCTGTTTTTCTTTCTCTGGGTCTTCCTACAAGTTAACCGCTTCATTGCTGGGGGAGTCCCAGACCTCACAGCAACTGCCCTGCCAAGTGGCTTTGTGCTTCTGGGAGGTCACTCCCAGCTCCCGGGCAGTGGGGCGGCAGGCAGGCTTGGCCTTCTCCTGGAAATCTAGGCAGAGTAACTAACGGGGCGAAGAGTCAAAAGCTGTGTGTGGTGCTGCTGGGTCAGCTGTGGGCACGTGTTCCAGGACGGCTCTTCCCAGCCCTGAGGTCGGTTAGGGGCCCTGAGTTTCTCATCTGTAAAGTGGGGACAGATGGAAAGAGGTGGAGGCGGGGGTCCTGGGGTTTTAACTCTTGAGGCCACAAAACTATCTGCATCAAACCTGTTGGGCTTAGTCATGGAATCTCAGTTGTCCACAGGAAACTCTTCTCATACCTTCCTTAGAACTTTTGAATACAATCTTTATAAGCATTTGCATGTATGTCGGGATGTGGGGTGGGGAATGGCAATTTTTACTTGAAATGCTATAAGGCAAATCCAGATCCTATTATAATAAATACTAACATGAAAATTCTGTAATGAAGGCAAAAGAAAGAAAGAAAGAAAGAAAGAAAGAAAGAAAGAAGAAAAAGGTGTCCAATAAGCAGCCTGTGACTTTTTTCTTTAAAATAATGAAGGATACATGACATTGCAGCATAATTGAAGAATCTGAATGTTCCCCTGGACAATATTGTAACAAAACCGGGCTGACTTTTATTAAGAGTGCGAGTGGATGAAGGGGCTACGTGAGGCTGTGTGCGCACGGGGTAGTCCTTTCGAAGCTGTAACTCCAGGCATAGAGTGCACACCGAGCCCTTGCACACAGCCAGGGTCCCAGCCCCAGCGCAGATGCGGACACCCACATCATCGGCTTTGTTTCTGGTCTCTGTCCTGACACCAAACAGTACAGACGCTTCTGGACTGGATGAGGGATTGGGCATGAACTTGCTTCAGCCCCGCCAGAGAATTGAAAGCCTGAGTCACTACCCTTGACTTGTAAGTACTTTCAGGACGCAACACAAGGAGAGAATGACCCTCAGCGTTGTGAGCTCCTAGAGCAGCACTGCAACAGGTGCTGCCTGGAGGTTCCCTCCCGGCTGAGACAGATGTCACTGTCCTGCTCATTTAATAAAGAGCCACAGGATTGCTATTAGAAAACCATTGTCTTTTATTGACCTATACAAGCGAAGAGCTTCCTTCCTCTTCCTTCTCCCCCTCTCGTCCACACAAGGCCAGAGGCATGATGGCCGTAATTAACCTAATGCTGTTCACCAGTTTCTGATAAATGGTGTTTTGGGGTCCACACGTCACATCCATTTTCCAGAAGTTTAATTGTTGGTCGATTATTTGTGTTCCTGCAGATGCCTACGCAAGATATCCGGTGTCTCAAAAACAAACAAGTAAGTGAACAAAAACTCTAAATCAAAATTTGAATTGGGTTCCTTGTCCAAGATATGATTTTTTTTCTTACCAACCAAAAAAAATATCTGACAGTGAGAACTGAGATAGAAAATTATAGGATGATGCTGGAGACAAGAGTAGACCCAGTTTGTCCTTGTCGCTTAAGAAGCTGAATTGGTTCTGGTTTTCAAGGCTATACACGCCCTTTTTATAAGGAAAGCTTATTTCCCAGATACTCAGGATACAGCTAGGGAGGAGATGCAACACCATGTCATCTTAGAGGCTTTTTTTTCTACTCCCAAACACTCTGAATATAAATGTTCATTGGGATGAGTTAGACTATTTGCATTTTCACATTATACCACTAGCATGTCTTTCCTGGAAACGACTGCTTGCTGGCACTTGCGCTAGTATCTCAAGTTGACTCTTCTTTTTTTTTTTTTTTAAGTTGACTCTTCTTAAGTACATGTGCAAACGATCTCGGTGCAGAGATCCTCCTTACCCGTAGCCCCCGCTTCTCCTGAATGGTTCTCACCAGAGGGAGAGAGCGGGGGCAAGAGCAAGACAAGCAAGAGCAGAGGATTTGGACCGGGAAGTCTTGTAAGACTGAGTCACTACCTGACTTTGGCTCCATGCTTGGTAACTTTGGCTCCATGCTTGGTAACTTTGGGACAATCGATCACTTTCTCGTTGTTCCTACCTCTCAGAACTTAACGTGAAGATGAAATGAGATAGTGGATGAAAATGCTTTATGAGATGTCCTTGAATTTTGGGGGCTAAAATCGTCCCATTGTGTGAAAGTGAGATTTACCTTTGAAGCAAATTGATTTGGAGTGTGTAACGCTTGGAAGAGTTTTCTTACTTTTTTAAGTGTTGCTCTGCATTGGGCAATTTCTTTAAAGCTATTTCAGAGGGGACCACGCCACACACACACACACAGATATGCATACACAAAACATTCAAACTTTAACAGTAACTGCTCTAGTTTCCTAGGGCTACCATGCAAAGTACTAGAAACAGGCGGCTTAACGCAACCAAAATTTATCCTCTCATAGTTGTTAAGGCCAAGGTCTGAAATCAAGGTGCTGGCAGGGTCATGCTCCCTGTGAGATTCTGGGTAGAATCTTCCTGGCTTGTTCCTAACTTTGGGGGGAGCCACGGTCTCTGACCTTTCTTGGCTTGCGGTCCAATAACTCCAATCTCAGTTTCCGCATTCGCGTGGTAATCGCTCTACGTCTCCGTGTCTTCACATGTCTACCTCCTACTTCTTGTAAGCCACCCCCCCGTCCCATTGGATGAGGGCCTACTCTGATGGACCTCATCTCGATTATATCTACAAGGACTCTATTCCTAAATAAGGTCACAATTGTGGGGACTAGGAGTTAGGACATAAACATGTCATTTTTGTGGATAAAATTCAACCAGTAACAATACCCTACAGAACAAGCCGGTGTCTCACTGGCTGGGGACCTGGCCGCCAGCCTCAAATTTGCTATTAAGTAGCCAATGAACTTATAGGTAAAATGAGGGAGTTGGAATAGACCTCAGGATTTTTTCCAGTTTTGGTGTCCCATAATTGTATCATTTTGTATTCTCCTGTTAGCACTCTCTAAGTACATGGTGGTTCTCTTTACTCACCTACAAATCACGGATACCAACACCTCGAAGTCTGGCTGCAGACGGAATGGGTGAGCCATCACAATGTCTATGAGTGCAGCCAGCAGAATGGTTCCTTCTTCGGCATCCTCAGGCCAGGCCCTCACTTCCCCTCGCCTGGACGATTGCAATAGTCTCTCAGCTTCTTTGAGTCTCTTCCTTGAAGGGGCTGCCAGATTGCCATCTCAGAAAACCTGATTGTGCCACTCCCTGTATGATACGGTTAATGGCTCCCCAGGAATGCTGCTTGGGGCGCCATCCTGAACTGGGCACCCGGGAGCTCTCTCAGCAGGAGCTGCTTATCCAAACTCATCTGCTCAAGATCTACCCTCAATAAATCTAATCCATTCATTCCTCTCCCATTGTAGTTCACATTTTCATACTTCAGTGGATGATTTTCCTTGGTTAGGCCTTTTCCCCGTCTTTTCTGCCTGGAGAATTTCTATTTATCCTACAAAGTCCAATTCAGAAAGCACCGCCTTTGAGAAGCCATTCCTGACTACCCTAGTCAGAAATAACCGTTCTCTCTTCTGTATCACCGTTTAGTTCATATTTACTTCTAATTTTGTACCCCTCATTGAATTATAACCTTGGTGTGTGTGTTTGTGTGTGTGTGTGTGTGTCCATCCTAGGTAAGATGTTGCCTAAGGGTTGGGGTGATGTCCCAGTCTTTGAGTCATGGCCTGCACTTTCTTTATTTCCAGGTGTCAAACACATAGTTGGTACTCAGAAACATTTTATTAAATTGTGTTAAATAACCAGTTCTTGACAAGCAACTGAAACCAACAGTCATGGCCAAAATTTTTTTTTTTAAATAGGTGTTGTTGTTGAATTAATGAAACAGGAAGGCATGCTTTGGCACAGCTGTCTGGCATACCTGGGTTAAGTTCTAGTGCAAACAGCTGCATTGCTGTAACTTGCTGTAAAACATCCACTTCGCACAGTGCCGTGTGCTGCGGGGCCCATGGAAGGCAGCCAGGCCCAGGGCAGGCAGTTACCTGAAAACACTTGGGTTAAGTTTCTCTTGTCATGGCCGTTGGGCAGCCCTTTGTAATTATTCCCTTCGGCCGGCAGCCTTGCCTCACAGAACATATTCTGCTAGGGCTGGACTCCCAGACATGTAGCTCTGGGTTACCACCTTCAATGTGTCACTGCTGAGAGCTGTCCCCAGGTTGCCTGGGAGCTGCCTTGCAAGTAGCCCCAGCCCATGTCACAGGACCGCAAGTTGTAAATCATCCACCACATTAACGGTCATGGCGACCAACTGGGGGCCGAGAACCCCAGCGGGGTTATGGCTAGGGGGGTACTCACTTCTATTCTCCTACTACACTGGCCTCTTTCTAACGCTGCTGCAGAACTCTGGGAAGTGAAAGACCAAGCTCCTATAATGCGTTAGGCGGGGCCAGGATAGGAAAAGAAAGGGGTAAAGCCTTGGACACTGCTGAAGATGACAGAGGGGAAAGACACGTGCCTCAGGGAGAAGGACAGTGATGCCAGGGTTGGAGGAAGTTGGGGGGCAGGTGCTGAGCCTCCATTGAATGAGGAGACCCTTCTTGTTTCTGTTCCCTGTTATATGTAAAGGGTGGGTGGAAACACATGCTTATCAATCCCCTTTTTTTGGTCAATATGAGCATCCCAACCTCTACTCCAGCAATAGCGTTGTCAGAGTTTCCTACACCTGACCACACAGGAAAACTTCCGAGATTGGAGAACCTTAAGCATAAATATGGCAGATAGGATCCCTCATAATCCAGGGAAATGGATCTCTTAAAAGGGAACAAGTAACAATAATGATTTTGGAAGAGAATCCTGATTTGGTGGGTAAAAGAGCATCTATGGCTTTATCCTATCATTGCTGTTGGCAGCGAAAGTACAATAATTATGCAACCTTTAGAAGCACCGTGGCCAGACTTTGGAAAACAAAAATAAATCACAGCGGGTAAATGGATCATTAGAGGTATGTTACTAGAGAGCTCAGGATTTACTTTATCTTACATGTTGCAACTTGGTAAACACATGAATTTGTTGAAAATTCTTATTATAAAGGCCGACCAAGGGTTAGGCACCCTGCAGGTCTTATTATAAAGGATGAAGAGAATCAGCATACTTGAAAGCCTGTTTCTAAAAGTTTTCTGTAAGGAAATGTTATACTACGGGAAAGAATATCACCTAAACACAGGCCTGTTTTGTTTGTGTTTGTCAGGTGAGCAGCGTAGCCCTCAGGTACTAATGGGTCCCCAATGACGTTTCTCCACTAACCAAGCTGACAAAGCGTAACAAGCTCATGGCACCCACAAATCATTTCCTTCCTGATGCAAAATACCTGTGTCATCTGCCTGCCTTTCACACCGGGAAAATTGTTCTGGCATTCTTATATGAAGACGCCTGCCTATCACAAAGACCCGTGAGTCCATCCCATGAAATGTCAAAAATATTGTAAATATGAGTGATGGGCCAACCTCCGAAGTGTTAGAGCTTTAGTCTGGGAAAAGATCCAAGATTTTGTGAGCCTATATAAACACTTTTGATCTTGAAAAATTGGTCTGTAAATCTTACAAGAACAGGTTCTTTCCCAAGATTTACAGTATGGTTCTGGTTTGGTGCACCTTATATGGTTATTCGGGGGGGAAATTTTGATATTTATTCCCTTTTACTTTTATCATTCTGATCGAAACAAAATGCACCAAGATATATGTGTTCTATAAGACAAACAAATTGAGTCTCGTTTCACAAAAAAGTCATTTTATCTCTGGAAGTAGAGTGAGAATGTACTTACAAATCCTGTATTACTAAAATTAATTCAACATTTCCAGTGAATCACATGCATATGTTATATTTAGGAAGAAAATAAATACACATTGACTTTCTCACGATGGATATGAACCAATGTGGATTGATAGTACAGCTCAAACAATACACTCTTAACACTGTATAGTACACTTAATTCACACTCGGACATGCAAACACAATCTTCTGTAATATGCATACACAGTATGTATATATAAAGACTACATCTGATCTACTACGTCACTGAGATCACATTTTCTCAAACTCCGTTTTATGTAAACCATGGAAATGTGGGTTTTTAAGAAAGATCTACCACAGTTCAGTTTCAAATCTAGTAAAGTCTAGGGGAGGAGAGGTATTGTGCAGAATTTCTCCAGTTGTGTTCTTTGGGTTGTAAACATGTATGACGTGAATAGTATTCTTTGGTAATAATTCTTGGAACTGTCATCCAAGCACTTTTTTTTTTTTTTTTTTTTTTTACTTTTTTCTCGCCGATGAAACATGAGCAGAAAGGAAGTGTACGCTCTCTGCTTCACTTCTTAGAATCTTTAAAATGCAAACGTTGAGTTGGATTTTTCAAGAATCTCTCCCAAGAGACTAGGTGTTCATGAACCAAATTCAGGGCATAGTGGTATAGAGGACAATGTATTGCAACTGAGATAAGAGGAGTCAGATTCGTGTCCTGACTCTGCCATTTAGTTGAAATGTGGCTTTAAGAAGACTGCTAAACTCTAAAACAAGTAGGTTAGCTTGGATGATCTTCAGTGTTTTTTGTTTTAGCATTTTATGTGAGGTTTCTACCTCGGGTTATATGTTTGTTTGTTATTTATTCCCTGGAGGCCTAGCATAGTGCCTTTGTTGGCCTTTAATAAATGTGGATTAATTTGAACATAGCCTTTTAAGCTTTACAAATCATTAATGCAGACTTCCCCCCCCCCCCTTGCTATGTTACTTTTGAGCAAATCATTTTTTCCTCTCTGAACCTGTTTCCCTGTTTATAAAATTTAGGTGTTTGACCATTGGATTTCACATCTTTTTTATTATTAGCAATATTTTTCATATTCCTGGTAGCACATGGATCTTTCTTGAAATGAAACCTTACACAGAAGTCCGATGTGTAAACAGATCAGAAGTGGGGCTGCTCTAGTTGAGTTCATGACCATCCCCACCCTCTCCTGTCTCAGCCTATCCTTGACTTTTTTCCTTGCCCCTGTCCTCAGGCGTGGTTGAGGAACCCCAAGGGCTCCTCACACTACAGTCTGAGCGGTACTGATTGAGATAATCTCTGAAGTACAAGAAACCTTAAGGGCTTTCTACCTGATGCATATATTTTTTTAAAGATAGACAAGATTATACTCTGGGTCTGAAGACGACAAGCTCTTGAAGATTCAAAGGTGAGTGTCACTGATACTGCAATAGTGAGCAACCCTGCACGGAGCCAAGAGCCCCTCCCTCTGTCTTCTTTGCATTGAGAAGCTGTGGGAGTTGTGTGTGTTTATAGTCTCTGACTCCCTCCCTCTAGAAAGAGCAGAATTGGGGCAGGGCTCATTGTGTGATTGAAGCAATCATCAAGCCCAGCTTTCTCATCTGCAAATGACACCAAATTTGCCAGAAGCTTGTTGATTTAAAGACAAGTGGCATGGCATTTGGCACAATGTTACTTCCACATGAAGAAAATCCGCACCAGCTACATTTGGGGACTGGGCTATAACAATCATTATTACTAGGTCATGTTGTTATCCTGGGGAAATATTTATTCTACAGGTTATGATTCTGGGATCATGTTTAAGACTATTTTTTTAAATTTTATTTATTTATTCATTGAGACAGAGAGAGAGAGAGAGAGAGAGAGAGAGAGAGAGAGAGAGAGAGAGGCAGAGGGAGAAGCAGGCTCCATGCAGGGAGCCCGATGTGGGACTTGATCCTGGGTCTCCAGGATCATGCCCTGGGCTGCAGGCGGCGCTAAACCGCTGCGCCACGGGGGCTGCCCTGAGATCATGTTTAAAGTGAAAGTCTGGACTAAGGGAACAGAGCAAGCACAAAATATGTAGATGCCTCTGAACTGACCTGTAGGCAAAAACAAAACCAACCTTGGTTTGAGATTAAGGACGAAAGGCAAAAATGGTCTAATTCAAAAGGAAAACCAGACCATGCACTTGTAAATTTTAAACCATGTGTTAAAAAAAAAAGTCTGGAAATTATTTTTTGTGGTAAAGAAGCATCATGTTCGAGTATGGTGCTTTGTTTGCTGAGCAAAATATGGGGAATTCAGAATACAAGAGAATGATGTAGAATCCTTAGCCACCATGTCTTACTCTGTGATGGGAAGTTGTGCCCATTTCTGAGCTTTACCACTTGAGAGAAACAGAACTTGGAGGGTCTTCAAAGGTGATTAAAAAGATGGATAGTAAGTCTTTGGAAGAAAGGATTAAAAAAATGGGCATGAATTTAAGAAAAGGCCCTTTGAACATGCACATATTTAAATAATTTTAAAGAATTCACTTCAGTTTCTAGCTCCAGAGTATTTTATGGAGAATTTCCTTTCAATGGAAGATCACTAATGTGTTATAACATTTCCATAACCAAAGTGAGAATAACAAACACAGCAAATGCATTAAAGTAAATTCCAGCAGTACCAACCATGGTTTTATATTTTTTATTTGTGTAGACACAGAATTGGCAACTTTCTGGTTGATGAGAGAGTATGTTTACCCCATGTTGTAAATTTGATGGTTGGATCTGCTTTTCTACATTTATGTTGTATTCACATGCTGGATCAGGTTAACTTTCCTATGTGTCAGTAACCATCTACAACAGACCAGTAGAAGAAGAATGCAGAGATGCAGTTTAAAAAAATAAAGACATATTAGAAACAACCCAGCCCTAAGGACTGGCTAGAGGAGGCAAGCATCTGATAGGACCAAACTAGTTTTATATGGATTTATGCAATACAGCTAAATGGGATGCTATATATGGATATGGGTCTTCCACATGTTTATGTGAACCTTGGTTTTTGGTCCTTGGCCTTAAGTAAGGTGCTTAAAATTTTCTGAACCTTGGAATCATCCTCTGTAGGTAAGGATCACAATATAAATCCATAAAACTATTCCTGGTAAGGGAGAGAAAACTTTTCATAGGATTATGGTAAAAATTAACTGAAATTATTTATGTCCAGTATTTCAACAAAGCCTAGCATGCAGTAAGCACATAACAAATGTCAGGGATGATGATGATAATGATGATGATGATAAAGAATCTAACACAGTTCCCAGCATATAGTGGGAACTCAAAAGCTTTAGTTAAATATGATTAGTTAAGTCTCAGTGGTACTCTCAATCAGTGAGATTATCTTGTTTTAATCTGTGGAATTCTTCAACATACGTATAGATATGTCAGTATTAAGGAAAATACTTTGGAAAAATATAAAATCTTGAAGGGAACTTTTAGAATAACTTACTCATCAGATTGCCAAATCCACATATACACCGCAAAATAGAAAAAGGTAATGATAAAACGAATAAAAGACAAACTTACACATAATACATATTAAACTTGAATGCTTGTTACTCCAAGGTGTAGTAACTTAGGATGAACTTAAAAATAAATATTTTCAGGGAAGGCTCAGCAAGTTACAGACTCACGACAGGCTAACCCAGGAGCCGCCCTCCCCTGCTGGAGGCTGCTATCATAGAGAATAACCATGTCATTGTCGTCTGACCCTGGATGGAGGACTCTGACTCCACTGGCTTTTGCTCCCATCAGCTACAATACTTGGTCATGGCTGTGATAGATCACCTCAGGCCATCGATCCTCAAGGATCACAGACTGAAACCTCCAGGGCAGGTTTCACAAGAACTCTTTGCCTGTAGACTACTTGTGGACACTTTCCAAAAACAAAAGAGTGGGCAGCCTGCGTCTCTACACCTTGACATGAGTTCATCCCCTAAATGTAAACGTATGATGTAGACAGAAAGAGGAATGGCAGAAGTATAAAAAGCCTTTCTCAAAAAAGAAGAATCCAAGCTGAAACACATGGAACTATGACCACCAGCACACGTGAGAGATGACTCCCAACGATCTCCCCAGTCCTGATTTGTGCTTCAAGTGGATATCTTCATCCCAGATCCACATGATGTATCAGATCACACATTTATCTCATTGTAGAAGAAATAGGAAGTGACCAAAAGAAGAAAGGATGGGACGGTGAATTGGGATCTTTCTGCAGACATGCTCATCACTTCGATAGCATTTGAGAGAAGGCAAGCAGAGATGACCAAAGCAGCCAGCAGTGCAAAGGGTCAATGAGAGAATGCGATCCTCTAACCCCATACCCAGACCTGGAGACAAGTCACGCTTGGGGACGGCTTCCAAGGCGCCAGAGCTCTCCTTCCAGCCAACTGGGGGAAAGAGCACAAACATCGTAGCTGGTGCCCATGGGCTTCCAGTTTCTTTTGCCACACCTCAGCATTCAGCCTCACCAGTGTGCGGAGCATGCTGTGCCGTATTGTTAAGCCTCCCACTCCCACCACCAGAATGAAAAGAAGCACGCCAGCGTGCCAGGACAAACAGTAGATAACTGAAAGCACTCCCGTCAATCATCTGCATTCCGGTTGGCCTGCAAGTCTTGTCTAGGTCCTATTATGACTCCTTTATTAGTGTTTAAGGTCACCAGGAGACAGGCAAGTGCATCCTATATCAGGAAGTGCAGTGAACCTCAGGAGTGAGATATTCGGCTCTAGTGGGCACTGTGGCCGAGACTCGGAAATCCAGGGAAGTGAGTTAAGCTCAATCAGACTCCAGGCGCCGCGCTGCCTCTCAGCAGATAGAATGAAGTAGAATAATAGAAGCTTTCCTGCCATTCTCAGCATTAGGTTGAATTCCGGTCAGCCCTTCCAGTTGGGTTTCTGAAGGCTGTTTTCTATTCAGCCCCCATGCTGCAGGCTGTAAGTCACGGGAAGGGGCTCTGGGGACAGGTTGGCCCCAAGTTCAGGCTGGATGGTGCCAGGGGAGCCCTCCTGCAGGAAGACAGATTAAAGGGCATGTGTACCCATTTGGTGGGTGAGTGCAAAATTTAGTGCTTACACCGGGCTCCCAGAGAAATTACTGCCTGGCTGGGTTAGATCTGGCAACCACACGTAGACATGAATACTCGCATTTCCACACGCTCCCTTGCACAGTGACTAACCGCATCTGTTCAACTCCAGGGGAGAAGGGGAAAAAGGCAGCAATGGTCATCTCCTCCACCCACTGGCGAGCCTATGTCCTCGTAAGATAAGCTCTCAGCTTGTCTGGTTTGGGCTAGGCTCATTCTTCTCATAATATGATTCCTGTTCAAAGTCCTAAAAATTCAGATGACCTCACTGCCACATGAATCAGTGGCCTGAAAACGTTTCCTTTACCGTATGATAGTAAAATGCAGTTGTTAAGGAAAGTGAAAAAGCTAGCAAAAGTCAGTTCAAAAAGCAGCTTTCTGTTTCTAGTAACGGACAAAAGTGAATATATCGCAAGGGCGAAGTTACTGGTAATGGGTTACCGCCTCCACCCTTCTAGGAATTCCACAGCCACGCTAGGAGTTAAAAAAAACAACCAGTAAAATCTTCAGCATGCAGGGGGTTGAGATGTGATGATGCACTGTGATATCTGGATTACTAGGGTTTATGTAAATGTTCATGCCGTCAGTGTTTGAAAAGAAGTTTGGGAGAACTTTTTTTTTTTTTTTGAGAGAGAGCAGGAGCCCACGCATGCAGGAGGGACAGAGGGAGCGGGAATCTTAAGCAGGCTCCACACTAGCATGGAACCTGATACCAGCCTCGATCTCACAACCCTGAGATCACGACCTTAGCTGGAATCAGGAGTCAGACGCCCAACCACCTGCAGTGTCTCTTGGGAGACCCAGGTGCCCCTTCGGAGCCCATTTTTAGGAGAAAGCACGAAGCCTTTGTGCCTGAGCAGACAGCCCCCTACCTTGTCCCACTGAGCATACACATGAAGTGGGTTCGCAAGGACGCTTAGGACAAGGAGGCTGAGGGCTCAGCCTTCAGGAGCAGGAGATGCGTGGGCAGCTCTGCATGCTTTCTTGCAGAGAAAGCCTCGGGGCCTAGCAGATGTCCAGCACAACGTAGGTGGTCTAGAAGGGTTTTTGAGTGGCCAGTGAATGGAAAAGCCAACTGAGGCCATGAACACATGTCACTACCTATCACTTAGCTGACTGAGCCACCCAGGCACTCCTAGAGGTACGTGAGTTAAAGACCCCTGCCAGTACTGAGATTCTGCAACATTTTTTTTTTAAATAATAGACTGAATTTTCTTATTATGAGAGATATTTAAGCTCTAAAATTTAAGATGTTCTGTGGGAAGAAAAACATATTCTGTGGTCGTCTTTCTTTTTTTTTTTTTTCCAAAGATTTTATTTATTTATTCATGAGACACAGAGGAAAGAGAGGCAGAGCCACAGGCAGAGGGAGAAGCAGGCTCCCCACAGGGAGCCGGATGCGGGACTCGATCCCAGGACCTGGGGATCACGCCCTGAGCTGCAGGCAGATGCTCAACCGCTGAGCCATCCAGGCATCCCTGGGGTTGTCTTTCAAAGACTGAGAGAAGCACCCAGCCTTGCCTTGAGAAGACGGTAGAAATTTTTCTGTTGGTAGAATTTGGAAGAGCATGAGCAACGGAGCATGTTGCTTTTCTGATAGAGCAGGGCTTTATTGAGTTAAGAGCTGGTTTTGAAGCAATCATAAAGCGACTGCATGCATGAGGGAAAAGCTTTGTCTTGTGGCCCATTTATGTCTGGGCGTGCTACGGGCATGGGAGTGTTGTGGCGTCGTGTGTGTGAGCGCCAGATGAAAGGGGGTGCAGAGCCCCGTTGCCGGCGCCTCGGGACAGCCATCGCACATGCAGACCCCGAGCCAGGGGACAGCACAGGGTGTGTGGCCTTGCCTCCTCAGCAGCCGGGCCCCGCTGAGCACACTCAGCCCCCTGCACCCTGCCCCCCGGGGCCTCGCGCTCTATCACACCCCAAAATCGTGACTCCAGAGGGCTGAAGCCTTTGACATTTGGACAAGTACGTGTTTCTGATGATTTGAAACCACGTCAGGTAAATAACATAACCTCTTGATTATGAGCAGTGCTGTGGAGGGGCAGATGGGCAGGCAGGGGGCATTCTCCGTGGTGACCTCAAACCCTACCCGGCATTCTGGACCTCAAACATCAGTTGCAAAGCACCACTTTGATGAGTTAAGAGTAAATGAATCAGAGCCAGATGGATTAAATTCCCCTTGAAATATACACAGGATTAAAAGTGAAGAGAAGTGGTGCTGGACACAGTGGGTTATTTCAAATGCTAGTCGGGGCACTGGCAGCGGATAGACCAAAATCACTAGAGCCATCTGACAGTTCACTGTGGGTTTACCCACCCCTGGACTCTGAATTCTAACTTGCCAACATGGTTGGTCGGAGAGAGTTTTGTACGTATGAGTATAAAGGGGTTTCTGGAACACCGAGGGCCGGCAAAAGGAAAAAAAACATGAATTCTTTCAACTTCTTATTTGCTTGCTCCGGTAAATAAGATATCGTGAAATTCCATAGAAAATGTTTATTAAGTTACAAGCAGGCAGAAATGAACAGTTGCATATGTGTGCATAGAGGCTGGCCCAGGCACTTAATGAGAGACACTTGATCATGTTTGACAGATCTTAATAGGTCCTTAAAATGCACACACACACACGCTCTCTCTCTCTCTCTCTCACACACACACACACACATACGCAAAGGCATCCACATGTCCGTGTGATGCATCCTGACCCTGACGTGTTGATCAGCCCTTCAGAGAGTTGCTTTTCTTAGTGATTACTCACTGACACATGACCCTCCACACGGGCTGCTTGTCCTGCTTGTGACAGCAAACAGGGCCGAGCTGCAGGCACTCCTCGAGCACGGTTCCAGCGGCTCAGCACTCTCTGGAGTCCACGCACAGGCTGCCAAGTAAACAAACAAGGGGTTCCAGTGTTATGCCTAGTAGCCTCGGTGGTATTCCTGCAACGGGGTTTGCTCTGTTTATTTACTCACAGTTCCGCAAGGCTCCCTCGGGAATGTTTGAGGCAAAGGTTTTGGATTCCCAGACAGTCTGTGAAAGAGATAGTGGTTCTTCTCTTGGTAGCTCAATGCATAAAGTATCAGTTTAGGCAGGGATGTGATACCAAAAGCGCAGGCAACCAAAGAGAAGATAGATAAATGGGACTACATCAAAGGGGGAAATCTCTGAGGACCAAAGGGCAGGGTCAACAGAGTGAGAAGGCAGCCTGTAAACTGGGAGAAAGTATGTGCAAATCATAGATGTGATAAGAAGTCAGGATCTAGAATATGTAAAGAACTCCTGCAAGTAAACAACAACAAAAACCCCAATCTGATTAAAAATGGACTGAGGACTTAAACAGACATTTCTCCAAAGAAGACATGCAGATGGCCAAGCGACACATGAAAAGATGCTCAACGTCACTCCTCATTAAGGAAATGCAAATCAAAACCACAACGAAATACCGTCCCATGCCATTAGGATGGCTATAATCAACAAAACCAGAAAATTACGAGTGTTGGTGAGGCCAAGTCCTTACTGTGTCCCAGGGGCTATGCCTGGAATTTTATAAACAACATGCCAAGTGATACAGTGGCAGGGTACGAGAGACTTGATTCCTCCCGTTTATGATTGAGAAACCTGAAGCCTGCAGAGCTTACGGAACACAGCTAGTAAGTTTTGGAGTCATTGGGCCAATGATCTGACTCCAAGAATAAACTCTCAACCCCTACATGCTCTACTTTTTCTAAGTTATATCCTACGATCGTTGGCAGGATTTAAGATGGGCTCAGAAAGCAGATACGTGGGCACCCGTCTCTATAACCAAAAGTATAATTATCCTAAATAAGCAAAACAGTTTTCAAAGGAAATAAAATGACATCTTGCACATTTGAAGTGGAGGAACCACGAACTGGAAGGGACCTTAGAGGTCACCAAATTGACTTTTCATTGCGGGAAACTCAGATGCACGTTTGCCAAGCCTCCGCATGAAGAGCCTCAGTGTGTGGAAGCAGACGTGGGGACTGTTGGAAAGCTCTTGTTCCTGCTCACATACTTTCCAGCACCTTCCTTCCACTTTTTCGGGCTCTGCTAAAACCACACAGAATAATACGACCTCTGCTCCCCAAGATGATCCCTGCTTAACACGTACACTTTGGTCTCCCCCTCTGACTCGAATGCACATTACCTCTGGGATCATCGGAGACCGGGTAGTGCAGAGGATAGAAAACGGATTTTACAGTCAGGAGGTCTGTTCAAATTCCGGCTCAGTCGCTCATGACTTAGGAGATCTGAGACAAGTCCCCTAACTTCTCCCAGGGTCAGTTTCCGCATCGCCATGAAGATGTGCAGGGCAGTCTGGGGGTGAGGATGGGGTGATGGAGACCGAATGCTGGCAGGTAGTCAGTACAATACAAATGAGCAGTGATTCTGAGTTCATCTTTTCTCTCATAAAAGGGCCAAGGGTTTTGCTAACCTGGGTTCTTCTCTGACTGTTGGATAAACTAGGGCTTTGTCTAGTCCACACTACGTGACCTGTGGTGTGGGTTAAGTGATACAAAAATAGCGACTTTTTAAGAAAGATGTCAGTAGTTTGGTATTGTTGGGGTGGTGGTGGTGGTGGTGGTGGTGGTGGTGGCGGTGGTGGTGTGTGTGTGGGGGGTGTTTCTCCAGATATATCTAACTAATTTATCTTGGCTTACCCAGGCTATGCACACCGATACTGGCCAAGTGTCCACATAAATTGGGATCCTGGGGTACTAGGGTCTGATGTAGGGTTCAAGGTCAGGTTCTTAAACTCCCTGATAATCTGAAATCTCTCCTTAGAGTATTTCAGGGAACGTCTGCCCTTTGTATAGGTCTACGTAGGTTAAGAGACTTTGAGTGGTAGTGGTGCCAGAAGGCCAGTCTTACAGCGCACAGCTTTCTTCAGACAAACGTCCTCCCTTCCCTGTAGCTCAGTGTGGATTCCCCTGTCCACCTCAAGTCAAGAATGCCTTTGGGGGTGGAGACAGCTAATTGTCCTTCCAAAGTGTACTCCTGTCTTCTTCCATGGTAACAGAGCTGTTGCTGGCAGGTGACTACCCTGTTAGGACCCATTCCTCAGCAACCTTGGTAGCAAACGTTGGCTATGTCTGTACGTACCTTGGCTCTGTACGTACCTTGGCTCTCGCCGAAGAAACATGAGCAGAAAGGAAGTGTACGCTCTCTGCTTCACTTGCTTAAGAAGAACTCCCTGACCTTGAACTTCAGCTTTTTCCTCCCACCCCTTTCTCCAGAAATTGTGACCTCGAATTGCAAGGTCTGCAAGATGGCAAAGCTACCATCAGCCTGGGTTCCTGAGTGGCCCCAAGGATCAGAGTTGCCTGCTGGGGTGAAATTCTGACCTTGGACTTGTTACATAGGAGAGGAACAAATGTCTCTGCTCCTTGAGCCACATGATTGTTAGGTTCCTTCTTTTTTAAAATCTTAATTGTTTTATCTGATGGAGTTGACATACAACTTGTTACATTTGTTTCCAGGGTGCGACATAGCGATCTGACATCTCCATACCTTAAGCTACACTCCTGTCAGTTCTCTTCTGAAAGCCACTTACTTATCTACCTGTTTTATCTAATGACTTACCAATTTCTGGAGCCCACACAGTCATTGGCTGCTTCTTTATTCAACAAGAATTAGTTATTTTTGGGCAGCCCTGATGGTGCAGCGGTTTAGTGCCACCTGTAGCCTGGGGTGTGATCCTGGGGTCCTGGGATCGAGTCCCATGTCAGGCTTCCTGCATGGAGCCTGCTTCTCCCTCTGCCTCTGTCTCTGCCTCTAAATAAATAAATAAATAAATTAATTAATTAATTAATAAACTTTAAAAAAAGAATTAATTATTTTATTGGCCCAACTGTTCCAAAGAGAAGAACAGAGAAAAATATTAATTCCATAGGCCTTTTGTCCTTGGAATAACACACCGTGGGGACCATCAGAATTTTCAATAAGTTCCCTCCCTGGGCAACACCAACCCACACCTAATTTCCAGCTCTGGTTGAGATTAAACTAGTGTGCCAAAGGGGCTGCTTATTTTCTTCGTTCCATCCTTCTTGTAGCTCCACAAAGACTACCTACCCCATCGAGTTTCTTGCTTGAGCTTCCAGACATTTCTCATAGACTTTACCATGAGAAACTGTGTTTTATCCAACCGTGAAGCCTTCTTGCTCCTACTACTTCAAGCGGAAGCATAAGTGTAGGCTATTTCGGAATGAAAACTCTCAGCTTGGGGGGAAAGCCCTATTTTTGTGATCTGTGCTCTGAATCTGGCAGCTTCTGTAGGCTTTCCCAGAGAGTCACAACTGTGAGTCTTGGTGCGTGGTCTTATCTCTACTATGCTCTGTGTGCAGGATATCCTGTGTGAGGCTGGCAGGGGGACAGACGGGATAAAGAAATCACATTCATCAGAACGAGCTGGTCAATTCCCCTAAGTAAGGAGTTTGTCTAACATTCAGTGGTTTCCTCCAAAAAAGATAGCGTACTTTCTTAACTTGCTGATAAGATTAGTGTATAGAATCACTGTCTGCAGATCCTAGGCCGCTTTGTAGCTTTAATCTCCTTAACGACCACCGTTCAGCTTTTCTAGACATGCACGGAGTGCAAATCTCGACGTTTGCAATCCGTAAAATCACAGGATAGCATAAAAATTTTTACAATATATTTATCATAATCATTATTAAACGATAGAAACCTATTAAAGTCCACATATCTTAAGCTGAACTTCTGATTGCTCCAGCCGCTGCTCCCTCAGCTCAGGTGATGGTAATGCCATCTTTATGGCTGCTCAGGTGAACAGACCCTGTCATCCTTGACTCCTTTCACTCTCATCTCACAACCAATCCATCCAAAATCTTGCCAGCTGCACTTTCAAAATCTTTCCAGAATCAGATTCCTTTGTACCACCTCCACTGTTACCAGTCTGGTGGAGCTGCCAATGTCTCTTGCTTGGATTAAGTGGCCTCCTAACTCCTCTTGCCGCTTCCTCCACCCACCCTCCAACACACACACACACACACACACACACGCACAAGCATGCACACATGCAAGTGCACGTGTGTACATACCCAGTCTATTCTCAACAGGGCAGCCAGAGAGATCCTTTGAAAATGGAAGTTAGGTCATTGCACGCATCTATTCAAACACTTTTAGATGACTTTTCACTTTGCTTTGAATAAAATTCCAAGCCCATACAAGGGCCTTTCTGACCTCATTGCCTACCACCCTCCTCGTCTTAGTCAGATCACACTCTGGTGGCTTCCTTGTGGCTTCTGGGTCACATTAGGCATGCTCTTGTCATAGGGCATTTGCTCTAGCTCATTCTGAATGCTCTGTCCTAGGTGTCTGCTTGAAAAGTCCCGCACCTTTCTGAGGACTTGGCTCCAGCCACTCCTCCTTCATAATATTCTCTCGGATGACCCCATTGGTACTACCTCTTCCTTCTGCACCCACTGACCCTGTGTTATTGCTTGATATCCCTTACTGCCTTCCAACATGGGAGGTCATTGACTGACTGTGCTCATCGTCCCTCCCACTCACCACTAGAGCACGAACTCTGGGAAGGCAGGACTCATCGATACAGCTCATGCACCTACAACACGGCGGTGCCCGCTGGGCACATTATACTGGTTTACTGGCAGAATGAATGAATGAAACATACACACAACGGGCTTGATGCTTGCGTGACTATGAAGTGGACTGAGGTCCTCAACGTCTCCAGAGACTGGGGCTGTGCAGATGATTTTCTTGCCTAAACAGCAAGGGTGCAGCATCAGGAAAAGTGTCAGACCCCAAGGACAAGACATTCCGGAAAGCCAACCAAAAACTATGGTGAGAGATCTTGAGATGACAGCCCTGGTCGCCCACGTCACACCTGGAGATGGTGACCCAGGAGGCAGAGAACGCTTGGGTTTGGGGGTTAGGACTCAACCTTGTTGCTACCAAGAACCTTGGGGACTGAGTGAAGCTGGGCGGCTCGAGTTCCCTGCCTCCTGCTTGACCTCTGGAAGCGCTCAAGCCAGGGGATGAAGGCAGCGAACCCAGACGAGCCGCAGCTGGAGGAAGGTGGAGATGGGAAGAGCAGATGGACTGAAACCAAAAGAGAAGAAAACCGCCTGACCATGGTGTGGGCCGTTTACCGTGTGGGCCCCTTACTCTTGGGCATCTTCACGGGCTCCGTTCCCTGGTGACATGAGGAATGCCCTATTTACTTTGCTCCATGAAATATGGAAAAAGCTCCCTCATCATGCAATTGTGAAATCATTGCCAATTGGGGAAGCACATGCTTTGCCAAGATTTGCAAGCACGAGCTGCTTGAAAATGTAAAAAATGAAGAGGCCCTCGATGACCCTCTGACTGCTAACACGCCTCCCAAGACATTCCCAACCTAAGGGAGATGGGTTTGCTTACGCATCCAAACCCAGGCCCTCCACACCACCTTTCTCGAGCTGGTTTCAGCCACCAGGACATTTATGAACTGCAAATTAGCTTTGCTCAGTTGCTTCCTGAATATATATACCCTACAGGAGTAGTAGTGATTGTGAGGAAGTACTGCATTGACAGAAGCTAAAAAAAAAAAAAAAAACCCAACCCAACCCTTTTTCTCAAAAAAAAAAAAAAAAAAAGTGTGTGTGTGTGTGTGGAAGCATCTGTATGAAAGAGACTTTTCAGATCTCGGGAGTGTCCAGTTTAGTTCCCAGCAGCCTGTTGAAAGGCCCTGTGTTGTCTAAACAGCCTCCTGTAGGGTAACTGTGGAGCAGCCTGCAGCAAAGGAACAGTGGGAAGGTGCAAAAGTCATTAACGGGGAGAAAGAGGAAGCAATCAGCGACACTTTAAACAAATTATTGCCATGAAATTACACTCTCAGCTTGAGATAAGTGTCCTGGATCTGCTAAAGCCATATACACCTCGCTGCCTTAAATGAGATGAGGAAAGTTTTCCTCTCTGGTTATTTATGAAGTGTGAGCCCAGGATGGGCCCGAGGCCCGAGTCAGGGGGGCTATGGGAAGGCCTGCTACCTGCCCTGCGTGGGCCTGGTCAGGATGCTGCCTTTTCGGATGAAATGCAAATGGGGCCGACTGTCTTTCACCCAGAAACCATTTTGAGGAGAAAAAACAAAAACAAGACCAAACCATAGCAGTCCCAGGTATTGGCGGGGGGTGGGCACCTGCGCCCTCCCCCACGCCGCCCAGCATCGGCCTGCAGCCAAGGGCTGCTCTCCCCTTTCCAAGAGACTTGGGCCTCCCCACCTCCATTCCCCTGCCTGGAACCTTCCTGCATCTCGGCCTTATGTTAGGTCCCATGATCCCCTCTTGTCTCCCCTTAGGACTTGGCTTTTCAAAATGCCCTCAGTTCACAGTGACTCAGACTCTGGTTGCTGTTGGCTTCTCCACCCACCCACCCACCCACCATCCTGTAAAGCTCCGGATGCAGAGCTGCTGCCCAGCCGGGCCCTTCGGGCCCTCCACCCCATCACCTGCAGCCTGGACCATGGCCCTGGGCATGAGGTTGGAGCCCCCCCCGCCCCCCCCCCCAGAAGCCTTGCCCCCATTAGGGTTGCCTGTTGTTGAACCTCACAGCTGCCTGGTGTGCTTGGACCTGATGGGCTATGCTGGTGCGCTCTCCTGGGGCTCCCCTAGCTGCTCCTGGGGGCCTAGATGCTGGGACATGCAAAGGTGAGTTTTTCTGGCAGGCACCTCAGTTTTTCCCTCCAGTGCCCCAGGCATGTGCCCAACACTCTCCCATCATATTGGTTTCCTGGACTCGTCACTGCAGCTTTCAACTGCTAGCCTAGAGGTAGTGCTAATTCTCAGTTGCAGTCTCTTTCTTCTTTCTTTCTTTCTTTCTTTCTTTCTTTCTTTCTTTCTTTCTTTCTTTCTTTTTTTCTTGTATTCTCATTTTAATCACAAGGAAATCTGTGAGAAAATAGTTTTTTTATTTTTTTTAAAGAGGATTTTAAGTTAAATCTTAGACGCTTGCTTTTGCTGAAAGGCGAGAAGGGGGTTATAGCATACCTGTGCACAATGAATTCAGACATACGGAATAGAGACGACTTTGAAAAATGACCATGAATAAAGTTCATGAATCTTGATGTCATTGTCATAAGGGCTTTTCTTATCTCTACTCACAAAAGTCTTAGAGTTCTAACATCTTAGCATTGAAAAGGGGAACGCAGAAAATACAGTGTCTAGTCTGCAAACGAAGACAATAGTACCATCTATACACACCTGAACTGGTAACATCCAGGCTCTTAAGCCTCTTAGAGACAAGGAACTTCCAGACTTACAAAGAAGTCCATTCCAGGGACGCCTGGGTGGCTCAGCGGTTGGGCACCTCCTTCGGCTCAGGTTGCGATCCCAGGATCTGAGATCGAGTCCCACATCGGGCTCCCCACAGGGAGCCTGCTTCTCCCTCTGCCTGTGTCTCTGCCTCTCTCTGTGTGTCTCTCATAAATAAATAAATAAATCTTAAAAAAAAACCCCAAAAAACAAAGAAACCCATTCTAGGTAAAATAGCCCCATTTTAGATTCACTCATTCTCGTATTTAAACGCCTCCCCGTAATATCATTTGACTGCGTTGTTTTGCCTTCTAGAGATATGTGAAAATTAATGCAGTCTTCGAGTCGAAAGAGACATAGACAAAACCCTATTATTACATGTTACGATTCTTCAGATTATTTATTTCTCCAAATGAAGCCTCTCTGCTTTTTTCAACTCTTCATTATGTGACATGGTTTCAGATTGCTTTACATTTTGGTCTCCACCTTTGCGATCGATTCCTGTAAAAATTTGCTTCCCAGGCGTGGTAGTGGTAACAGCCACAGAGTTCCATTGCTAAAGAAGATCCACAGGACCCCAAAGAGCAATACAGTATAGCAATAACATTAAAATAAAGATATCTGTCACAGCCAAAGGTTGCCTCACACTAAAGAGTCTGGACAGTCTGGGCCAGGCTCTAATAATCTTCCTTTTGTAAAGACCATTCTAGACATGCTTTCTTCTTGAACTGGAACCAACGATGTGTGTGCAGAACACCTTGGAACCAGGGAGCTCAGAATAGGTTCTTGACTGCGTTTCTTCTACTTTGCTGGTCACATAGGCATGTTTCTTGCTGTATAACCGGATGCAAGGACAAAGCCTACTAGGCTCTCATCAAGAGCAGATACACATCATCCATCTCAGTGTTATCAATAAACAATGTTGACAAGCTGGTAAAACTTGCTTTGGACTCATGTTTACAAAGCAACACTATTATTCAGCGCATTTCAGATCCTCACCAGGGGTCAGTGCTGTGTGGATACATCTCTTACTTCAGCGAAACAGCTCAGGCCAAGTCCAGGCCTGCTGGAATAACCCCTCACAGTAAACCAAGACTGAACACCCACTTCAAAAGTGGTCTGACTGACTCAGTATATGGTAGGATAATATCTGTCATATTCTGGACACCATCATCCTTATTTTAGAATAGTCTCCATGATTTTCTCTCTGGGCAGAAATCACTGATGCTTCCTTCTGTAGGTTCAGACTAAGGATGAGCCAATCTTATCAAGGAAGAAAGTTCAACTGAAGCTTTATTTCCCTAGCTAGTAAGACCGGAAATACGTCTTGTATTGGAATGATTTCCAAGGAGCCTCCTGTCCATTTCCTTCTGCCCTATTTCTGGCCCCATCTCAACCTTGCCTTATATTCCGTTTCCAATTCTCTGATTCTTTGCTTATAGTGGAGTCCTTTAAACCCCTAGTTGATGTGGCTGGGTCCCAGTGTCCCACAACATTCCTGTCAGCCCCATCCATAGTTTAGGATCCTGCTGAGAATAAACTTTTCCCCTCAATTGTGACTCTAATGCCTATGTGACAGGAGTTTGCCCTCTTCTAAGCTCTCAGGGACAGAGCTCCTTGGAAACATCCATAGCTATAATGCCAGGTATTTAAAAAAGAAGAATAACTGGAGCTTTTAAGGTAAGTGCATGAGTCAGGGTTCTCCAGAACCAATTTGTATGTATGTATATATATGAGATATATGTGATGTATATATATATATTTATGAAATATAAACATGAAGTATATATCATATACACACACAGAAGGAGACACCAAGAGACAGAGACAGAGATTGATTTTTAAAAATTGGTACATGTACTTGTATGGACTGGCAAATCTGCAGGGCAGGCTGGTAGGCTGTGGACCTACGAAAGGGTTGATGTTGCAGCTTGAGTCTGAAGGCACAATTCTCTCTTCCTTGGAGGAGGTCAGTGTTTTTCCTCTCAGGCCTCACATTTTGGGTGGTAATCTGCTTCACTCAAGTCTATTGGCTTCATGTTATTCCATCTGAAAAATACCTTCACGGGGACATCTAGACTGGTGTTTGATTAATCATGAGGGGACCATGGCCTGGCCAAGTTGACACATAAAATTAACCATCATAGTGGGGAAAACTGTTTTGAAGGAAAAACAAGGAAATCCTCAGACACAGTATAGTTGTGTGAGGGTTGGGAGTTGAGGAAGGGGAGGCACTATTAGGGTGGGGCGTAGCATGAACTAAGACACACATCTGAGAAAACAAGAGGCCATCATGATACTAAGTGCACTTAAAAAAAATCAGTGAAGACAGCAGATGGACATTATTCCTAATGCATGGACTGAAGCCAGTCCCACACAGACAAGTTCCAAAAACCATCGCATTCAGGTAGTAATTAGAAGCTTATTAATTTTATTGAGTTCTACCATTTTCCCCCTTCCCCACCTTTAACTGGTTAATGTGTAGACATTGTCTCCTGCCCTTATCCCTAGAAACAAGACTGAAAAGCCACAAGCTCTTCACTTGTACGGGCACTAATTGCAAAATCTCTTTGTGAAAAAGAGGGCTGAATTATAAGATGGAAGCCGTAGCCTCCCTCTGTAACTGTGCCTTGTAAAAAACTATAAATATCTTACCTATTTTCCTGATCTTGCATAATAATTCTCTTTTAAAGGCAGACAACTCCTAATTTTATCATATGTGAATTTATGGGGTGAAATTTTTACTTTTTATAGGCAGGTGACCTACTCGTTCCTATTCCTTTTTTTTTTTTTTCAAAGTTTTGCTTGTTTTTATTTTCAATGTTATCAAATAGTTGTTTTTACTATTCTTGATTATATAGTTACAGCATTTCTAATTATTAGAGAGCATTAAAAGTTTGGTAACAGCAATAACGCTTTGATATTTATGACAACAATGTTTTGCAATACTTTTCTGGGTAGTGACTGAAAGAGGTAAGCTAGGTGCTTTTTATCACATTCCAACCATATTTTTTGAGAGCTCTCATGTTCTTGTCTTTAGGGGAGATCCCAGGAAAGAGATGGAAATGAAAAACGGACTTAGCCTTAAGGAGTCTGACATAGGATCCCAGGACCTGGGGGCAGAGGGTAGGGGTGACCTACTCTGTTGGTCTCAGGCGGGCTGGCCATAGGAGAGGTCAAGGCAACTCTACCTAAGACATGATGCTAGGCTGGCTGTTGGAGGATGACTGTGATTTCATTAGGAAACGGACGGGATGATCTTCTAGGCAGAGGAGCTAGCGCGAGCAATGTCAGGCTGGTGTGACATGCCTGGTGTAATCAGGGAAGGCCAGCAAGTTCCTTACAGGGGATGCCAGCAAGACCAGAACGGCTGGGAGCGTATGTGGAGGTGAAAGGCAAGGAAGCAAGACTGAAAAGATAGATGAACCAGTAGAATCTGATTGCTGATCATTTCAATACTGTTTTAATCTATTTTTTTTTGCACATTTCTTTCTTTAATCCTTGATTTTTACAAAAGTGTACTAACTATAAAAATTGATATCTCCTTTAAGCTTAATGGTAAGGTAAAAGTGGCCAAAGACTCAGAGGTTGTAATTCACAGTTCCCTCCCTTACGTCAGGGCAGCCCCTGATTTTAGCTGGTTTAACCTGGAAGTATGCACATTTTGTACCTGCCGTAGAAATCTTTACACTTTTTCGAACTCAAGTGGTAGAAACAACAGAAGAATGCTGAGCAGGGTTTGGTAGAAAGGGATTGCCAAGTGTTTGGATATTTAGAGCTAAGTACATACAAATAAGTTCTTATCAGACAGCCATTGCACTACCTGAATAGCTAATAAAAACAGTTAAATAGTAGTTTAAAACTGCTTCAGTAAGACATAAATATAAATATTCTGGGATCCCTGGGTGGCTCAGAGGTTTAGTGCCTGCCTTTAGCCCAGGGTTTGATCCTGGAGTCCTGGCATCGAGTCCCACATCAGGCTTCCTGCGTGGAGCCTGCTTCTCCCTCTGCCTGTGTCTCTGCCTCTCTCTCTCTCTCTCTCTCTTTCTCTCTCTGTGTTTCTCATGAATAAATAAATAAAATCTTTAAAATATATATATATATATATAAATATTCTCTAGTACTGCAATAAAAAAAATCTGATGCAATCAGAAACAACCATATTCATTTGAAACTACTTGAATGTAAATATAGTCTTGAGTTATTTTTTAACATTTTAAACCATTTTACTGAAATAAACTAATTATGTTGGAAGCATACCCGGGAATTTCTCCTGCTATTATTTGGTTACATTCACATTAATAGAATAAAACTGCATTTAAAACTACAGAGGAAAGAGATTCTACATCTTTCACAAATTATTTAAATAATCTCCATAAATACAGGCTTTTGTCTCCCTTCATACAACTAGGCTATGCTACAGTTTAAGTCCCTTACTCTTTTTATCAAGTCTTTTTTTTCTCTTAAGTCAAACCTTAAGAGAGACTGGAGATATTGGTTGGGATCCTCTGTAACAAGATTACCATACCTGTTTGTTACTACTACCCTTCTTCCCTCGGGTGAAAGAACACCCAATTCACACTGGCCAATGCTGAATTATAATGTCCACTTCTAACCATCTCCCTTTGAGAGTGACACACATGCAAATATCCTTTCCACACGTAAAGAAACTAAGCCAACACAGCAAGTCAACTTACACAAGCCAATCTTGCAAATCTCTTTGAAGAACAAAAATATGTGTCTTTGGTCTCTAAGTAGATCAGCCCTCACATTAGCAGCCCGAGAATCATAGACTATGAGATAATAAACAAATCCACCTGATGACTGCTTTCTCCAGGAAGTAGGTTATAGAAGGAATGTGCTGGAGTTATAGAAGGAGCAATGGTAAAGGCAGGCTACAGAATTGGGTTGGTGATAGTGTGTTTTGAAACCACTACAGGGCCAAATTGCTGCAGAATTTGTTCCCATGGTGTTGGTTGTGGAAAAGCTTCTGTGTGGTCATATGGCAGGATAATCAGGGGACACCCTTGACCTATTATGCAGTGTGTTCATTTTTTAACATGGAAGGATCTCCACTATGAAGATTTCAAAGCCCATTTGTTAAGACTCCCATAATGTTATTTTCTTAGATTCTAGGCAACAGAAACAGAAAATATACTGAAATAGGAAAAAAAAAATTCAGAGGAATAATCCATATCCTGTAGCATATTTAAATAATTCAAAAAAAAGTCTTGATGCTGTCTTTCTCCCCTTTTATATCAATGCTCCATCCTCACTTGGTTTTCAGGATTATGATATATTGCTATGTTTTGAAAAGTATAATTACCCTAGACTTGTACCCAGACTCCTAGAAGAGGTTTCAAAACACCAGCATGGTAATAGAGAGTGAGGTAAGAGGACAAAGGGGTGGGTCCTGTGTGAGAAATGGAGGCAGGAAGTCTCGAGCAATGTTCTTACCCTCCAAGTACCAGATGTCTCTCAAATATGCTCTAACCTTGCTGGGTGTCATATGGAGTGTGGTTTGTAGAGGAAAAGCCAAGGAAGCCCTGCTGGAGAATCCGTCTCTATCCATTAAATCCTTTCTCTGTGGAAGGTATTTCTCCTTAGTTAAGTAGGATCTGAATCAAAGGAGCAGAATCTGAAGGCCTCCTGGTTTAATTCTTACTCTTCTAACAAGCCATGTGATTGCCCCGCTCATTCCGTCAAGCAGTGTTTCTGATTCCTCTTCTTACATATGACTCTGAAATGTGAGCATAAGATCCCCTCCTGTAGCACTTACATAGAGCAGTCAAGGTCAGAGTGCTTAGAGACCGAGAGGTTTCATGTGCCTAGAAATGTAGAACAATCTCCATGCTCTTATTTCGGTGATAGTGAGAGAAACAAGATGGCAGATTCCGCATTCCTGGCCTTTGTGCGTGTGTGTGCATATGTGTGTGTGGGGGTGGGGGGGGGAGGGTTGGTTGGGGAATGAGATGGTGGGTGGAGTGAAGGCAAGGAATCGGAATCGGTAGAAGAAGGAGACTTAGGGAGGAGAAGGCACTGGGAAGTAAGCCCAGGGCTGGTATCTGGGGAAAGGAGAACCAATACCTCTTTTGTTGTCAGGAAAGCCCTGGGCACAAAGGGTGAGTTTGAGTTTCACTTCAGGTCAGTTCGGGGCATTGTGAAAAGGCAGTTCTCAGACAGCGAGCTTAACTGACTGACTCTGAGGTAATTAAATCACTACATTAGGCTGCTGACCATGAAAGCAGAAAAATACAAGCACACAAAAAAGAAGAGGAAAAAGCCCTTACATTTGTTTCTAATTATATAATTAAAATGTTTACTGTTCCATGTAATAATTATGTGGCTCATATTTGATCATGATGGAGTTTCTCTAATTAGTTAAAAGTTTTACCCCTTCTTCTTGTGGGACAAAATTTGGTTTTATTTAGTCATTTTTCATTCAGGCATGTAAGGCTTCCATGCCATCTGACTCTGTTTTATTTTGGCTGGGGTCTTGGCAACTTCTGCGGTGATTTTCAGTTTTATTTCCTCTCCTCAGCGATGTCTGTAATTGTGGACAGCCAGTTACCTGAGGAAAGGATTGTTTCTTCGTCCTGCATTTGCTTTCCTAATGTAAATTTTGTTTCTCAGGCTCCATGATGTGCAGTAGGTGTCAAACCAGAACAGTAACTAGGCAGCGCTGAGAAGGTCCCCTACAGAGGACCTGGTGGCCTCCACAGCTACATTGACTGGCTCGTTTTCCCTCCTTCGATGACTGCTACTTGTGCTTCCTTAGCTTTAGATCTTGAGCAGTCAGGGGCTGACTCACTACATTGCATATTATCTAGGCATGCTCTTTCTCTTCCTCCTCACCTGCTATCTCCTTTTTATTTTTTTTATTGATCTATTTGTATTTTGCCGTTTTGCGGATGACCACCAACAGGCATTGGGATAATGTACATTGAAAGGAAAGGCGGTCACACGCTGTACTTGTCCATTGCTCTGGTTAATGGTGATAGAGTACGCTGAAATGTAGGACTAAAATTAGATTTGATTTTTAGCTGTGTGATTCAATGATCTATTATCTGTTACTGCAAAATACAGTTTGGTGGGAGAAGTGGGCTGATGGTGCTGTTGAAGATCCCTAATAATCTCATGTGGTGTAAAGATTGTTTCCTTTACATAAGGCAGATGCCACTCTAATGATCTGTAGTGGGGAGTCCAGAAAGAAAAACGAGACAGCTCAAGCTGGGAATACAATCTGTTAGTCATACGAAGTTCTGTTTCTCCTGAGAGAAAGGCACCGTATCACTTCGTGGAGGCCCCAAAAAGTCCGTTTAATCAGTGAGCTCCAACCATAGAGATGGGCCAGCTGGTGTCCCCACCTCATTCTGGGAGTGGCTGGGGCCATGTGGAGGAGAGGCAAGATAGGGGACAGGCTCAGGTGCAGCTGGTTGAATTGGAGACCCAGCGGGGGTTTTTGACCTCTCATTGACCCGGGTTCTGCAGTAGGCTGCCCATTTCAGGGAAGATGCTTGGTACCTGCCAAGGTGACAGTAAACTGATAAACAATTTCCCCCCACCCTTCCAGTATGCTAATAAGAAAAGATTAGAGCAGGGGCACTTGGGTGGTTCAGTGGGTTAAGGTCCACCTTTGGCTCCAGTTATGATCCCAGGGTCTTGGGATGAGTCCAGCATTGGGCTCCCTGCTCAGAGGAGAGCTGGCTTCTCTTCCCTCTACTGCTTCCCCTGCTTGTGCTCTCTTGCTCTCTCTCTGACTCTCCCTCAAATAAATAAAAAATCTTTTAAAAGATTTTATTTATTTATTCATGAGAGACACAGAGAGAGAGGCAGAGACATAGGCAGAGGGAGAAGCAGGTTCCCCACGGGGAACCTGATGTGGGACTTGATCCCAGGACCCCAGGATCATGACCTGAGTCAAAGGCAGATGTTCAACCACTGAGCAACCCAGATGCCCCTAAATAAATAAAAATCTTATATATATATAGAGAGAGAGATGATAGATAGATAGATAGATAGATAGATAGATAGATAGATAGATAATAGACAGATAGACAGATAGATTAGAACAGTAGTTCTCAACCCCAGGGCAGTTTTGCCCCCCACGGAATATTTGACAACATCCAGGGACACTTTTCATTGCCACAGCTGGGATCACTACTGGCATTGATAGTGGTTAGAGAACAGGGATGATGCCAAACATACTACAGTGCACAGGACATACCTGTAGAGAATAGTGCGGAGGTTAGGAGTTTCTGGATAGAGGCATCTATTTAGACTCTTTACTTCCCCTTCCAGGTAACAGATATGTACTGGTTAAAAAAAATAATTTTCTGGAAACACCCACCCGTCCATCAGTCAATGTGATCAAGAGAATAAATATATGCCAGAAAAGTAGAGGCCTTTGAGGAAGGAGCCTCATGGATGCCACGGTGGCATGTCTTCATGTGACGTTAGCTCTTGTAGGGATTACCTTCACCAGTGTGAACCCAGGAAAACCCAACAGAGAATATGAAGCATTCGGCGTGGTCCGCTATAACTCAGTTGGCATGTAGTGGGCAGAGCATTGTGCTAGGGGCAGCCAAGTTACAGAATGCTGAGCGTGCAATGAAGAAGACAGAAGCTGCCCCTGACACTAAGGAGTGCAATCGATGGGAGAGGAACAAATAGCAAGGTGAGAAATGCTAGTGTAGGGAGGTCAGGGTGCAAGAGCACACATAGAAGGGACATATGTTCCGCACGTTAGGGACTAGAGAAGACCTTGTGAAGAAAAGATGGATAAATGAGTAAATTGTAGGTAGCTGCTCCTGGGGAGTTGTTGCAGAACAAAGTGCCCGAGTGCCCAGGTGGCTGGGCCAGGTGCCCCCTCCCCCCTGCCCACCTAACCCCTGCTGCCCTGGCTGCAAGGATGAGTGCAGGGTTGTCCCCAGCCACTCCCCACACCTGTCTTGCTCCCCTCATCCGCGTCTCCCCAGAGCCCCAGCGGGGGTCCCTTCCTCTGTGCGTTTGGACCTGGGCCAGTGGCACACAGCTGGCCTCTCTCCCAACAGTTCAGCACAGCCAGGGACACCAAGAGGTCTGGCCTGGCTTGCTGCAGGGATGGCCACGTGCAACACCATCCCCCTTGTTCTAGCGACTTCTGTAAGCCTGCCCTCGGGTCAGCTTCATGAGTGGCTGGCACTGCCTAGGCCCCCTTCAGGACGCAGCCCTCCCCCCCACCAAGGGGCTATCTCTGGCCCCATCTGTCACCTCCTTTCATTCTCCAGGCTGAGAAAGATAAGATTGTGGGGGAAACAGCTGCTTTGGATCAAGTCCGAAGGGGTAAATCAAAAGCAAGAGAAGGTAAATGAAATGATGGAGTCAGGACAGGGTCTTACTGATGAGATGACTACACTGTTCGCCTCTGTCACAGGTTCGTTTCATCTCTCATTTACACTGATTTTGCACATCTTCAGGATGAACCGTTGTAATTACCGAATTCAGTGATTCACCAAAAAATTTTTAAAAATCTTTTGATCATGATCGCCTGTAATTATGAAGGTTTAAAAATTTATATGCAATAAATTTTCTATTGTTGAAAGCAAGATATTTTGGAAATTAGATATTCCTAGGACCAGCTTATCATCTATGTATTCATTCATTCCATCTTGATTCATTTATGGTGTTTTGCAGTGTTCAGCTTTGGATAGTTTTCTTAGTGGTTGTTCTCTAACTGCAATATGCGTATGTAATTTAACACAGTCTACCGGTATCAACTTATGTTTTACTACCTGCTTTTAAAATATAATTTCCCTTATATACTTTGACCACCACATCAGACGGCTTTATGAATTTTGCTTTCAACGTCAAATATGATCTAGGAAACTCATGAAAAGAAGGATAATCTATTATACTTGCCCATTTTGCCTTTTATCTATTTTTACCCATTTTTGTGTTCTATTTTTCCTTTTTGAAATTCCAAGCCTTCTGTTATTTCCTTTATATATAGGGATAACCATTCTTTAAGGGCAATTTTCTTGTTTTTCTTCATCTGAAAATGTCTTTATTTCCCATTTGTTAATGAAGGATATTTTCACCAGATAAAGAAAATTTGGTTGACAGTTCTTTTCTTTCATTGTTTGAAAAATGCCATTCTATCCTTTGTGGTTTCAGGTGAGGAATCCCTCGTAATGTGTCATTTTTTTCTGGATGATTTCAAGACTTTTTTTATTTGTTTTGAGTTTTTGGAAGTTTAATTATGGTATGTCTTGGTGTGGATTTCTTTGGATTTATTCTATTTGGTGTTCATCACCTTAAATGTGTAAGTTTATGTCTTTCTCCAAATTTGAGAAGTTTTCAGCCATTACGTCTTTGAAATCCTTTCAGCCCCATTCTCTCTTTCTGGGACTAAAATGAAGTAACTATTAGCTCTTTTTTTTTTTTTTTTTTTTTTAATGTTCTACGGGATCCTGAGACTGTTCATTTTTTTCCTACTCCATTTTTCTCCCTACTGTTCAGAATAAGTAAATCATTTTCATCTCTCCTCAAGTTCAATGATTTTATCCTGTCATCTCCACTCTACCATGACACCTATCCAGGGAATTTTTTTATTTTTTGTTATTTCGGTGTTTTCTATTCCTTTGCTGATATTTTCTATATATTTTTTATTTGTTTCAAGAGAATTCATAATTGCTAGTTGAAATGTATTTATGATGGCTTCTTTAAAATTCTTGTCAAATAATTCATCTGATTCATTGTAGTATTGGCATCTGTTGATTATCTTTTCTCATTCAAGTTGTGATTTTCCTTGTTCTTCGTATGGCCTAAGGTTGATTTTTTTTCTAAGTATCATGGAATTTGGAGTATATATTATGAAGCTGTGTATCCATTTACTCTTTCTTATTTAGCAGGCAGTCTCCTGTTGAGATATAGGTTGAGAGCTGGGTGAGTACCTGTGTTGAGCTTCATGCTGGGCCCTGCTGACACTATCCCAGCAAAGTGGGGCACATGTTCTTGCTCCTTCATAGAATATGTGGGGTGGTACTTCAGTTTCCCCTCACCCACTGCCATCTTCCAGGAGAAAGGGTGGCATGGTCTTTTTGTTTCTGAGTCAAGGTGTAAGCACAGCTCCTGAGTTCTTTTGACAACAAAGAAGAGAATGGGCGATGGGGTGGAAAAGGACTCCTTCTGATACTTCTTACCACCTCACTGATGCTGATTGGGGGTGAAGGCTTAGCTTCAAACTGAACCCACTGATAGGGGGAGCAAGGGGGGAGCTAAACTGTGGACCAGGCTTGCTTTGCACTATATTATTCAGTCTCAATTATGCCAGCTGGAGAAAGGAAGACTAATTTACTGCTCAACCCCACTAGCACTAGCTGGGAGGGGAATTAGAATGTCTCATTTATTCATTTATTTAAGTGGAATTTATTAAACATTTGTTATGCCTCCCAGATATTAAAGAAGATCCATAAGATCAGTGAGAAACTAAGCCAAGGTTGTATCTCTTCCTTTGTGGAACTTGAGGTCTAGTGAGGGAGGCGTACATTAAAGAAATACATTTCTAAATAAACATTTAAATCAAGTAAAGTGCCAAAAAGGACTTACAAAGGGAGAGGTAGAGAATTCTTCACAGAGAAAGCGAATCTTAATTAAATCTTGAATGACTAGGAGTTGGCTTGATGAAGGAAGTTCCAGGGAGAAGGAAGGAATAGCTGGTGCAAAGGTTATACATTGAGAAGGACCAGAACAGTAGCACCATCAGATAGAACTATAATACAAGTAGCATGCACAATTTTAAAATTTCTAGTAGCCACAATAAAAAAAGGGGAAAGAGGGAACAAATGAAGTTAATTTTAATGATAAATTTTACTTAACCTCAAATATCCCCCAGTATTATCATTTCAACATTTGAGTGGCCAAAATCATTAATGAGATATTTTATAGTCTTTTTTTATACCAAGTCTTTGAAATCTGGCATGTCTTATGCACTGTACCACATCTTGGTTTGCACTAGTCATGTTTTGACTACAAATGGCTAGTGGCTATTGTGTTGGATAGTGAAGTTCTAGAGTGTGATAGATCTTGGCTAAGTGATGGATGTAGAAAGGCTTAAATTTGGGCTAGATTCATAATTTCTGTGTCACTGAGGTGGATGGACATGGAGAGCCGGGACATGGGGGCACTTGGACTAGGCAGTTGCTATATGGCAAGTGAGAGATGATGAGGCAGTGACGATGACAAGAGAGTAGTTTGGAGGGATATTTCAAAGAAAGAATCACCTGAAACTACAAGACTTGGAACCTTCTTTGTTGTAGAGATGACTTATGGTCTGGTAGGAGCATATCTCCAGTTCTTGCTACAAGCACCTGAGCAAGAGCAGGTGGAAGTGAGAAGGGGGTTTGCTTTAAACAAATTGAGACTGAGGTGCCCAAAGGACACCTTGTGAACTAAGACCTCTGACAGAGGTGATAATTAGTGCTTCTCCTGCAGGACTTCACATACATGGCAGAGAGGCAACTCTGTACTGGACCACTTCACATGTCCTTGGTTCAGTATCAGTGACCTGGGAGGCATGGAATAAAAGAATTCATTCCTGAAATGCCACCTTCGTGAAGCAACAGCAGCGCAATGAATCAACTGCATGATAACCGCATGGACAACTGCATGGACAACCGCATGGACAGAGATGGCAATCTATTTCTTTTTTTGAAGTCTTTAGCTGCAAAATAGATCCTCGTGTAACTTATAATAGTTACTTGGAGCATCAAAGAGGACTAGCTCATTTCTCAAACCATTTCTCAACCTTTGCGTCAAAGAGCTGATGAGAAAGAAGAGATTGTGTGCCAGTCCCTGTGTGGGGCTTTTCTCCTAATGTCCAGCATGGCCAGCATTTCCAACATGGCTGGAGGCTTTGCTCATTTGTGACTCTGCCTCCACTTAGTTACGGTTCTCCAGCTGGGCTGACTGGTCATAGATATAGGAAAAAAGATGCATCCTTGGCTTTTTAGGAGAAAAAGTAGTATTTGAAAAATAAATGTGGGATTCTGAATGCAAAGCTCCCATTGCAATCTGGGAGCTCACTCAGTAGGATACACATCCCCTATTATTGCATTACTTGGGAGAAGAGTCAGAAAATAGTAATAGTGCATATTTAGGAAGCATTTACTTGTGTTAAACTCTACACGAGATGCTCTACAAATGCTGTCCCATTTAATTCTTACAACACTATAACACAGTTATGATTTTCTGCTTTTAAATGATAAAGAAAGAAACTGAAGTTCAAAAAGCTGGGTACCCTTGCCATAGATCATAGAACCAGAAAGTGCCAGAAATTCAGAGCTGAACCTAGTCCTCGCTGATCACAAAGCCCTCACACTTCATGCTACACTAGACTCTGTAAGCCAATTTGGGGAAGGCTTGTGATCTAAGGGCAAGCATCACAGCTTGCAGATCTCTTGTGTGACCCCTGCCCGATGGGTGCCATGTCAGTGTGAGGGTCTCATGGTGATGTGAGCAAAGGCAGTTAGGAAATCTATAGAGTCTGAGGTCTGAGTCCCAGGATGGAGAGTCTTGGGGGAAAAGAAGTGAAGGGGTGTGGAAGGAGGTTAGGTGTTGGATAAAGACTTGTGCCCTGGATAGGCAGGAAGCTCAGGGGGTCAAATATAAGATGTTTCTGGACACTGAAATATGTTGGCTGAAGGATGCTTTTTAGAACAACGCTATGTGGTATTTACAGAAATGTTCTTCCACTTATCTGCAGGGGAGAAAACATCTCTCCATTCCTCAGGAGTGGCAAATAGGACAAAACTGGATGCTGTAAGAAAACTGCAAGAGTAGGGCACCTGATTTGGAAGGCCAGGTAAAGAATTGCAACTAGTTCTGAGGGGGAGAACTCTCAAGGAATATAGCTATGTGACCTTGGTAAGCTATTTAACCAACCGAAATCCCAACTTCTCTACTTGTGAAATGGAGAGAGTATTCATGACACAGTGTGGTGGTTGTTGGGATTAAATGAGATAATGTACGTGAACCATTTGGTACAGTTTCCCTAATTTCCCTTCCCTCTTGCCTTTCTCTGTCTTTCTGCTCCTTTGACGAACAGCACTCTTGTATACTGGCACCAGAACTCCTAGAGTCACTACTACTTGAATTTTTTAGTTTTGAATGCATACATCTGTGTTCAGCTAGAAACTTGTCGATTTAGTATGAGGCATCTCTGGTTTATAATCAGAATAATTAATGATAATGTCTTAGTTACAGTTTTTCAGGCCAAAAGTTTTGGGGTCATCCATCATGCACCCCTTCTTGAACTCACATCCAAAATTAACAAATCTTGTTGGTTTTATCTATTTAGAATCTGACCATTCCTCATGACCTCTACTGCTAACACCCTTGTGATAGTCACCATCACCTTCTACAGAAGATTCCGAATTGCTCTCTTTGATTCCACCTCCATCTCCTTCAGTCCACCCATTCTTAGCGCAGCAGCCAGAGGTGCTTTTTGACCTTTCACATAGAATTTGTAACATGATGTCTGCTCCAAACTCTTCTATGACTTGTCATCCCACTTAGAGTAAAAGTCAAGAGTCCTTAGAGCGGTCGGCAAGGCTCTATACAGTCTGGCTTCTTTGTTACTTCTCTGATTTCTCTTCTCCCCACTGCTGTCCTCACCCCCACTCAGTTCCAGCTACCTTGGTTTTGTATTTCCAGGAGTGTGACCAGACAGCCTCCTGTGTCAGGGCATTTGCATTTGCAGTTCCATCTACCTGCAGAGCTCTGCATGGCCTGTTGGGTCATTGTTTAAGCCTGGCCTCTTTAGTACTGAGGCTGCCCCTAACCACACTGTTAAAATTCTTCTACTCCTCTATTCTTCTTCTCTGAAAGTATTTATTACTTTCTGATACTCTACTGTATTTTGTAGAATTCTAAATGCTATCAATGTTTTATGGCCCACCGTTAAAAAAATCACGTTAAAATATGATTTTCCCTCAATTTAAAAATGTATCCTAATTTATATATGTTAAAATGTGAAAAAGCATATATGAAAAACTCATGAAACATACTACCCAATTTACTCGTTTAATTTTGTTTAATGTCTGTATTTGCTACTAATTTGTAAACTCCATGAGAAGAAAGATTCTGCTGTTGGTTCACTGTCTAAAACAGGGCCTGGCCCCAAGCAGGTATTCAATGCATAGCTATGGAATGAATGTGTAAGACATGTCTCCCACCAAAAAGTAATTATAATGATAAGACATAGACATTTAAAAATAGGCATTGCGTGATGAAGGTCAGTTCAGTAGCTGTGTCCCAAGCTTGTGCTCTGTGAACACCTCTAAGCAAAGAGACAATATTCTTGCTAAAGCTTTTATTTTAATTACAAACATATTGTGTAGCTTAACCTAATATGTGTTAATAAATAGCAGCAAGACCCACCTCCGTTCCTCCCATCACAGGACCAAAGGATATTTTAAAAAGAAAAGGGCAGAGGATTTAGGAATAGATTAAGGATTTGTTTTCCCTCCACTCTATGGCTCAAGCTTTTTTTTTTTTTTGTTTTTAACTCATGTGCCCACACTTGACCTCTTGTTTCCCCTCTTTCACCCTGGACCTCTGTAACAGCTCCGTGACAAGGGCATCTAATCATTTCTAGCATGCGACAACATTTGGTTCAGATTCTCTTATCAGCATTTTACCTTTTCTCTCTCCTGTTGGCCCCACCTCCACCTTCAAGGGGACCCGGAATGGACCTCAGCGATCAGCAACACGTCCACCACTGCTTCAAACACTTCATGTAAAAAATCTTTCAGAGATGTGATTGTGGGAACGTAAGACCTGGAAAGTAACTGTCATCAAGACCTTTACATCTGTTAAAGGAATTTGCTTCGACGACATCGCTCAGCCCTAAATTTATTGTTAGAAAATTAAGAATCTATATATACAATTGTGGGCTTTATTACACAGTGACAGGAAACCCATCCGAACTCCACTTAGTTCCATTATAAATCAGTTTACTTAAACATCCACTTATTTTCATTATAAATCAGTTTACTTCAGCAATCTGAGAACTCCAATTTGTAGTGGGGTAAAATGCGGTCTCAGATTTTTGAAAAGTTGGTTTTTTGCCTTTGAAAAATGTGTGGACAGCCCTATAGTATTGAAATATGTTGCATATATGCAGGACATTTTAATTAGATAAATGCACATTCAGTAATATGAAATTATGTGATATCTAGTGTGTACTTTTGTACTTCCCATTATCATTACCTTATGAGTGCTCAGGGTAACGGCCTTGACCAAAACGAAGCATTAACTATGGCCTTTAATTGACACTTAGAAACTTCAAGCTTCTGAAAATGTTGCCTTTTAAAATCAGAATTACTTCCAGATTTCTATAGTATCCTGACTACAAAAATACTTCTAAATGTGCCAAATGATTGTGGTGGGAGGAAAATCCGAAATTTCTCCTTTTGTTGATCTTTAAAGACTTTCTTTATGATTCATTTGAGAAAGTCTCACTTCTTTGAAAGTCAAGCTGTTTTCTAAAGCTCCATGTAAATCAATGCTGGCTGATTCACCGTGATGCAGAGTCCTTAATCAGAAGCAAGTGTTAGGAAAAATTCCTCAAATGAAAATGTAAATTTCCCCTGCCCCAACTCAAATGTGAGAAAATAAAATACAACTAATACATAAGCAATGTGGTCAACTCACACAAATCTCAGAGAAATTTAGAAAATCAAATCTTTTTTTTAAAAATGAAGTTCTAGAATGTGATACATGCACTTTTTAATATTAGTTGTGTGATCTTCTTGCATGGCATATTTTCTCTAAATTGTTTTCTGGGAAATAGCAAGGTGACACCACACAGGTGGAAGAAATATGAAGCAATTTGAAACAAATAATTTGGAGTCAAACAAGTATTGCATTCTGGCAAAATTATTAAGTTTGAAGTGCTCTTTGTTCATTATAATGGCCTCTGCTCTGCAAGTTATTTTAATTTTATTTTTAAAACTATGCTATTGTGATATGATTGACATAACATTAATTTAATTTTAAATCTACCTCCATCTTTAAATGTTTTTAGATGTTATTTCAACTGCTGCTAAATGTTTTCTAGTTGTATTAAAATATTTTTTATAAAGTACGAACCAAATTCTGAAATATAGGCATGTAATATTCTATATATCTACAATATGCATTTAAAATATATATTTTTCAAATGTAAATTTAAGAGAGAAAGAAATTAAACATGGGGCCTATGAGTGAAATAAATGTGAATCTTGAAGACATTTTAATCTCAAAATGTTTCTCTGGAGCAAAGACTTATAGATATAATTTTTTGACTTACAGATATACTTTATATAGTTTTAAGTTACCACAAGTCATCTTCTTTTGATGTTAGAATTAAGTAGCATTATTTATTATATAACATTTATTTCTTTTGTAAACGTATTTTCTAAAATTTGGCACTTTAGAAATCATAAGTATTCTATTTATATATTAAATATATATACTGAGTGAAGTTTATTTATATAACAATTTAATTTTAGAAGACATGGGGTTATATGATAGTTTAAGAAACTATTTTCAAATTTATTTATTTATTTATTTATTTATTTATTTATTTATTTATTTATTTATTTTAAGATTTTATTTATTTTAGAGAGCAAGAGCACAAGTGGGGGCAGAGGGAGAGGGAGAAGCAGACTCCCTACTGAGCAGGGAACCAGACACAGACATGGGGCCTGATCATGACCTGATATAGTCAGATGCTTAACCCACTGAGCCACCAGACACCCCACTATTTTCAAATGTAAATGTTAAATATTGATACTGTAAAGCCTGAATATGATTACCAATACAGAAGCTAATGAAAGCATGTCTAAGAATTCCCTCCAAGAGAGTACTCTGTAAAGTTACTATTATTTTCACCAAAACAGTAAAAAGACACTTGGATTACTGAATATCTGATTATACGTCTTAGAATGTATCATGTATCAGATTATAATTGGTGCACAAGCTTTATTTTTTCAATTTCTTTACGTATTTTGGTAACCCTTTGCTCTCTATAGTTTTTATAACATTTCCATTGATTGATTAAAAAAGGTCTAAAAATTCTATTAATACAAATTATGTCAAGAGTTTGATGATAGAAACAGTTGGAACAAAATGGAACAGATGGAAACAAAATGCAATTGAAAGTTAATTACCTTTCTTTTAGAATGGTTTTATAGTCTATTATAAATCTAATAGCTATGTTGCTTACTAAAGCATATCACTGATAAGGAGTTTTATGTTTCTAAATTAATTTTTGAGTGTATTGTAGCACTCAAAATCTAAATATTCAACTGTCAAAAAAAATTAAGCTGTCAACTATAGCTATCTTTTAGTGTTGTATTTATATCTCTCAAAACTTTTCAAATAATCTTTACTGTTTTGTTAGTGATGTTTTTGTTGGTTTGTTATTTTGGTCTTCCTGTAAACTAGTAAGGTCTTTCTAATATAGCACTAATGCAGTCTTTTAAATTGACACTTTTACTGAGATATAATTCACATACCATATAATTGATCTATTTAAAGTGTACAATTCAGTGGTTTAGTTTACTCACAGAACTGGGCAACCATCACCACAATCAATTTCAGAACATTTTTATCACTCCAAAAAGGAACCCTGTATCCATTAGCAATCATTCCCTATTTCCCCCTGGCTCCTCAGCCCTAAGCAACCACTAATTTACTTTCCATTTCTATGAATTTGCCCATTCTGAACACTTCATATAAATGGAATCACATAATGTGAGGCTTTTTGTGACTGGCTTCTTTCACCTAACATACTTCCAAGATTTATCTATGCTATAGCATTTGTCAATGCTTTGACTTTTTTTTTTCCCCGCTGAATAATTTTTGTGTAGATATATCGCATTTTGTTTAACGGTTCATCATTTGGTGGACATTTGTTTATTTCCACCTTTTGGCTATTACAAATACTGTTGCTATGAACATCTGTGTAGGAGTTTTTCTGTGGACATATGTTTACATTCCTTTTGGGTATATTCCCAAGAGTGAAATTGCTGAGTCATACAGTAACTTTGATGCCAATTCTAATGGTAACTCTTAAAATTTTGAGGACTTGCTAGTCTGTTTTCCAAAGTGGCTGCACCATTTTACATTCCCACCACTGGTAAATGAGGATTCCAAAATTTCCTCTACATCTTCACCGAAATTTATTATTGTCTGTCTCTGTTATTATAGCCATCCCAGTAGATATGGTGGTATCTCATGGTGGTTTTGATTTGCATTTCTTTGATGGTAACTAATTCAATCTTAGTCTAAACTAGAAAGACATGCTCTTCAACGAATAAACATTTTCCAGAATCTTAAACATTTTTTTCCAGAAAAATATATGCCTTAAGTGTGTTCACATATGGACTATCTGGTCTATCTGTTCTACTTAATTCCCAAAGTGTGAAGATTGGGTTGGTAGACTAGGAGATGGTCAGACTAAATTCTCATTTCTTTTTCTCTGTGGACATATTCATCTCTCTCGTACAGTGCACTACTCAATCCTGGAAACAAAATTGTTGGACTCTTAATAAGAGTAGTAACTACCATTTGGTTTAGTGTCAGTTCTTAATTCCTTTCACTGGAGGAATTCCCACAACACTTGAGCAGGTATTGTTATTCTCATTTGGAGTTGACAGAGTGATGTAATTCGGCCAAGGCCACACATCTAAGTAAGAGTTGGAGTAGTTATTCAAACCAGGGTCTGTCTGACTCCAAAGCCTGTGTTCATCATCACTGACTGCTCTTGTCTCTTAAATAGTGTTGCTCAGCTGGAAATGTCATTTTGTATGGTGCCTGAAATATTCTTTTGAAGTCCTATGTGATTATGGCTCAAGGGAGTCTTCAAACAATATCCCATAGTGTGGAGTTTCCTACTTGAAATAGTTAATTGATAATCCTGCTACTCCTTTTTCTCTGTAGAAAGAACCTAAATGCATGGGAGTTGACCACACTTTATCCACTGCTATAGTCATAAGTTCCATATTGACATCGGAACACTTCCTTGGAAATAAATATAGTGTAAAGATTCTTTGTACATACTCTGGACCAAAATCTATGTTAGGTTCTCTGAAAAAAATAACGACAACTACTTATTGAGCTCCTACCATGACATGGTATAGTACCATCTCATTTAACATGCACTACAAGCTCATTTAATAGTCCTGAAGGGATTTAGAGTCTAGTTGAAGAGATGAGACATATATTTGAATGCAAAAAATTAAATTTAAAAAGAGATAAATAATAATACATGACATCATTAAGCAGTGTGTGATTAATTTCCATATAAACAAGTGAATCACATAAATAACATATGCAATGTGTTTGGATGGGGGTATAAACACTGTGGGCTGGCCTAAGCTACTGTGGACTCATTGATTGTATTGGTCTTCCTGCATTAAATGGCAAAGTTTATCTTCACTTGCTAAACTATAAAACATGATCCCAAAACACCCTTAAGAAGTCATTGTATAGGGGCGCCTGGGTAGCTCAGATGATTAAGCCTCTGACTCTTGGTTTCAGCTTAGGCCATGATCGCAGGGTCACGAGATCGTGCCCTGCATCGGGCTACCACTTTGAGTGTAAAGTCTGTTTGCGATTCTCTTTATTCCTCTCCTGCTTAGGCACTTTCACTCAAGCTCTCTCTCTCTCTCTCTCATTCTCTCTCTCTCTCTCTCACTCTCTCAAATAAAGAAATCTTTTTCTTTTTTTTAAAGAAGTCATTGTCTAGTTTGTTTATGGCAGAATATCTCCTCTATCACCTTACATGGTGACAGCTTATAACTCATGTAGTCCTTAATGGATAGCTTACACAGCCCTTTCAGTTACATTGGTACTGACTTTACTCCATTTGATTGCTGCACACTCTGATGAAAAACGAAGACCTAGGAGCGTTACCTCCTTTTTCCAGGCGAGAACCTACAGCTCAAGGAATCCAATGATTTGCTTCTAGTCACAAGGTAAAGGGGTGGCCGAGAAGTTTCTGGTGTTCTTTCTGCCTCTAATCCTTTCCCTATGTAGAAAGAACCTAAATGCATGGCAGTTGACCACACTGTGTCCACTGCTATTGTCATAATTTCCATATTGACACTGGAACACTTTCTCAGAAATAAATATAGCATAAAGATTCTTTGTTTCATGGATGTGGAAGTAGTCCTAAAGATGGAAACTCAGGAAATAGATAAGTGAATTGGTCACTAATGGCAACCCTTGACTCACCAGCTTTGTTGAAATGTGTTTTCTGCCTGAGGAGAGGGGAGGAGACCCTGGCTGCCTTCCCAGAGGATGCTCATTGGTTTAATTGGGTAGCACAGAGCACTGATAAGTTACCAATGCTCCAAGCCCTCCTCTACCCAGCCAACTGTGATCTGAGAGCTTCCACTTATTTGAAGAGGAGTCCAGTTGGAATTTATTCTCACCACCTCCAAAGCCATCCCCAAAATTCTGGGCTTGCCTTTGTTGAATTCAGTAAGTAGAAGTTGAAGACCTCACCGATTCCTCTCTTGGACTGTACCAGGGGTAGAGAGCATGAGGCTGGTGGTGGGGATCAGGGTGGATAGAGGCAAAGAGCAAAGACTTTTAAGACAGAGGAAATAGGGTCTGCAAAGGACTCTGGCCTTTCTAATGTGAGGGATCTAAAGAGGATGAGTTTCCATTTGTATAGTACTCTGTCCTCACTACCATCCCAGTAGGGGTTTGCTGTGATGGAAAGTAACTGTGTACAGGATTCAAGCATGCAGGGAAAGACGCCACCCTGGACTTAGGTTACGTCAAGTATGCTTGTCTTCATCACTCCTCAGTCAAGCCCTAGCTGATGACTCTAAGAAACAATTCTTTTTTTCTTTTTAAAAAAGATTTCATTTATTTATTCATGAGAGACACACAGAGAGAGGCAGAGACACAGGCAGAGGGAGAAGCAGGCTCCCTGTGGGGAGCCCGATGCAGGACTCGATCCCAGGACCCTGGGATCACGCCCTGAGCCGAAGGCAGACGCTCAACTACTGAGCCAGGTGTCCCTAAGAAACAATTCTAATCACAAGGAAAACCTGGAGGCAGAGCAGTAGTTTAGCTGCCTAATCTTGAGGGTCAGAGAAACAAACCATTTCTCCAATGTTCTTTAGATATGAATTATGGTCATTTTTCAAAGAAGTCTTTGTAAGGCTTACAAAAGCCAGCAGGTGCTTTTATTTCTAGCTCGAATTCAGCCAGTTTTCCCCTTTTAGCTTGTGTCCATCTTAGGTGCAGGGTAAGATTCTAGATACAGTCTGGAAAAGCAGTACTGGGTGCACAGCTTTAGAGCACTACGGCTAATTGCAAGCCTTGAGCAAATTGCCAGACTCTCTGGCTTTCAGTTTTCTTATCTGTAAAACGGGGCAGCAGTAGTGTCTTTCCTGGTAAGGATTGTGTTAGGAATGAAGGGTAAATACAAGTAAGGACTTGGGACAGAGCCTGTCTCAGAGGAAGTGCTCCAGACATTTCAGCTGCTCATAGATCTTCATTTATCCAGATATATGAAGATATATTATATATATATCTTACTATTTTAATTTTCATATATTCAAAATTGTTTGTCTAATTCTTTAACATATTCTTATAGCTACTATACCATTTTATTTATGCTTGCTGGTGTTTTCCTTTAATTTCTGCCAAGAAGTAAGTTGATGTGGGCTTCTTGAGCCGATGGGGGTGGGGATGGGAATTGATGGTACAAACAAAGCAAAATTTTGTGCTTAATAGATTGATTTCTGTATTTTAGACTCTTTTGCACCATTTGCTTTATTTATATAATGTAAATGCAGTTGCCCTTCTCATCTCTGTGTAATGATTCCTTTTATTTATTTTAATTTGCATACTACATTTCCAGGAATCTGCCCGTTGCAGAATGTAAGGTACATGTGTAGTGACTTGGCCTGTAGGCAGGGCCTCAATTGTGTCTCCCAGTCACCAAGCAGGAGGGAAACAGAAGCTGCTATTCTTTTGCTATATCTTTTCCAGATATATTATGCTCATGCCTGAACAGACGGTCCCTGACTTCGATGGTTCTACGTAACGACTTTTAGACTCTAGGATGCTGAGAGAGCAATATGCATTCAGTAGAAACTGCACTTCAGATTTTAAATTTGGATCTTTTCCCAGGCTAGAGATATATGGTAAGGTCCTCTGTTGAGATGCTGGGCAGAAGCGGTGGCGGCCACAGGTCCTAGTCATCCATGTGATCATGAGGGTGAACCACCGATATGCTTACAACCACCCCGTACCCATCCAACCAATGGTTTTCACTTCCAGTACAGGATTCAATAAATTACATGAGGTATTCAACACTTGATTGTAAAATAGGCTTTGTGTTAGATAATTTTGCCCAACTGTAGGCTGATGTAAGTGCTCTGAGCACATCGAAGGGGGGTCAGGCTAAGCTATGATATTCAGCGGGTTAAGGGTATTGAGTGCATTTTCAACTTATGATATTTTCTATTTATGATGGATTTGATGGGACAAAACCCCATCATAAATTGGGGTAGATTTGTACTCACATTGCTGCTAATTTAGAAGAGCTGGGGGAGAGTTTCTGAGTTCTCAGATAATTTGAAGCTCCCAGCAGCTAGCAGACTGTGACAGATCCATACAGGTTGGTTAGCCGATAGCACGAGGCTCAAAAAAGTAAAAAAAAAAAAAAATCTCAGAAGAGCTTCCATTGCCTTTTTTTTTTTTTTTGGAGGGGGGAGGTGAGGGGTATAAAACATATATATAACATAAAATTTACTATTTTCACTATTTTTTAAGTGTAATGTTCTATGGCATTGGTATATTCATGTTATTGTATGACCACCACCACATTCATCTCCAGAACTTTTTCTTCATTGCTTTTTTTTTTTTTTTTTTGAGTGGGTGGGAGGGGCAGAGGGAGAGGGAAAGAGAGAGAATCTTAAGCAGGCCCCACACCTGGTTCAGAGCCTGACACAGGCCTTTATCTCATGACCTGAGCCAAAATCAACAGTCAGATACTTAACCCATTAGCCTCTCAGGTGTCCCCACATTCCTTTTTGAGACAACACTACACTACTTGGGGGACCTGGAGATTGAGAAGCAAGAAAAGCAGACATGTAGCTCTGGCTTTTTCAGTTTAAGAGAGGTCTTTTCTTCCTTGAGATACCTATTCAAATAAAGAGGAAAACACGAACATTAATTTTTTTTGAGCTTTTCATGACCTCTTTTTTGTATTATAGTATTTGAACATAATAAATTGAAAAGGAATGTGGATTTTCAGATAAATTTTCTTTTTTTTAAATAATTTATTTATTTACTCATGAGAGGCACAGAGAGAGAGAGAGAGAGACAGAGACAGAGACAGAGACAGAGACAGGCAGAGGGAGAAGTAGGCTCCCTGTGGGGAGCTTGATACGGGAGTCGATCCCAGGACCCCAGGATTACGACCTGAGCCAAAGGCAGATGCTCAACCACTGAGTCACCCAGATGCGCCTTCAGATAAATTTTCTAAGCATAATGAGAACCCAAATATCCCTTCTGCGGACAACACTGACGTGTAACAGTCTCTACTTGTCATGTTTTAAATATATCAGAGAGTAGCTGAGAGCTTTTTATGTTCCATCTATGCAACAACCTTTTTCCCAGTCATATAGAATTGTAAAAATAACCCTGTTTTATTGCAGAAGACAGTGTAACCTCATAATATGTTATAGGTTTATAATATGTTTTTTATTTGTTTTTTTTTTATAGTATGTTTTTTTAAATGAATGTTTGTATTGAGAAGAACTTTCCAGATAACCATATGAGTGATTAGACAAGGCAACTACCAGGAGAGATGTGTGAAGGGAATGACTAAATATAAATAAAAATTAATTAAAGTGAATTTTCAGTGCTGTTGATGGTAGTAAAATGGGCACTTAAAAATACTGATGGAGAATCAGTTGAAAAACCTATAGGGAAATTATATACATACACACATATAGCCCTTATTTATATATAAATTAGTAATATATAAGTATATATCATTTATTTGTTTATATCATATCACATATATAAAGAGTAAATTGGTAAACTTGTGGAGAGATTATTATCAAGAGCCAAATGTTTTGGTCTTTTTTTTTTTTTTTTGGTCTTATTTTCCAATTTTATTGAGATATAATTAACATATACCATTGTGTAAGTTTAAGATGTACAACATAATGATTTAATATATGTATGTATTGTGAAATGATCACCACAATAAATTTAGTCAACATTGAAGAACCAAACACTTTTATCCTAATTCCATTTCTAGGGAATCATTTTAAGGAAATACTCAAAGATTAACACATGAAAATTATCACAACAATATTTATAATAACTAAATGATAGAAACATTTTCTAAAAATTTCCTAATGTGAGAAGTTCTATATTACAGCTAATCTATGACCTAATGTTGTATAGCAATTATAACATATTAATAAGAGATTATTCTCATGATGGAGACACTGTTAAATGAAAAAAGAAGAATATAATTTTTCTGTGCAGTGTCATTTCAACCATGCAAAAATATGCACAGAAGAAAAGCTAGTCATATCTGGACGTGGGAATCTGAGTGTCAGCATTTAGATTCCCACATTCAAATCAATAGGATTTCTCTTTTCATGTGCTGAGCTTCATATTATGGAGAGAAATAAATCATGAGTAGCTAAGTTAATGTGAAGAATTTGTTTAACAGAGCACATCCCAGGGTAAGTCTGTGGGGAGTGAGTTTATTCTTCTACAGCCCTCAAAAATGACATGTTTAATGGTGACTCTAAGGTCCGTGACACTCCAAGGCACTTCAGAACCAAGAATGGTTTTGCTCAGTATGATTTTCATACTAGGTGAACATACTGTCTTCTGTCTTTCGAAACTGGTTGGTCTGTGTATGGGATATACATAACTCGGTGTAAGTAGAAGATCCAATTAACGGAACATTGCATTCTCCCATATTTATGATTGTAATCCAGGGCTTAAAATCTTATGGCCACAGGCTTTCTTGACTTAAAGAATTAACTTTTATTAATAACTACTTAATTAGTGGATCTTACTTGGCCCCAAACAGTCTCCCACATGAGAAGCTCTACATCTGAATGATGAGAATAAAGTAGTTTCCAAGATTCTTGAGGCAACAGAAAATACTGACTCGTGCCAACGGAGGGGATGACTTCCACCATTACTACGTGGGCAATGAGACAGGGACAGACCACCAATGCGTTTCACACAGACCACTGCATTTTCCCATGAGCCTCTCAGTGCTACCAAGAGAAGCCTGGCATCTCTCCAGGAAGTGAAAGGCTCCTTTTCATACCCTGTGCTGCCATATGTTTTGAGTTGAAGCTGGTACTTTAAAAGTTTTGTGAAGTGGCCACAGGGCTTTGCGCGTACATGTGCTTTTGGATCTGCTTCTGAAGACTACCCCCATGGTCATTCTGATATTTTAACAGCTTTGTTTGCAATTTGGGATACATATTTTGGTCTAGGATCACATATGAGCTCTGAATGGAAGACAAACATTTAAACTAGCCACCAAAAATGTTTTGTTCAAAGGGTGCCCAAAACAGCAGCTTAATTTGGGCTTGCTTTCAGATCCCATCGGCAGGACTTCTAAACTCTCCAATCCAGGTATTTCAAGAATCCCTTTTACCAACGGGTGACCTGACATGAGATGTCAGCGTATTTTAAGTGACTCTCAACCATCCTGTAGCTTCCCTAGGTTTCACCCCTTTGATGCTTTACCTGGGTTAGAGTGGATGTATCATTTGGGGTCTATGCTATTCTGGAACAGAGACAGTAGTTGTCCTTGTAACTACCTTCTTTTGGGGGAAGAGATGCTTTCATTTAGCTTGTCAGATGGCAAACATTCTGCCGAATGTCTAACGAACAATGTATTCATTCCAGGGGGGAATGAGCTTAGAAATGATGGAGGCCTTTTACATTTGAGGCGGATAGCTGTAGGTCCCAGAATCACAGTGGACCCAGTAGAGGGCCCTATGCTTAGTAGAATAATGAATAAATCAATGAATAAGTGTGCTTTCCAGGGGAGAAAAAACGGATAATATAGTTCTTAGATGGCAAATTTACATGGGGTACAAATTGACAATTTGAGAAAATTAAGACTGTGGAAGTATTTGCAATGGAACTAGATTTAAACATAGTAGTTGTGAGGAGATTGGAAGTAGGTCTTAAAGGAGCAAAGCCACTTTTTGGAGTACCCGTTGGTACCAAATTATCTATTTGCTGCTATACAGCAATGCAAAAGCTGCTTCTGGAGGACAGCGTGCCCCTCTTATTGGGCTAATCATGAGCATGACAAGGAATGCACAGGAACACCACACGCCTCCAGCCTGCAGATGAGCTGTTTTCATGGATTCTTTAAAAACTCGTCCTACCATTTGTCAAAATGTAGCTTTTCTTAATACAGAACTAAAAATAATCCCTCTTTCAAATGAGTTTTCATTACACTTATCTCTTTTTCTTCATGAATTAATTAATTTATTCTATAAATATTTAATGAGAATTTGCTCTGTCCCAGACACTGTGATCAGTGCTGGGAATACAAGAAAGACAGGATCCCTGGCCCCAAGCGGCTTGGTGTCCAGAAAACAGAAGTAAACAGACAACTAAAATACAATGCTCCTAAATGATCTCTATTATACTTATTTATTTAGATGTCTACTATATTTAGTTAGATGACCTAATTTAAACTATAGGAGCACAGAGACTGGATCTCATACTTATTGGGTTCCCTAGCATCTGGGATCCATCCTATATGTTTAAGTACTTTTATTGAATTGAGTTGAGTTAAGTAAAATCTAGCATATGATGAATATCAAAGCAGTATCTACTACTTATTTTTTGTTCATATTATTACAGAAGTTTTGTATGTTGGAAAAATACTGCATATCCTTAGTGCAAATTGATCTGGGATGGATTCTAAAACATCATATTAAAAACAAAACCTTTTATTTTTAAGGTAACAGTGTTATATAATGGAAAGAGCTTGAAGTTTGAAGTTTGTACTGGATCTGATTTCAGTTCTGTAAAAGTGACACTTTTTCTTAGACCTAGTTTCCTTTCCTCTAAAAGGAAAATATAAACAAAACCTAACTCAGGAGTTTTAAAATGAGATTAAATTAGATAGCATATGTGAAAATTGTTTTGTCAACGATAAAGTGAGAAATGTTAATGGTGAATCAAAGAGTCGATTAGTCAGATAGAAAAAGCTATAGGGCATCATGGTAGGCAAATCTTACTCTTTTTCTTCATGCTTCTGTCCCCACACAGCCAGGGACATGACTGAATCTAAACCAGACAGACTGTGTGTCTTTGGAATTGGGCCGTTGGGCAGACACAAGGGTACTTAAGGCCATTGGAATGGCCATGGTGCTAAGCGGAGCCCAGTAGCTCCAGCGGAGGAGACCCTTACAACCCTGGCCTCTGCCCTTCTCCAGGCCTGGACATGTAACCTCTCCTTCCAAGCTGTGAGCTGCCATGTAACTTTTCAGCAAACTCTTTTCTTGCACTTAAGTTAATCGCAGCTTTTGTCTCTTGCCACTAAAAAAATACTGATTGATAAAGACTCGCTACTGGAATTTAAATGAATTTGAAGCAATATCTATTGTTTTGTATATTTATTGCATCCACACTCCCTAAGATAGGAGATGTGTTTTCTGATTTTGAGAAGCTCAGTTTCCTCTGAGTACCTCACCTTTCCTGAGCCATCCCAGCTGAGGCTGGAAGCACATGACACCTGCAGATGGTGTGGAAGTCCCCAGGAGCACCTCACAGGTAGTTTGTAGAAGAGCCTTCATGACTACTCCTTGGTATTTCCATTCTCCTCTCATGCTCCAGCTACTTTGGTGATGAATCTTTCACTGTCAGTGCCCAAAAAGGCAGCTATGCTGGCAGTGTCTTCTCAAAACTGTTGAGCTTCTGGAGCCTGGCCCTGCAACGTGGAAGCTCATGTGAAATGTAGTAGTGATTCAAGGTAGCTTACCATTCAGTGTCAAGGCACTGCTCCAGAGAACAAGCACAAGGAATCCCACTGTCCGGGAGACTTCTTGGAAGACTGGGGGTGTCCATTGCTTATCAGAGGATGTGTTGGGTTTGGGTAGACAGAAATGAATGAAGTGGGAACGTAGGGAGTAGGAAAGCAAAGATGCTGAGGTGTTAATGAGTAATGTAGCACTAAGAACAGACAACCCTGAAAGGGAGGGGAGGATTGTCGTGGGCGCATAGAGCCTCACAACCAGAAGAACTCAACGGGGTGAAGCACAAAGATGTGGGTTGGGTGGGAAAAGGTGTGTGAGATACTGATCCCCTCAGGCTTTGGGATTACACAGAGGGGGCTGGGGCCGTGAGAGCAGCCATGTCCAGCTTTGATTAGTTCTGACCACCTACCCAAGTGCCTGGCAAATATTGTTTTCAAGATGAGCCACAAACGACAAAGGTCAGGAAACACTGCTAGAAGACTGGTGGAAGATGAGACGGGAGGGATGGCATGAAACCACGGCAGAGGATAGAATGCCAGAGTAAAGAATTTGCTATTTCCTGGAGATCAGGAAAGAACTACTGAAGGATTTTGACTTACACAAGATTAGCATTATCATAAGTCCCTAAAGTCTTAGACCTATGGAGGCCCTAAATAAAACTCATTTAATCCATTTATTCACAATCTAAGAGGAGGTAGGAAAGCTGGCCCATAACAGTTTCACTTAAGTATACTTCTTTCAAAAAATATCCCTCCCTCTCCCTTTGCAGATTCTGGTACGTCTGAGGAGGACAGTGTGGGGGAATGGTGTCTGAAAGGTTTTTTTCCAGGTAAACTATTCTAGTTCTTGCTGATTAAACCTACAGTTTTTTCAGATATGTGTATCAACTAATCCCCTGGTAACCTGTCCATCTTTCCCATTCCTAAGGGCTCTGGGATCTATAAGCAACCACCCGATTCCTTTAGATCGGACACTGATCACCTCACCCTGTTTCTGCTGTCTATTATTGGAATTACTCCTTCCAAGTCCTTGCACTGGGTTCCATACTGCCATTGAAATCAGGACCCAAGTCCACACCAGCATCTCCCTCCCTCCATCTCTGGCACAGAGAGACCCCTGCATCTCTGTAGAGCTTTCTAAGGTAGAGCTTTCCCTCCTTAAGGCATTTTTTTAATTAGGGGAGGCTTCAATGGATCTTCTGAAGCAGGCATAGGGCAGAACAGGAGTGAGGGTGGTTGGGTGTTTTATGCATAATACATTCATTCATTCCAACACTCCCACCGTTTGAAGTTTTTCAACCCCTTGTTCTTCCAAGAACAGCCATGAGATTTCAGCCTCATTTATGTGTCCAATTAACTGGCTAAGAAAACTATTCTGCAGCAGCTCTCAACCTTGGTACCTATCTGGGGCAATTAGAAAATTCCTGATGCCTAGGATATATACCCCAGAAAAATAAAATCAGAACTTTTAGGGTTGGACTCCAGCATCATCAGTATTTTTTTGAAGGTCATTCCAATGTGCTGTCAAGGCTGAGAACTGCTGTGTTCGGCTCAGGTGAGTGCACTCGTACCAGTGCATTCAATCCCACCCAAGTCATATTTTGTGTTCCGTGGTCCAACCTATTTCTACATGTTTCCCAAGGTCCCGCTTGTTATCGATTGAGCCACATCAGTCCCAAATTCATATGCTGAAGTTCTTTTTTTTTTTTTCTGAATATATGTTGAAGTTCTAACCATCACGGCCTCTGAATGTGGTTGTACTGGGGATAGGGCATTACAGGGATAATCCAGATAAAATGAGCTCTTACTACGGGTCCTAATCCAATATGACTGATGTTCTCATAATAAGAGAAGATGAGGACACAGATACGCACAGAGGAGATACTGTGTGAAGATACAGGGAGAAGATGGCCTTCTCGAAGCCAAGGAGAGAGGCCTCAGAATGTGGTCAGCCCAGCTAAGGCCTTGATATTGGACTTCTGGCCTAAAGAACTGTGAGGAAAGAAATCTCTTTTATTCAAGCCATTCAGTCCATGGTAATTGTTATGGCAGCCCTAGCAAATTAATACACTGTTTATAAAAAATCTGTAAGATCTTATAACTTCATTAGTTAGAATGAGTTGAGTTTCCTTCAGAGGTAAACCTTGCAATTGTTCTTCTAAACCACATTGGCATTGACTCTCCTGGTGAGCCCGTGGGCAGTATGTGTGCACATGTGTGTGTATGTGTGCCAGCTGTTGGGGGGATATGAGGAAAATTTCGAGGAAAATTGGTATTACCTCAAGCAGTATCTGCTGTGGACGAGCTCACGGAAGATCTAGAAGTGAGGAAAAGCTTGCTCTTTCTTAGCAGGAGGAAGAGATACTTGACTGTTGATCTGGAGCTGTGGTTCTCAAATTGTAGCTTTGGGACGAGCAGTGAAGGCTTCACAGGAGAAGTGTTAGAGATGGTCGACCCCACCCCCTAAACCAACTGAGCCCGAAACTCAGGGTCGGCTCCAGCAACCTCCTCTTTGGCAGTGACTCTCAAACTTTATTGAGCGTCAGAATCATCCGAGAGCTTGTTGAAAACAGAGATGACTAGGTCCCACCCTCTAAATTTCTCCTCCAGTAAACCTGGGGCAGGGCTTATAAATGTGCATTTCTAACAAGTTCCCAGGTGATGCTGATGTTGCTGGTCTGGGGACCATACTTCAAGAACTGCATCTCTCAAAGAATTAGCAGCACCATTAGGTCATGTTGCTGGGATTTTGTGGAAGAGTCTGCCTAGTAGGAGGGAGACAGCAGGGAACAAATACCCCAATCTCTCTGTCCTCCCTTGCTAGCATCTCTGCCCACATCCCACCGGCAGAGAGGAAGACAGCTGGAGGAGAATCCAGGGACGCCATCTCCAAGGGCCAGCCTCCTAGGACACAGAGCAGGGCATAGAAGAGATCCACATAGTAGGACCAAGGGAAGATGAGTAGCAGATTCCCAGTGTGAACCTTGGACTCCACCTTCACCCAACTTACCATTTAATCTAGCTCGGCTCTTCAGTTTGACCTTTTCTCTAACTCAGCTAAAGTCAAAGACCTGGTTAGCAGTAGACTCAGCACTAGAATCCGGTCTTCTGACCCCACACGCTGTGTTCTTTCCACCCCACCAACAGGAGGCTGATAGATCTGGATGTGCCATGGGAAATACATGGGGAGGTGTGTTTGGCATTCGATCTCTCTGTGTTGGGGGTGGTGACGGGAACTAGGGAAGCAGTTCAGAGCTTGTTGTGAGAACCTAGATATGAAACTCTTAAAAACACAGGACTGGGGTGGAGACAATAGGAGTAGAAGTGAAGAAATGGATCCTGAAAATCTTTGAAAGGAAGAAGGACGGGGATGTCTTGGGTGAGGGGAAAGAAGTCAGAGGGTTTGTCAAAGGTGAATACATTCTGAAGGGAGCCTATCGAGACAGATGAGGAAGGAAGAATTTGCAGGTTTGTTTTCCAATGGAAGCATGGTGGGAGGACCAGGGTTCTAAAAGAACAGAGAAACAGAATTCAGCCCTGTTGCCTCATTCTTGGAGTGTGCAACCTCTGGCACTGAGTCTGGCAGGGGTGTGTGTGTTTCTCTCTCTCTTACTTTTTCAGTTGACAACAGCACACTCTGGAAGGATACCTGGCCAGGGGTCAAGGGACGTGAATGACAAAAGGTGACTGGTTCCCACAAGGCCACCCTGGGCTGCCGACCTCAATATGCTACAGTGCTATCAGATCCCGCGCAGGCTTGAGTTTAGTTTCTGCCACCAGTGTCCAGGCAACCTTGGGTACCTGGAGCGTTGATGCTTCAACTCTCAATTGGGAGTAATATATACTATCCACCTTTTAAAAAATATTTTATTTATTTATTCATGAGAGACACAAAGAGAGAGGCAGAGGCACAGGCAGAGGGAAAAGCAGGCTCCATGCAGGGGATCCCATGTGGGACTCGATCCCAGGACCCCGGGATCAAGACCTGAGCTGAAGGCAGACACTCAACCGCTGAGCCACCCACGTGCCCCTAATATCCACCTTTTTTCTTGTTATTTTAAACTTTCTAAGTTGACCAACTTGTCTCAGAGTCACAACAGAGACTCAACGTGAAATAAAGAAAATTAAAGAATATAAAAAATAAAGCAAACAGCATCTCTGTTCCCAGCCCGAGAAAGCAGACACGTTTGGACTTTTACATGAAAAACCCAAACTGATTAAAAGAAGAATTTGTTGGGAAGCCTGGGTGGCTCAGTGGTTGAGCCTCTGCCTACGGCTCAGGTCAGATCCCAGGGTCCTGGGGTGAGTCCCGCATCAAGCACCCCGCATGGAGCCTGCTTCTCCATCTGCCTGTGTTTCTGCCTCTCTCTGTGTGTCTCTCATCTTTAAATAAATAAAATTTAAAAAAAAAAAAAAGAAAAGAAAAAGAAGAACTTGTTGAGTTAAATTGTGAGGGCCTGGCTCTTTCAGGAGAGAGCAATCACTAGAATAAGAGTAGGTCATGGTTTTAGTCAAATATATTTCCCTTCTTGATACGCTTAAAGACTTACTAAATTTTATCTTTACCCAAGGTATGCTTAGACAACGATTTTTGTGTACAAACAAGGCATTTCACCAGATCCAGAGTGCTGGCATTCATGGATCGGTTAGGTTCCTCTGGAAGTGTCAGAAAGCAGGGAGATTTTAGGTTCGTTACTTGGGGAGACTTCTTTCACAGTGAGCCGGACCATTTTACAGTTACTATTATCAAGGGACAGGTTGGAGAGTCCAGTGTTTATGCTGTTGAGGCGTGATACTAGCCTTCACACTCAAAATTTTAGTGTGGATGCAATTCCTGCCTTCAGGAGGAAGTGGGATACTAAATAAGACGTGTCATTTTTTTCACTTTTTACATCTTTTCCGTTTATTTTTAAGCTTCTCACAATAACCCCGAAGAAGTCCAGAATATGCCAAAAATTGGCTTTCGAATGACTTGTTATCTTTCTGAGTTTTCTAGCACCTGAGGTCAATAGGTTGGCTATTATCTGCTAGTTCTGCTGTGTTGAATGAAGCAACGATTAACAGAAAATGAGAAGTGACAAGCAAGTTAACCCATATTTACTGCCGTCAGGTGACATTTATGTTCAAAGCTGCGATCCCAAGAACTAGTGGCATAGCTAGCCCTAAAGGCAACTGCTCCACTAAATAACGACCCGTGTTGTCTCATTGACCTTGTTCAGCAACCTGGATGTAAGTGATAAATTCCCATTTTACTGATGAGGAAACTGAGGACTCTGAGAAGTTAATACCTTGGCAACATCACAGCAGCAGCACTGACACCTGTCCAGATCTGGAGGGTGACTTTCAGCTGAAATGAGGGTGGACAGTGTAGAGTCTTAGGAAAAGTTCATGGGAAACCAATCAGAATCAGCCCTCGAGAGCAAGGATGGCTGTGTTACATGGAAGTGGGGGACAAGAAGGGACACTCTGCCCCTACGTAATTGTTTCTTGGGCCAGTCGCCTTCCTGGGTACTTGAGAATTGTGGCATAAAAGCATTTCTTTCGCTTACGTCACTGGATCACACATGTGGCTCCGCGTGTCTCTTAACACTGTTGTCTTAATTAGCATTTGACATTGTTTTCCGTGGGATGATTTCCTGGGAGGGGACAGAAAGAAATGCGACACAAAGAAAGTTTGGTGCCCGGGAAGGGGAAAAGAAAGCTTCAGAGAAGAAGCTACAGGAAGGTGGCCGGACAAGGTGGGGGTCGCAGTGAGGGGCCCCTGCTACTCCACTCGGGGAATGGGCAGGGGTGCGCACCAAAGGTTTGGGTGTCCTTCAGTTTATAATTTTTAGCTACGTGTGGCTCTGAATCAGGGTTTGGGGCACATGTGATGGGAAAAATCCGGTTGTGAGTGGAGTAGGGATTAATCTTAGGAACTGCCTGGCCTAACGTGGAAATGGGTCAAAGGCCTAGGCGCCGTCACTGTCCCTGAACGTGGACACCGGGGAGCCCCGGCCCGGAGCCTGACAACAGGTGGCAAGGCCTTGTCGCACCGGCAGTGACCCAGGGAATCAGGGGGCTGGCGGGCCCAGCCCACCCCGGAGAGGAGAGGATGCCCCAGAAGGTGGACCGGGACGGGCCGCTGCTGGGCAGTGGGAGGATGTTTCTGTAGAGGCAGAGAGCCAGGAGGGGCCGCGGAGGCTGTGGGAGGCCTTCTGGTGTGTTCCGCTTGACCCCCCACTTGACTCGTGGCACCTCGCCTGTGATGGACACCAGGAGCCACCCCCAGGCCTCTGCCTGGGAGTGTTGAAGTGTTAGTCCCACAATCCAGCCTTGCAAGTGGCCGGGAAGGTGGAGTGCATGGGGGCCCGGTGCAAATTCCAGCCCCTTCAATGAGTCCTGTCGTCGGGGGGCTCTGGGACTTGCCTGATCAAAAGGTGCAGACTGGAATTAAGATTCCAGATAAGCGGAGTGAGCGTCTGCGGGGAGGCCGGTCAGGGCTCTGAGGCCGGCTGCTGTAGCTGGTGATCTTTATTTAACCCACTCGGGGCAGGGGCTCCTGGCTGTTTCTGAGGCTCCGGAGCCTGGGCATCTGGGCCTGCAGGGGGTCGGCGGTGCAGCCCCCGAGGTAGCTGCCCAGGCGGTGCCGAGGCTCCTCTTGGTCGGCCTCGGGAGGGCAAACTCAGTATCCCCTGGGCTGGTTAGGGAGCGCTGCGCGGTGCTATCTGCTCCCCCGCGGACCATACACAGAACTGACCTACCAGGGTCCCCCTTTCCTCTGGTCCTATTTGCCGATCAGAGAAATTTTTAGTATCTCTCACTGGGCCCCTTGGAAATGAGAAAATCATCTCAGTGATTTATTATTTAGTGGCTTCTCTGCAGATGCGCACGTAAATGTAATTTGGGTACAATCGGTAAGACCCACTGGCCTAGGAAGGATGTGGCCCTATCCGGTTGGATGGAAAAATCTCAATTCACGAGACTCTGTTGTCCGCAGTACAGAGAAGGAACGCTGACAGCAGCCTGAGGTACGGTCCCAAAAAGGACAGACGCACACGGATCGAGACTCTTTGGAAAGAAAGTGGCCCTTGCTCTTCCACGGGCCGGGGGGAGTCCTCTTCTCACAACAGGGCTTCCGCCCAGTGAAGCAAATGCTGGAACACTCCCAGCCGAGTTTGGCCATACTGGCTTGCTCTGGAGCCAGTGATGGAAAAACCCATTTCTCAGATTTATTTACCAATATCATCATTTCTCCGATTTTCCCTATAAATCTTATTCTGGGGAATGAGTTAACTCTGAGTTAACAATAGCAAATCATTTGCATGCAGTCGCAGGATTTCTATTTCTCTTGTTGGACATCTGAAAAATGACCTACATGCTCAGATTTCTGGATTTTCAACAGTTCCAATGTGTCCGAGCTCTGCAAGAAGACAGCATCACAGTGGCAGGCTGCTAGAGTGTGACTTGATTTGAGAGACTAAATGCAGAAATAATACCCCTTGATTTACTATACAGGGAAAAAAAAGACATTTATTGTTGACTCCCATTGTTTTCTTTCTTTCTTTCTTTCTTTCTTTCTTTCTTTCTTTCTTTCTTTCCTTCCTTCCTTGCTTCCTTCTTCTTTCTTTTTCTTTCTTTCTTTTTCTTTCTTTCTTTCTTTCTTTCTTTCTTTCTTTCTTTCTTTCTTTCTTTCTTTCTTTCCTTCCTTCCTTCCTTCTTCTTCTTTCTTTTTCTTTCTTCTTTCTTTCTTTCTTTCTTTCTTTCTTTCTTTCTTTCTTTCTTCTTTCTTTCTCTTTCTTTCTTTCTTTCTTTCTTTCTTTCTTTCTTTCTTTCCTTCTTTCTTTCTTCTTTCTTTCTTTCCTTCTGCAACTTGTTATTACAGATTAGTTGAAACATGCAAAAGGAGATAGGATGCTGTGATGAACCTCCTAACCCCTCACCTGCACACATTTTCAATTCCTCACCAGTCTACCTTCAAATAAACTCACAAATCATTGCATTTCATCCTTAAATATTTCAGTATGCTCTAAAGTTTATTTTAAATTCTATACAGAGCAATGATTTCATTCCAGCAATAAAAGAATCTTTGGAAAAACACCCTCCTTTGAAAAAGAAATCCCTCTCCATTTTTTTCCCCCAAAAGAATGTCCCTCTATTTTTAAGAGAATGCCTCCTCTAAAATTACTTTTACTATTGCTAATCCCTATTACTAACCTGATTTTTTTTGGGAAGAGGGGTCCCTGAAAATCAGGATTCTCCAACTTACATGTGCTCCTGGTCCTAAGTAGTAGGGCCCATTGTATTTTGAAGTCGTCAGTGGAGAGGAGTCAATATTTAAATTGTATCCCAAGGTGAGCAGCTTTGCAGCAGGGGAGAGGCAGAGGGTATGCTTCAATCCTTTAGCGGAAAAACACAAATTTTATTTGATATAAGGGAATCTGAAATGTCTCCATTTCTTTTGTGCTTGTGCCTGTGACACTTGTCATCAACGGGCCAGAGACAACAGTGTTCTTCCCATTTAGATTTGGAAATCAGCACAGAGGCGGGCAGGGCCACCTCGATGGTAGGAAGAGGGCATCACGCTCCTCTCTCCCCAGGACCCCTGCCTCTACAGTCCCCTGTCCCGGGGTGCAGGGAAGCATCCCCGATCTGAGCTCGGGGACAGCCTGTGTGATTCAAGCTCTGCCAGGAGAAGGCCCAGTAGTTCCCCCTGCACGACAACGCTGGGGAGGGAGGAGAGTGGGCGCCCTGAATAGAAGCACCTGGAAGTCCACCTGTGGGGGCCTTTCCTGCACCCACGTCCAGGGGCAGCTCCCCTTGGGGGGGGGGGTGCGGTGGGGGAGGCTCCTCCGCCGACCTCTCAGCTCCTTTCCAGCAGCAGGAACAGGTCAGGAAGCCGGGGGGCTATGGGACCGGGGGCGGCGCTCCCCCCAGACTCGGGGGCCCTCACCCCGGGGCGGCCTCGCCTGGTCTGGGTGGTGCCTGGGGACCGCGTGGGGGCGAGGAGCGGCTCGGGGCTGGGCTCCTCCCTCCCTGGCGAACCAGTGCGTGGGGGGGGGGGGGGTCCCGGGGGTCCCAGGGGTCCCCGTGCCCGCCCGCTCCGAGGCGGCCCTGCGCAGGGGCGGGGGGGCGGGACTCAGGCCAGGGGTGTCCTCGCTCAAACGGGCGGGGAGGAGCAGACCCTGGGGCGAGGCGGCAGGTGCGGGCCTCCCCAGAGGCGGCCGGGGGGGGGGGGGGGGGGGGCGGGGGGGGGCTGGGGGAGGCCCCTGGTGGCAGAGGAGACAGACGCCGGGGCCACCCCGGGGAGCTACTGGCCCCCGGCGTGCAGGGCACCCTCCCCTCGTCGGCCCAGCACACAACCCAGGGCCCGGCTCCCCGGCCCCCCGACCCCCTGCCCCCCCCGCCCCCCGACACCCCGACACCCCAACACCCCGGCCCCCTGACCCCCTGGCACCCCGGGGCCCTGACCCCCCGACCTCCCGATCCCCCGGGTCCCCGACCCCCCGGCCCCCCGGCCCCCCTCCTCCGCCAGGGGCGCCCCTCCCCAGCCCCCCGCCTGCTAAGCTCGCTTCTGCCCAAAGCTGGGCGCCCCGGGGTCTGGTCGGCGCCTGCGCCCCTGCTCAGGGAGGCTTCCCCTGGGTGGGCCCCGGTGCTCCCCCCGCCCCGGGATGCCTGGGGGGGAGCCCAGCACAGCGCCTGATCGGGGCTCACGGCCACCACCCGGGCCTGCAGGTGCCCAGGAAAGCCTTGGGGCTCGAAGCGAGTGGAGCCCCCCGGCCCCCCGGACTTTCTCTCCTGGGTGCAATCTTCCTGCCCTTAGGCCTCCGATGCTGGCTCCCCCCACCACCCCCGGCTCAGCCCCAGTCTAAGTGACCCTTCTTGGCCACTCAGAGCATCCACTTGCTCTTTCTTCCAGAACTTTCTTCCAGAAAGGGGCCAGGGAGCTTCTGGCGGAGCAATAGGAAACACCGGCTGCCCACCCCTTAACTAGTTAGAGGGCTGCGTCTTAGGAGGACAGTCGCTGCCTGGAGGATGCGGCCAACTCTGATATTCCTCCGTGGAACTCGTTTTGGAAGGCATCCCCACCCCGACCCCCTGGCCCCAGGGTTCAGCCCGGGGCAGCCCCAGGGTGGCCTGGGGGATGGTGGCGGCCGGGCCGCCCTGTGATCTCCGCGGCCGTCTGTCCTAAGCCGACCCGAACACATACACATGCACCGTTCCCCGTGTGACTATGGCTAGCTTCCCAGATGCGGTATTAATGAAATAAGGAGAAAGAAGAAGAAAGAAGAAAGAAAGAAGAAGAAGAAAGAAGAAGAAGAAGAAGAAGAAGAAGAAGAAGAAGAAGAAGAAGAAAGAAGAAAGAAGAAAGAAGAAAGAAGAAGAAAAGAAGAAAAGAAGAAGAAGAAAGAAGGAGGAAGAAGAAAGAAGAAGAAATCTATGCCATCTGAGCTGGAGTTTCCTAAGAGGCACCTGGAGACCTGCGGAGTTCCTCCCAGACTGAAAGGAGGGGCGAGCTCAGCCCAGGAGGATGAGGTTGGGAATAAGTGCATTCCCTTAGAGAGGGCTTCACGTCGGGGCTCGTGTCCCCCTGAGCTACAGAGTGACAGGCGAGTGTTCAGTGACGTCTGTGCACCCACACCCCCTTGTGCCGTGAGGCTACGGAGAGAGGAAGAGATGGGAGGACAAACCGAGGGGAGGCCGGCCTCCTGCCCTTCCACTGTCTTCACCGGCTTTCGGGGGAAGCAGCGCTTTACTTACAGGGGTCCTCGGTAAGTAGCCACATAGGTCAAGGCCTGTGGCCCACGGTGGGGCAGGAGGAGTCCCCGGGGTCAAGGAGCAGGGGTCCCCTGGGTGACTTGAAGGCAGATGCGAGATACAGGGGAGTGAGCCAAGGACGGAGGGGAAGGTCCCAAAGCCCTTGTGTGATGAATTGTTTAATGTATGTCCCTCTCCTTGACCCAGACTCCACCTGGGCAGGGACTGTGTCCTGAGTTCTGTTCAAGGACTCTTTATTGGGGCTCCTGGTGGGCTCCGTCACTTAAGTGTCTGCCTTCGGCTCAGGTCATGATTTCGGGGTCCCAGGATCAAGCCCCACATGGGGTTCACTGCTCAGCGGGGAGTCTGCTTCTCCTCCCTCCACCCCTCCCACTAGCTCATACTCTCTCTCTCCCTCAAAATGGATGAGTAAAATCTTTAAAAGGGAGAACCATTTGCTAAGCAGGTGAGTAGATACATTTGTCACACTATGGATTTCTTTTTGATGTTTCTAACTTCTTCTTTCGGATTAAAAAAAAAAAAAAAAACCACAAACAACCCACAAAGCCCATTGACTCCGGTCTGTGAGCTGAGCACCGGACAGACGCCCGGAAGCATGCACGACCAGGCAACACACGCACGTGCCCGTTAGGCCACGCTTCTGTGCCAGGGCTCCCCAACCTTCCCTCCTTCATCGCCCTGAAAACCAGCCCCTGGATTTGCTGCCCCTATTTCCTGGGCGCGCTGATGACGCCTCTTCTTCCCGGAGAATGACGTCTTTCTTGCATCTTTCCAGAGGGCACTGAGGATTCTCAGGAATGTTCATTCCTTTATCTCTCAGGCCCCCAGTGCGTGTACAGGAATGCGGCTTTGGTTGAGTTAGAGCTAATTTCTGAAGTCCGGATCCGTCTCCAGATCTGGAAAGGTGCAGATGGCCTAGATTTGGCAACAAGCTGATAAGCACAGGCTGGTTCCTAAATGCCCCGTGTGTCAATGAAGCTGATTACCCCTTAGTCTTGGGCAGACACTTAGAGGACAGGGATTTTGAAACTAGAGAGAAGGTCGCGAGTCACCTTCAAGTTTTTCTCATTTTATATAAGTAACAGTAGAAGGTGGAGTAAGAGTCCACTTCAATCTTTAGCTCGGCTACTCATGTTTGGTTGTCCTTGGGCAGTTCCAGCCAACATCTTTTGAGATTTATCAGCATCTGGCCTATGGACCACCTAGGATTTTATTTTATTTTATTTTATTTTATTTTATTTTATTTTATTTTATTTTATTTTATTTTATTTTATTTTATTTTTTTATATTTATTTTATTATTTTATTTTATTTTTTATTTTATTTTATTTTTATTTTTTTCCACCTAGGATTTTAAAGAGATTAGAGATATGAACGGCCCCTGAGAAGTTTGAAGTGCCGGGTAAATGAGAGGCCTCTGGAAGAGCCAGGTGGTCACCGATTCAATTTTCTAGTACCTGGGAAGTAGTTTCAGATAAAGCAAATCAAGACTGTCTCTTTAATTGAGGTAATACAGGCAAAGCTCCCCCTCTAGAGTCCCAGGCTCCTAGTGAGTACCCAATAAGTGTTTGCTCTTATTATTTCTTTCCTCAGAAATCTGTGATCTCAGAAAATGCAATCATTTCAGAGCACTACTTCGACCAATTGCACTTCAGAATAAACCTGTCTTGGTTTATACTGAAAACAGTATGTGCGTGGGGGTATCTTTACCTTGATGACTACAAGCCAGAAAGTGAGATTTTCAGGTGGAAGGAGGAAAATCCATGCATTGAAATCTGGAGTTGATCCCAGGGAACAAATTGTATCCGAGGTAAGTCCTTATCTTTCTTCATCTACATTACTTACCTGCAGTATCTTAGTTAAAGCTTTGTTCTCAAGGATCAGGTCTAAAAGGATACTCCGTGTTTTTTGTATAATCCCTACACATAATTATATCAGTTTTCCTACAAGTCTGAATTTGGGGGGAGCCGAGGTAATTATGGTACTCCCGATTTACCCACGACATTTAAATAAGTAGAACACAAAGATGAGATCATTTTAAACAAATACTTGGAGCTTCAAAGAACAAATTCCTCTTAAAAAAACTCACTTTTTTTTAAAAAAAAGATTGTGTTTATTTATTCATGAGAGACGCAGAGAGAGAGGCAGAGACACAGGCAGAGGGAGAAACAGGTTCCCTGCAGGGAGCTTGATGTGGGACTGGATCCCAGGACCCCAGGATCACGACCTGAGCCAAAGGCGGATGCTCAACCACTGAGCCACCCAGGTGACCCCCCCAAAAAACCCTGACTTTAGCATTTAATAATGTTCACTTTATACTCATTTTTTTAATTTCAAAATATTTTATCTCCATCAATTTGTTATCTAACAGGAGAGGCTGCTGAATGGGGATAGTCATTCTCTGGATGGGAAGATGCAGGGACCATGTGAATGTGCGATTTAGAAATTATTCTAAGAAGAAATTATAAATAAGTATCTCAGACCAAGTTACCCCTCTACAACCTTCCTTCCCAATTTGCATTTTTCCTTTTCTTCTCAGTAGGCTGTTGTTTACTTCAGGGCTGTGCTGTTACTCCCAGTGCTTCTAACTGGGTATTTGGTGTCAACTGGATTTTAATTAAAATGGATCCAAACTGGAATGGGATGCCTTGTGAGAGCGCAAAGCTCGTCACGGGGTGTTTAGTGAGAGCCCCAATGACTGTGTGCATCCTTTGGGAATTGGCCTATCTGCCTAATAGAATCGTTTCCAACTCCTGAGATTTTATTCTAGAGATCTAAGTTAACGTAATCTTATTTCTTTTTTGCTCTTACGGCCTAACTATTCCATTTGTATGAGATATTTGGCATTTTACTTAATTTTATGCTGCTTGTTCCTTTTATACTAATGCAGCTACATACTTGATTTTAAAACCCCTTGAGAATTGCGGGTCATGCCTTGGGCAGTTGTCACCAAGGCCCATCCCCACCCAACCCCATGCCCCGCCCCCCAAGAGGACTCAGTGCTAGAAGAGCCTCCCTGGGGGGAAGAGGAGAACCGCTGGAGTCAAAACAGGACTGTGGATCCTAGAAACTCAGTTTAGGGAGGTTGATGCAAGGAGGCAGAAAGGGAGCAGAGACCATAAGAAAGATTTATATGGCTATTTAGGAAGCAGATGGTGGGATGTGTAAAAATAATCAAGTGTTTTCCACGCAAGTGAAGGAGGCACATCCCAGCCAGAGACTAGTGGAGCTGCAGTTGTTCTGTGCAGCCTTGTTCACGACAATGGATTAGAGTCCCAATTGCCTAGTAGGGTTGTTCCACTGCTGGGTTCCCCTCTCCTCTCCCCCTACTCCCCAACCACCACCACCACCCCACCCTGCTGCTATTTCAACAGAGTTCTTTATTTTTCTTAGGTAGATTCAGCAAATCAGTATGGACCTGCTATAATTCTCCCAGAGCCCTCCAAGCTTACATGCCTGGTGAGATTTGGTCCTTGGGTGATTGAGCAATGCTCAGCCACCTGCTCTTGTGTTGCAGAATGGGAAAAGTAGCAGTGGCCAGTTGCTGAATTTCTTCCTCCAGCAATTTCAGAAAGATGTGGAGGCCTGGTAAGGAGCTGTGAATCCAGTCTGCAGGTAAATGAGAAGGATTAACAGAGATGGATGCTAACTACACTTCTTGTGATTATTTTGTAATGTATACAACTATTGAATCATTGTGTTGTACACTTAAATCTAATGCATTGCACGTCAGCTGCAGCTAATTTTTTTTTTAAAAAACAGAGAAGCATGGACCCTAAACTATGGAATTATAACTTTTTTTTTTTTTAAAAAAAGACTTTATTTATTTATTCATGAGATACACAGAGAGAGAGGCAGAGACACAGGCAGAGGGAGAAGGAGACTCCATGCAGGGAGCCCGATATGGGACTTGATCCCGGGATTGTGGGATCTTGACCTGAGCCCAAGGCAGATGCTCAACCACTGAGCCACCCATTTGCCCCAGAACTATAACATTTTAGAACCAGATGATCTTGTTCACTGATTCTCCACCTTGACTGCCCATTAGAACCATCTTGGTTGCTTTTTAAAACAATGGCAATATTGGCACTCTCTACCCTAGACCAGTTAATTTCCTTGAACTGGCCTCATGGAAACTACCTTATTTTTTTGACAAACAAAAGGAGGAGTGGAGTTTCCGTTAATTACACCAGGTTCCAGAGCAAGTGGTGGCAGAGAGGCCGGTACCGGCCTCAGGGCAGTGAGCTCCCACCAGGAAACATTTGGGTAAAGTCTCATTTCTCTTCTTCTTTTCATTTTTCCCCCCCAGTTCCAGATGGAAATGGTAATCCTCTATTTCCTTATGGCATTTCTTTGCCTCCACACTCAACGAACACCAACTACATCTTTGAAGGATTTCTCTTGCAACATAACTTGGAAACTCCAGGCTGTTTTGTTTATTTAAAGAGTCCCTGACCAGAGACACTTGGGATAAACCAAGATCATGTGGAGTTGATGAAGCTCCCCACATAAACACACACACACGCACACACACACACACACACACACACACCATCTCCAGATGAAATTGGCCAAGCTGGTGGGTTCAGGCGGGTAAGAAACTCTATTTGGAATGGGTTAAACAGGAAGGCATTCTGGTCCCCTACCCTCTTCCTTAACTCCTACCCCTGAGCTACACTGTGGTTAAGTGGGTCACGTGAAAGCCTCCCAGGTGGCCCAGCCATCCTCCAGAGGAGACACTTGTGGCCCTCTGACCTGAGGGCAGCATTTTCCATGACACAAGTGAAATGAGGCTGTGAGGCTGGAAAGGGGGCATTGTCACTGAATGGTGCTGACTTTTACAACCCTGAGCAAAAACTCAAAGCTTTCAGGCTTCCCTTACCCCCTCCCCGCCACATTTCTTTTCACAAAACAACAACTTCTGGCTGGTTATCACTTAGGCTCCACCTCATCCTTCTAAGTTAGCTTTTGTGCAGGAAAATAGAGAACTGTTTTCATTGCCTTATCAGTGTCCCAGGAAAGGGGAAAGGAGCGTCTGGCCTGCTATCTGCGCCTTGCATGGGGACAATGAAATGCTGAAAACAGGCTCCATGGTCGAGGGGTTGCCACTCAGACCCACGGAGTGTCTGTAAGGACCAGGGGAGGAGGGGCTGTGCTTAGCCTTCCGAAAACATAATAGCCCCTGGGGTGGGCTGCCGCAAACAGGAAGGGTGTGGGTAGGATCTGAGTGCAGCTGCCATTCTGCTCATGCCGCCCATTCCCACAGCCTTTGATCAGTACGCAAATGGCATTTTGTGCCCTGAGATAAATGCTTGGTCACAGGGTATGTGTGGCTGCGGAGGGGGATAAGGATTAAAGATGAAGATGTTTTATAACCTGCCCTAAGGATCTGTGTTTTAAACCTGGGATCAGGGAGGTGCTAACCCCAAGGAAAGATTTTCTATGGGTGCATTCATTCATTCATCAGAGATTTTTTTTCTGCACGCACCTAATAAGTGCAAGGCACGGTGCTAGACAATGTAGGAGATGCAGTGGTGAATAATATACCAGCTGTTTCTAGTCTAATATGGCAAATCTCAAGTGTGGGGAGGTTATTTGGGATGGGAGAAATTGTGGAGTCGGGAAGCAAGAGGTGAGGTACTCTTGTAGCCTGTATACATTCTCCCCCATTGTAGACTCAGATGCATACTGCCCTCGCCTCCACTCTTCCCATGGTGGGAATCATTGTGAAATAGGAATGCTTTGGGCCTGTGAACCGGGTGGAGGCTGATTAATAAAAACAAGGGAAACTCCTTGGTCTAAATTGCAAAGCTAGGACTCACACAAAAACAAACAAATAAGCAAACAACAACAACAAAAAAAACCAAACGACCCAGGCCTCCAAATACACAGTAAAGAGTGTCATTGGAATCGGGGAGACGGAGATCTACATCAGTGAGAGCAGAGAGGAGTGGCTCCTTCTAGCAGGGGCAATGGTAAGGATGGTGATAGTGGATGTGTGAAGAACCTCAGGGAAGGTATGATTCCTAGAGGAGGACATGAGGTGGATAAGATGAAGTTGAGATGTGTGGTGATGGCAAAGGGTGCTGGGAAGGCTGGAAAGGGTAAAAAGAACATTTTGGGGGCAAAAAAATTATATAGCACAGTGGTGGGGTGAATATTTCTGATAGAAAATAGCACACTGTGGCTGAGAATATGTTTACCCCAAGAGGGAGGCTGGAAAATATTAGAAGGCTATTCTCTAGAGGGCTTTGAGTGCAGACTAAGACCTTAACCTGGATCACGCCACAGTCTGTGGGGGTGTTTTCCTGTCACCCATCACTTACCAACCCTAGACTTTTCCACAGCCTGGAGGAAGGTCCCCAGGTCCTGTGGTGTAATGCCCTGCCTCTGGGCCACACAAGCAATTTGAGGGCAACACACCATGAACAGTCAATAAATAGCTGGAACCCTTTCTGAAACTCCAGGCAGAGGTGTCTTACCATTCATTGATCGATTCGTAAAATAAATATCTCATGGAGGTGTCCTCTCTAATTTATAATTTATAATATGTAATTAATTTATATTTAAAATAACATTTTATTTCTATTTTAATAACATCTCCAATGTGAGGAGGCAGGGAAGGGTAAGCCAGTGCTGTATGCTTGATCTGGAAACAATCCCGTGCCACTGCTGAGAGCTCTACTCCTTAGACAATTCTGGGTGTTGTTTAATATAGCCTTCTCAGGATGGAGGCAAACAAAGTTTACCAAAAATATCTCCATAAGCCTTGATTTTGGTGAGCAATCCTGGATTAGGAAAACATTGTGGTTTAGAATTCTTCTATGACACCAAAGGTGGTTTTTGCAAGGAGAGTATGAATTTTTTAAAGAGTGGTGGGTTGTTAGGGATGGAGAAGTCCTTCTTATAAGTTAGTTGTTTATTAATCCAAAAAAGGTTCCTCCTTTGAGGTGAAAGGGGAGATACATCTTTCTTGCCCGCTTGAGCCAACAACTCACCAGTGTCAGCGTTTTTGTTTTTTGGCAGATGAAATCCCTGTTAAAACACTACAAAATTTGGTATATTTCCCCATACCCTCCAACTGCCTGCTGCTTCCCCAAACTTTATGTAAATACAGTTGGGAAACTAAAAAAAGCATGAGTAATAAAAAAAGAATGTGTGTGGAAAAATTGGTAAGTGGAATGAGTTTCATATTTTGGTATACGGCGTGTTCCTGGAAACGAGAAAGTTGAACCATAGATGTACTCATTTCTTGAGGGAAGGAAAGAAAGAAAGAAAGAAAGAAAGAAAGAAAGAAAGAAAGAAAGAAAGAAAGAAAGAAGAAAGAAAGAGGAAAGGAAAGGAAAGGAAAGGAAAGAAAGGAAAGGAAAGGAAAAGAAAGAAAAAAAGTGCTAATCTTTAAAGAAATATTTAGGCATAATTCAAGTGGCCTTGTCAATAGTAATTAATGTTGGAAGTGCTTCCTTATAACTAGTATACTTTTAATTTTTTTTAAAATTTATTTATGATAGTCACAGAGAGAGAGAGAGGCAGAGACACAGGCAGAGGGAGAAGCAGGCTCCGTGCACCGGGACCCCGATGTGGGATTTGATCCCGGGTCTCCAGGATTGCGCCCTGGGCCAAAGGCAGGCGCCAAACCGCTGCGCCACCCAGGGATCCCAGTATCATACTTTTAAAATATTTTTATTTTATCTTCCTCAGATAAGGGAAAATGTAATCTAAAAAGAATATAAAATTTTTTCTCTATTCTTTTCTTTTTCTGTAATGCCATTTCTTTAAGTGTAATCTTAGGGGGATCCCTGGGTGGCTCAGCAGTTTAGTGTCTGCCTTTGGCCCAGGGCGCGATCCTGGAGTCCTGGGATCGAGTCCCACGTCGGGCTCCCGGCATGGAGCCTGCTCCTCTCTCTGCCCATGTCTCTGCCTCTCTCTCTCTCTATGTCTATCATAAATAAATAAACAAATCTTAAAAAAAAAAGTGTGATCTTACCCAGAAGACCTCTTGTTAAGGAAATGAGACACGTTTGAAAGTGCTTTCCTGGGCTGCTGCAGGGCTTTTCTGTTTCTGCCCCTGAGGGATCTTAACCATGTACATGTCAAGACCTCTCACGTAGTAGTACATGTACCAAGTATAAATGAATTATTCAGCTACATGCTCATCAAACAGGGAGTATTAAACTGGAAAAAGAAATCTATGTGAAGAGCCTTTAGTGTGCTCCGTATTGGGCCCCTGGAATTCAACATGCATACAGGCATATATACATATTTGCATACATACATCAGTCTCTAGAAAATACAGATTCTAGTTTTCCTCTACTTGTGACTACTAACCTTTTTCTTTTTTCTCCAAACCTCTTGGAGAACGCCCAGGGCTGCTTTAATGGTTTCTTTGTTCCTTCACAGAGCAACAGACTCTTGACCATGAAACTCTAGCCTGTGTGCGGATCTAGGTTGTGCCTCACATTTAAGGAGCCATCTGCCTGAAGCTTAGAACTCTAGAGTGACCCTGTGGCCCTCTGGTATCCTGGTCTGAGCCCAGCTGCAGGAGCGTGGGGTGGATGAGAGCGAGGGGGAGAGAGAGTCTTTTCCCATCTGCTCTAAGATGGTGTGCTTTGGAAATAACTACTTTGGAATAGCCTGCCTGACCAAACTGGACAACCCAGGAGATGAGGTATAGACTCACCTGCCTTGTCTTGGGAATTTTCTTAATTTCTAGGGTGGGATTTAGGATAAATCAGATACTGGGGCATAGATAAAATCCATTTAATCCCAACTTTCAACGATGGACAGAGGACCCCTTGCATGTAGTTCACCTTTCTTGGACCACTTTATCACTCTGAGAAATTGGACACGCAGCCTAATCTCCTTGAGCTTCTACTACCTTGGCTCTCCAATGGGTAGCAATTTCTCATTCCTATTGTGAGGCTTATAGGAGACCCTGTTTGAGGAGGCCGTCACCATTCCTGGCACCTAGTGCCTGATGTACATTCATTCCCTTTCCCTTGATGATGAACAGGACATGAGCATTGGCTCAGCTGCTCAGGCCTCATGGTGGTACATCCATCACTCAGACCCAGCCGACAAAAATGCATGATATTAACTATTTCGGATTTAGCTGTGAAACCATATGAAATTCCACTTTCTTAAGTCAGTGTTAATTCATTCGACATGGATATCTGCTAGACTCTGCGCTGAGCTCTGGAGATATCAAGGAAGTACAGTCCTCATCTTAAAGCTGTTCTGAGTTTAGGGGAAAGCCCAACACATAACAGACAAGGATTACATGGGAGCAACCAGAAAGGAAGATGGAGAATGAAAAAGGTATGGGGGGTGGGGTGGGGATTTTTAATAAGGACATTGAATGATTCAGATGGAGATGGCTCAAGGAACCTACTGCTCTTAAGTACATTCATTCTAGAAGTCTAATTTTTATGAGTAATTTTGACGTCCCTTTTACAGTTAACTACAAAAATTAAGCCCATTTCATCGCTTTGTCTTGTGATGTGCTCCTTTGTTGGCTTTTTCCCCCTGTAACCTCCAATCTTGTTTACCAAGAAAACCATTCTTTCTCCCACATCTTTTCCAACCATCACATCTAAAGAAGCAGGTGTTCAGATAATTAAATTCACTTAGCTCTTTCCAAAATGTAGATCTTGGGGTATGTGGATGGCTCAACCAATTAAGCATCTGACTGGTGATTTCAGCTCAGGTCATGATCTCACTGGGGGGAAGGGGTCTTCTTAGGATTCTCTCTCTCCCTCTGCCCTTCTCCCCACTTGTGCACCCTCTCTCTCTCAGGTAAATAAATAAATCTTTTAAAAAAATATAGATTCTCTGTGAGTGTGTCTTTCAAGCCACCAAGATTGTGTCGAGGTCTGTGAGCATCACAAGGCATATGTGTAAGTTCACTGCTTTAGAGGCACATGAATACACGCTCAACGTCAGGGTTCATTTAGCTGTATTCAGCTTGGATAAGGAACGAGCATTATGTGGCCACAGTCACTGTGTATTACTAGAGCCTGCTTTTGGTTGAGTTACTATTATAATGACTTGCGGGTTGAAGTTGTGTTTATATGGCACCATAACAAACAAGTTGAAAACTGGAAAGTTTCGACTAAGCAAGCGGATTGCATGACCTTCGTGGTATACTGACGATTTTATTTTCTAATTTGACCAAATGAAGTATTTCAGTGGGCAACAGGCAACTGATTTGGACAATCTGTACCTGTTCCACCTGGTATCTGTTATTTTTGTTACGGCTTCACTTATTGAAGATCTATTTCCTATGAAACCAGTGTGTATACTTGCACAAGGCTCAGCCTTTCCTTTTACCAAAACATAAAACTCCACATGCAGATTGAGGCACCTGGCTCTGCAGCACCCAGGCTCATTTATAGTATAACTGCCCCTCCTCCGCAGGTGAGATTGCTAATGTAGCAGCATTGGTGTTCACTGTTTTGATTTGTTATAGTGTCTGGGAGAAGAGTAGATACATATTCCTATAAGGCAGAGCCCATTGCTGGCTTCTCTTCTCACGATGATTTCTTTTTTTCTTTTTTTCTTTTTTTTCCCATTTGAAGTAGCTTGTGTGAGAGTGTGAGATGCAGATGGCTAAGTGATTCCATTATGCATGGCATCTCACACATCTTAACCAATTAGAAAAGGCTGTAGAGAATTACATGGAATTAATCCCATCCAGAAGGTCTAGGGACAGCCTCAACTACTCAAACTCTAGTTACTTGGTTTACAATGTCACAAGAGCCCCTTGATGGGATTAAAGCTGTGTATCTCCAGGCAGTTTGTCTATTATTTCTTGTGAACTCTGTGTGTGTATGTGTGTGTGTGTGTGTGTGTGTGTGTGTGTGTACAACTGTGTTAGCATTTGTCGAGGGTTAACAGTAAGCTCTCACATTCATTTTATTCAATCTGCCAAGCCATGAGGCCCTTTGAAAATGGCCACTTCTTTTATGCTTATAAAAACCATGCTATTTAGTTGACTTCTCTTGACTTTTTCAAGTGTTTGTTTTGAAGTTTCATTTATACAGGAAATAGACATAATCACCAATAAATTTAACTTTAATAATTCAGGCCCTGGGAGCCTTTCCTGGTTGGCAAAGACTTCCCTACATGCTGCAAATCCTCCTTATGGGATATCCTATTTCTTATCTGGAGTTGAAAGTCAGGATTAATCCAGATGATTAAGAAAATCTTTCTAAAAGATACCCTGCATCCTTTTTAAAATTAAACTCTGCTTGGAAGTTTCCTTTCTTTTCTTACTAATCTTGCAAAAATCATAATGTCAATGATAAAAGTAAAAGTAGATCACAGGAATTTGGGTGTTTTCCTTAGGTATATTTAAAATCCAAAGGCAGTGGGATCATCCTAGTTCCTTAAACCATGGGAAAAATGACATCAGAATATAATTTTCAATCTAATTACTAATAATCAATATTCATTTGACAATGTATTCAATATACTGAAGGAGTTGCAAAAGTGTGTAAAGGAAAAGCTTTGATTCTTTCAATGACGTTACCCATTGAAAAGCTCTCACATCATATGTACTGGGTATATGTGCTTCTGGGAACACACACACACACACACACACACAGAATTCACCTGCTCTGGGAATTCTGAAAGGCACAAACTTTCTGCAGATAGCATTACTAAAGATTTCCCTCCATCCTTTTTGCTTTCTAAGGCATGGATCTCCAAGGCTCCTTCCCAGACGGTCAGACATGCTATAAAAAGTAACACCAACCATGGGAAATGTAGAGGAAGAAGGGATATGCCATAAACGGGGATAAACATCTTCCTCTATGCAAACATGCCAGATCCCTTTAAGCAGAGAACTGCTCCTGGTCCCCGCTGTGGCCCCTCTTTCCTGTCCAGGTACCAATAAATTGGGTCTTTCCCTCCCAAGTGACCCACCATGAGAGGCTTAGATAAGGCACAAAGTTGCCCTCAATAGACTTCAAACCCCCACCCCTGGAACAAAGTGGGAAAGTTATACTTTTGTTAGCGCTCTATCAAGGAGAAAAAACCCAAGGAAAACATCCACTGGACAAAGCCTACTTTGTGTGCCGAGAAACCTTGATCCTAGACTATTGTCTCTAGCTTATTTTTGCAAGAAATGATTTTTCAGAGTTGTAGCAAAATTATCAGCAGGGCAATTCTAATACTCTGTGTTTATTTGGTTAGTACACTCTCCATTATCTAGGGGAAGAAAACATTCAAAAAATTTAAACAAAAAGTTACCAAGGAAAGAATAAAATGTTCATTTCTGAATTGGAAAGCTCTCACCGCAAAATGCCCTGAGATGATAAGAAATGTACTTTATGCCAAACCTTAAGAGACTTATTCTTTACACATGATGTGTAGACATAGCATATGTTTATGCTTTTTTATTATATAGTGTATATATGTACACATAATATACGTTATTATCCCAATCCTTTATGTATAAACAAGTGCAACTGTGAGACCCAAAGGCTTTTTTGACTAAGCCCAAATCCAAGGAGGCTTTAAATTATATGTAGTGCTTTCACTTTCTGGGAGAGGCAGGAAATGGAGGAAAAGGTAAAGAACATCAGAGCAGAGGGAAGGAGTAGGGGAAGCATGGGTTTAGGGGCCCCACGGCCCAGGTTCTGAACCTCAGTTTCACATTTTACTCATTTATTGACCCTGATAAATATCATTTTATTTTGATTTTTGAGCTCTAATATTAGGAATAATAATATCTCCCGTACAGACCTGCAGTTACACCTGTAGAAACCTCCATTGTAAAGTAGGCATGAGAAATAAGCCTTAAAGGTAGTTAAGTACCAGAGGTAGGTGACTACGGAGTGCCTTCACTTTTTTTCTGCTTCCCCTGGAGAAGACAACAGGGTCTTGAGAAACCTTTGCTACATTATGCCAGTGAATTTTGAAACTAGAATGTGTCATCTGCTCAAGAAACATTTATTACTGAATCTGAGCCAGGTGGTGTGTCAAATATTAGGAGAGCTCTGCAGAGTGATCGGGGAGCTGCAAACGTTGGATTTGAATTTTATTTGAAAAAAGAATAGAAATGGCAGGTGTGTTCCATGTGCTGCATATTAAGTTAGCTCTTTTGATACCACTGATGGCTTAACTTGGTCACTCAGGTGTAACTCATTTTTGTGTAGACTCAGAATACAGCTTCTCCGGCTTTCTTTGAAAATATTTTATATTTCTAACTACGCCATTGATTAGGAATGTAATGGCGCTTAAATGTTAAGGCCCACACATGTGTCCTCACGTAAAACTGTATAACCACATGACTGTGTTGAGCGAATGCTGGGCTCGATTAAACACCAGGTCAGGCCTAGGGATCTGCGCAGAACATGCTCTGTTCCCTACGTAACAACGCATTCGTGCAAAAACAAATGACAAGCGACCTTGTTTGATACAGTTCATGACACTGTAAATTTGGGTGCTTCTCTTCTGGCTTTTATATTTATGAGAAGGAATGAACTGTTATTATACATTGTTGATGACACAGTCTTTGAAATTAAATATTCCTACCCACTTTTTCAGAAAGTATGTTGAGATTGCAAGGGGAGCTATGCAAGTTTCACCCTCTGTAAAGGCCTCTATGGTTGAACTGGGATTTTTCTCAGTACCCTGCAATCAAACCTAAGTACAGCAAAAAATGAAATACTGAGACTGATTTTAAATTATTTTTTTTTAAGATTTTATTTATTTACTCATGAGAGACATAGGGAGAGAGAGAGACAGGCAGAGGGAGAAGCGGGCTCCATGTAGGGAGCCTGACATGGGACTTGATCCCGGGTCTCCAGGATCATGCCCTGGGCCAAAGGTGGTGCTAAACCGCTGAGCCACCTGGGCTGCCCCTTAAATTACTTTCTAAAGACACTGGTTGTGCTCAATGATTGATTTAATAGTAGGTCAATGTTATAAATTAATTATATAGAAGAAATACACTAGTAAAATAATGTTTTGTCTGTTTCTATTCTGGGGCATCAAGTGCTATTAAACAAGTATGGAAGCCATGGCTCGAGGTATGACTTTCTCCAAAGGGAAGGTCATGGGAAGGGAGCAGCAGAAGTGCTACAGAAGCTCTGTTTAACACAGTGCTATTTTCCTTGTTTCTGGAAAAAATGGAAATGTAACCCCAAGACATGTAGTTTGCATGGTAATGCAGACATGAGTGTCCTACGACACATGTGAATGTTGAATAGAATTTGAGTAAGGTGGTTTCAATCAAGTTTTACTCTTTTTATGCATCAGGTCTCTTTTGTAAAAGCATTATCAGATTGCATCTGTCCCTTCCCCCAGACTCAGCACCATGCATATACCTGGACAAGGCTCATGTGGATTTTTCTGGTTCTGTGGGGCTTATTTCTCCTTTAACCAAACGTCACGTTGTCCTCCATTCTTTAAAAATTGTAAGAAACATCACTTGGATGTTCAAAAATGGAAGCACAAGCTTTATAAATATTCCTGTGGAATGTTTCCCAGCTGTGGTCAACATTTAGAGTGCCGTACATTCACAGTGTCCATCATTGTTCTATTAAGACCAAGGAGTAAATATCACTTCCTGTTTCTGGATCCTACAGACTGAGAGGAAGGAAAGAAGAACTAGGGAGCGACCTGCCAGCCACTTTAAATCTGATTCTTCCGCTTAGATGAAGATTGGATGGAGGCTATATGTTACCTCCAAAGCTTTTGTGCATTTGGGGTGGGGTGGAGGTGTTAGAAAAGCCTGTATTAATGCAGTGCGCTGCATGGGTAATGAAGCTCAATTATTGCTCCATTTATAGTCTTGGTCGTTACATGTTGGCCTTTATATTAGTGAAGATTCAGTTACTTTTTGTTCTATTGCACCTATGCCAGACAATTAAACAGTTGTAGATTCTCATCTAGAAACTAGGGGTATATTTTACTGTATCTTGTTCTCTAGGAAATTAGTGCGATAGAACTGGCTTCCTAGTTGCCCATTCCCTCATCACTTAGCTGCCTACTTCCCTTGATCCCCCCTGGTCCAGTGAGGTCATACTACTAACTTGCAAATGGATTTCAGGAGAGGCCTTGCTACTCTCCTGAGAGTATGCAAAATGATGCTACTTCATTTTTCAAGCTCTACCTTTCTCTAGGGCTCCTTCTTCCAGCGGACTTGTCCTACATTTATGTTTATTGTCTGTTTCTAAGACTAATCTCTTCTGTACTTTTATGTCCACCTTCATAGGTTTTCAATGGGACTCTCCTGCATAGAACCCAAATGACTCGATATAAATTCTGTCATTTTTCGTTATGGGACTATGCTCCCCCACTCCCTCCAAGACTAGGTTAAGATAACCAATGTATTACCTCTCTCTGAATTGGAATAGCCCCCGTGGGTCACCACCCAACGAGACTGAACATGAACTAGTTAGTAAGCAGTGGAAAGATCCTTGATCACCCAATCTCTCTCATCCCCTACACGAGACACTTGAAACAAAAGACGCTCAGAGCTAATCATCTGAAAATCCTGCCAATGTAAAAATAAGCAAAACTTCAAAAACGTGTTAAAACAGGTGGAAAGGGATATATCCTTATGCTTAACTGAATGTACATTTGAAATCATTGTTTTCCTTTCACAAAATAATTATGTGGGGGGAAGAGTATCCTAGAGGTTAGATTTGGCCTGAGTTCTTGAGATCCAAGCATGACTGGGACTTATTCTGTGCTCTCGAGCAAGTCACTCCTTGCATTTATTTCCCTAACTATAAAATGGCAATAATGCCTCCATCCTGAGAGTCCTGTGGCTTAGTGTCAGAGAAGTGCTTTGGAATCCACTGCTGAAAGGCGCTCAGCAAGTTCAAAGTGCTAATATTAAGAAGGGTTTTTCATATTTATAACCCAGTAAACCCTTCCCATGGGTATAAAATGATTCTTCCTCGTTTTATTCTCTACACAGACTAAAAGAAAATATTCTGTTTCTTCAATACTATCAACTTAACACTGTGCTCCAGCCACATACACACACATAAAACTCTTCCCATTCTCTTTTGCTTTACCCCATATGCTGAGCCCAAGACAAGAAAACACAACTACTCACAAGTGTGACTTATGCGAAAAATGGCACTTCATGCTCTGTTTTATTAAGGGCCTTGCTTTCTTTCAGTGGGTTAGAATAATTGGGAATAAAGATAAGCACTGTAAAATAAACCCAAACAATGAGTAAGGAAGGTCCAAAAAAGTACATTTGAATCAACTGTTCACCAGCAAACCCAGTGGACAAGTGGGGGAACTGCAAGGGTCAAAAAGCTATTGATGAATCCCAGCAATTATTTCCCCAGGCACTTGCTTTAAATACATCATTTGAATCAATAGAAACAGTGCCTAATTATAAAGCACATCATAATTGCAGCAATTAGGATTTTATTCAAGATAATAGGGAGCTGAGAAGAGAAAAGAGAAGAGAAGAGAGCACCTGACCAGCAGCACTGATGGATGGCAGAAAGGGTGAAGGCCCAGTAGAAGTCATGGTTTCACCGGTTACAAAGGGAGAAAAGAAAGATAACATGTCGTGTGTCCCACATTGGTGCCAGGCAGTATGCTAAGCACCTTCCATGCACTATCTCATGTACTTCTAATAGTGAATTTGCAAGATAGGCATTATGAATTCTTCCACAGTATTGAAGCTGAGACCTTGGGTCATTTTTCCCAGGTACTAAGTAATAGAACAATAAATCTATCCAGTTCCATATGAGTCCCAGTCAAACTGTTTATACCACACCATTTTGGAAAAAAAAGTCTGTTGATTCTGAAAACTGTTGTTAGGCTTTTTATTATGATTTGTTAATAAGCACCCTAAAATAATACTGTTAGTTAGTTTTCACCCTGGCTTAGTGTATCTTTTTCACTTCAGTGTGGCCATATTCCCTTTTGTTCAGTCATATTTGGACCGAAATCCTGTTTTTTAAAATAATTAGGTTGAATTCTGTTTTAAATGTGATATTAGTAGTGAAAATATACACTGAGCAGATGTAATGCTTGATGTCTCCCTTATGTCTCGATGGATAAGGGTGGAGAGGCATTGGGATGAAATCTGAAAATTGGAGAAATTTTGGCAAAAGGTATAAGAAGAGAGAACAATTATTTGAACACTTTTTCAGGACATTTGTTCTGAAGTTGTGTACTAAAAGGAAAACCTTAGTTCTAGAAAATTCTATGAGGAGAAATGAGTATGTGGATTGCTCTGAAGAAAGCAATTTTTGTCCTGACGTCCTGGGGCCTCAGTGTTCCTTCTACCTCCTGTCTCTCCATTGCTCTTTAGGTGCTTTCTTGACTTCTCAGATCTCCAGGTTCACTCCCCTGGCATTTTCTCTCTCTTCTCCAGGAGCCAGGGGGCTAGGGACTGCCTTTGTTTCTGCACTAGCTGTTCACACTCCCAGCTGCTTTCAGGACAGCATCTGGGTTCTCTCTTTTGACCATCAAACTAAAGGATGAACAGGGCAGAGATCCCCAATATTTCTTCTCCAGGGACCAGAAGAGCACTGAGTTGCATCTTGTCAAGGCCTGGACAGGAGTGAGGATCCCATAACTGGAAATCCCTGTGGGGGGTTGATATTCAGTAATTTGCCACACCCAAGTGTGTGTTTTTTGGGTGCACATTATTTGGAAGTAGCATTTGAATTCCACATTTTTAAAAAAGATTTTATTTATTCATTCATGAGAGACACAGAGAGAGAGAGAGAGAGAGAAAGAGAGAGAGGCAGAGACACAGGCAGAGGGAGAAGCAGGCTCCATGCGGGGAGCCCGATGTGGGACTTGATCCCGAGTCTCCAGGATCATGCCCTCGGCTGAAGGCAGGCGCTAAACCACGGAATCACCCAGGGATCCCCAAATTCCACATTGTTTTGAAGTGGCTGTTGCTCTCTAAGATTCCGTTGGCAAATATCTCTTTTACTGCAGAGAATGAGGCCTAGGGAATGGCGACTGAACCTCAAACTTATGCTTTTGAAACACAGCTTTGAGAAGACATCCTGGTCTCTGGCACGTGAAGCTAAGTACACAGACTCTCAAGGAAAGCCTGTGTTTGGGAGCTTGCTCTGCCTTTTTTTTTTTTTAATTTTTTAATTAAGATTTACTTCATTTGGGTATTTCCAATATCTCTCTGCTCTCTTTTCTTGTTACCACTTTTTTTTAATCTTTGAGTTTTAAAATTCTTTTTTTCTCACCTCCTCCTCCTAGTTTTTACTTTTGTTTCTTTCTATATTCATCATCTTTAAGAGAGGCAGGAATGATTTAAGGTCATGAAGAGGAAGATGTTTATCTATACCAGCCCTCTACACTAGAACTTTCTGAGATGATGGAAATTTTCTGAATCGGCACTGTCCAACACAGAATTTGCTAGATGTATGTGGCTTGGGTGGCACTAAGCAGTGACAACACACTAGAGACTTGGGGGGAGAATTATGGAGAGGAATAAGGTAGAAAAAAGGGCTCCTTTAATTCTATGATTAAGGTCCTGGATTGCTTGCCCCCCCGCCCCGAAAAATGGCTCATATGCATGAAACCTGCCAAAAAAAACACAGCAAACACTTACAAAACTGAAATATGGTGTGCAACACCACATTTTCAGATTGGACTCTGGGAAGCACACAGGTGAGGGAGACCAGAATAACACTACAAAGGTTTTGAAGCTAAGTTGACATTCAAACCACAGTCCACAAAACTGAGTTGAGACATGTTCAGGGTTGATTGCTTGCTAAAATAGATGACTTAAAAAGAAACCTGATTCTTTTAACATAAGACTCAAAATGTTCAGGAATCAATCCAAAATCATTCATTATACCAAGAACCAGAAAAACCATAACTCAAATGAGAAAAGACAATAACATATGCCATGCCAAGATCACACAGAGGTTGGAATTAAATGACAAGGTTTTCAAGCAACTGTCACAGAAACACTCCAACAGCAGTGCATGAAAGGGAAAACTGAAACAAAAAGCAGTGGGAACACAGAAAACAACAAAACAGCCGACCTAAATTCTAACATATCATTAATTACTCTAAAAGTAAATGGCTTAGCCCCCTTTCCTCAGTCGCCACGGAAGTGGTCTATCCTAGCAAGGAAGCTTCACTTCATCCCACAGTGGCCACTCGTTGGCCCCATGGCCTCTGTCTGGGGGCATGCCTGCATGAACTCAGCCCTCACCCTGCAAGATGATGAGGTGTCAGTCACGGAGGATAAGATCAACGTGCTCATGAAAGCAGTGGGTGCAAATGTGGAATCCTTCTGACTGGGCTTGTTTGCAAAGGCCCCGGCCAATGTCAATACTGGGAGGCCCATCTGCAACGTAGGGGCTGGTGGTCCTGCCTGAGCAGCCGGCGCTGCACCAGCAGGAGATCCTGCTCCCTCGGTCACTGCTGCCCCAGCTGAGGAGAAGCAAGTAAAAGCAAAGAAAGAAGAATCAAGGGAGTCTGATGATGACATGGGCTTTGATCTTTCTTTCTTTCTTTTTTTTTTTTTGGCTTTGATCTATCTGACTAAACCTCTTCTGTAACCTGTTCAATAAAAAGCTGGGCTCTTTGGGCACCCGGGTGGCTCAGTGGTTGAGCATCTGCCTTTGGCTCAGGTTGTGATCCTGGGTTCCTGGGGTCCTGGGATCAAGTCCCACGTCGGGCTCCCTGCAGGGAACCTGCTTCTCCCTCTGCCTGTGTCTGCCTCTCTCTGTGTGTCTCATGAATAAATAAATAAAATCTTAAAAAAAAAGAACAGAAAAAGGTATATTGTACACACATTAATCAATAGGAAGCTGGAGTGTCTATATTAATATTAGGCAAAACAGACTTCAGAGCAAAGAAAATTAGCAAGGACAAAAAGTGGCATTATAAAACTATAAGAAGGCTCAATTACCTAAGAACATATAACACTCCTAAGCACGTATGTTCTTAGCAGCAGAACCTGCAAAAATAGGCAGCAAAAATGGCAAAACTGGGAGGAGAAATAGACAAACCTGCCGTTATAGCTAGGGCTTCTCTTAGTAGCTGATAAACCAGCAGCCAAAAAAAAATCCAGCACAAAATCTGGCCATGAATGTGTATAGCAGCTTTATTTGTAAATCAAAAACTGAGAACCACTTAAATGTCTTTCAGCAAGTGGATGGGTAAACAAATTATAGTACCTCCGTTGCAGTAGACGGAATGTGGACGCTGTCTTTCAAACTCATAGGTTAAATCCTAATGCCCACTGTGACAGTATTTGGAGGTGGAGCCTTTCAGAGGTGAGTAGGTCATGAGGCTGGAGTTCTCATGAACAGAATCAACACCATTATAAAAGAGAACCCAAAGAACCTTGTTACCCCCTTCCAGCATGTAAGAACATAAGGAAAAGATGGTTTTCCATGAACCAGAAAGTGGGCTCCCAATCTGTACACGTACCTTGGTCTTAGGATTCCCAGCCTCCAGAATGATAAGAAATATATTTCTGGTTTTTAATAAGCCATGTAGCCTGTGGCAACAACTTGATGGATTTCCAGGGCATTATGCTGCCTGATGAAAGGCCAATTACATCCATGTTACATTCTCAAAATGACAAAATTACACTGAAGAATCATGTTTGCCCAGGGTTCAGGTCCGGGGGGGAAGATGTGACTATTAGAGGTGATGAAACAGTTGAGGATAATCTTGATGATAATCATGGTTACACCAATCTATATACATGATAAAATTTCACAGAACTATGCACTCCCCTGGGCAGCCCGGGTGGTTCAGTGGTTTGGCTCTGCCTTCAGCCCAGGGCCTGACCCTGGAGACCCAGGATCGAGTCCCAGGTCGGGCTCCTTGCATGGAGCTTGCTTCTCCCTCTGCCTGTGTCTCTGCCTCTCTCTCTCTGTCTCATGAGTGAATGAATAAAATCTTAAAAAAAAAAAAAACTATGCACCCCCCAAAAATGTGCATATTAAAACTGGTAACAATCCCCAAAATGTCTGTAGTTTAGATAATAGTATGGTACTGCCATCAATTGATTGGCTCTGATAACTATGCTCTGGTATGTAAGATATTATTGGGGGAAATTGGGAGAAGGTCCATGGGAACTCCCTGTACTCTTCCTGCAACTTCTGTGTGAGCCTTAAAATATTTTAAAACAAAAATATTTTTTAAAATGTGGCTAGAGCAACCAATCAGCTGAATCGTTCACTCGGTGTGATTTTTATAAATTTAAATAGCTGCGTGTGGATTATGCAGGTCACTACTAAGTTTCACCAAGTAACCTTTTGATTTCCATTTGTTCTTATTCCTAGGCTCCTAAAGAAAAGTTTCATGCATGAAAAGTTTACCCGACACATAAAATATAATCCATATTATTTAAATCTCTCTTAATCGAGTACAATGCTCTCTACCAAGTGAGAGCATAATGAAATTCATGTTTGAAAAGTAACGCATTTGGTCATTTTTTCATTTTTTATCCCATTCCCATGACTACTGTGGATGGGAGAACATTAATTCTTCAGCTACATTCTAAAGGTTTTAAAACTCCTAGCCTTGTTTTGTCAGCTCACCGAATAGAAAGAAGTCTCTAGTTGTTCAGAACCTTAATTATCTCTTTTCACTGACAAAAATCTAAGCAACCTACTACCTCCAAATCCCTAGGAATGAACAGTCGGTCTTTTGACCTTCCTTGCCAGACTAAGTGACTTTAAATCTTTGCCAGCTCAGGTTAAGAGATCAACTCTTCTCTCAGAGCCCACAGAAGTCCAACTCCTCTGACTTGCAGAAGGGGTTTGATTCTTTCCTCCCTTTTCATTCATCCCCTTCCTACTTTTCCCAAACATCCTCACTCTAAATAAAATGTACAAGCTTATAATGAGGCAAATTCATTGAGCGCTGGCCCAGCCCTCCTCACTCCCTGCCCCAGCCCCACATGGAAGCAAGGGTCTAATCATAAAGAACCACCCAAGCTTTCCTGGGGACACTCAAGGGTAGGGACTCCTAAGGTTATTTTGGGATGGGTTGCTCTAAAATTCTCTTTCCAACCACTCCTACAGTGGTGGTGGAAGCTGTTGGGACCCCTCACCTTGCAGAAAGGCTAAGCCTTTGCCATCTCTGTGGGAATCTAAGATTATCTAGAGATTTCCAAAAAAGGAATATTAGGATTCTCTTCAGGGGCCTATGGGGGGTAGGGATGAACATTGACACTGCCATTGTTTAGGATTGCCAGCTCATGAGGGTAATAAAGTGCTTACTGACTTTTAGTTGGTTTTTATCACTGTTTAAAACTCTCTGCAAATGGTACACCCACTTTTGCCTGAACTAGGGAAAACTACTCCTATCACCCACCCTTCAGAAAGCCATCAGTTTACTCCCTCTTGTGTCCAGAGCATACCCTGCTTTCACCTTTCCAGACTGAGGGAGACTCAGATATGAGCCTGAAGCCTAAGTTCTGAAAAGGCAGGAGATTGTCTGTTTCCCTCTTGAGTCTCTAACAGGTGACACAATGCTTGGTTCTAATCTAAGAGGTTATTGTTAAATAGAGAAATGAATTAGTTTCTATTTCACGGAAATAAATGACCATTTTTCATTCATTCATTCTTTTTTTTTTTTTTTTTTCATGCTAAGAGATGACTCCTCAAAATAGATTTCATTGCAGTCAACTGAAAATACCTCTCGAGAGAGGTAATTCCCATTTGGTTAAGAGCAGTTTTCCAGGTAAAGGAGCAGCTATGAGCCATTAGCCGATTGGCTCACACTAGCCGTGGGATGAGTGCACTGGTCTGGAAATAACGGGATCTTGGCAGGGCACCAACAGCAACTCTGATATTCTCGTCCCTGTACCACTCATATCCAGTTGTTTCTCATATGAAATTCACTCCATCCTGGAAGAGATTTTCCAAGGTCTGGTTATGATGTTTAGAGGTGGTGTTTAATGGCTGATTGGCATCAACTGGTTGAATCATTCTATCCTTAGTCATTCCATAGCTGGTGAATTAAATGGAGCTGATGAAGACTATGATCCATTCACCTCATAAGTCTTTGAAGGTGGTATCAATCTCTGCCTTTCTATCTGGGATGTGATAACATTTTAAATGCATTGCTTTAAAAATTTCAGGAAGGGATTCACTTGTTTTTTTTTCCTACTGTAACAGCTCTTTTCCTACTAGTTATTATGAGGGTTTTCACAAATGTGAAGTACACCTAAGCTGATTATAAATTTGTTGAGTCAGGAGATAAGTGGAAGGTGGTTTCACGAACCCTGTGGATCCACTTTGAGATGGACCTAAGCCTAGAACTCTGGACCCATGTATGGCCCTTCTTTAACAGGAGGATCCATGATGGTACTCTGGGTCCTTCGGTGTCATAGTCAACTCAGATTCCTGTTTCAACAATCCACTTTCCCCAGTGTATGTATATTTGAGTAAATGGCCATTGGCCCCTTTGTAGAAAGATGAGGGAACACTGCTGTGTACACTTTCTATGGTGTTGCAAGATCCTTCCTCATAGGAACTTGCCATTACTTCAGTAAGGTTAGGAGTAGGTTATGGGTCTAAGAACTAGTCTGTAAACTGATTAAGAGATCATGATTCTCCAGTAAGGTGGTAGACTTTAGTCTTCTGCTTATCTATTCATGATCTATCTTGACTAGGTCATTGATAAGAGTCATTAAGCAAGACCCTTATTCCTTGTCAGTCAATCTTATTCTGGAAACACCATCTTCCATTAGGTAGCTTCACAAAGCTCCTTGAGCAGAGCCTTCTAATCTGTCTGCCTTGCACTTCAATATCCTGCCTGCCTTGCTCCTGGCCATCTGGCCTCTGCTATTCTCAGATCCTATCTTCCCCATAGTTATCAGGGAGCATAGCTTGATAGCAGAATCTCCTATCATTAATCCTAATCTACATGGAGCAGCCACTACTGAGCTTCTCAACAATGCTGGTGCCACCCTCAGCTAGGAGAGGAAGTTGCATTAGTGTCAAAGAAAATTCTCCAGGGAAGGCAGCTGTCAGCCTCCAGCCAAAACTCACAGCAGCTACAAGTTGGATACAACAGGTTGAAGAAGAGAATCCTGATAGGGCAGCAATGGCATCCACTGTAGGATCTTTCCTTTCTTTCCCAGATCCCTACTACATGGCTTTGTCTCAGTCCTTGCAAGTAATGACGTTACTTATTCTCATGACTGTCCCTCACCATAAAGGCTTTCCTTATTGTGTAACTTAGTTTAATCTTAATACTGAGGTGTTTTCCCAATGCAGTTTATATGTTTGTTCTGATCCCTGCATGGATAATGACTTTTACCATTTAGCTTTGTTTTCTCTGCTACAAAAATTTTGCAAAGATCATTTTTCAATCCATATGACTCATGCCAAGTGACTACTAATTTTCTTTCTGATTAAAAAGCATCCATAATTCTTGTAGTAAATTTGAAAACTAAAGAAAAACATAAAGAGAAAAATAATCCAATCTTGCTATCTGAATACAACACTGTTAACAATTGCATTTATTACCAAATATTCCTGAGTATGTATTACAGATACATATGTATCCTATTTTTAACTTAACATGACTTTATGTGAATTTTAGCATGCCATTAAAAATAGTTGTATGATGACCCTTTTTAATGACTACATGATATATTGTCATATTATTATACTAATTAATTTAATTAATTTGTTTAAACATTCCCCTAATCTTGGAGATTAAGATTTTTCTTAACGTTTTTCCATTGTTATTATAAATAACATTATAGTGAACACATTTTTTAAATAATTGGAGTAGAGTTGACATACAATGTTACATTAGTTCCAGGTGTACAGCATAATGATTTGACAATACATTAGACACTGATGAACACATTTTTTTTTTTTTTTGGTCCACCTTTCTAGTCACTTAATTCATACAGCAATCATTTAGCCAACAGATACTTAATTGCTCCTATTACAAGCCAGAGGCACTATGTAATCAGCTAAGCACACCGCAAATGACAAGCCAGTCCACTCTCTGCCCTCCCTGCCACCACAAAGGTTATGAAAAATAACCTGTCAGGGGAGAAAAATTGGAAATTACTGCAGTTACAAGGGTGGTGACTACTAGAGAGAGGAAGTACAGTGGGTCTTGTGTCCTCATCAGCTTGGGTTGTCATGACAAAGTACTATAGACTGGTAGCTTAAAGAACTGAAATTGATTTTCTGATAGTCTGGAGGGTGGAAATCTGACATCAGGATGCCAGCATGGTCAGGTTCTGAGAAAGGTTATTTCTCTGACTTTCAAGGCCATCTTTCTGTTCAGTGCTCAGGTGGCCTTTCTTCAGTACAGGTGTGTAGATAGAGAGATGTTGTCTTCTCTTTTTATAAGGCCACTAATTCTACTGTATTAGAAACACTCTTATGACCTGATTTAACCTTAATTATCTCCCAAAAGCCTTATCTTTAAACACAGCCACATAGGGGGTTAGGGCTTCAATGTATAAATTTGGAGGGAACAAAATTCAGTCCGTAAAGAACATTTCAGGAGAGAGTCTAGATGAGTATTTTTTTCAGGTGTTTAAAAAAATTAGTATTTTAGTAGTTTTCTTTTTAATTCGGATGTACTCTTTTTTTAGGATTGCCAGATTTAGCAAACAAAAATACAGAATATTCAGTTATATTTGCATTTCAGACAAACAATAAAATATTTTTAGTATGATTATGTCTCATATAATATTTGATGTCCTGTGTTTTCTCTTGCAATCCTTCTTTTTATGCTTTAACATGGTCAATGCTATTTTCTTATTCGTGTAAAGGATCACATCCTATATATATGTTATTCTGAAGCACACTGACATTGGCATTAACATGTCAACTATTAACTATTTTTAAAGTATCCAGGTAAAATTAATTGCTAAATTTGTCTGACATTCCCATTGATAAAGCTATTCTCCTATTTTTCTTTTGCCAAATTTGTGAGCCTCTGCTATTATTTGACTAAACATTTTTATTATTTACACTACATTTGTTTCTAAAGCATCAAGACCTACATACTTTTTCTTCACCTTAAAATAAAATTTTAAATGGAAAGAGCCTTGCTGAAGAAAAAACATTCTCAATACCTTAGTAATTCTTCATGGAACGTCCATTATGAAGTGAACATTTAGCTTTCCTTGACAAGTCCATACTCCTGGAAAACTACTTTTTATAAATACTCAGAACAATGTGGCAATGGTGCAGGGCTTTCAGAAGACGTGTGGCCGTACCTCTTCACATTAATTCTTTGTCCCAAGGCTGCCATTCACTGTATTTTAGGCAAGGTAGCTCTTATCTCAAGAGTAGGGTTTCAGGGGCTAGAATACTTTCTGGCTCTCAATCACTTTCTCTGCCTTAAAGGCTTTATAACTGTTTCTTGAAAAACACTCAAGCCAAGAAGGTGGTACAATTAGCATTTGCCTCAATTCTCTCACAGAAGCTCTCCCCAAGATAATTTTACACTCAGCCACAGACACATTATACGATTTTTTTTCAAGGGATTACCAATTGGAAAGGAGAGCTGAAATGTATCCTATACAGTACAATTGTACATACAAAGTACTAACGTCTTAAGAGACACAATGTCACCCTATCTGTGGAATCTAGCTCCCGACCAAATATTCGGCAAATATTTATTACATGGCAGTATCTGATTTGAATGTCAATGTCCTCCGAATTTCTTTACAGGTCTCCAAACTCCTTTTCAGATTTCCTAAGAGTGCTTTTCTTTCTCTTCTCACCTCTAAGTCCATAAACACAGTGCATTGTCTCACTTATCATCTCTAAAGAAGCAAACTCTACTTGAATGACCCAAGCTCCCGGCTAGTAAATGCTGAGAGTTGTAAACTGTTGGAGATGGAGAACAGAAGAACATAAAATGATGTTTTGCTCTTAGTTAGATTTTGATTTAATCAATTCAGACAATGTGAAGCTGTGGATTAAAAATACTCCTGTGAAGGGTTGGAAGGAATATCTTAGTTTTCTGTATCCCAAGGAGGCATATGTTGTTTAGAAGTCTGAACTACAAATGTTTGATACAGAATTTTAAGTAACAGCTATTTTGCCTGCATTCTTCTTGATTTCCAACATCTACAGTCCCTTTCAGGACCGAAGTTTCATGGAGATAGTAAATTTTGTTTATTTTGCTCTTTATTTCTAGTGCCAGAGCAGTATCTAGTGCATGGCATATTCTCTTTAAATATTTATTAAATGTAGGAATAAATAAAATACAACCCTCCACATGTGCTTAATTTCACTTCCCCACTGTATAATCATGAGCAAATGCTTGGTGAAGTAAGAAGGATACTCATAATTAGCACTAATTTCATTCCTACTGTCGAGGTGGGTGTTCATCGGTGTTCATACCAACTCTTTTTAATTGATGTTTTCAGAATTCCCCTTGCCAAACATTAGTGACTTTTGTCCTGCCATGTTTACATACCTGAAACCAAGCACAGGCACTTTTTGAAGTTAATTAAAGATTCACTTATGTTAAACATTTCCGGATGATAGCAAGAGACCAACTTGGCAGACAATAGAAATAATCTCTAGTACTTCCCTCTGTGATTTTTCTCAGACAGGTCTTGAAGGGTCTGGTCCTAATGGGATTGATAGAAGTGAGACGGGGTGATTGGGAGATGCTGTGCTACTTACTGCAAGAGAATGCAGGTGAATTCAGAGATAAAGATCACCAACTTCATCCTTTGCATATCTGAGTGCACGTTATCCAGGACAAATATAAAATCCCCTAGCTGGTTTAGACCTGCCACCCAGCACCTTTCTGGTACGCCTTTCATTTATTTGTTGTTGGGTGTTTGAAGGCTAATTTTAATACCAGCTTAAAAGATAGCTATAGCAGATTGCTTCCCAATTTTATTATCTCAAAGTACCCTTTTATTCACTTTCTTCCATGATCCACTTGGTTTTAAAAGATTCTATGTAGAAACTGTATTTATAAACTAATAATTTTCCATTTCTGTTTTATTTTAGAAACTCTGCTTCTGAGAGTTTCTCATCAGAAAGTGATAAGCTGTTACCGTAAGTGTCGATTTAGTTCCAGCCAAGAGCAAAGACACTTGGTGTTGACCCAGAGGAAGTTTACCATGGGTAAAATAGATGACCGTCCCAGGGCTCTTTGAGATATTCAGAGTAGTTCCTGAGGACCTTTGGGGGTCCCAGGCTGAGAATCACATTAGGGTGTACATTGGGACCAACTGGGGAGCTTGAAAGCATTGGTGCAGGCCCCATTCCAGACCAATTAAATTAAGATTTCTGTGCCCTGGAGTGACTTTATTTTTTTTTTTTTAAGCAATAAATTCATGTGGTTAAAAAAGTTCAAGAGTACAGAAGAGTGATTTTAATGCATGACTAGGGTTAAAACCACTACACAGTGTGGCGTATCTAAAGCAAATGTTAAAAACAAAACAAAAGTAAAAAACTGAAGAGAAAGGGAAAAGCTTGCCTTGGAGGATGCATCAGCAACTGTGGGAAAGGCTTTTGGAACTCTGGGTCTGGCCCCTATCGCACTAAGGGCAACTTTCATGAAAGTGAAGGCAGAGGTGTCCCCTCTCTGCTGAAGCCCCTCCCTTCCCAGGGCCCAGTCTCAATAACAGGACAGGGCACTGCCAAATCCCACAGGAAACAGGAGAGTGAGCTCCAACTCAAGATGTCTCCGGATTAAATTCCCTGCATTCAATTAAATATGTGGGGGCACCATTAATTTCTCAATTGGCGTTCTTCCTGCCAAACAATCCTGCATTTGCAAATAGCTCTCTCTCTCATTCCCACACAGCTTTGGAGGCATCCCCTCTCCCAAGCCCAATGTTTGCTGACATTTCAGTAACCACTGAACTTACAAAGCTGCCTAATAGCAGGGGTCGGTTGGGCATCTTTGCCAGATTTTCTACTCTTCCGGTGGTCCCTGAGGCCCCACCTCTGGCCCCCCCATTCCTGAATGGTGAGCATTCAAAACCTCAAAAGAAGTGATGTGTTTATTAAAGATGTCCAATATTACCCGTTAGGCTTTACAGATGAACAGAAGCATTCCAAGCGAGTAGGGATATTTTTGCTGGAAAATTGCCCGTAGGGAAAATTGCCTGCAAAGGACAAAATTGATAAGAAGAAATAAACAATAGAATGAATACCAAACATCTTAGGAAATGTGAAAATTCTCTGATTTAATATATTCCCAATTGTTTTGTAAAAATAAATAAAGGAGGGACAGCCTGGGTGGCTCAGCAGTTTAGCGCGGCCTTTAGCCCAGGGCGTGATCCTGGAGACCCAGGATCGAGTCCCATGTCAGACTCCCTACATGGAGGCTGCTTCTCCCTCTGCCTGTGTCTCTGCCTCTCTTTCTCTGTGTGTCTCTCATGAATAAATAAATAAAATCATAAATAAATAAACAAACAAAGGAGACTTCCATATGTTCACTTTGATAAATTTAGTATATTTTTGTAGTACCTTATTGATCTCAGAAAGCAAATACCCATGCTTTTATGTCTTTCATGTCTTTCTGAAAGTTGGGCATCATAAGGGACCTCCAAAAATCATCAGAGTTGGCCCTCTGAGTTAGGGAATGTAGAATTAGGACTACCCTCAGAGACAGCTTAACTGGTAGATAGAATGAAGGCTTTGGAGAAGGGTGAACCTGGAGTTAGTCTATGTTCCACTCTTGGGGCACCTGGGTGGATCAGGGCAAAGATCTGCCTTTGGCTCAGGTCATGATTCCAGGGTCCTGGGATGAAGCCTTGTGTCAAGCTCCCCACCCAGTGAGGAGTCTGCTTCTCCCTCTGCCTCTCCACATGTCTCTCTTTTTGTCTACCAAGTAAATAAAATCTTAAAGAAATCCCACAAACCTATGTTCTACTCTTGACTGCCTGATTGTAGGCAAATTACTTAACCTTCATAAAGTTGAGATTCTGTATCTGTAAAATGAGACTGATAATACCTATTCCACAGAGTTGTTAGAAGGGTTAATGAGCAATGTCTATAAAGCATTTAGTACTGAGTCTGTTGTTTAGGAAGAATTCACACACATTACTATCATTATTATTCAAAAAAACAGATGACATTTTCTTTTTTCAAAGAGTTTAAAATCTTTGGGAGAAAGGATTAATACAAAAAAAAGAGAGAGAGAGAGATAATAATGCAAGTTAGAATATAATAAAACTCTCAACTAAGAAGAAAGACAAAAGAACAGGTTCTGGGTCAATGTCAAGACTGTGGTCCAGTTCTGGGATGACCATCAATGACTGTGGGACCTTGGGCAAGTTACTTAGCCCTTCTAGGCCTCTTATTTCCTTATTTATAATATGCAATTATTAAAGTAGATAGTATCTCCAACTTCTAAGAATCTATGAACAATGGGAATCCTCAAACTGTTTTCAATATTTCAAAAAAACTCGGTAAGATTAGAGTTGATGCCATGATAAAACTGCTCAAATTATTTAAGCTAAAGAAATTCTTTGCTTTTTCAGTATTAAAAAAAAAATCACTTTTGAATGATAACATTACTTTTCATGCAGATGAGAAATGATGGTCAACCATAACATTGCAGGAATTTGCAAAAGATAATGAAATGCATTCTTGGTTATTAAAAGAGTGGAAACTACTATAGGACTCAAGATTTTCCAGTACTGTTTTCCATTTGATTATTTCATTGGTTTGACCATATGTCAAAGCATATGTTCCTGAAAATCAGTGAAACGGGTTCTCAGTTCAAAGTTTTTATTCCTGTCTCCCCTAGATTCCTTACAACAACCTCTGTTCTGACAGCATCGCATTCTTGCTTCTCGGGCTTTGCTTCTGCCTCAGCTCCCCGTCTCTTCCCAGGGTTACATCGTCCTTCTAGCTCCATGTCACACTTTTCTCAACAGCTATAGGACTTCAGGTCACCACCAGCTGGATACTTAATCAGTATCATTTTCTCTGTTTGTCTCTATTTTTACTTTCCCTTAGACTGTAGACTCAAGGGCTGATCATTGTTTTTAGAGTCATTTCCTAACCTTAATTCTCCATAAAACCCATGAATTTTAAAGAAAGAAATTTAATTGCCATTGTTTAGGCATAAAAACCATCAATGGATGCCAAAACTAGCTGGTGATAGTTTGATGAGGATGAGGATATTTATGAGGCTAATGTCTGTCCTATCAAAATACTTAATAATTTATTAATAAATAGTACCCAAAACTGGCAGACATAATCATAACCAAGTAGCAAAATTTAACAGCACCCAGAAAGGGACAAACAGACATCATGTACCTCCTTATATGATACTCCAAGAAGAAATTGGCATCACTGCTCTGGTATTCGTAAAGCATACCCTGAATCTAATCATGAGGAAAAATAAAACCAAGTCAGAGTGTGGACCTCTGCATGAAATAACAGCCCTGTACACTTAAGAAATATTTAGTGCATTAAAAAAAGCAAGGAAAGACTCAAGAATTATTCCAAGTTGAAGGATATGGCAACTAACCACAACAAGTAATTTTAGATTGGATCTTCAAATTATAAAGGATTTTACTGGAACAATTAGTGAAATTTGAATGGCGTCTATAAATTTGACAGCGGCAATCATGCTGATGGTTGTTCTGTGTTTATGTAGTAGGGTGTCTTTATTTTTAGCAAATAAACACTGAAATCTTGAGGGATAAGTCTTCTACTTACTCTTGAATGGTTCAGAAAAAAAATATGTGTATCATAGAGTAATCAATGTCATGTTAGATATATGTACATATTTTATATAAGTTGCACATGGAGCATATTTACCTGTATATTATATATGTGTGTGTATTTACAGAGAGAGAGAGAGAGAGAGAGATGTGGTAAAATGTGAAGTGCAGGTTGTATGGGAGTTCTTTGTACCGTTTTGCAACTTTTTTGTATGTTTGAAATTATTTCAAAATAAAAGGTTAAAAAATTAATGAATTTCAGTACAATCAATATGGGAAATTAAATTAATAACATAAGACTGAGAACTTAACAAATGTAAAATGTCCTGAGAGAAAATCCTAAAGTGTGATATAAAAGAAATGCCATATATAATAAAAATTCTTTGGCAAAGACTCATAATCTATTGTTAGAGTATAGGCTGAAATGAAATGAAAAGATGTCAGAGCTTAGGCATGAAGAAAACTTCCTTTATTGCAACTGCAGTGCTGAAATTACATATGGTTATTCCTGGCTTATTCTTGACCCTTGAACAAAGCGCCGGCCTCTATACATTTGAAAATCCGAGTATAACTTTTGACTCCCCAAAAACTTAACTACTAATAGCCTGCTGTTGACTGGAAGCCTATAGATAATCTCAATAGTGTTATGTATATAATACACTGCATTCTGACAATAAAGTAAGAGAATAGAAATGTTAAGAAAATCATGAAAGAAAATACATTTATGATATTTTCTTTACCATGATATATATATATCATTATATATATATATATATATATATATATATATATATATATATATATATATATAAAATCCACGTATAAGTGGACCCTGGGCAGATCAAACCTGTTTTGCTTGAGGCTCAACTATATATTGAGATATGGACTTACTGGACAAAAACATCACTGGATTTACTTGAAAATTCAATGTAATTATTTTCTCTTTTTTTTTTTTGAGTGGCCCAGAACAAATGTGACTGGATTCACATTATCATGCAATGACTTGGCTCAGCCCCCTGCATGTATTAGTCGTTACTCCTTAGTAATGACTGGCAACAGACACTCATTTTTTTCCACCTTAAGCAGCATCAAATCCATGGGCAGCTAGAAGAGCATAGTGTGAGGATAGGAGTGTGCCCTTTTTGCTGAGATAAAGTCACTGGAGGGACTGGGGTGTTTCTTGGAGGATCTATAGCCTTCCAAACCCTACCCAACACTGACAGAGCCTGGTGCATTTAGTTCAAAGTATGTTCTATACCAGTTGTCCTCCAGGTATGCTCCCCAGGCCCACAGCATCCGCATCACCAGGGAATGTGTTAGAAGTACAGATGGTCAGGCCCTGCCCCAGACCTCCTGAATCTGAACTCCGAGAAGTGGAGCTCAGCGATCGGAGTTTATTCAGTTCATCGCAGACTCTGAAGCCATGCTGAAGGTCCCCAGCTGTTGATAACTCATCCACTCAGCAAGTTTGAAAGAACATCGTCTGCTAGGAAATACTCAGGCACCTGTCTCTATTCAGAAAAAGGACTAATTCCCAATTTCCTTGCAGTTAAAAGCCTTCAGAAAGAATCACCATAATTTAAATGGCTCAAGCTCTCAGGGAACTGCTTAATATGACCATAAATAAAAATTTAAAAACAATTAGAGAGGCACCAGAAGCTCTTTTTATCCCCTTGTGATCCTCTAAATGCACCAAGGACTTGCCACTTGGCTATTATAATTTTATATCCACCTCTATATTAAGGTTCTTGGTTTGCAGTATTTGCTTTGGGAACCAAATGCCTGTCATTTTACGGCACCATGGAGTGATTAATAAAGGCTTTTATAATACACTGACTCTTGCCCTGTGAAGACATCCTGTTCACTAAAATGAAAAGATAGTTACCTGCTGGCCCAGGAGCTCAGGAGGCTTCCACGGAGGCAGGCAGAGGAGTCCGTTTTAAGTTTAAGGTGAAACAGGATTGGGAAGTCTAACCACTTTGTGGGAGATGTGGCAGAGACCAGCAGCGGAGGCAAGCATAAGAGAGAAGCGTTCTTCTGAATCCTGGAACGTGAGTGGAGGTGGTCTTGGTGGAAGCACTTTGCCTGCCATCCAGATCCCTGAGAGGCCAGGTGGTGCCCTCCGGACAAAGGTCCAGAAAGGCCAGAAGAACACGTCGGTCATGTTTGGTTTTGGTGTTTCTAATGCAGACCGTGTTTTAGTCAGTTGAGGTTTTTACTGCAACACAAATACCATAGACTGGTTGGCTTAAACAACCAATATTTATTTCTCACAGTCCTGGAGGCTGGAAAGTCCAAGACTAAGATCCCAGCAGATTCGGTGTGAGCTTTCTGCTTCATAGATGACCCTCTTCTCACCATATCCTCATGTGAGGAAACAGGGCCAGGGAGCTCTCTGGGTCTCTTCTACAAGGGCACTGATCCCATTGGTATGGGTTCCAGCCTCCTGACCTCATCACCTCCCTTGGGCCCCACCTCCTAATACCATCACATTGAAAATTAGGTTTCAGTGTACATATCTGGGGGAGACATGACATTCAGTCTACAGGAAATAGCTTTTTCAGATGTTAGGAATCTTGTTAACTTTATTCATTTTTTTAAAGATTGTATTTATTTATTCATGAGAGACACAGAGAGAGAGGCAGAGACACAGGCAGAGGGAGAAGCAGGCTCCCTGCAGAGAGCCGGATGTGGGACTCGATCCCAGGACCCTGGGGTCACAACCTGAGCCAAAAGACAGATGCTCAACCACTGAGCCACCCAGGCGTCCCTCGCATTAACTTTAAAGAAGACATTTATTTAAGTAATCTTGATGGCTCATTCTCTCTTGCCAAAGGACAACCCCCAAGGCTGTGAGATCTTTGAGGGTAAAATGTTTGCCTTCTAGGGAAAATCTGCCTGAGTTTTGCTGTGACGGCTGAAAAAAGTCACTTCACCTCCATTTATAAATGACTTCAGAAACCCACCATCAAGCCTTTGAAGAGAGAACGAGTTCTGACGAGTATCCTGCTCTTTTAGTGAGTTTGGGTGATGTGCTTTTCTTGCTTACCCCACAGCCAGAAGTGAGTTGGAGAATGTGGGTAATGCTCTGCACTTCAGCTAAATGACATTCCTCCACCCACCGATCTGCTATCAGCTTTTCCTGGAACGTTCAGGTAGGTGCTATGCAATTTTTACCTCTGAGTCTTTGAGCACATCGATCCATCATCATCAATAACATCATAGCTAAAATTTATGAGATGTCTACTTATGCTCTTATAAGAAATTATGTCTATGATTTCGTTTAAACCTCACCAAACGTTTTGGGTAGTTAATATTGGTCAGTCCATTTTCAGATAAGAATGTGGAAATTCAGGGGATTTATAGCTTGGCCAGGGCCTTACAGCTATTGAGTGGTAGCGGAAAAGTCAACTCTGGTTACTGTGACGGGTGTACTTCACCCTTACTCATCTTTTGCCCTTACTCAACCCTAACTCATCCTTTAAGATCAGGGTCAGGACAAACTGTTGCAGTATTTTCTCTACGACCCCAAATTAGGCTGTTTTGTCAGCTCTCTCAGGGTACCTGAACCCCATCACACAGCGCGGTTTTCCCTACACATGTTGCCCACTTCTTACTTCTGCCCGTGTTGGAGAGCAGTACTTGTGTAGATCGGCTGGATCCATGACACCTTATTATATATATTTTTTGCCCTTAGGGTACCTGTGTTTTCATACTGCAGTTGTGTGAGAAGTCACACTTTTAGCTCTTCTGGTGAAATGTGCTGAAAGTGTTTGCATTCCAGTTGGTTGCCTAGGACATGAGGTGTTCAGAATAAAGGTAGGAAATGCTTGAAAGAAGGGTAAGGGGAGTTATACAGGTATGGGGTGTTGGGAAAGTTAGAGAATGTGGGTAATGCTCTGCTATTTGAAGCTAGGCTGCGTTGCAGGGTCTAAGCATGGTGTTTAGAAGTGGAGAATAGGATCTTAGTCCCACAGCCAATGAGAGTTATATGTAGGAGATCTGAGTCTCATTGGCTATGGGACTTTGAGCAAATTATTTAAAATTCTCTGAGCAGCAATTTCCCTCATTAAGAATTTTTTTTTAGCTCCCAAAGCTGTATCATTTTCTTCAAAAATATACTTGATAACACTATATAAGAATATGAAATGATAATTCTTTTTTAAAAGATTGATTTGTTAATTTAGAGAGAGAGCCCAAGAAGGAGGGGCAGAGGGAGAGGGAGAGAGAATCTGAAGCAAACTCCAGACTGAATGCAGAGCCTGATGCAAGGCTCGATCCCACAACCCTGAGCTGAAAATAAGAGTTGGAGGCTTAACCAACTCTGCCACCCAGGTGCCACTGAAGTGATAACTCTGGGGGGGAAAAAAGCAAGGCAAATGGGAATAACTTTTCTTACACAGAACATCAAAGTCTTTCATTCTCACTTAGAAAAAATATCGCATGGCCTGGGAGGAAAAAGAATGTGTTTGCAAATGACTGATTTTGGTGCCTTTGCAGTTCATGCAAAAAGAAAAGAAAAGAAAAGAAAAAACCTTTATAAGCCTATTTAGTAATAACCCCAGAGAGCTAAGCATGCATACTGTAGAGCCTTATGATTTTAGCTGCCTCAGGGTCCCAGCGGACAAGAGCTGATTTAGCCAACTTGGTGTTTCTCAGAGGTGTGGGCAGCTCCCTAGGTTCTGGGCTCCCGGAGACTAACCAACCCCTTCCTTTATAAGTTTGATGTACTGCCTCTCTATTAACATTGAGCCAATATTCTGGGAAAGTCTGTAAAACAAAAAGTCCAGGACGTGACTTGGACAGATTGCTGACTGTCTTTCACAGGCTGGATTTTATGAACTCTTCCATGTATGACAGTGTTTTGTTTTGGTTTTAATGTATTCGATGGTGGAGGGATACTGAACCAACCCATTGTGGCGAGGCTCACAAAGATTTAATAGAGTCCTAGGCGGGCCACAGAGAGGGATTCATAATGCGCCAAGAGTGGGATTCCAATGATGTGTATTCAAAATAGGCTACTGTCATTAAAAATTGAGTTTATTGGAATGAAAATGCTTGAATTTATTAGCAGGTCATGCAGTCAGATGAAAAGCTATCTGAAATAGACTATTGCTACAACGAAATATGAGAAGGAAAAATCAGCAGGGACGAATGACTAGACTCCAGACATCACCACACCCCTGCGAGCTTCACAAAGGACCTAATTCCTGTAAATTTATTAGTTCATAGTTACTAAATATTTTCCTACAGAAGCCAACAGTCCGTCCAGTCAAAAACGTAACTGGGTGTTTGCTGCTTTCTGAATGACGGACAGAAGGACCCACTTTCTGCTTGGACGTTGGTGGGGCATATAATACGGGTCACAGCTGCAGTAGTTTTTACTTCTCACCCCCCTACTGTCTGTGGAGGGCAGGATTTAGTATTTTGCTGGGGTATCAGAGGTAGCGTAAACTTTGAACTTACTGTAAGAGGCTTGAACTTCATCGAGGCAGAAAGCATACAGAAAAATAACTCTAATATCCTTGGAGCACCTGCTGTTTGCCAGCACTCTGTGAAATGCTTTCCATGCATTGTTTTATTTAATCTGTAAAGCAATCATGTAGGCAGATATTGTGATCACAGTGAAGGACATTGAGACTTACACACTGTGAAGGGCCTTCCCAACGTCCTACAGCAAGTGAGCAGCCAAGCTGGAATTTGAACTGCACCACGTCTGGCTTCGCATCGTCACCTCCTACTTGCTGCAGAAGGCAATAGAACTCTCCACCAAGTAATATGGGAACAAAGGCAGATGTGGTGCAGACTGAGTTCATAAGTTTTTATCAAGGCGTTGGAATAAAGAAACAGAGTTTGTTAATAATGGTATTTTGGAGATGAAGTTTGAGTATTTCCCATTCATCAGAGTAGACATAGACTATCACCCAGGAACATGGCGAAGAGACTACAAGGCTAGTGAGGGTATTTTATGTCCGTCTCTACCCCTAAAACTTGTCCCTTTCATAATCCTGCCTACTTCCCATCCTGACCATACCACCCCCTCGTCTCTGCACTTTTTGCCCTTCTCTTTACCAAGAGTGATGGCCTGAAAACCTGAGAGGCCTCTTACTGTCCTTTGAATTCTGTCTTTTTCATCTGAAGGAGTGACATCATGTGGTTAAGGGGATTTCATTTCTGAGTAACCAGCTTCCAGGCTTGACCGTGGCCACGTCCTTCTCGCCCGCCCACTCTCCTCCCCTCCAGACCCTGAAAATCCAGGTGGTGGAGTGGGGCCAATGCCTTCCCCACCCACCACAGCTTATCTGATCCCTTGATATCGGGGCAGATTTCAGTTGTGTTCCTTCTCTATCGGTCAGGTTGTTCAGGCCTTGTTCTGGGGCTCTTGATCTGATCCTTGGATCGTAACAGATCTCTTCCCTTCCATCATGTTCCCTTCATTTTGCCCAAACCCCTCTCTTCAGCATTTGTTTCATCTTGTTCTACCAACCAGACCCCACTCTCACTAAAGTTGAGACCATTCCCAGGTTTCATCATCCAGCAGTCTCTCAACTGGGAATAGTCCTTTCCTTGCTTTCATTTCTTCCTAGGTTCTCCCCAGTTTGAGTGATAATTTCTCTGTGTGTGTGTGTGTGTGTGTGTGCAATGCTCACAGCAGTGAAAACCTCGGACAAATGTTAAAGTCAGCGATCATTTGTGTGCTTGCTTGCATATTTCTTCCATGTACTCTCTTCTTCTATGGTTGGGTGTGTGGTTATTATGTTCTTCCCATTGTTGAGTGCTTATACTGAATTTTAGATTTGAAACTTCTGGGGAGCAGGAACCCTGTGTGCTTTATTCCCTGCTAAAATGTTTTGAGCTGCACTGTGTGTATTTGGGCAATCGAACCCTCTTTGGCTGTTAGAACCAATGGAATACACTTTAAAGAAAAACAAGATAATACTAATTTTTGGACTGATTTTATGGAATTCATTTATTTTTCTTTCTGGGTTTTGGATAGCATATGTGATTTTATGGTAGAGTCATACAAATTCTAAATAATTAAATAGAATAGTGTGGAGTGGTAAAAATTCCAGATTACACTCATTTTAAAATGAAAACAGTTGTATCACTTTTAAGAATGTATAATAATATGAATCACGTACAAAGTATTAATAATATTTGTTCTAGGAGACCTACAGTATTGGTGTAACAGTCAGGAGGCCATATATCATACTTAGCACAGGAGGTACTTTTTAATCCCAAATTTGTCACGTAAAAATTTTAGGTTCCTGGACAAGTCCTTCAACTCTCGGATTGTACACGTCTCCTCCCAAATCAGTGCTGAGGATTCGAGGAGAACTGTAAACAAAGCACTTAACATGTAAATGTTGTACAAATAATAAGTATCCAAAATATTTTAGCTAATATTAATGTTTTAACTTGCTTTTTTGAAGAGATGCTTCAAAAGTACTTAATTTCTTTGTCCCTGACATTTTGATTACATTGATTACATTTACTCAGCAAATGTTTTCCTCATTGTTCTTTGTCTGAATAATCATATAGTCTCTCTAAGGAACTTAAATTAATGTCAGTTAGGTGGAATAAGGACTACAGAACTTTTTCTCTGCTTCGTCAACCTTGCATAGCATACAATCTTCCATCTTGTGTGAGCAGAGAATTGTGGAGGCAGGAAGTCATGGTGTCAGGAGCCTCTCCTTGGCATATCATGGTCTACAGTGGCAACTCAGCATGAAGACCCTCCTGCTTGGAGTTCCTCTTCCATTCCAAGTTAGCTCACAAACGGTGTCAGAATCCTTGTAAAAGCAGGCATGGTGGCACTATGGGGGCACCTCACTAGACAGAGATAAGAGATGGGATTTGGACTTTACACTCAGGCCAACAGGTAAACATACACACAAGGGGTTCATCAGAGAATAAACACTGATGCAAGGCAGCAGGTTCTTTTGTCTGAAGTGTTTTGTGCTTTGTTTTGTGGTTTAAGAGCTATGAAAAAGGTCTTGAAGATGCCTGAGGATTTTACAGGCATGTCCGCCTTGGTCAGGAGAGGTTGGGATTTTGCTTCAAAGGATTTAGGATACAGTAGTTGAGAGGACAAGTTGGATTCAATGCTAATCAACAAGAGAGAGGTGAATCCAGGCCTCAGGCATCAGAAATAATGCCTGATAACCGGATTCATTTCTCATTTTTCCAGAACAGCAAGTTTCTCACAGTTATCTGAATCTCACCATTGGTGGGCTATGGGACCCATTGAGGACAGAACCCAGTACCACAGTGTCTTTGAAGGCAGGGTGCTTCATTTGTGAGGAACCTATCTGGGACTCCAAAAGGTCTCTAAACAGCTTCCCTTGTTCATTTATTATTTATTTATTTACATCTACTCTAGAATAATCACTAAAAGTTGATACTGCTTTAAGCAATGTTTATGACATATTCAAACTCTTCCAGTGACTTTTAGGATAAGTGATAAAGTTTCCAATTTCTTTGAAATGTTGTACTACATATTCACCTGGTAGTTTCCAAACCAGGTATTCTAACACAAGGATCTTTTAATGACTTTTCTACCTCAAATATACATGTGGCACTAACTGAAAACTTGAATTTCCCTTGACTTTTGTTTTCATTAGTAACATAAATCTTTTCTAAATATAAATTCTGTGAAATGAATTTAGGCAATGGAGCAGATGAGTCGTTCCGAAATAGCTTGCAAACCCAAAGAGTCATTCTGATAGACTAGACTTTCAAAATATTTCCTTGTCTTTCATATTCATTTTACTTAGGGTATAGAGAAACATGTAAGCGTTTTTCATTCAAATTTGGCTCCTGTGAAAACACAACACTCAAGTACTCTCAGGCAAATGCAACTCATCAAAGTATCAGTCAATTTGCTTAGAAGAACTATCTTAATTTGCCTACAGTACATTTGACTGAGAACCTTTGAAGCCGTCTTTACTGTAGAATCTGTGGAATCCTTTCCAAGGTCCTAAAGTTCTTGGACATGTTCAGGTATCCCATGCATTTCCTTGTTCTTTTGCAAGAGCAATTTTTTCTAAAAGGTAAATCTATCGCACCATTTCCCTACCTAGTGGTCCCCCTTTGCTTATAGGATAAATCAAAACTACCAGCAGACAAGACTTCCTGGAGAGCTGGCCCCATCTCTCACCATTTCCCTATGACCCCCATGCCACATTCCCGTGGACTCATTTGTAGGCTTGCGAACGTTCCCACAGCTTCACTCTGTATTCAAGCAATTTGGTCTAAGAAAAACATGATCCTCCTCACTACCTCTCCCTTCAGCCTGCCTGGGGAATGTCCATTGTCTTTGCAAGTGTTCAAGCAACACTTCCTCTCTCAGCCCAGGCAGAACTGTCCTTCTTGCCTCTCCATTACATTACCGTTTCACATTCTTCCCTGACCCCACGTGACATCATTAGGTTGCACCCCATCTCCCTGGCTGGCCTGTGTTCCTTGAAAGCAAGCTCTGGCCACCATATTCACTTTTGTATCCCAGTGCTGGCCACCTAGTGAGTCCTCCAGAGGTGTGTATTGAATGATTGATGGATTAGGTTAAAGAAAGAACTGGATTACAAATGATATTCTCTTATAAGAACATCCAAGGATTCCCTGCCAGTGCCAGTGACTGTTATCAAGACTGTTATCATGTGTTTTGTAGACTGTCTCCATCCCTTTTAATTGTGTTATTACCACAGGTTTCAGGGAATCACAAGAGTCTGGAGTTGATGGTCAGAAAGTTATCATTTTCTCCAGGGCTTGTTGGGCTTTCTGTGGTTTGACACCCTAGATGTTTGCCCACTAGTAATAAAAAAAAAAAAAAAGTGACTAGGAAATGTTGGTGCTGAGTGTTCAAGAGATTTCAGCCCACTCCTCACTTGCCCTTAAGGACTTTGAAATTGCCACGTCCAAGGACAGTAGGACATTTCAGCTGGACCTCCTAGAATGGATTCACTCAGCAGGGGAGTGATTCCTTCAGGAATTGAAGGATTTCTATCTTTCTTTCTTTCTTTCTTTCTTTCTTTCTTTCTTTCATTTTATTCATTTATTTATATTATTTTATTTTTAAATTTATATTAATTATTTATTCGAAGGCCCTCCTTCTTGAGTCTGGGTGGTGGAAAACAGCACATGTGTACACATGCATGCATATGTGTGTGCGTGGATATGTGTGTGTGCATAAGAGTAAGGGAGTTCATCTTATATGTCAAAGAGTGAGGAAAAAAATGACTAGAGTTCATGGCTATTTAATCTTCAAATGGCCCAAGCTGAACTCCTGGTATCTTTCAGTCCCAAGCTCCTGCTGCTTTCCCTGCCTCAGTTCATAGCAACTCCATTCTTCCAATTGCCCAGGTCAGAATCCCTGCGTCTGCTTCTCAGGATTCAGTCCCTCCCCACCACCCCCACTGCTACTCCTTTGGCTCCAGCCTCCTCCATCTTTCACGTAGGTTGGTCCGGTTGCCTCCTAGCTGGAGCTTCTGTAATTGCCCAGCGTCAGTTTATTTTTGACAGAGCTACTAAAGCAACCTCTGAAGACCTAAGTCAGCGCCTATTGCTCCTCTGCCTAAAACTCTCCAATGGTTTAACATCTCATTCAAAGTAAAAGCCCGAATCCTTCCATATGGGCCACAAGTCCCATGCCACCTGGTGCCCTTGGGGCAGAGCTCGTCTCCACCTTCCCGGCTCACTCTGCTCCAGCCTCACCAGCCCCCTGCTCCTTGGGCCTCCAGGCACACTGTCACCCCAAAGCCCCTGAGCACCAAATTTCTTTTCCTGCTTGGATAGATCCCCATTTCCTTCACATCTTTTCTCTAAGTCATCTTCTCAGTGAGGCCTCACCCTCTTTAAATTTTACTTTCCATTGCACACTTCATCCCCTCCTTCCCTCTCCTCATCAGTATTTATTGTCCACCATTCAATTTTCCTCTACTCTATTTACTGCCATATACCCAGTGCTTAGAACCAACAATATGCCGTAGAAGGAGATGCTCAGTAAATATTTGTTGAACTGATGTTGGGTATCTTAAAACACTGTTTTTGGGAACACAAAAAGTATGAATATTCTTTTGGCTGAGATTGTGCTTAATAAGAGACTTTGGAAGCTTATTATGGTCTATGAGTGGGAAAAAAAAGAGAGAAGGGAAAAATTATATTTCTTGGTCACAGGTTGTCATCTAGGTGGTGTATTTCTAGTTTTGCTCTCCTAAAAAGTCAGATCCCTTGATGGGTCAGAGGCAAAATGAGAAGGGGGATTCAAGGCTACAGTGTCAGCATCAAGAACAAAGTATTCCAACATGCAGATTACAGTGGATTTTTTTTTAGATCTCCTTGAACTGTCTGCTCTATTTTTAAATCTGTATTTTTAAAAAAGTAAAAAAAAAATGTGAGCATTTGTGAATGCAGTCACAAAATGGTATGAACCCAGAATAAAAACACCAAGGCGGGGGGGGCCCTTGGGTTTCTGCAGAGGAGCAGAGGACAGATTGGGAAGGGGCTGGTAAGCAGACTCCTAGAGCTGAAGTGGTGCTAACACCAAGGGGCACCGGGCTCCCTGCTCTGACCAATGGCCTTGTTGCTTCTCGAGTCATCAGCCAAGGCCGTCTGGGACATCTGAGGCCCAAGCAAGTTTGCTGCTTTGTCTTGGGACAAATCACCAGGCAGCAAGCAACATCTAGAGCCATGGAGCCAAGCCTACTTGACAGGGAGGCTGCATGTGCCCAGGCCCGCTCCAGCTTTCCTGTTTAGGGGGTATTCACCAGCACTATCCCATCCCTCCGCACTGATCAGGCCACTGTTATTTATTGTATGTGAGGACAATACATTTGGACTTTGAGTTTTAGGCCACGTGTTTTCCGAGAGGCTTGCAGCAACCATGCAGCACTTAGAGGTTTGTGGAATTCCTTGGCTCTGCTCTTGGGCATTCTAAATTGATAATGCTTTGCTAAGAGATCTGTTTTCTCTTCTTTATAATTGATCTGCAAATGCCACTTAAAATCTGCTGCAAGAGAAATTTTTATAGTAGACGTTGGCTGTATATTACTATTTTAGTCTAAAGAACTCAAGATTTTTGTCCCCTGCAAAAAAGACTCCTAATAAGTTTTCAGTATTTGATATGTGTGTGTGTGTGTGTGTGTGATGAAATTAAAGATGTATGAAAATCCATTGTCAGATTTTGATGAATAAAGAGAGGATTAAAATATTTTATTTATTTTTATTTAAACTTGACTGTTTTTAAGGCTAAATGAGCAGTACTGTAATATATGTCAAATTTCTCCCAGGATCTTACTGCTTTGTTTTAAAAACTACCCATTTTTTCCTTTACACAAATACCTCGAATTTACTCATAGGCATTCCACTTTCCCAGAGAAGAATAATAGGTTTCACTATCCTGCAGGGAAAAGTTAAGGTAATTTTTTTGGGGGGGGAAGAGTGGATTTTCCAAGCTATGAGGTTCCTTCTCAGGTAAATGATGGGCTGCATGTGGTGAAGAGATAAATACTCTTAAATTGCTCCAAAGAGGAGTTAAGACATCACTTGGGAATTAGAAATGAGCAAGAAGATTTTAGTACTAATGTTGAATAAGGTCATCCAAATGTGGAACAGCTTTATTGAAAAGTAGTGAGTTCCCTGTTTCTGGAAGCTTATGGGTTGACAGATTCCAGAGATATTCAAGAGAATATGAGTCAATTCTCAAAATCCATTGTTGAAGTAAGATGAAGTGAGCTGAAGGCTGTTTTTGTTGTTGTTTTTAATTATTGTGTCTTTATCCTCAAATTTTAGCAATTGCCATGTTGAACGCAAATAAGGGTCTTTGGCTTTTTTCTCCATTAGGCTCCACCTGGCTGTCCGGGGGGCTCTCTAGTAATGGGCTCCCCTACCCCGGGGAAATGTTCTCGGTTCTATGCCCCCTTGTCAGGGTTGCTGCTAAAGGACTCCTTGGCCAGTAGAAAGTCAGAGAGAGAAAGGAAGTGGGACGGCATTTTGCCAAGGACTTGATACACATCATTTCCTTTAAAGCACCCCCTACGGTATATAATATCAGCTTCATTTTTACTTCGTGAAGAAACTGCAGGTAGGTGGTGTTGCCTCAATCCCATAAGGCCACATGGCTACTGAGCAGAGATTCGCATCTGGGGTCCCCCCTGCACGGCCTCGTCTCCAGGCCCTTGTTCTGATGCATGATATCTACACTACACACATGCTTGGTGGCCCATGGCTACTAAACTGATTAATCAAGTTGATCAAATGATCAGTTCCTTTGATGAGTTAACTGATTTGTTCAATCAGTTGACATCTTTGATTTAGCTTGCAAAATTGGACAGTTGTTTGGGGGACTTGTAGAAAAATCTAAAGACCTCTCTTCAGCTCAACTGGCAATGAGATGAATTCTTTATGAGCACCACATCAGGGAGTTTGACGTGGCTTTTAAGCAGGAATATACAGAACCTGGCATGTGGCTGTGTGTGTCCAGGGGAGGAAAAATGATAACAGATGGGAGGATAGGTAGAAAGGGGCTGGTCCAGAGGCACAAAGTGGATTCTTAAAGTCTTAAAATCAGGAATTGTTCAAATTGGGAAAAATCTTAGAAAACGTTTTCGTTTTGCCCTGTTACTGATTGTGAGCTGTGCCCCAGAGAGCTGCCCACGGGCACACCCTGATTCCTGACAATGCCAGATGGGCCACCTGTCTGATGACTCCTTATTTAGAATTCTCTGCACATTCAGACAACCTGCTATAACAAATGAGTGTCTCCTAAGAGAGAAAAAATGAGGTCTTGACAGAAGAGGAGAACAAACTGAAATAAGTGCAAAGTCATTTAAGTTAGTGATGTCACTGACCTTTCAAGGGTCTTGGGGTAAGTTTAAGTTTTTATTTATGATTTTAGGTCAGGCTGTCTTCAGTGCTTCAAGGTGAAGAGAAACTCTCTCACGAAGCAGCAAGCATCACCAACACAAATATTATATCTGTCTTGGCAAAAATCTTGCCAAGTAAATATTTGAATGTTTTCATCCTGCTTTTCTCTGACCTTCTGTCCTTGTCACAATCTTAGCTGATAAAGAGCTGATAAAAAGATCATCAGGAGTCACCAACGCTCTTCTTCTCCTCCACATACGCATAGTTATAAGCAGAATATTTTACTTTTCCAAAGCGTAACCTTTAATTTGGTTCTCAAGGGAGGAAAAAAAAAAAGCCAGCATTTGTTTTACCTTCTGTAGCTTCTCAGCCCTCATCCACCCTACACTGTTCTGTAAAAGTCAGAGACAAGAGAGTGATTCTAAGATTACATACATTTCTCTCCAACTAACTACAAAATCTGGTTCTAGGACTTCCCATCTTCTGCTCTAGTCCCAAGCACTACTCTGGGTTTCAAATGGATGTTAGATCAAGTACTTAGAAACACACACACACACACACACACACACACACACACACACACAGAGCGAGCTTGGAAAAGATCACTTTAAGAGCTTCCACATTCTTATCCTTGGGGATCCCTGGTTAGTAGAACAACTTGCTAGTAACCTTATTTCTTTCCACTGAATGGAAGTCGCTTGTCAATTCCTTACATTCTCACTCGATTACACCTTGGCCCACAGGCGTGGCGACTGCTGTGCTGAGAAGCTGACTCACATTTCCATTAGCCAAATCCAAGTTGACTTGGTGGGTCACCCTCCAGCTGCCTACTTGCTGCCTTGGGTGGGTGAGGTCCCAACTTTGGATCATAGTTTCTAAGCTGTCTTAGAAAATTTGGCTCAGTTGAAAACTATCTGATAAAATGTCTCCTCACACTAATTCTGGCTCCTTTGGATAAATCCTACACCTCACTAGCCATAATGATTGAATTCACACTCTATAAAATCCCAACATGGTTCAAGCCTGATGCTGGAGTATAATCATCTGAACCTTAGATTCTAATCAGAATTCTGGCCAGGAGGGAGCCTGCCAGCTTAGCCAAAGAAGTGGTATTTAGGGGCTCAAGGATCTGAGGATGGGAAACTCCCTTGAATATTCTAAAACATATGCATTCCATTTAGGACCCTTCTCTTGAGAATGGCTGACTCCTATGCCGAAGGAACTCGAAACGAACATACTCCTCTCAGCTGTATAAATATCATTTGGCAGAAGATATGAGCTGGAATGCCAACAGTCAGAACACAGCCTTTCATCTCCATCATAACCTCAGCGAGGCTGTCTGCCTGTGTTTGACCTCCTTTTTGGGCTGTTTGCTTCCTTTTAGCCAATAGAATGCTATGATGCAGCGACATTAAAGATAAGGAGGGAGCTGACAAGAGGACTCTGGAGAGAGCTACCATAGTAGCTCAATGATGCAAAGATTAGCAGGGGGTCCCCTGCCTGCTGTAGGCATTGGAGCATTTCCCATGATTTCTGACCAAAATTAAAAAGCCATATTTGAGATGCTTCCTAACTTAAGTCAAAATTAAGCTATTTTTTCAATCCTCCTTGCCTTGACTGGTTCCCATTGGGCCAGATTGCCCTTCATTCCAGAGAAGGACTATGCTGCCCGAATCTCATTTAAGCACAGACGTGATACACATCTATTGCTCTTCAGCACCCAGTACAGAGGTTATCAGAATTTCTTGGTTCTTAATTTCCTTAGTGTCTCTGTAATTTTTTCTTATGATATGAAAAAACAGGTCCATTTCCTAAGTAGAAAGTTGCAAACCACCTCATAGTCATAGTTTGCTCTGTGTTCAACAAACATCATTGTATTAAAATACCCTGCAGCACCCCTGTGAGTTTGCTGTGGCATCCCGGGCCCCTCCAAGCACAGTTAGGCTCTGTACTGCACACAAGGGAGAGTTTAACATAGTTTCTTCCTGTCTAATGGAGCTAAACAATCTATTAGTGAAAATAATGAAGGTGACGTAAAGCATATTATTCAACAAAACAAGATAGCATGTCGTAATAAGAAAAGTATTTTACTGGTCAGGATGTCTAATTTCAGAAATCAGAATCCACTAACCTACTTTGGGCAGGAAGGGCTTATTAAGGGATATTAGGGTACTTACAGAATTTCTAGAAAGGACAGGGAAGCAAAGTTGGATGGTACCCAGCCAAAATAATGGTCCAACATACTACAAAGCTGTTAAGTGAAAAATCTCACTGTGGTGGCCCTTGTCATCTTCCATGCAGCACTAGGACCCTAGGTTCTCTATCCGGCTGCCTCAGAAAAATAACATAGCTCCTTGTGGGTAGCAGTTACCTCACAAGGGCCACTTCTGCTCTTTAAGTCTTGTGTGAACTCAGAGGTTTACTTGGGAACCTAAGGCATAGGTAGAAACCCTGGTGGAGGAGTTTGGAATTAAGTGGTTTTTTGTTTTTTTTAGTTCTCCAGCTTCTTTAGTACAAAAAGGCAGTCCAGTCCGGAAAAGGGCTGGCATGAGTGCCATGTGATCTAGAATCTGCCATATTTGCCGTGGGTCCAAATGCATATACAGTGGTTGCTAAGAAAGAGTAAGGGTCAGATTTGGTTGGGAAATAATAGGAATCACTCCATCCATCATGGGCCTAGCATTTGAATCAGATCTCGGGAGACTGGTGGTATCTCAACAAGCAGAAACGTGGGTGGCCAGTTACAATGGAAAAAATAAGACAATCAAAGATTCAAAGACAAAGAAGAGTATGGTAAGACTGAGGAAATAGTGATCATCATTTGGAGCACACGCTAGCAAGGAAGGAAGGGGGAGACATAAGATTGGGAAACTGGGTTATGTCGATGTGGTAAAAGTCTCATACTAGATGGAGAAGTCTTGGCGTACCTGATTAAGATTTTATGAAGGTTGCTGACTAAAGACTAAGTGGGAATAGAATGGAAAAAAATTTGAGTGTCTTCTCTTTTCTGTCAATATTTACTTCTTGGGTGATCGCATCTAACTCCTTTGGCTTTAAAGGTGTCCAAATGTTAGAGACCCCACATTTCCTATATCCAACCCAGGGCCCTCTTCCGAACTCCAAACTTGTACATCCAATTACCTACTCTACATAATATAGATAGAAATAGGCAGGGATCCCTGGGTGGCGCAGCGGTTTGGCGCCTGCCTTTAGCCCAGGGCGCGATCCTGGAGACCTGGGATCGAATCCCACGTCGGGCTCCCGGTGCATGGAGCCTGCTTCTTCCTCTGCCTGTGTTTCTGCCTCTCTCTCTCTGTGTGACTATCATAAATAAATAAATAAAAATTTAAAAAAAAATCTTAGAAAAAAAAAAAGAAATAGGCATCTCAGACTCAACACATTCAAAGTGGAACTCTTGATATTCCTTCCACCTTCTAGAACTACTCACAGTCTTCCCACCTTAGTAAGTTATAGGTTCCAAGTTGTAATTCTCAGTCTAACATCACGATACTATCCTTGACTCCTCTCTGCCTCTCACGCTGCATATTGATTGTCCACCAATCCTGTCAATTCTTCAGAAGGCATCCAGAGCCTGACATCTTCTCATCACCTCCTCCACTGCCAGCCCCTCCTAAGCCTCAATCACCTCTTGCCAAGATTACTGTTGTGGCTCCTAACTAAACTTTTAGTTTCAAACATTCTCTACACAGCACTCAGAGGGGTTTTACAAGTTGAGTCAGATCATGTTAGTCCTCTGCTCAGAATATTCAGTGGCTTCTCAACTCTAGAGTAAAAACCAAAGTCCTACGAAGTCCTTCTTGACCCTACACGATTTTGCCCCAGCTTCTCATTATATATATATATAGATATATATACACATATATATGTATATATTTAAATAAATAGAAAATATATTTAAATAAATAAATATATTTAATATATATGTTAAATTGTTGACTCTTCTTATGAACTAGGACAATGCCTGACATACAGCAAGTGTTTCATACATATTTGTTGAATGAATAGAATTAATCAAGGGCAGACTCATAATGAGGAATACTGTAAAACAAAGAAACATCTAGTAAAGTGGTAGATTATCTTTTACTTCCACATCTCCAGGACCCCCCCTATTACTCAATGCATGTTTCATGCATGACACATCTGCAAAGAAAATCTTGAAAAATATGAATATCATATGAAACAATGTGTTCACCGGCACTGGATGCAGAAGAGCATGATTTGGAGACCCAACAGGTAGCCAATCACAGTTCCGTACACTTTGCTAAACCCCTGGTGGATTATATGGCTATTCCACATTCATCTTCTAACCATATCCTCACAACGATGCTGAGGGTTAGTTCGACATGCTATTTTCATTTTAAAAATGAGGAAAATGGGATGCCTGGGTGGGGCTCAGCGGTTGAGCATCTGCCTTCAGCTCAGGTCGTGATCTCGGAGACCCGGGATCGAGTCCTGCATCAGGTTCCCCACAGGGAGCCTGCTTCTCCCTCTGCCTGTATCTCTGCCTCTGTCTCTGTGTCTCTCATGAATAAATAAATAAAATCCTAAAAAAAAAAAAAAAAGAAATGAGGAAAAAAGGTTGAGCAAGATAATGTTACTTCACTTGGTCACACAACAAGAAGGAGGCGAGTGGAATTTCAAGTGCATCCGAGAACTCCCAAGTTCTTGGTCTTTTCCCATCACACCAGGCACATGGGCCCCAATTAAAATGCTTTGCAAAGAATGGAGCCTGTTACCTCCACCCTCTGTCTGTTTTTCGTAGTTGAGCAGCTGTACCAAAGTAGCCCGTCACGTTTAGGTTGGGGCAGCTGCTGAGCTCCAGAGAAACTGATCTGGAATTTTTAATGTGTGTTTGGTGTGGAAGAACCTTGTACTTTATTGCCTGATGCGTGAAATGGCTCCATGTCTGGGTTAACGGTGATTCAGGGCACAACTGCGTTCAGACCTATTGAAAGATGCATTCTTCTGGTGGGAAGAAATATGGCAGAGGGTGACTACAGATGGGGGCTTTAAGGAGGTTCACCAACAGGTGCACCACTGCTGTCCTACGTTGAAATGATCTGCGTGCATTTCTTGAGAACAAGCGCTGTTTGGCAGGAGCGGAGGAGATGGGTTTTGGTTAATGCAGTTGTAATCCCGGTTAGTTGAAGGCAGATCTTTCTGATGAGTGTTAAGGACTTCCTGGACAGATTTTCTAGATCATGTGTGGCTCATCAACCTCTGAGAGAGGGAAAAGAGAAGAGTGAGTGTCCTCCAGCCCAGCCCTGCAGACACAGGCCTGGATGCAGCCAGTCTTGCTCTGAGGCCTGGACATGGAGGTACAGAGGCGGAACACTAAGGGTCTCCAGCCAAGTTAAGATTTGCCCCCATTTCCAATTGCCTGGCGCAGGAGGAAAACAGAGGGATGGCTTCATTTGGAAAATGGGAGATGGACAGATGACAACTGTACTGGAAAGTGCAATTCAGGAGGTGATTGTTTCCTTCAGTAGACAGTCCAAGCACTAACCATGTGCTCTATACAAAGTAGAAAACGGGGAGCTTTTACCCTAACAAACTGTCACTCAGTGGCATGGAGGGATTTGTGAAGGCGAGTGTCACGGGCAGGGGGGAAATGAGGAGGGCTCTGTGTCTGCTGCTCTCAGGGGCATGAAATGAGGCCTTCCACCCATTACCTGCAAGAGTGCCCTTTCCTATTCTCCCTCCGTCACTAGAGCTGTCGGTCCCCCATGGGAGGTTCCTGAACCTAGATTATCACCCGAATCTGAAAGTCTCTGTTTGCTTTACATGGTAAGTGTGACCAGAGGGGCAATGTGCTTGTACTGCCCCCCAAAGACCTCTTGGCCCAAACTCCCTGCCCAAATGGCTTCTCCCCCATTTAAAGTGAAGATGCTCATGCCTTGCTTCTGGGGATCCTGATTTAGTGGATTTACATGAGGCCGTAGTGGTTTCGTCTGAAACAGCTAGCTTGATTTTCAGCTGACTCTGGGAGGCCTAAAACCACAAAGTCCTTTTCTTGGGGGGTGGCACGCGCTGTGCCATTTAACAGACTCCAGCTCCCGTTTGCTTTCTTGATATTTTCCTAGAGCAGTGCACTTTCTGCTGGTTTCTCCACCCCACCCCACCCCCACCCCCACCCCCACCCCGCTCTAGGTATGAGAACTTGGCCGGGAGCGGCCTTCATTGACTCCAGCCTCTAACATCCACAGCCTCAGTGTATCAGGCCTCTGGTCTCCCCGAAGGACACTGCCTTGTTTCTTTCTCCTCCTAAAGAAAAAGGAAGCATTACCTGCATTTTCACTTGTTTTTCCTCTTTCAGTCTGGTATTTCTGTTCCCATCAAAGAATAAAATGGTCCTGTCATCCACAGAAAAGAAAAAAAAAGTAACAAATCCAAAGAAAGGGTACATTGACGTGTCTCCTGAGGAAAAAGCAGGTCACGAACGCGGGGAAACTTGGAGTGGGATTTCAGCCTGACTCAGAAACAACAACTCTCTTTACTCAGCAAAGAGCACAATAGTCCAACCTTTTCATGGAAGGATTTAGTATTCCCTTCAAAGCTACATATCAAGCCCTGCACACAATGGAAATATTCTCTCTCACTGGGGCAGTAAAGAAGAGAGAACTTGCAGCCACCCAGGCTTTCTGAAACGTCTGCTTCGCATTGCAGCCTCGGAGACAGCCTCTGGGTCTTGCCAACTTAAAACCCTGAGGAAGAGGGTAAGGGGCCATCACGCCATTTTCCATGAAAAGTGGTTGTCGAAGGCTGTTTCCCCATTTTCTGCCCCTTCTTCCCTATTTCACAGTCGTGCTTGCATTCCAATAAAATGAGGCTTCCTGCAACAGGCCAGCAACACTCTTCCTTCCCCACTGCCAGTTGCTCTTCAAGTGGGTGGTGGGATAACTGAGAACACTTGCTCCTGGGGCAGAGTCCCTTCAAAACCCATTAAGACAAGGTTCTCTGCCCTTTGGTTTTGTGGGGACTTTCTTCGTCTCTGTAATTCACTTCAACTTCTTTTGGGAGATGGTCTGTGGTCGGTTGAAAGTCACAATCTCTCCATCTACACAGCCAGAGTGGACATTTTTCCATTTAGCACAGAGTTTTGTTTGCGTGACCTCATCCTCGTGCTAGGAAGTCCATAGCGAAGTGTAGTGACTGATATGTATTTGTATATATTTTGTTGTTATTGTTCTTTGCCACAAGTAGTTATATCCTGTGATAGGTAGACTCCTAAAATGGCTCCCAATGAGCCCAGTCCTCTAACCCTCCCGCCCTCCTCTGTGAGCGGGACCTAATGGCTTGCTTCCAATGAATAGGATATGGCCAAAGAGATGGGATGTCACTTCCACAATCACCTTACAAAGGACTGACTTCCATCTTGGTGGAGAGCTCTCTTGTGGGCCCATTCTGTTACCACACTGTGCGATGCTCTTGGGAGAGGCCTATGGGGTAAAGAACAGAGGGAGGCTTCTGGCAAGTAGCTCAAGAGGAGCAGAGTTCTCCCAACAACGACCTGCAAAGAACTGAATCCTGCCATTCACCACAGGCGGGACCTAGGATGCAAATCCTGCCTAGTTGAGATTTGAAATGACTCGTAGCCTTGTGAGAGATCCGGGGAGAGCCAGACAACCCACTTGGGCCGTGCCTGCGTTCTTGACCCGTAGAAACTGTGGGATGATAAATGCCTCCTAAGCTGTTTTGAGATAAGTGGTTACAGAGCATTAAATAACTAACCTACATTGTTTGTGTCAATACCTTATAACATACACATCCAGAAAAGCACAGAAGTCATAGGGCCCAATTTGCTGAATTTTGGTAAAGGGAGCACACACATACAATAGAACACGGCCAGCAACCCAGAAGTCTTTCTGCTCACAATGGAAATATTCAATTCGAAGTCAACCCTTCGAATCTTTAATCCCTTTTCTAAGGCAATCATTATTTCTATTTCTTTTCTTTTTCTTTTTTTTTTCTATTTCTAAAATATAAAAAATTACAGGTTGATTTGCCTGTTTGGGGGCTTTATGTATTTGAAATCAAGCATTATATACTCTTTTGTACCAGTCTTATTGTCTTTAAACATTATTTTTTTTAATAGTCTTTTTGTTTCAAGTACCAGCATTTCATTTATATTTATTGCCATATACACACATTAAAAAAATCCATTCTATCATTGATGGACAGTGGTTTTTTATTATTTTTTTTTACTATTTATTAGAAGAAATGTGACTATATGCATACTCATATATGTCTTTTGATGGATATATTTTGCTTTTCTGAGTGGGATTCATGAATCAGTGGATGTTTATTCTGCATTGGTAGATGTGCCGGTTATAATTCTACTAGCAGTGTATGAAACTCTAGCTTCTCCTCATCCCCATCCGTGTATGATATTGTCAGGTTTATTTTCCATCAGAGCCAATCTGGAGGATATACAGTAGAATCTCACTGCAGTTTAGTTTGCATTCTTCTAAAAATTAATGACGGTAAGTACTTTTTCATGTTTATTGATATTTGAATATTTTCATCCATGAAATATCAAGATATGCTTTTATTCTCATTAATAAAGTGTTTATCCTTCTTAGGTTATATTAAGATACATTCTTTATTTAAAAGCATGAATATTTAATTTCATAGCACCATTTGTTGAAAGATCATTATTCCTGTTTCACAGCAGTGGTGTTACAGGAGTTTCCTAAGGCTGCCCTGCCAAAGTACCGGAACTGTGGGGCTCATAACAACAGAATTTATTTCTCATAGGTCTGGAGACTGGAAGTCCAGAATCAGATTGTCAACAAGGCATGTTGGCTCTGAAACCTGTAGAGAATCCCCCCTTCCTCTTTCTAGCTTCTGGTGGTTTGCTGGCAATATGCTTGACATCTCTTGGCTGACAACTGTAGCCCTTCACTCTCTGCTTGCTTCATCCCAAGGTTTTCCCCCATGGGACCCTGTGTCTGGGCTCAGATATCCTTCTTCTTACAAGGACACCAGTAATGCAGGATGAAGGGTACACCTTACTCCTATAAGAACTTCTTCTAACTAATTACATCTGCAATCTTTTTTTTTTTTTTTTTTTTCCAAAATCAGGTCATACTCTGAGGTGCCAGAAGTTAGGACTTCAATATATATTTTGGGGTGGGGGACACAATTCAACCAGTAACAGGTATTTTTGTCATAAATAAAATAATTGTATACGTGTAGGTCTGTTTTTTATTTCTATTCTATTCCTGGACTTCCTTTCTTTTTTTCCCATTGCACTGTTCGCCTCTTCTTATGTCTATTATTAGAAGTGATTTTCAAGGGCACCTGGGTGGTTCAGTCAGTTAAGCATCAGACTCTTGATTTAAGTTCAGGTCATGACCTCCAGGTCATGGGGTCAAGCACCATGTCAGGCTTCCAAATCAGTGAGGAGTCTGCTTGAGGTTCTCCCTCTCCCTCTGCCCCTACTACCCCCACCATCAACCCCACGTCTCTGCTCAAGTGCTTGCTTTCTCTAAAAAAAAAAAAAAGAAAAAGAAAAAAACCTTAAAAAAAATAAGCTGATCTTCATTGTGTCTCAAATTTCATGTGGGATCATTTTCTTTGTACGTGAAGAATTCCAATGAGTATATTTTTGGTGTGGGTGTGCTGGTAACAAATTGCTTTTGTTTATCAGAAAACAACTTTACATCCCCTTCAATTTGATCAATTATTTTTTTCCAAATATAGAATTCCAGGTTGACACTTCATTTTAAAAATACAATTACATTCTCTTGGCTTCTATAATTTTTGTTGGAAAGTCAAGTAGAAGTGTTATTGTTGCTCCTTGATAGGTTACATGTCTCTTTTCTCTAGCTCTTACCAAAGTTTCTCTCTGTTTTTAATATTCCACAGTTTTACTCTGCTGCCCAGGACTTTCTTAGAATTTACCTTTCTTAGAACTGCTGGTGCTTCTTGAAGTGGTTTGATAGTTTTCACTAGTTTTGAAAAGTGATAGATATTTAAATATGCAATAAGTGATGGATATTTAAATATACAATATTTGATGAATATTCAAATATTGTATCTGCCTTCTTTTCTTTCCTCTCAAATTGGGGAGTCCACAGACAGGTACATTAGACCTTTTCTCTGTCTCATCTGCTCTAATGTTTTAGAGCAGATGTATTCTGTGTACAGAATCGGTGTATTCCATCCTTTTTTATTAAGGTCCAATCCAAATGTGTTCTAATGACTTATATTCCAGCTCAAATAGTTTCTCTTCTGCTGTGTGTATCTAATCTTCTGTTAAACCCATTTGGTGAGTTCTTAGTTTTTGCAATCTTATTGGTCAGTTGTAGAATTTCAATCTGGATTTTTCTTTTTTTTTTTTTTATACCATGTGTCAGGCCCCATGTTATGTGCTTTATATTCATTATCTCATTTGAATCCTCACAAATCTCTATAAAGAAAGTATTACCAGTATCTATATTTTCAGAGTAGGAAAAGAAACTCGGAGAGAGATGAAAAGGCCCAAGTCACATAGCAAAGAGTTGATGATACTGGAATTTAAACTCAGGAAGTCTGACTCACTGAGCTTTTATAGCTATTCAGTCAATTGTTCCTAGGAAGTGCATGATTATGATAATAACGGTAGCTAACATCTCTACAGGGCTTACTATATGCTTGGCATTGTTCTAAGCATTTGATATATATTAACTGACCAACTCCTCACAATGACCTTGAGGTAAGTACTCCTATTATTGCCATTATACAGATGGGAAAACTGAGGCTCAAGAAAGATGAAGCTTGCCTTGGGTTTCACAGCTGTGAAGTATAAGACAGCAATCCATTGAAGAAGTCTGTCCCAAAAGTCCACGCCCTTAACTATTATACCAAACTGCCTTCGAGCAAACTCAGAGCCGAAGGAACTGGGAATTGAGACACAGTACAGGCCTGGGAGAGAATGACATCCTGAATCGGATCACTGAAAAGCAAATAGGGTGCTGAGAAACAGAGCGAGAGGTGCTTCACAAGGGTAGCAAATTATGAGTTTGATACAGGACAAGAAAGAACAGAGAAAGGAACTATGGAGGGCAGGATACATTAAATAAATTATGAGGAAGAGCACGCCGCATACAGCTTGGGAGGGAGCATGCCTTGGAATGTGGTTTGCACAGTCCTCGTGTGGGGAACACAGCTGTCAGTGGCACGGTAGGGAGACCCGGAGGCTGTTTAATGCTGAGTCCTGGCAAGTCTTTAAGGTCAGGAGGTTCTGACCACTCTGGTGGTGGTGAAGGTTTGCTTGATAATTGCTAGGTTGGAAAGATAAGTATCAGGAAGGCAAAGATGTGGTCAGGATGGTCCACAGGGGTCCCAGCAAAGCAGTGGGAATCTGCAAACTGGAACTGAGTGAGCGGGGGCAAATTGTGTTAACGCTGGGCTGTAATTACCAAGCCACTTCCCAGACTTTCTCAAAACACAGAGATATATTTTTAATAAGTGTTTTGGGGGGTTTACAAAAGGCATTTTGTTTGTAATAAGCGACATTAGACAAAATTTTTCTGTCAGCAAATGGGACTGCCATTTCTATTCTTGTGTTGCTGCATGTAAAGAAATTGCTACTTTTATGTAGCCCTGCTTGAGATTCCTGTAAACACTGGGGATAAAGAACTTGTTTTTCAGTTTTCTAGAGACAAACCACATTGAAGAACCCAGGCACCAGAGCGGCATCTGGGCCCGCCTCCCACCCTGGAAATGAAGAACTGAAAGTGACTCTAATAAAAGGATTAATAAAGGTTGTGTATCTGCCAATTAGCCCTTCTCAAAAAGGCAGAGAAGAGAGTATTCTTCTTCTCTTTGGTAGAAGCACTCCAACATTAAGCATCCTTTATAGTTAGAAATGCCCAAATCTGAATCTTTCTGTTAAGATTGAAGCCTTTCCCTCTGTTCTCTCGGGAAACAAAGAACATAAAACCAGACTGCACGTCCAAATCAGGTTCCTCCTTTAGTCTCATTCATATTCTCCTTCTGCACAGTGCACGGCATGGGGGTTTGCAACCATATACAAGTATTTATTTGTTACCTACCACTCTCTCTTCTCAGTTATGGTCTAGTGTCCCAAGGGTGAGAAGCATCTCCGTTTTCTTCACCATTACATACACCATCACATACATACATACAGACATTCACAGCTCTGGGTTTGCTCCATAGTAGACTGTCAACAGATATTTGCTCAATAAATAAATGGGACGAGGGAAGGTTCTTTTATTTTGGATCTCTGCTAGTTCTTTGTTTTATGCCAGTGCAGACAGTGGGCATCTTATTATATGCCACTGCCGTGTTAGATGCAGTAAGTCATCCTACTCTTGCATTGGCGCCCTTCATTGCATCCCCAAGGATTGCTCAAAGTAGTATCTGATGTCCCTCAGCCCAAAACTGGGCTAGTGAGGTCCCTAACTAACTTCTAGTGTTTTTCTTATGAGTCAATCTCATACAGTTGTAACAGTTTAAACTTTAAGAACAACACGTTCAAGGCTAGAATGAATTAAGGGATATCGGTTAGAGTTGGGAGACATGATTATGAACTCATGGTTAGCTTAAGATAGATACCAGTGGATCTATATGGAAATAAGTATAGATGTGTGTGTATAACATGGTTACTATACGTATATGTATGTCTCATATCTGTCTACTATGAGGGGCTAGAAGCAGTTTTATTCCAATATCAATGAGCAAAATCCTCATCCAGATCTGGGTTTCTAATACTATTCTGCAGTAAAATGAATCAGTGACCTTTGGATAAATGACCGGTCCTAGCGCTTGGTTACAGAATATATAAGGTAACCTGGATCACCTTTTAGTGCCAGAAACTAAGGAAGTGCTCAAGCAAAATGACACGAATAGGTCAAAAAGACACGAGACTCTACTGAAAGAGCATTCAAAAGCCAAAGACAGTAGGATTTATGAATCAAAAAAAAGTAGCATTGTATTATAAAGTAAAATATAAAATAAAAATCCACCAGCCATAGTCTTAATATGTGACTGAATAAATAAATGCAGAGGGAAGAAGGAAATCTATACAGAAGAGTTCCAAATAATTTCTATAGATATCTGCCCTCAAGGAGATGGAGCATAATACCCCACTCTTTAAATGTGGATTATGGTTAGTGACTTGCTTCTTAAGAGAGAACAGTAAAAAGGAACCTGGCAAGCACTACCTTCGCTGGGGTATGAAGATGAACATTATCAGTGATAAGTCATGTGGCTAGCACATGTCCTTAATATGATGTGTTAAGAATGGCATCTTACCTCTCTGGTCTCTCTCCCTGAAACCTATAATCCCAGTCTAGTGGCGAGAAAAGCACCAGACGGATTGCAGCTGAGGGATATTCCACAAAATACATGACCCACACTCTTTAAAATGTCAAAGTCATCACAAACAAGGCAAGTGAGAAATTGTCAAGTCCAGAGGAACATAAAGAAATAGAATGATTAGATGTAATGTGGTTTCTTGAATGGCATCTTGGAGCCGAAAAAGGACATTTGGGAAAAACTAATGAAATATGAATCAAGTATAGAGTTTAGTTACTAATAATGTGCCAGTATTGGTATATTAGTTGTGACAAATGCATCAGTAATGTAAGATATTAATCATAGAAGAAACTGAGTATGGGTATACAGAAATTCTCTGTACTATCTTTGCAACTTTTGGGTAAATTTAAAATTGTTCTAAAACTCAGTTTTTTTGAATATTATAAACAAACAGTACATTTACCACAACTTACCCCACTTGAAACTATTAGTCAGAGAGGTCAGGGTAAATTCAGGTCTGTTTTCTCTATTTCAATATGTATAATTCACATGAAATGAATGAGGCAAAACAAAACAGACACAGAAATGTGGCCTCAACCCCCCAAACATCCTGATCTTTATATTGATTCTTAAACAAATTTAAATCACACAGGAACTGTATGAGTAAGGCTTTTCTATCTTTATTTTCTGGTTGAGATTCCTCATAAAAATGACATGGCTGAACTAGGAATAACGCCAAAACTGACATTTTTTCATTTATTCTAAAGGCCTCAACTCAGCACCTGGTTTATTGAAAAACCTAGAAGAGGTCAAGGTACTGATGTGAGTTCAAGCAACATAGTCATAAATAAAACAAAATACTTTCCTGCCCTCATGGAACTTCCATTCCAGTGGGGAGACTGGAAGGAAACAAAACAAAAAACAAAACAAAAGAAACAGACAACAAGCTACCACCAATTTATCAGGTAGTAATACCTGCCATAAAAATAAATTAGGAAGACTACTTATTTCCACCCTGATATATAAGGAGCTTGGAACAACTCTTATTCCATCAGAGAAATGAGTTCATAGGGGAAAGTACTTCCCCCAACATTGGAAAGCCAGACAGGCTGATAGAGATAACAAAACTTACTGCAGCAGAAACCCACTTTTGCAGAAACCATTGGGACCTGGGGCGGGGGCGGGGGGGGGGGGGGGGTAGGGGGAAACCTGAACTGTAATTGCTGAATTGCTGGAGGCTTACTGTGGACAAGTCTATGAGTTAAAAATGCCCCAGGATGTGGAAGAGGGGCACACTTTTGTGAGTTTTATCTCCTGGAACTCTACTAGGTTCTCATCACGAAGATCAGAGAAAAATCCCCTTGTGCTTCCTGTAAGAGAAGGGAGAACAGAACCATTTTGAAATATACCAGAGTATTCTGTTCTTAAGAAGGCCTGGCCTCAAGATAAACTATTTTACTATTTTACCAGAGCTTAACCTGCTGGATTTGGGAAATACCCTAAACTCAGCCTCCTCCAGCCATCCTGTCCCATCTAAGATTGTGTGAAGTTCACCACCAAAGGGCACAACCTCACTAAAAGGCTGAGATTTAATCATAGGAACATAGAATGCTTCCCTTCCTCCCACACTTTACCACCACAACACTAAAGGCCTATTTATTGGAGTTTCTTTCACATAATATATCATGTCTGGCTTTCAAAGAAAATTACAAAGGCATTTTAAAAGGCAAAAAACACAGTTTGAAGACATAGAGCAAGATCAGAACCAGACTGAGATATAGCAAAGATATTAGAATTATCAGACCATGATATTAAAAAACAACTATGATTAATGTGCTAGGGGTTTTAATGTATAAAGTAGACAACATGTAAGAACAGATGGATAAGTCAAACAGAGATGGAAATACCAAGAAGAATAAAAAATGCTAGAAACCAAAACCACTGTAACAGAAATGAAGTATGCCTTTGATGGACCCATTAGTGGACTGGACACAGATAAGAAAATGATCTCTGAGCTTGAAGACATGTCACTAGAAACTCCTAAATCTGAAAAGCAAAAAATAAAATAAAAAGACTGGGAAAGAAACAGTACAAAATATCCACGAACTGTGGGACAACTGCACAAGTATAGGGTATGTAGAATGGGAATATCAGAAGGAGAATAAAAAGGGAAAGGAACAGAAGAGATATTTGAAGCAATAATGACTGAGAATTTCCCCCAAATTAATGTCAAAAAGCGCACCACAGATCCAGGAAGCCACAGAACACCAGGCAAGACAAATGTAAACAAAAAAACAAAAAATTGCCCCTGGGCATAGCATCTTCAAGTTGGAGAAAAATCGAAATAAAGGGAAAAAAATCCTAAAAGAAGTCAAAGGAAAAAAAAAAAAAAGCAAAACCCATACCTATAGAGGAACAAAGATAAGAATTACATCCAACTTTGCCTCAGAAACTATGTAAACAAGAAGAGAGTGGGGTGACATATTTCAAGTGCTCAAAGAAAAAGACTCCCAAGCTAGAATTCTACATCTTGCAAAATTATACTTTAAGAATGAAAGAAAATTAAAGACTTTCTCAAACAAAGAAACAAACATGAATTTGTTGCCCATAGACCAGCCCTAATATAAGGCAGAAACTTTATATATAAAGAAAAGAAGAACATTAGAGAAAGAGTAAGACAATAAAAGGTAAATAAAAACTTTACTCTTACTCTTAATTGATCTAACGGTAACAGTTTAGTTAGAATAATAGCAACCATGTATTTCTCTCTCTCTCTCTCTCTCTCTCTCTCTCTCTATATATATATATATATATATATACATATATATATATATATATATGATGAATAACAGCAATGGATGTGAGGAAGAAATTAGGAATTTTATTATTATAGGGTGATTATAACCTGTGAAGCAGGATAATGTTATTTGAAGTAGATCTGGGCTGGTTGTAAACATTTATTGCAAACTCTAAGGCAACCACTAAAACAAGTTAAAAAAAAAGTATAATTGAGGTGAAAGACTCAAAATATCTAACACAAGAATGTGTTTCATAAATCTTTCCACACTAGAATTGTTTTCAAAAAAGCGAAAGACTCAAAATATCCAACATAATATTGAAGGAAAAGAAGAAAGTCAGAGGACAGATACTACTCAACTTTAAGACTGACTATAAACCTATAGTAATCATGGTGGAATGGGTATTGGAAAAAGAATAGACACGTGAAAATATAGAGGGACACAAGGGAAAATATAGAGAGCCTGCAAATAGACACATATATAGTTGCCTGATCACTGGCAAAAGGGCAAAAGCAATACAATGAAGAAAAGATAGACTTTTCAACAAAAGAAAACAACTGGATATCTACAAGAAGAAAGAAAGAAAGAAAGAAAGAAAGAAAGAAAGAAAGAAAGAAAGAAAGAAAGAAAGAAAGAAAGAAAAAAGAAAGAAAGAAAGAAGAAAGAGAAAGAATCTAAACATAAGCCTTAAACTTTTCACAAAAATTAACTCAAAGTGGATCATAGACCTAAATGAAAGTACAAGATGCTAAAACTCCTAGAAGATAGGAGAAAATCTAGTTGACCTTGGCATAGTGATGACTTTTTAGATACAACTCTAAAGTCATGGTCTATGAATGAAATACATGATAAGCTGGACTTCATCAAAATTAAAAACTTCTGCACCATGGAAGACACTGTCAAGAGAATGAGGATTAGCCTCAGACTGTCCTCCTTCAACCTCCCAATGGCAGCTTGCCTTGAGTTCTCACCCAAAAATACTGTCCTGGCAACATGGCAGCCTTCCATTATTTCTGAAAATGGCACCGCTGGGATTCTTACTCTACAACTTTACAATGTTAAAACTGGTACATGTTTGAAGTCTTTCATCCAAAATTCAAAATTGGGGCACCTGGATGGCTCAGTGGTTGAGCATCTGTCTCTGGTTCAGGTCGTGATCCTGGAGTCCTGGGATTGAGTCCTGTGTCAGGCTCCACACAAGGAGCCTGCCTCCCTCTACCTATGTCTCTGTCTGTGTCTCTCTGTGTCTCTCATGAATAAATAAATTGGATCTTTAAGAAAAAAAAAAAAGAAAAGAAAAATTTAAACAAAACAGAACAAAAAAACCCCACAAAATGCAAAATTGGCATCCATCCTGGTCAGGAGATGAAAAAAATTGTGTTGGAAATGTTAACAAAGAAGTTCACTTTTTTGAAAACAATTCTAGGGTGGAAAGATTTATGAAATACATTTACTATTTTGTATACAAAAATACATAAAAGGGGGGAATAAGTTAATAAATTAGGACTTGGACATAGAGAATGGTGGATGGTACCATTTAAATGGAGGTGTCGGAGAAGGCCCCCGGGATGAGATGCCATTTGAGTAGACATGTCAAAGAAGTGAGGGAGTGAGATTCTGGACAGAGAGAAAAGTCAAGGCAAAGCCCTAACGTGGCAGCAGGGAAGTGTAAAGAATGGAAGGGAAGCCGGGGAGCTTGGGGAGCTTGGGGGAGAGGTTAGGAGATAAGGTCAGAGAGTAGCAGGAGGTGAAGGAGTCCTGTGGGGCCCGTACTCCTTTCAGAGAGTTGTATCAGGGAAGCAGCTGCCCAGTCAGAGGCCACCCTTCAGCATCCCCATTGCACCTCAGTACAGCCACATGGCCAGTCTTCCCAGTACAATGTGAGTAGAATTGATGGCAAGGCATTTAAGGAATAAATATGCCTTCTGTGTGCTCTCTTGCTATTTCCTTGGCTGGATGCAGAAGACACTGAGGCCCTAGTAAACGGCGACCACCAGCAGTAGTGATCCTGGTTCCTTGAATCACCACATGGAAGAAAGCTCCCCAACAATCCAGGAACACATGCGTTAGTTACATGAGCCAGACATACTCAGTGGTATTAAGCTGCTGATGTTTTGGGTTTCTTTTTATTTCTCCTTTCTCCTTCTTCTTCCTCCTTTTAGAATTAATCTAAGTAATACAGAGATAGAATTAACCTAACAAATACAAAGACATAAATATTGAAATACCTATTAAACACAAAGGTGGAAGTATCAAGTTGGCACTTACATGCACAGCAGGTGATCAATGAACAGTCACTCGTCCATGAAACTGCATTGGATTTTGCCCCAAATTTCACAATCAGGAGACAGAACCACATCTTCTGACTGTAACATAGATGCTCCCATTTCTTTTGTTGGTGGGCTTATAACCAAAATGTTATTTCAGGGAAATGTGGGAGATGTAGAATAATTGGGCTCTAGAATATCCATATGACATCTTTCATTAGAGCCTGTAAAATGAGAGGGAGGGGGGTACAGAGTCAAAATATTAGATACAGAGAATCCTGACTTGCCATTTAGTATCTCATTAAGTGTTTCTGGTGCCATGTTGTGGGGGCTCTGGCTGGATCCTGTTCCTCTTACATGTTTATCCATGATAAATACCAGCATGAGGTGCAGAAGATAGCCTAATTTTTTCTACAGATGACTGGGAGGTGAAAAGTTTTGTAATTCCCTGGATGACAGGATTAGAATATAACAACATTATTTTACAGATTTTTAGCAGGAATCTGAATCTAACAAGATCATAACACATAGAATATGGTAATCTGTTTTGAGTACCACATCTTAAATGGAGTATGGACAAATGAAACAGTGATAAGTATGAAAACAGTATCTAATAATTTTTAAATGTTAATGCTCTCTAAGTATCATGCTAAGCATTTTACTACATTCTCTCATTTAATCTTCATAGTCACTTATGATCTAGGCATTATAATTATCCTCTAGTCTAGTACCTTTACACAAAGCCACACAACTCATAAAAGTTGGAGCCGGGATTTAGATCCAGGCAGATTGACCTCAGGGCTCACTGTCTTATCCACGTCCCTATGGAACTTAGAAGGCTGTTGTCTCAAACCATAAGAGACTCTTAATCAGAGGAAACAAACAGAGGGGTGCTGGAGGGGAGAGGGGTGGGAGGATGGGGTAACTGGGTGATGGGCATTAAGGAGGGCACGTGATGGAAGGAGCACTGAGTGTTATATAAGACTGATGAAAAAAAGAAAGAAAAAAAAAAAGACTGATGAGCCACTGAAAAAATTATGTTTTATAAAATCATAATATTTTCAAAAAAAAAAAAAAGAAGAGTAGGCTGTTCTCTGAAGATGAAATAAAGGAAGGAGAGTAACAAGACAAGTTGACTTCAGGGTTATGATAGCTGTTCCCTAATACTGGAAGATCGATCTCTCACATGGAAGAAAAATTAAACTTGAGCCCAAAGAAGAATACGCAAAAGCCACAAGGAAGCAAGTTTCACCCAAATTAAAAGGATGGAGGCTTCTGGCCGGCTCATGTTGGGTGTAGAGATCACTAAAAAAATAAATAAATTTTTAAAAAAAGTAAAATAAAAGGATGATTTTCTAACAATAAGAACTACTGAAGGTAATAAAGCCTGCCTTGGTAGACAGTTCTATCATTACTACTCAAAGTGCTCAGTAAGACAATATGGAGGGAATGGTTTAGAACTGTTTTTTTCAGGGGCATCTGAGTGGCTCAGTAGTCAAGCATCTGCCTTTGCCTCAGGTCATGACCCCAGGGTCCTGGGATCAAGTCCTGCCTCAGGCTCTCCACAGGGAGCCAGGTTCTTCCTCTGCCTATGTCTCTGCCTCTCTTCTCTATGTCTCTCATGAATAAATATGTAAAATCTTAAACAAAAACAAAAATTTTTCTTCAGACTGTGGTTATTTCCCAATTATTAAATCATGAGATTAATTTAATGGAACATTAACATCATTACTTTTAATGAAATGTAAAAAGTAGAAGAGAGGGGATCCCTGGATGGCTCAGCCATTTAGCTCCTGCCTTCCACCCAGGCGTGGTCCTGGAGTCCGGGGATTGAGTCCCACATCAGGCTCCCAGCATGAAGCCTGCTTCTCTCTCTGCCTGTGTCTCTGCCTCTCTCTCTCTCTCTCTCTCTCTCTCTCTCTGCATCTCTCATGAATAAATTTTTTTTTAAAAAAGTAGAAAAGAAATTACTTGAAGTACAACATTCATGAACATTTTGATTGGTTTTATGCCTGTGTAAGTGTTCACTGGGTTGTTAAGATGCATTTCTTGTGAGTCATTAAGTCATTAAATAATTGGTCTCTAAGTCTTGGCTGGTCTTTGAACCTGTGGTAGTCCTTAATAAAGTTATCTCTGGTATTTAGTGACTACAAAATATAACCCATATAGTGTTTTTCATTCAGCTAGATTTATTCAATTTAAATGATTACCCTGTAGTCTGAGATTATGTCCTTGTAAATACATCACTTTTAAAGTGTCCTGTCTAAATGAGGGTGGTAGATAGTATTTCCAAACACGGTCACAACAGTACTGCCCATCCCACATGATCTTTGGCAATGTGACTTTGTCACTGTCCCATTGCAAGGTGGAATCTATTTTTTCTCTCCTTGCATCTGGGCTGGCCCTGTGACCTGTATTCAGGAACAGCACAGAGCAAAACTGATACTTTTTAACTTTAGAGGCTGGGATTTAAGAGATCTGTAGCTTGCACTCTCATCTCACAGGCTAGTTGCCCAGCTGCCATCTAGTGAGGAAGCCCAAATCGCCACGTGGAGGAAGTCGTGTCCTAGGCTGGCAGCCGCAGATAATCGCCAAGCTGACCTGTGAGTGAGGCCCCTTTCGATTTTCCAGTCATCCCAGCTGACACCATGTGAAGCATGCATTCTCTGCCATACTAGAAAATCGGGGGAAATAACAAACTGCTTTTGTGTGAGCCATTAAGTTTTGTTATATAGCAAAAGATCATGAAAGCACATGGTGGCAACAGAGCTTACCCACTTATTATCCAGTTATTTGTTTTAGTGTCTACTCTTGGCAAAATAGAAATGGACAGCCTGACATCTCTCTCTCTCTCTCTCTCTCTCTCTCTCTTTTAACTTTTTGGTTCTATGAGACTAGGTCCATAAAAACCTCTGGATTTGGTGACCTTCTTTTACATTCTGAGATGCTTGGAGATGTCTTCTCCTTTGTGTATCCAAATACTCTTACTGTCCTTGCCAGGTGGAATAACCAGCACTCCCTGTGGTCTTGTCGTAAAACGGGGGGCCCATAACTCTTTCGCTATTCCTCACACCACTGTATAGGAATCTTCACTTCTACTTGATGAACTCTTGGAGGACAGGAGCCTGCCTTCTCCATTTTCCTCAGCATCTACATTAGTGGTGGGCATGTTGCATGTTCTTACTAACCTAGTGGAACTGAATTTTAGCTTTTTAAAGAAATAATTTGGGGGCACCTGGATGACTTAGTCAATTAAGCGTCTGCCTTCTGCTTAGGTCATGATCTCGGGGTCCTGGGATCAAGGCCCATATCCTCAGGCTCTTTGCTCAGTGGGGAGTCTGCTTCTGCCTCTCCCTCTGTGTGCTACTCCTCCCACTACTACTCTCTCTCTCTGGGTCAAATAAATTTTTTAAAAGAATCGATGTGTAACGTCTTTCCTGTCACATATTTAACGTGCTTATCTCAAGAAAATGTAATGAGAAGAGGATAAGATTGTTGAAGGCCACAGGAAAAGGGAAGAGCACCATGCTAGAGAGAGTCCCCCAGAAAGCACCGGACTGTAGTCCCAGAAACAAATGGGCACAATTCTGTGTCGAGACTGAAGAGCTTCCATAAGAAAATAAAGCAAATGGTAATCCCTTCAAACTAAAGATTAATGTGGGCCCAGAAGAATCAACCAAAGGAGGTTTGCCTTAATGATGCTTAGATTCCTTAATGATGTGGATATAGTGTATCCTCTCTTCATGTTCTATTTTTCACATGAGCTCTACCAAAACAGAACAATTTTATCTGATATTCTTAGATGCTGAATGTAACTGAACCAATAGTCACCGAACTGTCCACCAACTGTAGGAGAATCATGCACTGATTATACCAGTTAATGAGATGATTTAATTATTTAATCTATTATGTATTTATTAATTATTTAATCTATTAATTACTTAATTAAATAATAATTATTATACTGAATGAGTGGTTGAGCAAGACATTTGCTATAATTATTGAAGGCTGCGAGTTTCTTATTACTGATGCATAGTTACGAACATCCACTCAAAGTTAACAGCAGGTGAGGGTTGAGTGGTTGTTGCTGGATGTCATGAAATTCATGCCCATAGAAATTACTCCTCAGAAATTGTGTCTGTGATAATGGTAACAGTGACTTGACCAGTGTGAGTATCCCAGAAACATTTCATCTTCAGCCGCGTGGATTTACATAGTTTTCAAACAACTGAGTTGCTCAAGTTGCTGAATGTGTTTAAAGCTGTGTTCAGTCTACTTTTTTTTCCCTAATTGAAAATGACTAGCTTTTGCCATAGTTTTAAATTTTAAAATAAAGGTCTTTTTGTAAAAACGAATTCCTGCTAGTAAATTGTAAACTGTTAAGACTCTTACATCCCTTATTAAATGAATGCAGAAGATTCGCTGGTTTGATCTAAAGTTTTAAGGTATCAAGAGGAAAATGATTATGGACTGGAAAACACTTTAATTCTGTGGTTAGGTTCCATATTATCAAGAGATCTGAGAGCATCTTTGCAATGTTCCTCTCTAAAGAATTCATTCATAAAGAAACCAAAAGGAGAGGAAGTGGGGAGGTCATTGGGCAATTTTTATTTTTGTAATAAACCCTAGGTTAGCTTTGACATTCTTGCATCTGATGATTCCCCATCATAAGAAGAAACATCTTTAACAAATTAGGAGCATTGTGGTGGTTGAGGATAGAAATTCCCTGTTCCATTTGAATGAATTAAACAAAGCATTTTCTTAAAAGGGAAAAGGGAAACATTTTCATTTTAGATGTTTAATTTTTCAATTTTCAGCCACATTTTATTTGATCTTAGGAGCACTGATGTGCTGAAACCAAGAATCATTTCTGGTCTGGTCCTGAGTTTGGAGGTGGGAGTTTTGGAATATATTTTTAAAGATATTTTATTTGTATATAAACACTGATCTGGCACATGGTAGTCATTTTACATTACCAGGTAAATGACACCGTTTCTTAATAATATTCTTTTGGTTGATGACACTGCATGTCTTGTACATTGAAATTAGTATTAAATCAAGGAGAGTGGAAAAAATAATTCCAGGAGAAGTGAAAATGTAGGTGAAATGACATCTGTAATGGAGTGGTCACAAAGAGTTTCCATAAAAGGATAATATATAAAATGCAAATATATGGAAATGCAAAAATATATGGAAATGCAAGTGTACTATGGATTTCACACCCAAAAAGTCTTGTGTACAGTTCTCCTATAACTTAAAAAAGGCAGGGGAACTGAGTGAGAAAAATTAGAGGGTGAGACAAATCATGAGAGGCTCCTAACTCTGGGAAGCAAAAAAAAAGTAGCAAAAGGGGAGGTGGTTGGGGGGACGGGGTAACTGGGTGACGGGCACTGAGGAGGGCACTTGATGGGATGAGCACTGGGTGATATACTATGTGTTGGCAAATTGAACTTAAATTGAAAAAAAAATGTAAGAATAAAATTAAAAAATAAACTAAAAAAAAAACTATTGAAAGAGAAATTCTTTTCTTTTAACTTTTTTTTTTTTTTTTTTTTTTTTTTTTTAATTCATGAGAGACACAGGCAGAGGGAGAAGCAGGCTCCCTGTGAGGAGCCGAATGTGGGACTCAATCCCAGGAGTCTGGGATCTCTCCCTGAGCTGAAGGCAGATGTTCAACTGCTGAGCCACCCAGGTGTCCCTGAAAGAGAAATTCTTGATTGGGAATTAGTAGTAGGGTAACTGAGCAAAGTCTAATCAACCATTGTTTCCACATGTACTAAGCACTGACTAGACGATACTTCAAAAACCGAAGACCCTTAAAGTGCTTAGGGTCTTCCTGGATCTTCCTAGCATGTTCTGCAGACTGTTTCCTTTTCTTGCTTCTCCCAGACCTGGTCTTTCCACTATACTCCCTCGAAACACAGTAGCTACACAAACACTAAACTCATCTCGTATCATGTGCATAGGGAATTGGAATTTAGTTTTTCTACACATGCCACTGGCCTCTAAACTTTCACCTAGATTGCTGTGTTCTATCAGAGTGCTGGGCCTCCCCCTCACAATGCCAGTTCTCTCACTGTTCTAATGTTTCATAGATCTCCTTGTTCTAGTGTTTCATAGATCCTTCTTACAGGCCCAGAAATGACAAAATTTAGTCCAGGCTCCTTTTCCCAGGAACGTCAAACACAGTGAAGCTTCCAAGTCTCCAGTTTAGCCCCCTTTCATCCCTAAGAAATGACTCCAGGCCTTTACCCTCACGCTAGAGATCTCAAAGACGGACCCCCACCCCTCACCCCCAAAGCATCATCTGCGTGAAATAAGAACTCTCACTAGAAAGTAATGAAAAGACCTGGGCTCCCCCAGGATCATGTAGCCATTCTGCTTCCCATCCTCACCTACCAGATTTCCACTATCCCAGTGTTTGCTATTAGACCCATACCCGGTAGGCCTCTAGTCTGTATCCTTGGTAATGGGGGTAGGAGCCATATATAGCCCAGATGAAGACAAGATGAACTTAGTGACAAAGAGTGGGCCATGTCATGATGACTTATAGAGTCAAGCATGTGAATTTGGAATATGAGAAAGATGGTTAAGACCAAATGAATAAAGGCAGAGATAACTGACTTTGGTTTTAAATGAATGCAAGAGTCGACCAGTACAGAAGAGTGCCTCTTTCTGGATTAACTCAAGACATGAGCAGTTTATGTCTTGTCATGAGCAATGACAAGATATTTGGGCTCCAGACAAGGGAAGTGTAGGAGACAGATGAGATATAATTATGATATGATTTTAAAATTGCAGTAACTACAGGGTCAAGCTAAGATAATTTTCCACAGTGTTCCCAAGCCATGGGAGGTGACTGTGTAAGCAAAGAGATACAGCAACAAAATATCTGTGGTCAAGGATTATTCTGCTTTGAGCTCAAAGCCCAGAAAATAGCAAAGTCTAAATAATAGGAAAGTGACTCAGAAGCTAGAGCGATGGCTCCTCGTAGCAGGCCCTGGGCCAGTGCCAGGGTGGTTGCATGGGTTTACCTGGGCAATTTTTAAAAATAGGAGTATCTGGATTCCATCTCTAGAGATTCACATAGGAGGTCTGTGGTGGGAACTAGGAATCTGCATTTTTTAAAAAAGGCTCTTGGGTGATTCATATGTGCATCCAAAATTATAACCTACAGGGCTAGAAGCCACGAGTTCTGAGCTCAGTGACTAACATCTTCAGCTTAGATTGTTGACTCTGTCTCCAGAGAACGAACAATAAGGAGCAAACGCATGATGCGTAGGGGTGTGAACGTGAGGATGCTTACAGTTAGAGCAAGACAAACCATCTGAAGGGGACATAGTAACAGAAGGAAAAAGCACCAACCCGCAAGCCTGGGGTTAGCTGAACAGTTGCAGAGAAGGTGTGAAACTTGCATCAGAAGAGAAGAAGAGCCTCAGAGACAGCAGCTGACACAATCTTAAAACTTTGGTAAAAGATAAAATAGCCAAAAAAAAAAAAAAAAAAAAGATAAAATAGACATAAAGCTGGTGCTACTGAGCTAGGTGTGAGCTTCTCCGTCACACTTCCAGTTCCTCAGCCCAGGTGTCCACACTTCAGTCTCTGGCTTCCTCCTTTACTGATGCTGCATTTCTTTATTTTCAAAATCCCTTCACCATTCTCACTGAAAAATACAGAACTGCGTAAACGAGTGTGTGTTTTGGAGCTAGCCCTCCCCGGACTCGAATCCTGGTTCAGTTCCTGTCTCAGCCGGGCCAGCTGCTGCAACAAGATACCATGGGTTGGGTGGCTGAGACAATAGAAAGTTACCTCCTACAGCTCTGGAGGCTGGCAAGACTAGGAGGAGGGTGCCCACATGGCTGAGCTCTGTGAAGGGCCCTCCTACTCGTTTCCAGATGGCCGTCATCCTGCCCAGTCCTTACATGGCAGAGAGCAGAGAAAGGGGGAAAGCAAGCTCTCTCAGGGCTCCTCGTAGAAAGATGAGCCCTTAATCTCATCTTGAGGGCTCCGCCCTTATGAACTCATTACCTCCCATAGAAACCCCACTTCCAGACACCATCTCATCCTGAGGCGATTTTAACATCTGAAGTTTTAGGGTTTAAACACATGACATCTGGGAAGACAAGCCTGCAGCCCACAGCAGTCCCTTCCTTACTATTATCACATATATATTATATAGGTTCAGACATCATATATTATATATATGAAAGAAACAAAGCATTTTGTTTAGCACTAGTTTCCAAGATGCAGACGCTTGCATGTTATATTTTTCCCTCGCAGGACACATCACCAGTTAGTATTCCTAAGAGGTCCTGTGGGGAAGATATCCATTTACTTTTGTGTTTAGTCCCTTGAACATTTAAATTCCTACATCTTTTGAGGGTGCCTGGGTGACTCAGTTGGTCATGTGTCTGCCTTTGGCTCAGGTCATGGTCTCAGGGTCTTGGGATCGAGCCCTACGTTGGGCTCCGCGCTCAGTGGGGAGTCTTCTCCCTCTCCCTCTGCCCTCCGCCCGCTCATGCTCTCTCTGTCTCTCAAATGAAGACATAAAATCTTAAAGAAAATCTCCTACCGCTCTTTTAATGACTTATCTACTGCTATCACTTTGAGAAATGCTAGAATAAGTATGTTATTCTCTCCCTTGAAATGCCTTTTGTACTTCTCTCCACCTGTTTAAATCCTGATCATTTTCAGACCCCGGGTGGCTCAGCAGTTGAGCCTCTGCCTTCAGTTCAGGGTATGACCCCAGGGTCCCTGGATTGAGCCCCGCATCGGGCTCCCCACAGGGAGCCTGCTTCTCCCTCTGCCTGTGTCTCTGCCTCTCTCTCATGAATAAATAAATAAAATATTTAAAAAAAAATAAAACTGATCATTTTCAGCTTCTTGCTCAAACCTGAATTTCTGGGAATGGGCCACCTCCATTGTGAGTGGTACCTCTCTCTTCAGGATGGCAATGCCCAGTCTAACGCATGGCACTTGTTCAGCCTCCGCAGACCTCGCAGTATTATTTCACTGTGTGTCTAGGCCGTGGTTCCCAACAATAGTGAAATCATAGGGAGATGCAAACTGAGTCTTTGTCTGCTCTGAGTACCTCTCAGGCCCCAAACGATGGCTTGAGGGTCAGTAACCCCGCCTGCTGCTCTTATTTCCATCATTTACCCAGACAAAGATCATGTGATGGGTCATAGTATGTCCTCGTGACCTACATGCCTGGCACATCTCATGACCTTCCTATTGGCCTTGACAGGCCCTCTTCTGGTCCTTGGACCAGCTTGGAGTAGGAAGGTCATGTCCTCCCGCCCTAGCAGTGAGGAGCAGTGCAACAGAGGAAAGGAAAATTCTAATGCAGAGGTATTCCAGGTAAGTGTTAACCAGGCCTTGAACCGATTTGGCAATCATAGGAAGAGAGGAGAAAATGAGTTCAGGAGTCTTTTCAAGTGTTTTAGCCAAAGACTTGGTGAAGGCAGCTGAAAAATCACTCCATGATTGAGTCATAAGAAAGAGCAGGGTGGGCACAGGTCATTCTGTTTTATTTAGGTTTGTGGTATGATAGCAATGCAGTTGTAAAATCTTACCTATCCTTCAAGGCGGAGCCCAAATCCCACCTCCCACCCAAGCTACCTACAGTTACTTCAGCTCTTGGTGATGTCATCCTCCTCGCCCGCTTCCTTGAATCACAAGCTCCCATGGCACAGCACAATGCCGTGGAGTGCACACGGCTTTGTCTCCTCCCCTAGACTCTAAGTTCCTGAGGGCTGCTTATGCCTCTGTTCAATATGTGGTGGTTAAAACCTGGGCTCTGGGGTCAGAGCACCTGGATTTGTATCCCAGACAAATCGCTTTAATAGATTTGTATCCTTGGGAAGGTTGGCTCATCGAAATCTGTTTTTTCCTCTGCAGGCTGGAACAACAACAGTACCTCCCTCATTTGGGTGGGATTGTAAGGAATACATGAGAAATTGCGTGTAAATCCAACGATACCTAGTACAGGACGCTGAAGTGGTGGGCACTCAAACATTTTTTGAAAAAAATGGAATACAAAAATGAAAGAATGAGTGTCACCAAGGCACGTCAGAGATGCAATGTTATATGAGGACAAGACTTGGGGTCTCAAGGGCAGAGGATGGCATGACAGATGGCCAGAGGTCACAGCTCTTAAATTCCCAGCCTGAAATTGGCTTCTTACCATGTAATGATTCTGCAGATTTTATTTGGTTTCCTTTGTTTTAGGTTTTACTATGTCCTAAAGTCATCTTGAGCCTTTTCAGGGCTGCTTTGAGGAAGACCACCCCAGAGTTCCGTAACACAAAGCTCTATTTTGAGAAAATTCTGTACTTTTCCACTTCCAGCATTTGAGGGAAGCCCTGCATCCATTTGGCTCTTTATGCATACTGTACCTCCTACGGAGAGCCAATGGGATATCTTAAGTCTAACGTATAGAAGTCTAACGTATATATTTCAAAGCCATGACTTGAATTTTTCCAAAGGCCGTTTCTCATCATTACAAGACATTAACCTCCTTTCATTTATAAAACATTTTCAAAACCTTTTCATTTGTACATTGGAAAGAATACTGTTTTCTTCAGCAGATTTTAAGCCCCTTGTGTGAGTTCCATTTAAGTGACCTTTGGCGATTCCTTATCTCTCTTTAGCCTGACCTCCAGGTAAGCCTGAACCTGAGACAGCTCAGGGAGATAGGTATCTCCGGGAGAAGAAGAGGGAATTGGGGCTGAGAACAAGCTCAGGAGATCCTCACAATTTATCCAATAGCCTAAAAGGTCCCTTGGTTCCTGCAATGTGGTTTTGTAAAATATCCGGGAGCTTGCAGCACAGACAAGTCCAGATGTACCCTACCCTGCCTTCCCTCTTTCTTGATTAAGACAAAGAGCAACTGGTAAGGAAGTTTGCACAAAACCATGCACGGAGAATGCTCCTTTCCCTGGGTGGCGTCATGCGACTACATGGGTTGTGGGTGGAAGGGGGGGTGGAATGCGTCCCTGCAGCAACCATCCCCAAGGGGAGTTGGCAGGCTCCAGAGCACCTGGAGGCTCCTGGCGCTGGAGATAGGCCTGCTGAAAAGAAATTGGAACTTAAAGAAGGAAGAGGTATGAGCAGCTTGGAGACTTCCAGGTGGCCTTTCAGGGGTTGGATGAATTAGCCACTGAGAGTGCAGTGGGAGGTAAAGAAGTCTGGAGGGGAAAGACTCCACAGCTGGAGGTAGTAGCCACAGCACTGTGGACGGGTGTGACCTCTTTGCCTTCACCTGAGGAGTTTTTCAAATGCATTTAACGAGAGACTAAACATGTCTTTTCATTCTCTTGGCCGGGCACGGCACAAGCACATCCTCTGATTTTCCTCTCAGATGTTGGACAAAGGAGGGACGCGGTTCCATTATGTCTGTCAGGGCCCTCTGTTTGGCATTGTGGTAATTTACTGGGACCTTTGTCTCTATGTGAGGGATGCCACATACCACCCTGGTTCCCACCAGAGTCAGTGGTCTGTTTCCTCTTTGTCTTCCTTCTGAACTACCACTGCATGACTTCCACCTCCCCAAATGTGCTGTCTTACATTATTCAACTAAAAAGATGCTTTACCAGCACCAGTGCCTTCAGATGTGGTTCATTCAAATAGCATCCTACCAGCAGCTAAACAGTAACTGGCATCCATCAGCCTCTGATGAGCGAGCGAGCCGAGAGAGACAAGACTGCTTCAGGCTTGAACAGACAACAATAAAACATGTGCAGATTCCGAAAGAACACACACCAAATCTAATAAAGACTTGGTGCCACAAGGGGCTGTGTTGTGGATGATGCTGGGGTTCCTTTGTTTTCCTCCTGGATCTTCTTGGGTAGGTTTGCTTCTGGGAGCCATGGTCCCAAATCTACCCTCCCCATGATAGTGAGTAGATTTGCCTTTAATCGTGCTGCCTCTTGGCTGCTTGGAGCTGGGCTGTTTAGAGCCACTCATGGGCTTGTTAGAGTATAGACCAGACGGAGCCAAGACTGGGAGCTCCTGCCCATGGGGTTGGTAGCCTCAGTGTCCTCCAGCCACCCCACAGATGCCTGGGCTCAGCCACAGGAGCAATGGGTTAAGGGTGCTGGTGAAGTTTCCCCACTGCGGTGCTTGGAGAAGAGCCTTAAAATCCATGCTTCGCGGGTAGTAGCTAAAAAGCTGCACTAAGTAGTGGTGGTACATACAGAGTATGGGATGGTTGTATTAGAGAGTATAGAGAAGAGGGAGTATTTGGGGGCAGCAGAGGCTTCACCGAGAAGGGGAGATTTGAACCAGGTCTGGAGGATGGCAAGATAGCAGCATCCATGCCCTGTGGGGACAGAAACAGAGCACGAGCCCAAAGACTGGGGCACGAAATCCTGTGACATGTTCAGGTTTCTCTAGAAGTAGTCACATTTTCTTTATTTCTTTTCTTTTTTTCTTTTCTTTTCTTTTCTTTTCTTTTCTTTTCTTTTCTTTTCTTTTCTTTTCTTTCTTTTCTTTTCTTTTCTTTCTTTTCTTTTCTTTCTTTTCTTTTCTTTTTTCTCTTTTCTTTTCTTTCTTTTCTTTTCTTTTCTTTCTTTTCTTTTTTTTTTTTAATATGAAAGTGGAAACATCACATTTCAGGCAGAGAAGGCGAGGGAAGGGTTGGCTACTTGAGAGTAAGATGAGTGGATTGGCCTGAAAATCTGGCCCCGAAGCTCTTTCTGACTTCACTTGTTCTTACTTTTTGGTTTCTCAACTCCTGGATTGTCTCAAATTCGATCTTTTTAAGTGCAGGGCTCTCTAGTGGGGCAGGGGGAGGGAAGCCCTGGGGTCCCATTGAGCTGTAAAGCCCCCTCCTCTGTTCGGGGTCCCTTTGATGCTGGGGAGGAGGAGGGCGGAGAAGGCGGCCTCTTTTCTCTTCTCTAGGAATGAGCCTGCAGCAACTGTGGGGCTCCTCACACAGCTGCCCCCCGGGGGTGGGGAGGCGCCCCAGTGGCCCTGGCCCCTGATCCCCACCGCCCTGCCACCGCCTTGCCCGGGCCCAGCTCTCTCCAGAAGGCAGGGAGGAGGCACAGTGTCCTCCTCCGCTGAGGTCCGGGCATGCCACCCAGGCCTGCTGCTTGTGTCAAAATGTGCCTGGATCCTCACTCAGCAGGTACCCAGGGCTGAGAGGAGCCGGCTGGGGAAAGGGCTCTGGGTGGATTCCTTGACCTCTTCAGTTCAAGGGGAGGCCGCAGAGAAGAGCCAAGTCTCCACAAGGTCATCAGCAAATGTCAGTTTTTCATCTTGCTCATCTGTGTAAGTCTGGCTTCCTGTCCTTGACCCTAAATTACTTGATCCCATCAGGAGGCAGCTGCTCCAGTACAGCCCTGGGCTGCTCAGCAGCCGCCCTGGCTGGGGGTGGGGGGCTGGGCCGGGAGGTGGCCGCCCCGACTGCAATCTGGGCTGTCGTGGGTGAGCGGTGGTAGCAAGAGGTCCTGTGAAAGTCGTCTGGGCCTCCAGTCAGCACTGCTCACAGGCCTCTTCTCAGGCGGCCTCGTTCCAGAGGGTCCAACTGGAAACACAGAATGCCCTGCTTTTCTTCTTCTTCTTCTTCTTTTTCTTCTTCTTCTTCTGTTTTTCCACCACCCTCAAAGAGATCCTTTTATGGACAGACCCATGCCTGCCTCTTTTTTACAAATTCCTGTTGAGAAGCTGACCTCCCGTGACCTGGGTGAGGCAACAGGTGACGCCCTCAGAGAGTGGGTGGTTGTCAAAGCAGCTCTGTGTCTGGGGTCCCAGCAGAACCGAAGACAAATAAAGCTTTCAGCTCAGGCCCGAGAGGACACAGGCCTTGCCTCAGGACGTGCCCTTGAACCGGGTGGTGTAGCCGGGCAGTGTAGCGGGGCAGCGGGACTCTCGGCCTCGCAGCTTCGGAAACGCACCCGGTTGTAGGGGACCACATTGACAAACAGGCAGCAGGGGGTTTAAAGACCCCTGGGGAGAAGCTCCTTGGGTTTTTATCCAAATGCACTCCAAGCTTCAGCTTAGAAACCCTCGGCGTCGGGTCTCTCCCCAGATGACTGTGGAGAAGAGATTCTGGGTTAGGTCAGGATTTTGTAGATCGCTGGCGGGGTGAGAAATAATGGACTAGGTTAGGGAGACCGATATCTGAGATTTTTCAAATCTCTGAGAAAGGATTCACTTGCTGTTGTTCGCTTATTAAGCCATAATTAAGCATCGTAATGTAAACTGAACTGCAGCTCAAAACTGGCTTTAGCTACCACTCAAGTGTCATCAAGTTAACGCACAGATCTTTTTAGGAGAGGACTGGTAGAGCAGGACTACGTAACTGCAAGGCAAAGGTTCTGTTATTTTTGGTACAATGCATTTGATTCAGGTTTTAATGACCTTCGGTAGCCATGCATTTAGACCTCTATTTTATGTTTGGAGTGATGAGAAGGAAGGAAGCTACAAAAATACTCAGTTCCTTTTTTTTTTTTCAGATTTTATTTATTTATTCACGAGACACACACACAGAGAGGCAGAGACACAGGCAGAGGGAGAAGCAGGCTTCCTGCAGGGAGCCCGATGCGGGACTCGATCCCAGGACCCCAGGATCACACCCTGAGCCAAAGGCAGATGCTCAACTGCTGAGCCATCCAGGTGACCCAGTTCCTTTTCTACTATTGAGAGACATGGAATAGAGGAATTCCTCATCCCTTTGGCATGTTGGTATTCTACTTAGTTTATCTTTTTACTTTAACATAACTCATCATATGATATATATTATAAATATGTATTTATATAGTATATGAATTTGTAAACATATTTAGCTTATTAAATATACATTTAACATTCATAAGTTAATCCTTTCCAATTTGTGTTATAAAGCCAGGAGAAGTCCCAGTGACTGTCACAAGTGATCTACAAGGCCTGCGGACAAAATGGAAGTGGCATCACACAGAGTTCTCACAGAGTGCAGGATGTGGCATGTATTATTTCGCTTGATCAACGACTGGCACCAAAAGTATCATGACTTTGGGACTTTGAGCTAACCCAGACCCAGTCAGAAGTGGAGTCAAGCCTTAGTCACTTGACTTCTCCCTCCCCTTGGGTTCTTTTAGGCCTTGGTAGGGAGCCTAAGGAAATCCATTAGCAACTCAAAAAAAAATTGCTAAATTCTCACATGCTTGCTTACTATCAAAAGAATTAAGCTCTGGTCTGAGTGGCTGCTTGGCCAAAAGTTATTCACTAATGTATCTCTCAGGATCTGCATTTGTGAAATGGGGGATACTTAAGACACAAGTGATCCCACAGCTATGTCTCAGGGATAACATAATAATAGTCATTTATATAGAGATCACTCTTTACTGTTTACAAAGTTCTTTTACACACAAAAGGAAGGACTCTGAAAGGAAGACTGCAATTGCAAGTGATTACTGTGCTTCTCTTCTTAGAAATCCATTTACCCCAACAGCAAAAGAGATGGTTTATATTTGTCTCAATATTTAACAAGGTTTGGAAAGTCACTCACTGTCCTTTGAATGGTCTTTTCTGAGCTAAAGAGATGCTGATTTAAAAAACATCTATCGAACATCTCTGATCTGCTGAGTATTGTGTTAGGTTTAGAAAAGGTGAGCAAAACTGGTTCCTTTCCCTCAAAAAACTTATAGTTTAGGTGGGGAAACACTTTAAAATTAAAATTAAAAAGCATTTTAAGAAGAAAATGAGACAAGCTTAAGAACAGCTTCTTAAGGGAGTAGAGGTGGAGAGAAAAGATTCATGCCAAAGATCTTTCTGAAGTAGATGAGACTCTCAGTATCTGAAAGTAGGGACTATTTGGTGCTTGTTTCTGTATCCTCAGCATGAAGCACATACCTGGGACGTTGAGATGCTCGGTAACAATGGGAAATCCTAGCTTTACTGTGAGAGAGACAGTCTTGCAAATTATAAGCCTTTGAGCAAAAAGTTTCTTTTTTTTTTTAAGTTTATGGTTTAAACTCTAGGAATTAATATTTAACTTTGGTAGATGTGTGTGTGTCTGTGTGTGTAAAAGGGAGAGAGAGAAGGGGAGAAAGCCACTTAGCCAACATCCAGTAAGCAACTAGAAGTTGAGAGGTTTATGTATAATCTCCACAGACATGGAAATCTGAAAGAGGTCAGGACTTGACTTGCCCCCATGCTGACCTGTCCTACAGAAGCTCAAAGACATTATTCTGGAATGAGTAAATTCAAGCGTGAGGGAACCAGGGAGGAAACTTGCTTCCAAAGAAAGGTTAAGGGTTTACCAAAAAGGGATGACAAGCTGGAGAAAGTACATAGTCTATGAGGACTTTTTTTTTTTTTTTAAGATTTTTATTTATTTATTCATGAGAGACACACACACACACACAGAGAAGCTGAGACAGAGGCAGAGAGAGAAGCAGGCTCCATGCAGGGAGTCTCATGTGGGACTTGATCCCGGGACTCCAGGGCCACGCCCTGGGCTGAAGGCAGGCACTAAACTGCTGAGCCATCCAGGGATCCCAGTCTATGAGGACTTAGTGAGCCCAAGGCCAGCGGAATAAGGCAACCGTTGAGAGTATTCAGCCCCAGGGAGGATACAAGACACCTTGCAAAGGATTTCATTTCTAGTGAGGTTTCCCTTTAAACCATGGATACATACAGATTTAATCTGGTCCCTCCTAAACTGAAATGCCCTTTAATAATCTCACTTTCAGCTCTTTATCCCCTTGTTTGCTTATTGTAGGATACTTATTACCAGTTGTCACTATTTTATTTTTAATATTTTATTTGTTTAACTGTCTCCCACCTAGACTGTAAGTTCTAAGAAAGAATGTCTTTTTACCATCATATTTCTAGACTCTAATTTAGGAGGCACTTGATGAATATTTGTTGATAGTGGTGAATGAACTGCTGCTCTCCTGTTTTCTTCCATTTTTTCAGTAATTGATCTTTGCATTCCTCAAACCTTTTTTGAGGGTGTATCCCCCATGTGGACTGAGGCCCTGGATGGGTGCAGGAATACAAAGATGAATATACATGGTTCCAGGATTAAACGAGGCCTTCAGAAGACAAATGGAAGCAGATGAATAATAGTGTAGTGCACAGAAGAGGAGGTCTACCTCTGTCAAAATGAGCCAAGGTTTTACAAAAAAAAAGAAGAAGAAAGAAAGAAAGAAAGAAAGAAAGAAAGAAAGAAAGAAAGAAAGAAAGAAAGAAAAATATTGGAACTGGACCTTAAAGGCAACTTAAGTATCTGCAAGATGGGCACAGAGGGGGGATCACACAGGCACGACCCAGTGAGTTGTGTTTGGAGTCTGATGGTGAGGACATAAAATGAGCATGGAAGCTTGGTAGGAAGTGAGGCTGGATGGATCGGCAGGGGCTGGGATATGAAGAATTTGCCTACCATAATAAAGACCTTGGGGTGTAATCCCAGTGAAGGAAGTATCTTTGAAGCAGTTAAAGCATAAGGGAAGATATGATTAGTTCATCCAGTTAGAAGGTCATTACAATAGCCCAGACAGGAAACCGTGAGGCCTGAACTAAGGCGATGGATAGGCATGAATCAATTTCACATATATTTAGGAATAAACATCCACATTGTTTTGTAACTATATCTGGCAGGGTTCAGTTGTAGAAAACAAATTCACTTTGGCTGGTTTAAGCAGAAAGGAGATTTTGGGCGGGGGGGGTCTGTATTTTAAACAGGGTATAAATGGTTTGTAGTATGTTTAGAAGGACTAAAGAATCAGATTCCAGCCTGAACTTCCTGGAATAATTCTCATTGTCACAACAGAACTAGGCTGCCAAGGAAGTTGTTTCTCTTGCTCTGAGTATAAAAATCACACGATGATTCTGGAGGTTGCTAGAACAATCATGTTATCTGTTTTAATGGGCACCAGCAAAATGTATGCCTAGTGCCCTTCTTCTCTTCCTTCTAAACTCAATTTTTAATCAAGCTTCACACAATGCATGTGAATCACCATCAGATCTAGCTTCAAGGGCTTCTGGGGAATGTCATTGTTTAGGTTTCAAGCTTCTTTAGTACAGGAAGAAACAGTAAAAGGAGATTGGAATAGATATTGAGCAAGCAAAGGTCCACAATTATATCCACCACAGTGGACAATAAAATGCAGGGGGAAGAGTACAGTTTAAAAATGATTCTCTCACTCAATTTAGCTGACTAAGAGACCAGTAACCGAGCCAGGAATTAGGGGAAGGAGAAGAGCAGCTTTGGCATTCAGTTTTGGACATGCTGGGTTTAAGATACCTTGAGGCCATGCAGATGGAGATTCTCAGAAGGCAGTTGGATAGACTGGAAAGCTAAAAACTTGGAGGTCATTTTTTCATAAGCAGTAGATATAATTAGGGACTAAGATCATGCAACTAGATCATCATAGTAAAAAGAAAAGAGGGTCAATGATGGTACTTAAGTAAAACAGGAGAGATTTAAGCAGGTTAACTAGCTGAGAGGATAGATCCAGCAGAGGGAAATAGCGATGATGCAGAGCAGATAGGACTCCATGAAGCAAATTTCTAGAAGAGATAGTGGGATAGACAAAAATACGAAGACATCCTGTCCTAACTCCTGGAACTTATGAACGTGTTGCCTTACATGAAGAAGGGACTTTGCAAATGTGCTTTGAGATCTTAAGAGTAAGATGATCTTGGATTATCTGGATTGGCACATTGTAATCCCAAGCGTCCTTATAAAACAGAGGCAGGAGGCTCAAAATGAATAATGGGAGACACGACCATGGAAACGGGAGGTTGCACTGAGGCAAGGAAGGAGCCAGGAACCAAGGGGTGCGGAGGTCTCTAGACATTGAAATAGGCAAGGAAATGGATTCTCCCCCACAGCCTCCCCAAGGAAACAACAACCTTGCTGAAACCTGACTTGAGCCTAGTGAACTTGATTTCAAACCTTTTCCTAAGAAATGAGGAGGATACATTTGTATTGTTTTAGAGCCCTGGATTTTGGTAATTTGTGACAGCAAAAATAGAAAATGGATATAGGCAGTATATCCTGTAGGTTCCTGTAGGTTGAACCTGTAGGTTCAAATATTCCTGTAGGTTCCTAAAGGCCAAATGCCATCATTGAGCTTCTGCCCCCCACCCTGCTCCTCCCATCTCACAACCCTGACCCTTCTCTGACACATGTTTTTCAGGGTCAACCAGAAGTTTGTTCTTCACGACTTCCTTGATACTTCTGACCCGAAACAGTGTGTCTCATATAGGAATATCGAACACAACTTAGTTATGTCTACATCACAGACTGCCATTTGCTACTGGTCATTGGTTCTCTGTCAGTCTTATTTTCCATAACGGCAGTGGCAAGACATCATTCTCTTCAAGTCTTCTATCCTATTACCCGCCCCCTCCTTTTTTTTCACTCTTTGATTTTGAGAGAAAATAAAAGGTATCAGTTGGAAAAATCCCTCATATTTCTCCCTTCCCCCTCAATCTTCCTTCATGCCTTCTCTTCAGGGAGGAGGAAGTGCCTCTCCAAGTGTCAAAGACACACACACTCTACTGGTGTCTGGTTCTCTTCAATTATTTCCTGAGCATCTGGATGTTCCAGCCGTAGCCCAGGCACTGAGCAGACAGTGATGAGCCACACAAACATGGTTTCTACCCTCGAGGAGGTGAGAATCTAGCAGAGAACAGGTATATGTAATTATAAACGAGATGAGTAGTAAGTGACGGGAATTCTCTCCTCCAGCCTCCTTGGAAACTGCCGTTGATTAGCCCCTTACTGCCCTCCTTCTATCTCCAAGATTTGTTTCCTGTAACATCCCTTCAGCCAGCCTTTATATTTGCTATCTCATCTTAAAAGTAAGATAAAATTTCCTTTATCCCATATTTCCCTCCAAACACAGTCCTACATTGTCCTCTAATCCACAGTAAAAGTTCTAGAAAAAGTTGTTTAGCATCACTCTTTTTTTTTTCTTACTTCCCCTTGCCACTTAGCTTCTGAAACACCTGCCTACCTCTACCACCAGCTTCCAGGAGCTTCCCCAGCCAAGAGCCATGGCTTTCACTTTGGTGAACCCTATGTATACTTGCAGTTCTTTTTTCTTCTCTTGGCAGAATTTAATGTTCCCTATCAGTCCTTGCTTCTCTGAATCTTCTTGGTTTGCTTCAGACCCTCCACAAACTCCTCACTTCTTCACCTCTTTGGCTACTTTATTTCCATATCCTTTGCAAATCCATCTTCAGCTATTAGACCTGCAAGGTTCAGTTCTCCCCTCCTTTCGCTTAATATCTCCCACGTTGGCGATTTCATCCATTCCTAAATCCTAAAGTAACATCTCCAGATGTACGTTCCATTTGAATGCTCTGGCTCAGACCTCCTCTCTGAATTTCAGACCAGTTACACCTAACAGAACGTGTGTGATTTCCTCTGGGAATATTTCTCAGAATATTTGTCCAGCTTGGAGTCCTTTATAGTGTGTTCTCACCTCACCTTGTATTTTTCTACCGACTTTGTTGTGATTTTATTATCTGTCCTGTCCCAGAATGCACTCTGTGAAGCAGGAACCCCAGAACTGTATCTGTCTCAGTCATCAACGTCCAGCAAAGTTACTGGTTGGTATTGACTATTTATTGAAAGTCTGAATCGATGAATATGATTTTGATTTAAGCTATTGTCTGATTTGAGGAATATAAAGATTTTAATTTACACTATTGTAGAAGTTCTTTTTTTGTCTCTTTTCCCCCTAAAGATTGTATTTATTTATTCATGAGAGATACAGAGAGAAAGGCAGAGACACAGGCAGAGGGAGAAGCAGGCTACTTGCAGGAAGCCTGATGTGGGACTCGATCCCAGGACCCTGGAATCATGACCTGAGCCAAAGGCCAACACTCAACCCACTGAGCCATCCAGGTGCCCTCTTTATTGTCTTAAAGGACATAGAAAGTAGTATGCCTTTCATTTTTTGCAATGTGATAGTCCTTTAATGACTGATATGTTGGGAAATACAACAAAAACAAATTCTAGACAAGTGAAGCCAGCAATAACAAAAAGATACACAAAATGCAAGCCCTGATTCTTCGTTACTAAATTCCACAGACTTGATATTACTCTGAGGGATACTATAAAGGTTTCTAAATGCTTACTCTTCATTTCTGTAATTTTTCTGGTGCCGAATGGTGACAAATAGTTCACAGACCAGCACTAGACAATGGAATTTGAATTACACTCGATTGGATGACAGTCGTACTTCTCAGGGTTTCTTTTTTTTCTTTTTCTTTTTCTTTTCTTTTCTTTTTTTTTTTTTTTTTTTTTTTGCATTTTTCCCTGATCATTTTATTTGCAAAGAACAGTAGAGAAAAATCGTCTGTGTTTTTGCAAGTTGCTGATTCTCTAATTGTCACACTCATTAGTGAATTGAGCATTTCTCATAGTTCAATCCTGAGGGTACAGATGTCCCGGATGGTGCTCTGAGGGGCATGTGAACATCAGTGAGCATGTGTACAAGCAAATACCTGCCGTGTGATATTTGCTGTGTGACTATTACACGGTCCCCAACAGAGTGACCACAGAGTCTGTGTCCACTATTGTGCAGCCTTATCTTGGCACTAATTGCTTTAAAGCCAGTCTTTCTGAAATATACTGCAACCTTTCATTGTTGTCAGTACTGTCTCCGGAATCTCTCAATAACTACAATTTTTATGACCTTCAGAACATTTTTGCACTGGTTCTACTAAAGTACAAGAACTGCAACTTCTCTCAAAATGCCAACTGTTGTTTTTTGTTTGCTTGTTTTGTTTTGTTTTCCCTAGGACCCAATATCCACGGACACTCAAAGTTCAGTGTGATGGTATCTACTGTTTTCCCACATATTTTTTAACAGTAAAACTAGGGGGGAAGTTTCAACCTCTTCCCCTCGTCAACTTTGGAGTATTTCACTGTTTAACATCGGAAGATCTAAAAAAAGCACAGCTGCACACTGGAACCTCAGTTTATCTCCGACAGAAGTTGCTGAACAGAAAGCTTGTTAGGGTTGCTAGATTTAACAAATATAAATACAGGACACCCAGTTAAATTTGAATTTCAGATAAACAACAAAAAACCTTTTAGTAGGGACTTGGGATGTGTCCCTTGCACGAGACATACTTACACTAAAAATTTATTCTATGTTTGTCTGAAATTCAGATTTAACTGAGTGTCCTGTATTTTATCTGGCGACTCTGTGTTGTGTAAATTATTTTATGTAGATGAGTCCTTTTTCCTATGTTACTGCAGTGGCGTTTTTTTGTTTTGTTTTGTTTTTGCTTTTGGACTCTTTTCTTCACTATTAGAACACACTTCTTAAAAGGCTCTTGGCAATCCCCAGCTCATTATCAATGACATCATTAGCATCACCATAGCTCTAAATTATGTTAAAACAGGATTAGAACTACTGACAAATTGTAAAGACAAGAGGCTCCCAAGGAAGTTAGGATCAAATTATGATCAAGAAAGGAAAGGAAGGAAATGCCAAACTTAGCTTGTAGATAATGCTCAGCATAGTGAATGCTCTGTAATGGAGTCAGACACAGAATACCCCTGGGAGGCTGATGGGCACTCAGCCTTGCATTTCACAGATGGAGAAACTTGAACACAAAGGGAATTAGTGACTTCTTGAGGGGGGCAGGAAGCAGCTGTGTAAAGGAATGGGGGTAGAGAAGAGAAAGAAAAGTTCCTGAAACCCAGTCTTACCTGGCAAAAGGCAGACATCACCAAAAGGTGGATAGTTGATTCAAATAATTTTCTTTGTAGACAACTGGCAAAGCTTTGTCTCTACAATCTCACCCTGCATAGGCACAAATCATGGAACCGACACATCCTAAAATTTGGAAGGGACGTGAGAGACAATTTACCCCAATTCCTTCCTCATCATATGGAAGCCAAGAGGTTGAGTTGACTTTACCAAGCTGTATAGCTTCTAGGAGTCCACCTGGCTCTAGGCTTAAGGACTTCTCCATCTCAGTGTTTTTATTCAGCTGCTTTTAAATTTATAATTGACCCATAAGCTATAGAAGAAAGCCAGGTGAGTTTTCTCAACCAATGAAAGTGACTTCAATGAATTGGAGAATAAAAGGGCCTAAGAATGTTCTCTTTTCAGTAACTTTAGGAGCTGCCATTTAAGAATAGAGTCCGCTCTTCTGGTTAAATGATAAATTAAAAGAGCTATAATCATGACACATACAATAGAAAACAAACACATGTCAAAGATTTTCACCTAGACTGCTAGGAAAGCTTTAAATTCTGCTAATCTTCATATTGCTTTGCTCTCTCCATAAAATTCCATTTATTTGCTTGACTTTTGCTGAGATTTTATTGATAATTGTCCTATTTAGGAAGCCTGTAATGTGCTTATGAAAATTAAAAAAATGCATCCTCCAAAGATAACACATGAGTTTAAGTGCCGCTTTATAAACTCATTGATTTTAATACATTTTTGTATATCTATTCATTACAATTATCATTCTTCTTTTATATTCAAATGTTTCCATCTTCAGCCAGTAGGATTTCGTTCAAGTTGGCTCTTGAGGCCCTTTGATACAAGTTCAGTAGTCTTAGAAAGCTTTCATGCTTTTTGGGATGACATGTTCTGGTTTTATCTGGTACTGCCTGCCCCACACCTGGAATCAAACATTTCCTCAAGCCCTAGATTCTTTAAGAGGAAAATAGTACGTAGATCACAGTCTATGTGCCAAGGGCGCACATATTCAGAATACTATCAATGATATTGGAGAACCAATTATTGTAATAACTGGGAAAGGATGAGAAAGAATAAAACAGTTATATTGCTTTCCATAAACAGTTATACTGCTTACTTCTGAGTAACCAAATAAATCTATAAAGATTTACAGATTTTCAATGAATAAATGCAGAAAGAATGGTAGAACTAGAATTCTATCATTTTGCAAGTCTTAATGAAATAGTGGACTTAGACAATTATAATCTATGGCTGCTAAAATTATTAAGTAGAAAGTTAGTGAACAGTTTGTAATAGATGGATTAGGCTAATAATATCAATTATCGATCAGTTGATTGATTATAATGATGTTGCAAAAAGAGAGGCAACCAAAAAGGTATGTACTTTCCGATGTGATTTAGTAGGAAGTACAGAGTGCCAGCTATAGGATGTTCTTGCCAAAAACCCAAAACCAAAACCAAAAAGTGAAACCTAATCAAACCTCTAGCTCTAACTACCACTTTGCTATTACACTAGAGACAAATGAATATGTCAAAAACACAGCAGAGGCACAATTCTACAACTTGGTTTCCTTAATAAAAACTTTAAAGAACTAGAAAAGGAGAGTGAAGGAACTTATAGACTAAGAGAAACTTATAAGACATATCAATCAAATGAGTGTGTGGACCTTTTTTGATTCCTGATTTGAACTAAGCAGCTATACAAAATATTATAAGATAATTGGGGAAGTGTGAATACTTTAGATGATACTAAAGAATTATGGATTTGTTTATATTTTTAAAAGAAAACAGTAGATATGGAACAAAGTTGAACATGTGCTAATAACTGTTGGTGGTGGAGGATGGGTTCAAGGATGTCATTCTCTACATGTTGTAATCTTCCAATTTAGTATGTGCTTGAAATTTTCCATAGTGAAATATTAAGAAAATATAAAATGCATAAACTCTTTCATTTAGCAATTGTACTTCTAGGAATTTATCCTAGAGATATATTTGCCTTGTGCTAAACAGCATGACTCTGTGAATATTCATTGTAGCAGTGTCATGATATAAAAAAAACTAGAGTGTCTAAATGTCCATCATTACAGAACTCCCTATATAAATTACTGTATCTCCATACATTGGAGTGCTGTGCAGTCATTTAAAAAAAGAGTGAGGCAGCTTTAGATATAAAATTTGGGATGACCTCCAAGACATGATATTAGGTGAAAAAAAACAAGGAAAAAAACCCATTTATGTACTTATGTACCATTGACTCTGGATGTAAATAAGGGAGCACATAGTTCCAGGTAACACTGCAGGACATTTTGTTGTGTGGAAAGCTGGTGTGAGACCTAAGCTAATACAAAGGCAGAACAGAAATAATTTCTGTATTTGCAACTCCAAATAGCCTAATGGATGCATCACTTAAAAGGCTGGACCTGGGCGCCTGGGTGGCTCAGTCCGTTAAGTGTCTGACTCTTGATTTTGGCTCAATCCCCAGAGTTGGGCTCCCTGCTCAGCTCAGCGGGACATCTGTTTCTCCCTCTGCCCCTCCCCATCCCATGCTCCTGCAATTTCTTTCTCTCTCTGTCTCTGTCTCTGTCTCTCTTTCTGTCAAATAAACAATTAAAATCTTTAAAATGCTGGTCCTGAATCACCAGGAGATGATCATAGGAAGGGATCGAGGCTGGGACATGGCAGACAGACATAGATCATCTCTTCCAAAAAGTGACAAGTCAAGAGAGATCTTAAAATTATATAGTTGATAGCAGAACACACAGAACTGCATTTTTGAAAACTCCTCCAAAAAGTTGCTAACAAACCCCTGAAACAAATCCACTATATTCAGACAAGATATCTAAGATTTCTCTTTGATTTTCTGCTCTAAAATATTCTTATTCACTCAAATGTCCAGGAGTGCATTCTGATATCTGTAACGCATAGGGTGTTGGTAAAGCACTGTAAACTTTTTTTCTGAAACATGAAAATAAGTAAAACTTTTCCTGTCTGATTTTTTTATCTAAACACTACCCCAACCTGGCTGTATGTTCGTGATTTACAAAGCACAAAGAATTCTGGACCAAGTTTCAGGTGAAACTTCTTTTTTCCCCATGATTTCAAGTTGAGCAAAAATCAATGTTCCAACTCCATGAAAAGTAAAAGTTATTAAGGTCAACTGACAGGAATTCAGATATAAGATTTTCCATCTCTGTAATAAGCACCAAGCTGCATAGAAAAAGCTCTGTTATTTAGATCATTCCATCTGGTAGCTATGATTCTCCACAGACAAAAGGGCTTTGCTTTGTTTGTGTTCATAAGTGAAATGTTAAAGTAATAAATTAGAAGAGATAACTCATCCAGAGCTTAGAAAGTTTAGGGCAAAAGGATCTCAATATCAAATTATCAAAGCAAGCTTTAAGGTGCTCCTTTTAGGTGGTTAAAACACAGTCATTATTTATGGAGTTTGTAGACTTTTCCTTTAGTCTATTAGGAAGTAAAATATTGGGGCACCTGGGTGGCTCAGTTGGTAGTGCTTCCAATTTTTATCTCAGAGTCTTGAGTTCAAGTGACACGTTGGGTGCGGAGCCTTTTTTTTTTTTTTTTAAAGGCCAAATCTCTTATTTGGTTTATGGGTTCCTACCTGTTCTCAAGACTAGTAAGAGATCTTAAATAACAATTTTTCCAAGAGGTCTCCTGGGCTTTTAAAGACTCTGAATTGAAATTGTTCTTTCCTTAGCCATGTTCGCAGTCACAAAGGACCCAGTTCCATGCTGGTCTGCTGAAAAGAGAGGTAAACACATTTGCCTCTACTAGTAGAAGGTGAGAAATCTGAAGGAGAAGACTGCCTCACAGATGAAAGGCTCAGCTTCCTAACCCAGCTGAGAGTCATTCCTGCTCCAAAAGAGTGAGTTGTTCTGAGAAATAGGTGGTTGCCGAGGTCACATAACCAACATATGCGAGTGATGTATATCCATGTACGTGGGCAGCTATCTACAGAAGTGAAGTAGTACAGGCAGGAGCAAATTTCTTTTAAGTCCATGGTTCTTAAAATTTACAGTCCATGAGAAACGTCTGAGAGCCTTGTTAAAAATGCTGACCTCTGGGTTAGCACCTCCAGAGTCTAAGGTCTAGGATGGGGCTCCAAACACCACACTTTTAATAACTTCTCAGGTGATTCTGATACTAATGAGCTGGGTCTCTCTCTTTAAGAAAAACTACTTTAGACCAGGTAGTTCTGGCCCCAGCTGAATTCTGGAATAGAAAATGCTGTGCCACTTGGCATTATCCTGTCTTGAATTCCAACGCTCTTGGCATCCCCTTTCTCTGAGTTTACTATCCTAAGAATAGAGACAGACAAACCTGGGTTTATGGCCTGGTTCAACTTGCACTAGCTGTGGGATCTAGCATAAACTACCTAACATTCAACTGTCCATTTATTCACTCAACAAATATGAATGAAGGTCTTGGGCATAAAATTTTGAACAGACCCTTATACAGTTTGCCATCGGTGGAGAAGCCAAACAAACATATAAACAAACAAATTTCAGAGATTCCTGAGAAAAACTTAAAAGAAAAATAAAACAGGATCATGAGATGAAGAATGACCCAGGGAGCAGGGAGGGGCAGGCTGCTTTACTAGATGGACAAGTGAGGCCTCTTGGGTGGGATTGAGTAGAGACCCACGTGAGGTGAAGAAGCCAGCCGTGCAAAGATGTGGGGGAAGGGTGGAAGGGCAACAGGACAGCAAACCCCAGAATAAGCGTCTTCAGCCAAAGGCCAGGAAGACGGGAGAAGGGCAGGCAAAGGGGAGGGTGGAAAGAGAAAAATCAGGTCAGAGAGAAGGATGAACCAGATTACTCAGGGCCTTGGATCCAGAGTAAAGTGCTTGATTTTCTTTTTAATTGGACTGGAGAGCCATTTAAACATTTTAACCAAGACACAGTCTCCTGCTGTGAAGTGGTTGGGGTAACAACTTCACAGGGGTGAATTTAGAGAGCTTAGTTCTTAGTAAGGGTTCGGTAAATCGCAGCTGTTGCCATTTCCTTCCTGAATAAGAAAAGTGCTCCCAGGCAGCCCTGGTGGCCCAGCGGCTTAGCGCCCAGAGCGTGACCCTGGAGTCCCAGGATCGAGTCCCACATGGGGCTTCCTGCATGGAGCCTGCTTCTCCCTCTGCCTGTGTCTCTGCCTCTCTCTCTCTCTCTCTCTCTCTCTCTCTCTGTGCCTCTCATGAATAAATAAATAAAATATTTGAAAAAGAAAAGTGCTCCCACTTCATCGTTCTTTACTCATCAGCACCATATTCCCCCCACAGGGCATCTCTCGGGCCCTGTATGTCAGGGTCAACTGGTGAGTCTGCAAAAGCCACCTCTGCTGCTGTGTGCAGTGTGGGAAGCTTCTAGAGGACGCCTACATGGTAAAGACGGCTTCCCACAGGCCTGAGGACGACCCTATTCTATCAGAGTAGAAGGAACCACAAGGACCATTAGTTTTCAATTAAAAAAAAAAAATCCAAAAAAACAAAACAAAAAAATAACATCTAAAAGTCTAATAGCGACTCCAAAGATGAAAATCTGAGTTGAGTAAGCATTTTGGGTAGGGTGACAGCTCATACGCTCCTGCTGGCTCTGAAGAGATCTAATTAACCCCACATATGGGTCAGGCAACAGCAGCATGGTTTCCCTAATCTTCTACCTTGAACCAAATTAATAATGTCATGGTTTTATCTTCTATGAAAACACATGACTGTTTCTAATATTATCTCATGTTGTTATTTTAAATAAGAATTAAATATGATTGGTCTAGAATAATAATTTGTGGTTCAAGCAGTCTATCCTTGGCCAACAAATATTTTTTGAGGGGCCATCACCAGTCAGGCATTAAATTTATTTAGTACAGTGGTTTTAAACTTAAAAAAAAAATTTTTTTTTTTGAAGGCAGAGCAACTTTCTTCAAACAAAATCCATCAAGGCAGTGCAGCATGGACCAACATGAAGCCCCTTTGGTGAAAGCAATGATGGGTCCCAGGCCTGAGATGGGCCTCTCAGATTGGCCATTATTTTCCAGTGGGATCCCTGAAATATTTGGAGAACTTTGAGCACATTTGCAAACGAGTGCCCTGGGTGAGAAGATTCAATAGTCTTCAATACCAATAAAAAAATACGTTAAAAAAAAAATACTTGGGGATAATGACCTCAATGTTAATTCCTCCTTCTTTTGCCTATAAAAGATATTTTGGGATTGTGAATTACATTTCAAATGCTTTATAGTTTTAATACTTAATGTGCCTTGTTAGTCAAAGTTCCTACAATGTCCTGTTCACACAGCTGTCCAGAACCTTCTGTCTGCAAGAACCCCCATTCACTTTCAACCACTCATCACTGCTGCATCCCCCTGATAGCATCTAGAACATAAAGGACCAAAAATCCCACCAGCTGCAAGGTGCAAGACCCCTTCCCAAAGGTGCATGAGAGGTAGTCACCCAGCCCCTATGGCATCCCCAAAGCTGGAGCATTTGAGGCTGGACAGACTTGAGCACATTAAAGATAAATTGAGGCATATTACACATTTTAAGAATATATTTAAGCCCAAATCATCTGGAATCAGGTGGTACCAAACTGGAAGTATTTAGAAACACTCCACTGACAGGAGCGAGGGGAGAGACTTGAATGGAGTAGAGGAGAAAACGAAGCAAGGAAATGCTTAAGCGTTCACCTTGTTTGAAAAGGTCGAGGTGGCCATTTGGGAGCGGTTGTCCTTATGTTTCCAATTCTTAACTTCAGGTGTTTGTGGGCTTAGGTTTTGGTTTGCTTACATAGGCTGCTGAAGCATTTGACCCGCTTCAGTCTAAAGGCCTCGCTGTTTAATTAATTTAACAAGTAGGAGCCGAGAGAAGTGGGGAGTGCTATATTTGAAAAAGTCCTTGTTCTCACTTGCAATAGTAGGACCTGGTGCAAGTGACTTAACTTCCCACGTTAGCTGTTTCCTATCCCATTAAAGAGGATTGATAAACAGTACCTTCCTTACCCAAGAATGGTAGGTAGTTTGTACTCAAGAAATGCCCATTGTTTCCACTTTTGACTCTTTGCATTCCTGTAGCACCGCCCTGCCCTTCCTGGAAGGAGCCCACGGGGATGGGGAGTGAGTCCACAGGGGTGGGGTTGAGACAGGGAGGCCTGTGCCACTAGTTGTCAACCACAGGTACCCACTGTTTTCCCAGTGGGTCCCAGCACGCAGCTGCCGTTGAACAAAGAAAATACAAATCCATTTAAAGTTCTGTATGACTTTCAAGGTAGCCTCTTTTTAGAAAGAAAAAAAATAATTTATTTAAAAACTAAAATTCAAAAAAAAATAAAAAAATAAAAAAATAAAAACTAAAATTCATCTCCCCTCATATAAAAGGCCACACAACCAGTTGGCAGTAAGAAGTCCTTCAAGTTCTGAGAAATGGGAACAGCTTGGGGATTGACTAAGCTGGAGCAAAAGTGCGAAGGCAATGCCCTGGCCCTCTCTTGAAGTCCTCACGGCCCTCGGTGGCCATGTCTTGCCATCCCTCAGGGTCGGTTATTGGATGATGGACACCATCGCTTGGCTTTGCTCCACCTGCCTGTGGGGTTTCCTGGCTGCGCACCCCTCCCTTGGCTTGTCCTGGCACCCCCAGGATGTCGCCTGGGCACAATCAGGAGCGTGCAGGTGGGCCCAGGCTCTGTGGTGGCCCTGCCCACCCCCCCAGGAGGCAGCCGGGGGCTGCAGATTGCTAATGAGCTTTCTGGAGGCGCCTCCATTTGTTTTTACAGGCCGCCCTTGTAGACTTGACGCTTGTTTTCCTTGCCTCCGAGGCGCTCGGAAGTTTTTCCTCTCTGGGCCTGGCTGTCTCCTTTTCTATTGAGACTGTGTGGGAGCTAAATTTAAACTTGATTAACAACATTTAGTCCAAGGAGGGTCAGGGTTCTATTTTCATGTTAAACGCTGTTCTTTCTGGTTCGGTTTTGTTTTGTTTTAAGACACAATAGGCCCTCACAATGAGAGCCCTCCTCATTTTGTGGCTCTGGTGTGAGAAACCAAAAGTCGCCCTTTGATTCTGATCCGAGATGGAGAAGGGAACTAATGCTCCTTTTGTGAGAATATAGTCTACTGTTGACAGATACAACCGACAAACCTCACAAGTAGTAGCAGCAATAACATTTTGGTTCTTCTGAGTGACTTCTCCTTAACATCTGGGACCCAGGCTGAAGTAGCTCCTCAGGGAGACCCCCTGCCTCTAGATATATGTCAGGTCCACTGCCAGGCATCTCCTTCTGCACCCGGGAATGTTTTCTTTCTAGCATTTTCTAAGGCGTGATTAAACCATTATTCATCATCTGCTTTCTGTACTAGACTGTAAACTCCATGAGAGGAGGCTTAGCTCCTCTGGTTACCTCCCAGGGGCCCAGATTATAAACCTGGACCATGGCCACATTGCTTATGATAGTCGCACTCTGACCTTCCATCTCTGTGGCAACCGGTTCGGGCAGACACCATATAATCTCTTGGTCCAAAAGGTCAGCAGAATGGTCAGGGTTAGGTCAACGACCGTCAGTTTCTCTAGTTGGGTCCCCACTTCCAACTCAGAACCAACCGAAGAAAGTAAAATCTGCTCCCCAAACCTATCACACAGGATGCCCCCTCCTAGTTGGGACACCTCTAGCTTCCCCACGCCAACAGCCTTTCATCAGAGCCCACCTGAAGCCTTCCCCCTTTTCTCACCAGAGATAGTTTCCCTCTCCCCCACATGCCTTAGAGCCTCTCGCGTTAAATGTTAAATGCTAGAGCAAACTCCTTTGTTTGTTCTCACTGGATTGTCTTTGTTTATTTTTATACCTTATCACCCCTCGTATTCCAGGTAGTGTCTAGCACATAGCAGGCACTCAGGAAAGATTAATTGAATGGATGAAGGAAGGAAGGAAGGAATGAGTGAATGAATATACATCAATTCATCCTAGATTAAAGTTAGATCTTCCGGAACAGGAAATTCAGAAACCAAGAGGACTTGGGTTTTCATCTTAGGCTTAGGTTTTCACCTGACATGTGTCTAGGTATCATTTTTTTATAAGCTGTAAACCAGCAAGTTTGAACTAGATGATTCATTCCCTGTTTCATATATTTCTGGATCCCCATGTCTCAAAGATCCCCTCATAAAACTTCTGTCTACACCCAGGAGCTCAGGAAACGCCCTGAAATCTCCCCACATTATGCTTAAGGACGAAATGTACTCTGATTTCTATGATAATCCACTTCTGCTGAATAATGGAAGGAAAGAATAGCTTTAAAAAAAATGAGTTTGGGACATCTGGTTGGCTCAGTGGTTAGGTGCGTCTGCCTTCAGCTCAGGGCGTGATCCCGGGATCCCGGGATCGAGTCCCACATCGGGCTCCCTGCATGGAGCCTACTTCTCCCTCTGCCTACGTCTTCTGCCTCTCTCTCTCTCTCTCTCTCTCTGTCTCATGAATAATTTTTTTAAAAATCTTAAAAAAATAAAATAATAAAATAAAAATATATAAAAAATGAGTTTATTCCTCCTGAAATTATGCCTTGGTGAGTCAGGATGTGTGTGTGCGAGGAAATAAAAAGATGATTTTCATTGTATTTTATTTGTTTGCTAAAGATCTTGGTAAAGGATCATGCTTTCATGCTGGATGGACTGCTGTTAGACTTTTCACCTCTGCTTTCCTTTGACTTCCTCGGCTGGGCTAGGATGTGCCCTTCTCCATTCCAACAAAGCAAACCTGTCCATCTTGACAACCTGGCTCACGTTCTGTATTCTCTATGAACTCTTCTCCAATTTTTCCTGATTATCCTCTTTCTAAACTCCTGTAAAATATCACTTAAAGTTCACTTACAGTCTTCCCAACTGGATTATAAATGGCTTGGGAGGGGGATTACATCTCATGATCCTTCTACATTTGACCCAATGCCTTGAGGAAGTGTAAAAGAAAAGTATAAGCATCATTGGGTGCTCATTGACAAATCTGGCTCAGATATCTAAAATCGTAGCAAATACAGATTGGAAAGCAAGTTCCAAAGTTTCAAGTTAACTTTCTCGTTCTTGTAAGTGGATAAATCTAAAAAAAGAAGAAAGAAAGAAAAAAAGAAAGAAAGAAAGAAAGAAAGAAAGAAAGAAAGAAAGAAAGAAAGAAGAAAGATGAAAGAAAGAAAGAAAGAAAGAAAGAAAGAAAGAAGAAAGAAAGAAAGAAAGAAAGAAAGAAAGAAAGAAAGAAAGAAAGAAAACATATAACTATGTCTTTCCCTGGCTGTACTTTCTAATGCTTCACAAGTATTTTTCCTAGAGTACTCATCACTTTCTCTTTGTCTCTTTACATATCTTCCTCTCTGACCTCCAGAAGCTATGTTTTATTCATCTTATATCCCTTGCACATATAAAGAGTCTATTTTGGGATAAAGGGTATCTCTATTTTGTCTGTCTTTTCTTTTCTTCTTCTTTGATTTTCCTTTGGGGAGCCATTCCTCCCAGACTCTTGGTCCCAGTGGTAGGATGACCTCATAGCACTGCTCTGAGGAGCCAGGAGATTCAACTGACCAATCAGAGGAATCCCTCCATCTGGCCACCTGTTGGTTTAAGAAACTGTATAACCCAAGCAAGTCTACTAAGAGTCAATCCTGGAACTTCAGTTGGCATTTTTGGGAATGAGAAGCATTTTTCTTTGGAGTTTGATACTGGTAGGATGTAGACTTGGCATTTCTGGGGATATCCATACGGAGAGAACCTATTTAAAAATGAAACCAGAGCACATGGGTGGGTCAGTGGTTGAGTGTCTGCCTTTGCCTCAGGTTGTGATCCCTGGGTCTTAGGATCAAGTCCCACATCGGGCTCCCTTCTCAGTGGTGAGCCTGCTTCTTCTCCTGCCTGTGTCTCTGCCTCTCTCTGTCTGTGCCTCTCATGAATTAAATAAACAATCTTTCAAAGAAAAAAAAAAGAAAATGAAACTAATTTGGAGGATAATAGAACTGAAAGATACAAAGAGGTCAAGTCCTTACTTGGTGTTGTAGTATTTGTATCCAACCAACCTTCAGGATAGTCTATCCTGGACTTTTAGAACCATGAACTCATAAATTCATATTTTTACTTCAAGTTTGAACAAAAAAAGGATTATTTCATTTTTTTTAAAGATTTTTAAGTAGCCTCTATACCCAACATCGGGCTTGGACTCACAATTCTGAGATCAAGAATTGCATGCTCTACTGACTGAGCCAGCTAGGAGCCCCTAAAAGAAAAGAGCATTCTTAAGCTAAAGGAGTAGATATGGGTAGGGCACCAAGACCATCAGAACAATAATAATGGCTGCTGAGTTTTTAATTAGCGTCTCTCCTAGGTCTGGTTTTCAATCCATATGGTCTTCTTGTGTGGTTTGCCCATCCTCATAGCTACAATAGCCCCATGGCAGTGACTCCAGTGTCCATATTAATAGGTCAGAGCTTCTCCAGGCCCATATACTCAGCTGCCTACTGGCCCCTTCAAAGGCATCGCAAACTCAATATTGTTAAAACCACTTGTTTCCTACTCCCTCAAACCTGTACCTCCTCTTGTTTTCCCATCTCAGAGCATTCAGAAATCCAAGTCAGTCTTCCTAACTGTCTCCTCATGAGTAGATGTCATTTTTTCTTCTTTTTCACCTTAGCCCAGTCCTGATAGCATACATGCCACTTAATAGATGCTCCAAACATTTTTTTTCTGAATAAAACTATTAACAAAAAAAAAATAGTGAATAAACGATTACGATAAGACCTCTCTGTCTTAGTGATATCAAGAGCAGTACTGATGGAAGGAAAAGAACTAGAGGACCTCTCAGAATTCATCCATGTGCTTAAAAGATCTAATGCCAAAAAATGCTCTTTAAAAACCTCATTTCCTTTGTTTATCAAGAGAGTCACAGGTTGATTTGTGGCTTTCATGGTGTCTTGCAGGTAAAGAGTGTTTTTGTTTGTTTATTTTTTCCTTTCTGGTCCAATTAACAAAGTAAGTTAGATGCCTAATTAGTGCTGATTCAATACAGTTGGTCATAGACATCTAGTCTATGGACTACTTTCTTAGTCCTAAGATTTGTAATTGTCTGAAGTATCAGTAATGCAACTTTGATCACAAGTTGTTCTGGGGAAACATTTCTTTCATAAATAAACTAGGAGGAGAAGCAGGAAACCAGTGGAAGGAGACAGGGTAAGAATAGCTAAAGAGGCTGCGGGGGAGTCCTTATTAGCAAACAACTCACAACTGCACATCAAAAAAACCCCAAAACAAACAAGTTAAAGAAGACAATTCGATATAAAGGGAGATTTGAGAGAAGAATAAAAAATTTGTATCATGGGGGAAAGTTCTAATATGGTAAGTTTTCTCTAAAGTTTATGCTAGAATACTTTGCTACAATATTTTTGTGGTTTTTTTAAAGATTTATTTATTTATTTATTCATGATAGACATAGAGAGAGAGAGGCAGAGACACAGGCAGAGGGAGAAGCAGGCTCCCTCCAGGGAATCTGACATGGGACTCAATCCCGGGACCCCAGGATGGAGCCCTGGGCCAAAGGCAGGCGCTAAACCCCTGAGCCACCCAGGGATCCCCATATTTTTGCATTTAAAAGAAAATTTAGAGGGGCCCTGCGTGGCTTAGTAGTTGAGTGTCTGTCTTCAGCTCAGGGTGTGATCTAGGATCGGGGGATCGAGTCCTGCATCGGGATCCCTGCATGGAGCCTTCTTCTCCCTCTGCCTGTGTCTCTGTCTCTCTCATTCTGTGTCTCATGAATAATTAAGTAAATAGATAGATAAATAATTTTTTTTTTTTAGAAAAAGAAAATTTAGAGTGATTGCTTTAGTTGCAACATTATAGGATGTTAAGATTGGCTTCTTGTGGTATTTGTTTTATTCTCTCATTATGAATATGTGGGAAATGGGGTTTAGGGAAGCTCACAAACCCTAGATATAGGTTGGAAGCATTGCAATGTCAACAACCCCCATCTACTCATTCCCCATAGAAGTCTCAGGCTCTGACATCAGATGCTTTTTGAGCTGGCACACTGCTTCCCCTACTGCTTTAACTCAGGGCTTCAGGATGCCATGAATGGCCACCTCAGTCTCCTGACCAGAAGTAGTGCTGAATGAAATCACCTGACAGATCTTACACAAATTTCTTTAGAAAGCAATCGCTTTCCAAAAGGACATCCAGCAAGCTCTTCGGGATAAAACCTTAAAATCTGGCCTAGACCTAAGTACCACACTCTTCTTGCCATTTCTTTTCTGTAGGATGAAGCCAAAATGCTAGTGCAATCAACAATCATCTCTCCAGGATGCTGTATTTGCCCAGAATGATAGTTCTGGCAGTGATAGTTCGTAAAAAGGACATGAGGGAGAATGATTTCTTTGGGTTGAGCAAACTCAAGGCTAATCTTTAGTTCTTGGAAGTAAAACAGGACAATCAGACAGAGGGCTCAGTGAAATACAAACAATGGCCTGAAAAGACGTTAATTTCAACCCAGGATCTTTTTGCTCATGGGAGACTTCTGGTTGTGTCTGTTACATGGAAATACTTTCATTGTTTCAATTGAGAAATCTGGAACTTAGAAAATGTGGGTGCATATGATCGCAATGGTGGAGAGGGGGTAAGAGAGATGTCAAGAAATGTGGGCATACTGTGAGGTCTAATCAGAACCTCACTTTGGTCAGAAATATGGTCATGATGGTCACTCTAATCACACTGTCAACCTAATCACCTTGCGAGGGCTCTCATGCGCATCTTTCCATAAACTTCAATTTTGTTATACATAGTTATGTATAATCTTATGTATCCATCTATTCATATATATGTTTCAGAGTTGGTTTAGTCTTGTTGGTTCTTAAGTATCAAGGCTACCCTTTCTATCTAATGTATTTTCTAGATTGTTCTATAATTTGCAGTGTTGCATTAATGTTACAGACTAAGCTATGTATGTTTTGTAATCTCAGAGAATTCCGTCTGAGAAGAATGGAAATATTATGGTATCTATACACATCACTATGACTAAGAAGAGTCTGGCTAACAGGGTTGTGATATCGTATTTACATGTCAAGGAGTGTGTGTTTTGAGGGCGAAGCTACCAATTTTCATCCCATTTATTCATCTGTTTTTAAACCGATATTTATCTAGCACCTGAGTACTAACCCCAGTAAAATTCAAAAAAGAAGATGGAGATCTAAAATATTGAAAAGTCATCAACTTCTTTATGCTGTTGTTTTTAGCTCAGTGTTATTAATTAGGACATCAGTTATCTACTATTGCATAGTAATGAACCCCCAAAACTTATCGGCTTCAAATAACACCCCCCCCTTAGCTCACAATTCTGTAGGCTGGTAATTTGAGCTGCATTCATTTGGTGGTTCCTTCAGTCTTGAGTAGGCTCATTCATATGTCTCTGGTCAGCTGGCATGGGTCAACAGCCCCGAAAGCACCCCAAAACAGTACATACAGCCTTACTTCCACTGTATTGTATTGTTCGGGTCATACCACATGGCAGCCTAGGGTTGAAAAAAAGAGACCCACTTAATGAGAAGAACTGTAAAGTCACACGACAAAGGTGCTTGAATGTAGGGATGGGAATAATTGCATCCCATTGACCTGTAGTTTCTGAAAATTTTAAATAACACATGTTCATTACAAAAGACTCAAAGAATCCAGAAAGACATCTTCTGATATCCTAGTTTTACACTGCACCTAAGATCTTATGTATCATTCCAGAAATTTCAGATATATATAAACTTGTATCTTTTTTTCCCCTCTCACAATTTAGGGAGTCTTCTACATACTGCTCTGAATTTGCTTTTTACTCAACAGTTCATTCTAGGTGTCTTTTCCCACGTAGAGTTCTAACTCGTGCTTTTTTAATAGTGGCATACTATTCCATTTTATGAATATTCTATAAAAACCAGCTCTCTGTTGATGGATATATTGTTTTGCTTGTTTTTTTCCCTCTTATAAACTGTAATGGATTGAATTCTATCCCTCCCAAATTCATATGTTGAAGTTCTAGCCCCCAGCCTCAGAATGTGGCTATATTTGGAGATAGGACCTTTAAGAGGTAATTAAGTTAAAATAAGCCCATTATGGTGGGCCCTAATCCAATCTGACTAGTGGCCTCAGAAGAAAAGATTAGGACACACAGAAAGAGACCAAGGATGGAAAGAGGAAAGATACAGCAAGAAGGAAACCATCTGCAAGCCAAGGAGAGAGACTACAGAAGAAACCAAACCTGCCATCACCTTGATCTTGGACTTCTAGCCTCCAAAACCATGAGAAAATAAATTTTTATGTTGCTTAAGCCACCCCGTGTGTGGCATTTTGTTATGGCAGCCCAAGCAACTAATATACAAACAATATTACATTGAATACTTTTTTATATTCAACTTTCCTTATGTGTGCGTGATGGTTTATGAAGTTTCAATTATTCTCAGATGTGGAAATGCTGGATTAAAGGCTATGTGCTTATTTTATTTTGACAAATACTGCCAAGTCACCTTTTATAAAATCGTACTAATTTATATTTTCCCCAATCGTGTAATGAAAAGGATAAGTTTTCTGTATCCCTTTCCCGTGCAATTTTCATCTCTGCCAGTTGGTGGGCAGAAAATAGTGTTTGGTTGTCCTTTCAACTTGCATCTCTTTGATTACAGGAGAAGTTAAGCTTATTTTTATATGTTTCTTATTCATCTATATTTTTTTTCTATGAACTGCCTATTCACATCCTTTGCTCATTTTTTGGAGTGTTGTCTTTTTGCTGTTGATTTATAAAACGTCTGTGTATATTAAGAAAATGAGCCCCCTACCTGTCATATATGTGTCTTAAATATTTTCCAGTCTTTCCTGTGCTTCACATTCATATTTCTTATTCATTTTATGTCTTACAGGCCTTTAATGTTTTATACAGTGATATTTATCTTTTTTTTTCCATTTTGGATTCTTGGTTTTATGGTTCTTTAGCAAATCTTTCTCCATTTCATAATTATTTTTAAAAACCTAGTGCCTTTATGGTTTTAGACGTTTACAGTTAAATATTTGCAGTATCTGGAAAGCCTTGGGCACTTTATAAAAACCCATAATTATTGTTTCCCATCACAAAAGAACTGCAACAAAATAAGGAATAAGGAGTCAAAAATGTAGAAGCAAGTACTGGCTTGACACTTTACTTCTAGTTCTAGTCTTCATTCTTGTCTTATCTGCAAAATGCGATGTCATAGACTGAATCATGCCCCCTCCTCTCAATCCATAGGTTGAAACACTAATACCCCAAGGTGACTCTGTTTGGAGATAGGGTCTTTTAGCAGGCAATTAAAGTGAGTTAAGGTCATGAGGTTGGACCCCTAATCTGATAGGACTGGTATAAGAAGAGAAAGAGGCGCTACAGAACTCTATCCCCGGATACATACTGGGCAAAGGCTGAGAGCACAGCCAAAAGGATGCCTTCTGCAAGCCTGGAAGAGTTCTCACCAAGAACCAACATCTTGGCACCTTGATCTTGGACTTCTAGTCTCAGAACTTCAGAACTGGGACAGAATAGATTTCTGTTGGGCCACCTAGTCTGTGGCATTTTGCTATGGCAGCCTGAGCTGACTAATACATGTGAATCAAGATACTGTATTTCAGGGGGCTTTTGAGAGGTTCAAATTAGATGTGCCAATGAAAGAAGTTTATAAACAACAACAAAAAGCCATATGATAGCTAGCTATGAATAATATTTAATAGATAATCATAAGGAATGATTATATTCTTGACTTTATTAATTGGATTAAAATTTGCCAAGGGCTTGTTGACAGGGTAGGGACAGGCTTGCTGTAGGAGTTTGAAAGGATTTATTAACTAGTGGAGAATGCCTCTTGCTATTGCTATTGGCCCTGCAAATCATACAAAAGACTTGCCTGGTTTCGGGATGATGAGTGGAGGAACGTTTATGCTTTGTCCTTTGACAGGCCACTGGAGGACAACATTTCATGTCGACGTGGGACAAAAGACTCAAGTGATCAAACTTCAAATTATGGAAATAATCATCAAAAGCTAAAGTGGTTTCACTTCCAACACAACACACAACACTTCAAAGATTAATAAATGACATAAATAAAAATTGAGAAAACTCATAAGCCTAGATGAAAGAGAATTTTCCAAAGTTTAAAAAAAATTAAGTTCAGTTGATATATTTTCCTGATGTTTTCCTATTTTAATCCATTAAACCAAATACATGAACACTTACTGTTGGATTATTTTTGAGATGCCTACCAGCTCCCCTACACTCTCATTGTCATTATGAACTAGAGTTTCAGGTTTTATAACATGATTGAAAAGATGGGTTCCAGGTTCTATCTTGGAATATGAAAGCCCATCCCATGGTACTGGGTGTTTTCTTATATTTTAAATAAGATCTAGTTGGCTCTTTATCAAAACTTGAGAAAACAGAAGTTCTATGGTAATAAAAATAAAATTGGGTTTAATTTTTTCCGTTCCATCTGGGCTGTCCTAGAAAATGGTTTGGTCACTGCAGCAGCTGAACTTCCAGATGTCTCAGCCAAAAGCAGCCTCTGAGACATCTGCATGGGGATGCTGGCCATCAGGCAGCGAGCAGCACTAGGCTCAAGGAAACATCTTCCCCATTTCCAAATTGCCTCAAACCTGGGTGTTCTAGGGCCTGTGTGGCCCCAGGTAAGAGAGACTTCTTTCCATAAAATAAGGACATGGTCTATTTTTTCTATTTCAGCCACTCCCCTTGCCCCATTTGTTTTTCAAGTACGAAGAACTGCCAGGCTTCTTCCTTCTTTCTGAGAGGAAAAAAAGTCAATTCCAAAATGACATTACTTGTCCAGCATCATTTTCTCCAAAAACTCAAAACATATTTTTAAATATTACTTGTTTTCATAGCTACTGGACAGAGGACAAATATTAAATTTGCAAATAGGAAAAGCCCAGAAAAAAAGACTCTCCAGGGATTTTTGTGAGAGAAAATTTACAGAGCTAGACTGAGATGTTTGAAACAAAATTCCTGCAAAATATAGTCTTTGTGCTACTGTACCTCCAGATCACCCAGAATTCCTCTTCCAAATTAAAAATCCGGGTAGTCAACATAAGGAAAGAGGGTATCAAAAGGTCCTTAGCCGTGTACTTCCAGAATTTTTAACAGCATACGGACAATGGATTGATGTTATGGTGTTCTTTCTCTCACTCTCATCCCAAAAATCTCTGAAAATATACAAACTAATGAAACATACCAATAATTTATGAAGATTTATTTAAGAAATAAATCACGTTGAGAAGTGCATTTGGAATGCACTGGATCTCGATGATCATTACATTGAAAGACAGGGAAGCACTGTGGTTTGGTTGACATATAAGATCCTTGGAATTTTTTAAGCCCAGCTGGAGAAGCCATGCCCACAACTGCTGCTTGTTTCCATGAGTCATATTAGAGAGCTTAGACCAGTGCCATCTCAAAGAAGCTGTGCCTTCTGGTTAACTGTGCTTATAAATCTATCACAGCTAGTTCTTCCCGGAGATAGAGAAAAAAATTGATTTGCTCTTTGGGTCATTTTAATGAAATGCTGACTTCCAGTTTGCGACTTTTGGCACAATCCCAATTGCTAATAAAAAAGAATTAAGAAAGATATCCTTCTAAATATATGCCATCAGCCCCTAAATACACATCAGTATCTAAGGAAAATGTCCGCTGACTCTCTGGGATGAATTTGTTTATGTCTGTGTCTATGTAAGAGCCAACACATGGTCTTAGAAGGAGTTATTCAGACTCTGGGATCAAAGTGTACCTTCCTTAATATGTAAACCAGCTCCAACAAGCCAAACAATCATAATAGGCTTTGGTGCCTTATTAGCAACCCATACAGAGATTTTAAACAAATCTTGGATATCCAAGCAAGACAATCCTGGCAACAGGGCTAGAGGGAAGCATTTTGTGAATGAGTACATAGAAACTTGTGTGATTCTAAGCGGGTCGTCAATCTTTCTAGCTCTCTGTGTCCAAAATTCCTTCCAGCTTTAACAGTCTTTCATTTATAATACCCCAAAATTGAAATTTCCAATTCCAAAATTTTCACTGAGCACCTAAGATGAACCCATTAGGTCCTGGACCTGTAGGGGCTCAAAATCCTGAAGAATTAGATATGGTTGCTCTCTACCAGGATTATGCACCAGACAAGATATACACATAATAATTTAGTAGACTAATCTAATCTGGTCTGGGTTTTATTATATATTATATTAACACTAATGATATAATTTAATAACATTTTACATATTTATATTTAATATATAATTATATGCATACATACATAATATACATGTGTACATATACATATATGTATACTTGTATACATATAACTGATATTATATGTATATAATAATTACATAGAATATATTATGTTAAAATATACATATTAATAAATTTCTAGGTGGTGGATGAAATGAAGTAGTGACCACTGTTTTGCCATTATGGATTGAACAAGATTAAGGCATAGCACACTAACCTCTTTTCTTTAGTTAGAAAAATTGACAGAAGGATGAAATACAGAAATGCAATAGTCCAAAGACCTCCAAATAAAATTTTTTTAAACAAGTGAGGTCTGGAAGAAGGTTTGTTAAATGAGCTCTTGTGTTGAACAACTATATTTAAGGGGGCATTCATCAAGGTAAACCTGATGGGAAGTTCCCACTGAGTTCACAGGACCCTATGCTAAGTTCTGTCCTGCTCCACATTTTAATCAAGGACTTGGATTAAGTTATATAAAAGTTGCTTGTTAAATTTTTTGATGCTTTGAATTTAGAATGATAACTTATTTTGTTTTTCAGAATCTGAGAGATTTTTCGGAGACTGAAAAGGAAAAAATGAATCTAGGACTGAATTTTGAGAGATAAATACAGAGCCAATAAAGCAAAGACAGAAAGATTGAATCAGTTATGGGGCAACTGAATTAATGACTTTGGTTAATGCTTGATTCTTTATCATCAGAGCTGTGATGTACCTTTTAGATAAGTTAACACGTCCATATAGAATGCAAAAAAATAAGTTAGAAGTTTATTCTATTTATTCAGAGCTGTTTATTCATACTGAACTTAAAATATTTTTGGAGCAGTATATTAAGCAGACTACATTTAGCAGGACATCACCAGGATGGTTGAGGAAACTGGAGATAATCAAATGATGCAAAGAAACTTTCTGGGAGTGAGAAAAGTAGCAGAGAAGAGGCTTGGGCAATGTACATGTCAATGGCCTTCAAATATATACATTCTTGTCGGACCCAAGGCATAAGAGAAGGCCAAGCAAGCAAGAATCGCAGATAACATTAAGACTGTTTGAAGTGTTTAAAAGATATACTGAGTTGCTTTGTGGGAGTTCTCTTAGAAAGGATTTGGGCATTTATGCATCTTTGAATCAATAGCCTTAAAGATGGAATTTTTGGAAGACAGCTCTCCGTGGACTTCTAATGTGTTTGCATGTTTTGAGCTACAGTTACGGATTGTGTTTTAATCATAACTTGGTCTTAATTTAGGTATGTAGTCAGGGCATACACAGATCAAAGAGACAGCTGTCTTGGAGTCATGAAAGTTTATGATGCTCTCCCCCAGGGAAAACGTGGCACGCCACGCAGGGCCCCAGGGAGAAACACCAGGGTCAGTCATGAGGCAGGGAAGGAGAGAGGAACTGCAGGCAACCACTTCTATTGTGACTTCCACAGGGAGGAGGAAGCAAAGCAAGGAAGGATGCTCCAGGATTGATGAACCACATTTAAAAGTGATGCTTTTGCAAACTCATGTAGGGCTCAGAGTATGGGCAGTCCCGGTGGTGAGCCCAAATCTCAACTGTTTACCTAAAGTAGTTGGCATTCATCTTGAAGATGTTAAAGCATCAAGTTACAGAAGCCACAAAACAGTTAATACAGGCTCTTTTGTTCAAAACTATCTTTTTGCCTTTCCGTCTACAGGAATAGCCTTGGCAAGCAGATGTAGTGTCTCCTTCTAGAGCAAGGTTTGTTTATTTTCTGTCGTATAATAAAAATGGTTTCTCCTTTCATAGCAAAGGGAAGACAGGGTCGTTGCCCATTATAAAATATTCTGGTTCTCTAAGCTTGGGAATCTCCAACGTATCCAGTGTGCATGTTCAAGTAGGACTTGGCCCTGTTTTCATTGCCTGGTGAGAACTGGAGCTCAGGGACCCAGAGCAAATACTGACCACTGCTCTGTCTGTGAGTTCCTTGTCTATGCCCCAAGTCTCCTGTCTTCTGCCATCATCCAAGAAACTGTGACTGGCTAACTCGTTAGCATGCAAATAGGATAAGATCTAAGCCTCTTCCCCATTCTGGACAGTAGCTTCTGACATCATGATTTCATGATTTCTGTGATTTTTTAAGAGTTTGGAGATAATGCCTTAGTGTAAACAAGGTATTCTAATGAGAATTCCAATGCCTGGTAAGATGGTAAAGGAACGATCAAAAGCAGGTAGGACTTTGAAGAGACTACTGGGACAAATTTCATGGAAAGCCCTCTGTTCAGCCTCTGTCATGGCCAGTTCTGATGCAGTGGAATGTCATCAACACATTGTGGATGGGGAAAGAATGTAGCCACTTCCCATGGAAATTGCATTATTTCAAAATTCTGTTGAACTAGGATTTTCTGGGGCACTTGGGGGTTCAGTTTGTTAAGCATCTGCTTCAACACAGGTCATGATCTCATGGTTCTGGGATTGAGCCCCGCTTGGAGCTCCAGGACAATCATGGGGAGCTGCACCCCCATCTCCTCAAGCCTTCTTTTGCCCAGCTCCCCCTGCCCAGTCAAGCCCCTCATCTGGGCTCCTGGCTCAGCGGGGAACCTGCTTGTCCCTCTCCCTCTGCTGCTCCCCACTGCCTGTGACTGAGTGCATTCTCTCTCTCTCTCTCAAATACATAAAATCTTAAAAAAAAAAAGTACAAATATTTTCCATTTTGGAAACATGACATAACCTGAACTATATTTGAATCCATGCAATCGTTGGCTGAACCATTCAAAATTCCTTTTATTTTATTTTATATCGTTCCTAAAACTATATAGTTTTTCTGGCAAACACATGACCTGTTAGTTTTACTATCAACACTGGATTACATTTGTTTTCCATGCGACCTTCCCCTTGGTATAATTGAAATAGTGAAACTATCATGCAAGTTTTGTTTTGTGTTTTTTTAAAAAACATATCAATTATTTGGGGGAATAGTGATAAAAGAGTGATTTATTTCCCTGCAATTCCAGCAAGAATGGAAGACGGATGCCTGACTAGTGGCATGAGCTTTTAAAAACAAAGTTTTGTTATTCTTTTCAAGTATTTTATCAAGTTGAAGAATGTGAAACATCGCACACACCTGAGAAGTCCTCAGTGCATTGACTTCTGTGTCCCATGCACACGCCATAGTGGGATTTACTGTCTTGGATTCTGCAGGCCCCCAGCCAGGGGAGAGAAAGCTATAGTGAGTGTCACACCTTGCCACTCATTCTCCATCTCACATGCTTGGGCTCAGGACAGATGCTCCCTCCCAGCTTGCTCCCCAGTAAGGGGAGGTGGCTGGTGTGACACTGGGCCTGACACGGGAGCATAGAGTGCCAAGATCTCCTTGTAGACAAGTTGACAGCTGAAGCCTGTGTGGGCCAAACTGGTGTCTGGCACAGGACTACCTCTGGTGTCTGACACACCACAGCCTGTACCATAGAGACTTTGAAAAATGAAAGGGAAAAGAGTTTGCTTATTGAAACACTTGTAGTTGTAGGGTGGGAAGTCTGCTTTCATTGTTTATAAAAATAATACATGGTGAGAATGGAGTTCAGAGCTTTATTTTTCGCCTTTCCCACTAGATTTTTTTCCCCTCCTATTGCAGAACATAGTATGGGGGAAATGGAAGTTAATAATGTGTGCTCAATTGGAGGGCTCGTGATTGGAGAAAGGACCATTTTAAAGAAAAAGAACTGCTCGTTTCACAGAAGAGACATCATAGTCATTGAAACTGAGCAATAGTTAGGTGACCTGTTAGAGGCAGGGAAGCACCCAAACTTACATTTATGACTCATCAATGGAACGAATAAAGGCCAGATTCACTCCAATAGACTTGTGAACCATGGGAACACTGGCTAGAATTTCAGGTCACGCGTATGCTGCAAAGAGCCTCTGCCCTGCGGACCCACAGGTAGACTCAATTCATGAGGAGGATCCCCATCTCTGGTTCTTCTGACAAATTCAGCCCCTGAGTTTTCTCTTGGGCTCTGTGTCTGACTGGCTCTGTTTCTTGGTAGACTAAATCCATTTAGTTCCTAGTGTTCCCTCATCTGTTCTCTGGTTCCTGGATTCATCACAGCTTCCCATTCTTTTCCCATTGATTTCCGAGTTCACACTGATCTCTTGTTTCCATCTTGTTTTCTTGGCATTGACTCCCATGGCTCATCCCTCCACCCTTATCCACACCTGTAATTCCCATCCCAGTCAAGATGCTCTGACTAACAATTGACACAATAGTTCATTTGCCTCTTAGGGACACGTGAGCCTATCACACCAGCAGTGCTTCACTCTGGCCACTCTATCAAGCAGTTATCACTTGCAAGGCATCTGGGTGGCCCAGTTGGTTAAGCATCCAACTGTTGATTTCGGCTCAGGTCAGGGTTATGAGTTTAAGTCCTGCTTTGAGCTCCATACTTTAAAAAATAATTCTCTTGCTTAGAAAGTGCAATATTTTAAAAAATTGTTAATTTTCCCCAAATTGATTTTATTTTATTTTATTTATTTATTCATGAGAGATACACAGAAAGAGGCAGAGACACAGGCAGAGGGAGAAGCAGGCTCCATGCAAGGAGCCCGAGGGGGGACCTGATCCCGGGACTTCTGGGATCATGCCCTAGGCCGAAGGCAGACACTCAACTGCTGAGCCACCCAGGTGTCCCTCCCCAAATTGCTTTAAAGATTCAACATAAATCTGGTAATTTCAGCTCTGTGTGTGTGTGGGGGGGTGATAAGCTGCTTCTAAATTTTGACAAAATTAAATAGGTCTGAGTAACCTCAAGAGGCACAGAAAAGAAGGGATTACACCATTAATTATTAAAATTATTATAAAGTTATAAAAGTAATCTTCAAAAAGGATAGAGTTGAGGGAATTACATGCCAGATACTAGGATTTATTATGAATTTTGAAGATATTATAAAGTTATAAAAATAATTTTCAGGAACAGTGCTAGAGGAATTACACTGATGAATATAATGACTTATAATTTATAGAAAATAAGAAGGTGGAATATTTGTGTAAGAATAGACATATAGGCTAATGGAACAGAATAGCAAGTATGGACAAATAACCACATTTACAGTCACTTGATTTTTGACAAAAGGGATACTGCAGGACGATGTGCACAGGAGGGTCTTGGCAGTAAATGGTGCTGGATCAACTGGAAACTCATATATAAAAACAAAAACAAAAACAAAACCTACTGCTACCTCACACCATATACTAGGTTTCTTCCAGATGGATGACACTATTCCATTTTAGTTAGTGGATACCTTATCCTTCCAATTGCTCAGACAAAAAGTCATCTAGATTCCTCTTCCTCTTGTACATTTGACATTAAATATATCAGCAAATGCTTTCAGCTCTTCTTTACAGTATAATCAGCAGAAATCAGTTATTCCCACTTGAAGGATCCACGGTGGTCCATGTTGTTATCCTGTCTTGCCTGGATTACTATGATAGCCCCCTATCTTGGTTTGGATTCTCCCAAAAGCCACCTCTAGGAGGGTGCTCCCGGGAAGCATGGCAAGTAGATGGAAAATGGACTAGGGAAAGTGGATGGACCCTCATTGAAGAGTGAGATCCCACTCTGGGACATGGGAGCTCAGTTCTGCTGGGGACCCTCTGAGACTCTGCAGAGCACACCTCAGACCGGTCCCACTGAGAGAAACCAGCGTCTTTAATGCACCAACTCTCTTTCCCATTCTTTGTGGGTCAATTCTAAGTAGAGCTCCCTGGTACTCCCTGCTGCCCTTCTCAAGCAAAGAAACAGGAAGTAGTCAGTATATATGAGAGCCATCCACAGGTGCCTTTGCAGTGAACCAAGACTCACTCCATGGAGGGAGAACCACAGCTTCTGCTCTGCTTCCGAACTGATCTCCTTACTTCCCTCCTCTTAAACCTGTTCTCACAACAGCAGCCAAACCATAACTATTTGAAGCATTTCAGATTATTATTATTATTATTACTCAAAATATTCCAATACTTTTCCAACTTGCTCCACATAAAAACTCCAGGGTGTTACTATGGCTCATAAAGACCCCAATTATCTGGCTTCTCATCATATATTTTGAAAATCTTATTGACTACTACTCTTCCTGACTTACTTCAACTTCTTTATGTAGTAGATCCTTTTTTGATCAGGCTTTTTGCTCTGTCAAAAATTTTAGTACTTGCTCTTGTTTTTTAGTTGCCTCTTCTTTGCTCACTTGCTGTAAGCACTCTCTAACCTAACTTCTATGTTATTCTAGTAAAACTTGGATAAATGTTCTTTCCTGCTAGAAACATAACCCCCATAATCTATACATTTCCCCCCAGTATAGGGTGCCCAGTGCTTAGAAGTTCTGGCTGGCATAGAGTAGATGCTTAATATTTGTCATTGAATAAGTAAATCATAATTTGTAGATAATATGGATTTTTAAAAAAGATTTTATTTATTTATTCATGAGAGACACAGAGAGAGGAAGAGACATAGACAGAGGGAGAAGCAGGCTCCCAGTAGGGAGCCCTATGTGGGATTTGATCCCAGGACCCCAGGATCATAATCTGAGCCCAAGGCAGACGCTCAACTACTGAGCCATCCAGGTGCCCGAGAGAATGTGATTTTTTTGAGAAAATCCAAGATAATTTAATAATTAACAAAGCTATGTGCCAATTATAAGTGGTTATAAAATAATTCTGATAATAAACATATGAAGCATAAAAGTCTAACAATCTAATAGTAAAACAACCTACTAATACTGTATCAAGAAGTGTGTGAGATCTATGTTAAAAAAAAAACGCAAGTATTTCTTGAAATGCAAAAGAAAGTTTTGCTACTTGAAGAGATATATCATAGAAATACTAATTTTTCCCAAATTAATTTACATGGTTAATCCAAATTCCAATAAAAATCCCACCTCCTTAAAAAATTGTATGGTTTTAGAACACCAAAAATTATTCTAAACTTTTTTTTAAAACACTAAAGAGATGATCTCAGCCAAAAGGGGGGTGGGTAACTGAGCATGAACTTGCTTTATTAGATGTTAAAACTTTATATAAAAATTTAACATAGTGGTAAAATCAATGGATAAATCAATGTGACAGAATGTATAGGCCTTGGTGTTGATCATATCTAAGAATCTAGTATATGATAAAGTATCTTAAATCAAACTGATAAGAACAGATACTACCCTTGCTCTTAGCTAAAAGGCTGAGAAATAATAAAGTACCTTTAATCAATGGGGAAAATAGCTTTGCCCCAGTATTTTCATTGTCTGGAATTCTTTCTAAAAAGTTAATGGGAGAAAAATCCAAGAATTCCTAACCAAATGCATTCATTACACATTATTTAAAAGAGATTGGAAACAACTAACTGCCCAATAACACAGCAGAATGGTTAAATGAACTAGGGCAGATCTACATGATGAAATATAACCCTTAAAATTGCATTTCTGACAATTTCCACTGCTATGGGCAAATAATTATGATATATTTTCAAGACACTATAAAGTGAGTATGATCATAAATATATATATATTCCATATGCAAACATGTAGATATTAAAAGTACAAAAGACTGAGAGAATATACACCAAAATGTTGTATATGCATTTTTATAAATAGACAAAAATATGAGATGCTTAAATCTCTCAATTAAAAGGAACTGAAAGGAGTAATTAAATAAATCTATCAAATTATGAAGGGTATATATAGACACAGCACTGACTTTTCCTTTTTAAACCTTGAGAATTTTATATTTGGACAAAAATTTAAGATTGTTTTAAGTTATGGGTATTATAGATGTCATTATAGATGACTTCTGGTCATTTGAGATAATCATGCTACTCCACACTACCACAATCCCACGTAGTTTACAATCATATTTCGATCGTAGATGATGCAAAAAGTTTTTAATAAAAATGGAACTTGAACTTTTTCTTTCCAGTTTATTTTTCTTTTCAAACATATCTGGTACACATGGATAAAATACACAAATATTGCCAAGATCATATTTTTGTATTTTAGACAACTGAATGTAAATTTAGATATGCCCCTGATTCATTGATACTGTGAAAATTATTTGGTGCAATTCTTTAGCACTCATCTGTATGTCTCTAGGTACAAATAAAGCAAATTTCACCAAATCCCCATGAAACCAAAAGTTTACATAAATAGAAAAGACTTGAGGCGCCTGGGTGGCTCAGTGGGTTAAGTGCCTGCCTTCAGCTCAGGTCATGATCCCGGGGTCCTGGAATCGAGCCTGCTCAGCGGTGAGTCTGCTTTTCCCTTTGCCCTTCCCCCTGTGTATGGGCTTTTTCTCTCTCTCTGTCAAATCAATCAATAAAATCTTAAAAAAAAAAAAAAAGAAGAAGAAGAAGAAGAAGAAGAAAGAAAGACTCGCAAGTTAATCTTCTAGATTACCTGCAACTACTATACACAGCTAAATTTTTAGATTTATCTGAGCCCACAACATCATTTATTTAGTACTTTGTTTTTAAATTTTGCCCCTTTTGGGGACACCTGGGTGGCTCAGCAGTTAGCATCTGCCTTTGGCTCAGGACCTGATCTCAGAATCCTGGGATCGAGTCCCGCATCGGGCTCCCCCCAGGGAGCCTGCTTCTCCCTCTGCCTGTGTCTCTGCTTCTCTCTCTGTGTCTCTCATGAATAAGTAAAATATTAAGTAAATAATAAGTAAAATCTTAAAAAAAAAAGTTTTGTCCCTTTGAAATTTGCTTTGACCAGGAAAAGCTAGTCATCTATTTTTTCCGTATGTATTAGGCTCCAAAATACAATTTCTTAAAACAGATTATTAAATGAAAGAAAATGGGAAAATGAAACTTGAGTCATACTTCCACCTTTAATCTCTTTATCAGAAAAATAATGCAACACATTCTTTTACCTGCTGATGAGCAATCATCTAAAAATACAAATATGCTCCCCCACAGCAGCCAACAAAGATTCTATTCTAAGACAACAACTTATTTCCTTGTTTTGATGATTTTTTTGTCTTTTGTAGCCTGTCTCCAGTGAAAGAGAGCTTTCAATTCCCCCCAAGACCACAAAATACCCCCACTCCTCCCTCATCATTGTGGTTACCAGTTTATTTATCGGTTGTGGCAAATGGCAACCCTTTACACCATACTTAGCTAAATAGTGTTTGCTTTAGGAACAAAGCACAGAAGACAAATATTTCAATGTGGTTTTCCAATGGGGAGGGAGTGGGACTGACTCTTGAACTCCAGCTGATTCTCATCCTCTCAGACCCATGTTTTCTGGCAGCTAAAGCTTCAAAGAGCCCATGAGGCTCTGAGGAGACACTTGGACTCTGATTTGCACAGAAGGGGCAGGAATTCAATTGGGTGCGATTTACCTGCGAGGTCCACAGCTTCTGGGCCCCCTGGCAAGGAGCAAGTTGGAAGGACTGCAACAGCACCCTGAGTTAATTATTGCATAAAGAGTGCATAGGGAAGCAGGTTCTCTTCTTTTAAGGACCCTCTACAAGGGACTTTTCTTGGTCAGGATTTATGGGGATCCTAGTAAACTAAACCTAGAATGGATGTTAACACACACAAAATCAGGACGAAAAGAGACTACCTCTCCTCGAGGCTACCCAATATAAGTCAAAGAAAATCCCCTTCAAGCCTAAAATATTAGTGGAGGTCGAATGGTAGAGGAGAGAATGCACTCTATTTTATATAATTAAAAAAACACGTCAGTTATGACCCACTGAATTGATTTCATGGTGCACTAATGGGTCACGATCCTCAGTTGGAAAAACACGGGTCTTATGGGAGCCCATTTATGAGTGGGAAACGAGTTAGGTCTGGTGCATTGAGCCCGGGAGTACTCCAGATGTGTGATTTTTTAAGGCAGAGCTGCCTGAGAAAAAGGAAGTATAGGGTTGCAGGGCCACCAAGGAGAAAAACCTACATTTTTTAAACCAGTGTTGAGTTTCCCAGAGTCAGAAGCCAATGTGCAAGAGTGTGGGCTGTTTGCATGGTCTTGCCCATGTGTTTTTCTACGAATCTACCCGTCGAGCTGTGATAGGGCTCTCAGTTCAGGCTCTCAGTTTTACCAGGAGAAACGAAAAGTGGAAAAGACTTTTTGTTGACACTGTTTTCTCATCAGAGTTTCTTGTGAACTAAGGCACTTGGCACAAAATTGGGCACAGAACACTTAGTAGGTATAGATGATGTGACTTTTAAATTATGGGTCTGTCACTAACTAGTTATGTGCCAATCACTCAACATCTGTGAGCTGACAGATGTGTGACTTTCTCACCTGTAAGGTAAGTGAGGGGCTTCAGTGAAATGGGTCATGTGGGTCCCAGTTTTAGCTTCCGTTAATTGAAATACACTTGCCACTAGGCATTTAGGAAGACCAGGTGACAGAAATGTCCCAGCTGGCCAGAAATGTAGAAAATATAACCTTTTAGCTTTCCTTTTAGCATCCAGACACCGACTCCTTTAACAAACTGCCTTGTTTGTAAAAATCCTTCAGAAATCATTTCAGAAACAGATTAGAATTGTAAAATCCAAACCTCTAACTACAATGTTTCAGCAGAAAAAAAAATCAGGCTGCAATATGATACTGTGCTGCTTAGATGCCAGAAGTCATGCAAGATTCTGCTACACATCACTGGTAATATCTGGCTGGGAGGAAGGTTTTCCCCATCCAATTTTGAGATTTCTGTATCATCAGTCCTGTAAGGATTATGTAAGGATGCCTTTTCTGCTTTTTTTTAAAAAAAAGATTTTATTTATTTATTTTTTTTTAATTTTATTTATTTATTCATGATAGTCACAGAGAGAGAGAAAAAGGCAGACACACAGGCAGAGGGAGAAGCAGGCTCCTCGCAGGGAGCCCGACGCGGGACTCGATCCCGGGTCTCCAGGATCGCGCCCTGGGCCAAAGGCAGGCGCCAAACCGCTGCGCCACCCCAAGATTTTATTTATTTATTCATGAGAGACACAGAGAGGGAGGCAGAGACACGGGCAGAGGGAGAAGTAGGCCCCTGTGGGGAGCCCGATGCGGGCTCATCCCAGGACCCTGAGATCATAACCTGAGCCAAAGGCAGATGCTCAACCACTGAGCCCCGCAGGTGCCCCTTTTTTCAAGATTAAAATAATAATAATAATCTCTACACCCACGGTGGGGCTCAAACCTACAACGCCCAAATTGAGAGTCAGAGACTCCATGGGCTGAGCCAGCCAGATGCCCCTGCATTTTTTTTATCTCAATAATCAGTTGACTTTCCATTAAAGAAGGAAATCTATTCTTAGCTGTTAGAAAAATAATTCCTATTACCAGCGCTCTTCCTACTTCATCCCGGGCCAATGATCCATTGTTTAATTTATTGGGAAGTCATTCAAAATGAGATCCTTCCGTTGTTTCTGGTCTTTTAGTCTTCCCTTCCCTTTCAGTTTCTTTGGGTTTAAAACAAATAAATGCCCTCCTTTCTGTACATTTACCATTTTTAACTAGAATCAATCCCACTTAACTTCTCTAGTTGTTGAATTTATCAGCATAGAATTGTTTATAATATTTTCTTATAATTTTGTGTCTATAGAATAACATCATTTTCATTCTTGAAATTAGTAAGTTATGGGGATTTTTTTTTTCTATTTTTTTCTCCTTGGCCAACCTAAATTAAATTAAATTGCCCAATGTGAATGTTGGGTTAGTTACTTTTCATTGAAAATATACTATTAAGCTCAAGTTTAATAGACTAGTGTCTTCATTCAGGTTGGAAAAATGTCATATTAGCCGATTATATGGACTTCAATTTGAGAAGTGATATTTTTATTTTTATTTTTTAAAAATATTTTATTTATTCATGAGAAACACACAGAGAGAGGCAGAGACATAGGCAGAGGGAGAAGCAGGCTCCCGCGGGGAACCTGATGCAGGACTTGATTCCAGGGCCCTGAGATCACAACCTGAGCCGAAGGCAGACACTCAAACACTGAGCCACCCAGGCGTCCGAAGATGTGATATTTTTAGAAGAAAAAGACCAAAGATACAGAGCAGTGAAACGCCGGGACACCTGCACCCCGATGTCTATAGTAGCAATGTTCACAACAGCCAAACTGTGGAAGGAGCCTCGGTGTCCATAGAAAGATGAATGGATAAAGAAGCTGTGGTCTATGTATACAATGGAATATTCCTCAGCCATTAGAAATGACAAATATCCACCATTTGCTTCTACATGGATGGACCTGGAGAGAATTATGCTGAGTGAAATAAGTCAATCGGAAAAGGACAAACATTGTATGGTCTCATTCATTTGGGGAATATAAAAATTAGTGAAAGGGAATAAAGGGAAAGGAGAGAAAATGAGTGAAAATATCAGTGAGGGTGACAAAACATGAGAGACTCCTAACTCTGGGAAAGGAACAAGGGGTAGTGGAAGGGGAGGTGGGCGGGGGGTGAGGGTGACTGGGTGATGGGTACTGAGGGGGGCACTTGGCAGGATGAGCACTGGGTGTTATGCTATATGTTGGCAAATTGAACTCCAATAAAAATTTTTAAGGAAAAAAAAGAAAAAGATATATTGTAATAGGTATTGGTTCTTTCAATTCAGTCCTCCAATCAGTGGAATCTTTATGAAGATGAATTCTGAAAGTATATATATTAGGTGTTCAGAATGTACTCTTGAGGATCCCCTGCTGTACACACAGGGTGGTCACCAGGTGCATAAAATAGAAGCATGGAGAAAGTCTGCCACTGGCTTCCATGCTGACTGGGTCTCTTGATCCCAGCAGGGTAAAGAGCAAGCTGTTGCAGGCATCTGCGTGTTCCTGAGGAAAGAAGAGCCAATCCAGCATCTCCCAGGTATCCAAAGCCCCCTCCTCCTTGCTCTCTCATCTATTACCAGTCTTATTATTCTCCATGTCTCCCTGTTCTCTTTGAACGGATTCTCCTTCACTTCTATGTGGCACACAGGTTTTTCCCATCTGTTGGCTTACTTCTGTTAAAGTAAATCAACTTGCTCACAGTGGGCCTGTGAGTAAAAAAAAAAAGAAAAGAAAAAAAAGCACAGATTATAAAATTGAGTGCATATTATTATATTTTGTACACTATATATAAAAAGAGCCCAGGACAGACTCAAATATGTTAGTCATATTTCTCTCTATATAGGGATTATCAGTGTATTATCTTTCCTTTTCTTTTTTATTTTTCTTACTTATTTGCTTTTTTCTTTTCTTTTCTTTTTTTCGTTTTCTTTTTGAGAGAGAGAGCAGGGGTGAGAGGCAGGGAGGGAGAGGGAGAATCTTAAACAGGCTCCATGGTCAGCGTGGAGCCAGACATGGAGCTTGATCTCAGGATCCTGAGATCGTGACCTGAGCTCAAACAAGTCAGATGTTTAACTCACTGAGACACCTGGGGCCCCTTATTTACTTTTTTTTAAAACTACTTTGCTTTTTCTAGAATAAGTATGCTTTTTTAAAATTAAAAATAGAAAGCCATAAAAACCAACTAAGAAGAAATCATTAATATTGGGATTTGGGGGGATGCCTGGGTGGCTCAGCGGTTGAGCACCTGACCCTGGCTTGGGTGGGGCGTGATCTGTGGTCTCAGGATCAAGTCCCATGTCAGGCTCCCTGCCTGGAGCCTGCTTCTCCCTCTGCCTATGTCTCTGCCTCTCTCTCTCTCTGTATCTTTCATGAATAAATAAATAAAATCTTTAAAAAAATATATATGTATATATATATATATTGGGATTGGGGTGTATTTTTTTTACCTTTTTATCTCTTTTTTTTACTTTCACTAATTTTTCTAGAATAAATATGATTTTTTGAATAAAAATATCAAAGGCTACAAAGAACCAACTAAGAAGACATCCAATGAATTTTTCTAATTTGAATTCTAGCTGTTTTATGGAGATTGAAAAGACTACTATGGGAGAAACAAGTTCCAAAACATAAATATAGTATAAATGGATGAAAGGCTTGTTATAGCCCTAGCATATGACAAAAGAATTATGAAGTCCCCATCTCATTGGTTGGCTCTATGCTCACCTACGTGATCTTGCCACGAAGCTTGGGTGTTCGAGTCATACCATTAGATGTAGACTCATTGTAGGAAGTCAGGGAAGAGAGAATGTCAAGGTGGTTGACATATAGGAAATCATATGAAGAAAGATGAACTGCTTTTTTCCAAAAAAAATTCTCAGTAGTTAAAGGACAGATCAAATTCCTTTAGTTACCTCACATTTATTGATCTTATAATACATACCTTCATTTGTACTAAGCCCTTAGCTCATTTAGTCCCTATAACAATGCTGTGAGGTAAGTAGAAATATAATCTCCATTCTTCAGATGAGAAAACAGAGAGAAAACACCAAGAAGCTGGTAAGTTAAGGGATGGGATTCAAAGCCTCACAGTGTATCTCTAAATGACTATATATACCGCTTAGAGGGAGCTTAGTCAGACTTTGTTCTCTGTGTGAAAATAAAAGAAATAATGGTTGAACTACCATAGCATGTCTGAGGAATTTACTAAGAATATAGAAAGAACCTATCTCACTGCAGAGAATGTAATCACAGGGTAAAGAAACTTGTGAGATAGCATCAGTTTCTACCTTCAGGCAGGTGAATGCCTATTCTTCGCATGACCAATTGTTGTCCATTCTGTTGGAAAAACATCCAACGGTGCAAATTTCTCTGTGGAATACCATGGTGGGCTGCCTCCAAGAGGGCTCCAACCGATCCTCCCCATCTAACATTCACACCCTTCTATGATTCCCTCTGCTTAGGTGGGGGCTGGCATAGTAACTTCTGACACAAAAGAGAGTAGAAGGGATGCGATGCCCCTTCAGAGATTCGGTTAGAAAGACTGTGACTTCCATCTTACTCATTCTCTTCCTCTCTTTCATGGTCTTCCTCACTTGCTCTGAGGGAAGCCTGGCTGCCATGTTGTGAGCTGCCCTATTGAAAAATCCATTTGGCAAGAAGCTGACAAATTCAGCCCACAGCCAGCAAGGACATGAGGCCTGCCAACAATCAGGAACAGGATCTTGGGAATGGAGTTGCCTGCAGCCCCAGCTGACCCCTTGACTGCAACCTTGCAAAAGACCCTGAGCCGAGCTACTTCTGGATTCCCGACCCACTGGAACTGTGAGACAGGAAATGTTTGCTGTTTTAAGCTTCAAGTTTCGGTTACTTTGTCATAGGACAACAGCTACCTAATACCAGTTTAGTCATTGACCGTATTGAATCCCTTGGCAATTCTTTGGGAAAATGTATACAATAGTTTCCACCCCACCCCATCCCCATGTTTGCATTCGCAAAGCAAAAAGTCAACTGTCTCCAGAGGCAAATGATCCTCCCCTGTCATCTCATTAGGTTGATAGCAGCCTCATGCTACATCTCAATGCCTACATCATTCACCTGACCACATGGACGTGGCTATCAGCAACGGGTGTGACAGTGTTCTCGCCAATGGGATGCAAGACTTGTCCCCTCTGTCTCACTTACCCAAAAGGAAAATTGCTTCCTCTCCACTTCTTCTCTTTCCACCTTCTCATGAGCTAGGATTCAGACATGCCAACAACCCACCTTCGACGGTACAAAGAGGGGGGCAAAGAAGGTCCAAACCAGGTGGGAGAGTCCCAGGTCCCTGAATCATCACACAGAGCAAAGGAGCCTCCAGCTAACCTGCAACACTCGTTTCTGGATTGTTAAGTGAGAGAACAATTTCTACCTTGTTTGGGCCACGGAATGTTGGGTCATTTGGTTACTGAAATTCCTCAGATCTAAGCTGCCATCAAGTATGAAATGTCTTTCTATTTTTATGTTCCACAAAGAAAGAGAAAAGTGTTGCCAATTAAGTCATGATAAGCCATCAAAAAAAAAAAAAAAGACTACTTCATATTTTAAGTAATTTAATAATGTAGAATTTCTGGAATTATAGAATAATGAAGCAATTTTATAATAACTGTCTTCTGTAATGGGTTATAAATTTTAAAAATGTCATCATTTCCAATAAATTTTGAGCAATAAGCTACAAACACTGCTCATTTCCTAAATGAAAGTTTGAGTTCTGGAGGATTCAAAGATTAGAGTCCTTTGTAAATCATAAGATGGTTATTTTTCATCTTCAAACCAATAAAATGTTTTTTTCCAAAATGAATTTAAGGTGCTCTCTTAATCAAGAATTTTGTGTTACACTCATAAAATAATAGTACAACATCTATTCACAGAAAAGCTGTGAAAGGCAACATACTGGGCTAGGCTTTATAGGAACGTGAAAAAATAAAACTAGAAAAGTTGGGGGAAATATGTTCAAGAATGTATCCCTCCAATTTCTCACTGCTTATGAAATAGATTGGAAAATATTTTTTTTCTTCCTTATCCATGTTTCACTTGAGACTTCAATCACCAGATAAGAAAATTAAAATTTTCTGTAAATAAAAAAACAATCAGATTATATATAACATATTTTTGTTCCTCAAACCGACAATATAATTTTAGATTTGTTTTAAAACTAGTGAAATTTATGTTTTATAGGCATGCCGATTTTCTCAAATGTTCAAGAATTGTTAAAAGATTGATTTCAGGAGTCTAGAATTTAAAAATGTCTTACATCTTCCTCTTACACTTATTGTACGTAAGTATATATGACAATATTTAAAGTAAATGATCTCTTGGGCATCTCCAATTTGCGGCCAGACTTCCTACCCCCAAGAATGTCAGTTCTTGGAGAGCAGGGATTTTTAACTATTTTGTTTACTGCTGTATCCCCAGGCCTGGGAGAGTGAATGCATGGCATGTAGTAGGTGCTCAGTGAACATGTGTTGATTGAAGAAATGACTGTATTTGGAAGAGCAGGGTTGGGGTTTCTTTGGCATTCTTACCTCCACATGTCTGGGAGTCACAGGCAGATGAATGCAGAATAGATATTCTTTCCCTCTGCTCTTGTGATCCTGGATTTCAACTCCTGTAAAGGAATTATATTTTACCTTAAATAAGTTAAATGTGAAAATATTCTCAAAGATCTGAAGTCAAAAAAAGAAAACCCTTCCCAACCTGCTCTTGATCTTAATCTTTTTAGAGGGAGTCTTTGCAGTCCTCCGTCCTTAAGCACCTTGTAAACATGAACTAGATCAAATTCAGAAAGATGAAAGGAAACCAAAGCCTCAGATTAAAAAGCAAGCGATCTCCCAAATAGTGATGCTGAGTTGTGCTGTGTTTGGGGGGAAGAGCAAGCTACTAGTGAGAAGCCAAGATTCATTGGCTTGTTGGGTTTCTCTCCTCTCTTCCCATTTCTATTTCTTTCCTGTCTTTCCTCCTCTCCTACCTCATTTCATTCTTATCTCTTGATCTCAGGGCTTTCTAAGAAATCTGGAGCCTAATGGGCAGGGCCTTTATTTTCACTGTGTTTCTGTACACTTGACCTCCACCATGACACACACATGACTGGGTTACTTTTCTCTGGAATTTACTTAAAACAACAACAACAACAAATTCCAAGAAAGAAAAAAAGGTGATAGGAATTTCTTCCCTCTTAAAAACAACTTCCAATTTAGGTCTTGAGGTTGGTACACGTTTAGGTGAAAAATCTATCTTTTCTCCTCCCTCTTTTGTAATCATATCTGCATCTCCTGAACAGTAAGAATTAATTTTCATAACTTGGGGATAGAAATTTATAGGGTTCTTTAGCTGTTTACAAATGTTATCAAATTTTAAATCCTCACATAACTGCATACAATTATGACCCAATAAAAGGAGAGAAAATTCTGTTACCACCACATAGAGAAGTCCTTGTATTTCACTCATATTTTATTTAAGCGAAATACATGCTGAAAATCACATCTGATTTTCATTGAAATTTCTTAGGCAGTTAGATGTGGGTATGAACGAGGGAATGTGTTTTCTTTGAATTCTGTAGCTCTTTTGCTCATTTCTTTATGTTCTTTTTCTTTTCTTAACCATATGTTTTTGTATTATATTAATGAAAACTGTGGGATCCCTTGCTGGGGGCATCGGACTTGAAGGAACTTGTTCTACGTCTAGGAGGGGGAGAGTATGCATTCGGCTTCAGCTTTCCACCGTGCTATCACATTTCTCAGTGCCAATTCTGGGAAGAGGAGGAACTGGCTATAAAATCTTCTCTTTTAACAAGAATGCGTTTTCTTTATCCCTAGTTTGATGTTCACTTGTGTGACTGTGACAAGGCTGATGTTATTAAATCATGTAAAATTAAATGGAAATTATTATGCCTTGAGAGACATCATGCTGTTAAGGTATAGACATTCTTTCTAGATTCTCTAAATGGATAATACTAATTTAGAATTCACTCAGTGTTGAGACATGAGGCAAGTAGTTAAATGAGGTCAACAAAATTTTCAGTTCTTTTTTGGAGGGTTGTAATTTTATTTAAATTCTCGTGATCACTCTGGTAGCTCCTTCTGCCCTCCGTTCCTATATTTTTCTGAGTCCTTACACCTCCTTTTAGAGGTAATTTGAGAAAGGGAGGAAAGGAAAAGAAACATTATTCTAATTCCTCACTAAAATTCCATCCCCAGCAAGCCCTGCCTATTTCACTCCCTACTAATCTCTCAGAGTCAGCTCATTCCCTGTGTTCACCAGGACATCTCTATGAGATGATATTTGACCCTTTGCTTTCCAGATGTCATTGGAAATGAAACCATATGTGATTTTCTAATGACTCAGAGCCCCTCTTACCAGAGAAGTTAGCTTGAACAGTTTTGGGCCCATGAATCCCCCCATGAGAAAGAGAACAAGAGGTGACTCGGGCATCCCTCTGCCCTGCCCAAGAAGAAGCCAGGGAAGTGAGCCACACTGTGTGTAGGGAGAGGGGGGCTGGGCAAGATATTCCTCTTCCAGGGTAGCGACTGTGTGTCCCTCTTCTCTGGGCCAGCAGCCTCAGTTGTGTGCTGTTGTCGCTGTCATGTGACCTGGTCAGCCGTAAGGCTCTGTGGACAGCAGGGGCTTCTGGAGAGGCTGTGGCATGTTCACTACAGCGAACAGACATATGCCCATGAGACACTGAGGCCCCATCTACTTACTTCCATGTATTCCCTTACTCTTCACAAACGTCATGCCAAAGCCCTTCACTCACTTCTTGGCTTCACAAAACTTAAAAAACAATAATCTCCTATCTCAGGCTCATCATAACAGGCCCCTTTCTGCTTTTACCTACTCATAAGGGACCCCTGTCATTGGTCGCCCCGCCTGGTCCAATCATAGCCACTTCCCTCTGTCCTTTCTTTTGTTAAAATGCTTTAGATTCATCTTCCTTTCTTCTTTGTGCTTTCTTCTCTGTCCTTGATAATGCTTCCTAGGATCATATTCATTATTCGCCTTACCTCTTTCTCTGCACAGGACAGAGATTGATTACAGAAGATGGTCTTCAGCCTCTATTACGGTGCGGCCAGTCTTTGACCACTCAGAGGAGCCTTAGCTCTCATATCACACATGAGATTTGAGGCCTAGGCTGACCCTCACTCCCATGAGCCCCAAGCCAAAGCTGATGCAAGATCTGGCTAGTAAGGGCTGGGTAAGTGGGGGTGCCATCATGCATGCCTTTTATTTAAAACAATTTGACTTTTCTAGCTACTTAGGTCTCTTAATACCTCCAGATTAGCTGTCTTCCTGGTCAAGAAAGGAAATGGTGAGCTATAGAAGGAGGTGAAAATTGATGATTTCACTGCTCAGTCACTGAGTGTGCTCCCGCGTTAGAGGTATGAATAACAATATGTTACTTCATAGACTCTCTTGTTCCCCCCATTTCCTCAAGGCAGTTCATGAAGATCCTTGGGCAACATTTTCACCTCACGACCCAGGTCAGCACGCCACGTAGCACCACGAAACTATCTACGTTTGGGGATTCTCTGCCTGATGGTCACCACAAGGTGAACAGGCAGGCTCCCATGATCCTTTGCAAATTACATAGACTTTATGAAGACAAAGAGCCAACCAATATCCTTTCTTTCCACCTCTTTCCTTAAGGCAAAACTATTACTCTTTGGGCCACATGGCCCATGTCGAATGGTCTTCTAGGGCAAGCTGACTCTTTTCACATGGGTTTCAAACCAGGAATGTTTAGATGATCAACCTGGTTGGGGGAGAAGGGGTAATGGAGGTAATAATGGGAAGAGTGCTGACACAGAAATTAGAGGGAATTTCAATTGGTAAAAGGCAAAAAAAATCTCTATTTTGTCTCTGGTTTAAATTTAAGTTTACTGCCAAAGGTCACATGATGCAACAAGTAGTGCGGGTAGTCTTCAAGGCGCCCAAGGGACAGAGCTTATTCTCTATGAAGTGATGTCCAGGCAGGATGCCCTTTAGAAGTTTGTGGTTTCCACAGCAAGAGGCTGAATTGTGTTGCTGTCTCTAATTCCAGCTTATAAAAGCATGCAAAAAGATTATCCAAGTCCTACAGAATTTAGTAACTATATTGAAGACAGATTTGCTTTGAACGTCAGTGGCCAAAATGATCAAGAAGATGAAAGAAGACATAGGTGGAGTACAATAGGCATTTCTATTTACAAATTATATATCTTTAAACGAAACCATTATTGTGAGATCTTTCCATACTCCCTGGATTTCATTCTGCTTTTGTACTCAGCAGATAACCTTTGATCACATCTGCAAAGGAAAGAGACCAAAACATGAATAACATGAAAGTGACAAACTGAAAACCAGATACTCCTGTTACTATAGAAATCATTCCGATATTGTCACTGTTGGATATTTTAACTAGAGTCCCAAGGCACTTTTTAATGATCAAACCAAGTATCTGCTATAGTTCCAACTGCATGCGTCACTCAACTCAGCATCTCCACCTTGAAGAATTTGCCCCACAAATACACTTGTGCGTTAGTGAAATGACGTACATTCACAAGGACATGTTGCGAGGACTATTCAATATATTCTCATATATCTATTCAAGGAAATAGCATACAGCTGTCAAAAGAAATGGCAAAGTCAATCACATATTGTTGTGGAAAGATCTCCAAAATCTATTGTTGATTGAAAGAAATTCAAGGACATGAACAGTGAGTTTAGTTTTATCCTGCTAAATGTGTTTAATGTGTTTAAAATAAGAAAGGAAGGAAGGGAAGAAGGAGAGAACAAAAGGAGAAAGAATATTTGCTTGCATATTCTTAAAATATCCCTGCCAACCAACCTCCTCTCCTAGGACAGCAACTGGTAGCTGGGGTAGGTACTTTGTTCCTTTTTAATATTTTGTAATGCTTTATACCTTTTGAAGTTTTTAAACCAAATGAGGGTCTTGTTCTAATATAAATGTGAGAAAGTAGCTGTACTTCCCCATCCCCTCTGGGGGCAGTGGGAATGGCCAGCCACATCTAGCATAATGCATTGTGAAGCATGAATGTAGCAATGGCTAGTTCTCTTTCATCATGTTGCTGACACTGTCATTTTTATTGAGATTTGAACATGTTGCCTCTAAAGAGATGAAGTTGTAAATGTCATTCCCTTGCAGCTCTGGTTGGGGGGTGGTAAGTAATAAGGGCAATCAATCAGCGAAGATATTAATACACTCAAGAAAGGACAATGCTTCAAGGAAGTAGAAAGCAAATTGGTGGTTTACAGATTCTCGTAAGAGGTCGTAACGTGAAGCTAGTGAAAGGCGGGCGGTCTGAAAATAAGGCACAATATCTACATCTATGTGCAATTGAGTGTAAATGCAATCAACGTCTCCTGTGGTATTTTTTTTTTTTTAATGTCTGTGATGTCAGGCAGCACTGTGACAGTGTTGCCTATTTACATGTTTCCCGAGCTGTGAGTCCAGGGAGAGCACAATTTCTGTTTTAGTCACTTGTGGACATCGCTGCCCAGCTCATCTCCTAACGCACGGCAGGAGATTAAAAAATGATTACTGTCTGAATAATTGTTGGCCTCAAAACGATATTGTACTTTTATTATCATTAAAGGATTTAATGCTTTCTCACATAAAAACACCAGAGTAAATAAGTGTCTACAGTATCTCCCCTCTTTTTTAAAATTTATTTTTATTTTATTTTTTTTTTTAGTATTTTGCCTCTAAATTCCTTGCATGCAAACACTTCTTAGAAGTAAACATATTGTCTGAAACTGTAGCAAAGTTTATTTATGTACTTGTAGCAGGTTTATTATAGAATACAAATATTTGCCCTATGAATGGTTTTAAGATGAACTGAGAGAGAGAAAGAGAGAGAAAGAGAGAACGTAAACATGATGAAGTCTTTGCTTTAAGTTTCAATGTATACATGTCTACAAAATATTTTGGACACGTAATGAAGTGATTTAACAGTGATAAAAGCATATGGAGAGCTATCAGAGGTGATGCCACAAGTCACACTCTTTCCACAATATGGTGACCGTGTTCTCAGTGCTTTTTATTTTAAATTTACATCAAAACCACAGAAAGCCTTTCTGATCAACTTAATTTATAGTTAAAAGGAGGAAGAAACATAAAACAAAACAAAAGACAATTGCTGCTTTTGGTTATTCAGTACAATCTCAAACACAAATTACCATTTGGAGCTTGATTAAATAAATGAATGTCTTTTTCCTGATTAGTGAACCTTTGCTGGTCTAAAATTTGAGCTCTTTAAACTGAATGTTTGAATTAGAATGAAATAAAGTCAGGAGTGATTGTTTGACTCTGGGTTTTTCCCCCAGCTTTTTCTTTCTTCCTCTTCTTTTATTTATTCATTTTTAAAAAAGTAATCTCTACTCCCAATGTGGGGCTCGAACTCATGACCCTGAGATCAAGAGTTGCATGTTCCACAGACTGAGCCAGCCAGATGCCCCTCTTCTTCCTCTTCTTGTTTTTTTTTTTTTTTTTTTTTTTAAACAAAATAGTTGTAATCGGTCTTTTTTAATTCTGGATTTTTCATATGACTCAGAGGTGAGTTTAAATGCAGAATATATGAACGGCCTTATTCCTGAGGCAGAGCTATGATACTTTGAAGTCCCCAAAAGGAGCCGTGGAGACTGATGGAGACCAAAGGTTTGGGAGACAAGCACGGCTTCCAGGGTGTGCCCTGTGCCAGTCTACCCGACTCCTCTGGTCATGTGACCCTGGACTAGTTTCACACGCTCTGTAATCTTAATTTGAAACCCTGTAAAATGAGGAAAGTGCTATGTGTCTTCAATTCTATGACATCATCAATTGTGAGGTGCACCATGAATTTATGCACAAGAAGAAAGCACAGTTCAATGACCTGTCATTGTAAGATGTATCCTAGTTTCAGAGACATCAGACTGTTGGTGGAGGTGGGAGAGAGAGCATTTGAATCCTAGAAATGCAGTAAAGATAGGTGCCTGCTAGAATCGTGAGGACATAATGAGCAAATGCAGGTCAGTGGTTAGCAAAGCCCAGACTGTGTTGTGCCCAGTAAAAATTATCGATAGAATCCTCAATTTGTGTAATGACTTCTCTTTGGGATGGACTCCAACTGGACTGGAAGCAATCCGTGTCACTGGCAAAGGGGCAGAAGGACAGAAGATGGAAATGTGGGGACGTAGAATGGGTTGTGATTTCATTTCTCTGGATCTAAGCTCTTGTGCAGCCGTACATGCATCCACTCACTTAGGGTTATGGGAATAGTCGCAAGGTTTAACTCCAGAGTAATTATGAAGTCAAGTTTCTATCAATGTTGATGCTTTTGCTGCATGTCTGGTTTTTAAAAGATTTTATTTATTTATTTGAGAAAGAGAGAAAGCATGTGTGAGAGAGAGAGAGAGAGCAAGCATGAGTAGGGGTGGGGGGCAGAGGGAAAAGCAGGCTCCCCGCCCTGAGAGCCCGATGCGAGGCTCTATCCCAGGACCCCGGGATCACGACCTGAGCCAAAGGCAGACTTTTAACCTACTGAGCCACCCAGGTGCCCCTGAATGTCTGGTTTTTATTTTTTCCTTCTCACTTGTCATTTGATAAAGCCTTCTGTTTAAACAGCCTTCATGGTGACAGATACTCAGATTTTAAATTTTATTGTGATTCTTACATAGGCCCCAGTTATTAAAAAACAAAACGGATGAATAAAAGACTGGAATTATTCCAGTTAAAAATAACTAGTTACAACAGAAAACAATAACAAATTCCACAACCCTTCCCCACCCCTCAGTCTTGAGTAACATAAAACAAATCTCCTAACTGATAGAGCTAATTTTTTTGAATAGCTCATACTTTGTATTTAAAAAAAAAAAAAACTCCTTAGATTCATGCATATATACTGAACACATACACAGGACAAAGATAAACGTATTTATTACATTTTAATCTGATATATGATGTTCTATATTACCTCTCTATTTTTACATAACAATGTTAAGAAAATACACCTATGAAATCTCAAATTTCCTGGAAATCACAGAACTTGGGTTCAAGCTCTGTCTCTTGATTACATTATTTAGCCTTTCTGAGATTTGCTCCTAAAGGTCTCTATATCCAACTTTAAAATTCAAAAGGGAGTAAAGTGAGAAAACACTGTTTATCGACACAAATGGCCCAAGGCCAAGTTTATATGGAATCTTGAAGGTTTTCATCCAAATAAGTTCTTAGGTTTTAAAACTTCTTTTTTTGCAAAGAAGAGTGTTATTTATGCCAGGTAAGAGAGTTTTCCCCCTTTGTTCAGGGTCTGTGAGGGCATCAACTGCTCACAAGGCCTTAAGCACGCCAGCTCAAGAAGACAAGTCAACACTCCACACCCCACGTTCACTTGCCAAATTTACTCTTTCGTTCATTCCACATCGAAATGCTTCCCAATGGTCTCAAAGTGTTTCCTCCTGGTATTTCTGAAATGGCTTGCTCTTACCCAAGCGTCGTTGTCACATTGGGGTTGCGGGCCACGCCTGGCATTCCTCTTCTTAAAGCCACTTAGCGGTTTGGTGGGTAAGTGGCGCTCCCTTCTATCCGGTGCCATTTGCTTTGGCGAACCCTCGAGGACCACCTGCCCATCAGAGTCACACGCAGAGGGCCTTGCCTCTGGGTCTGGAACCTGGCTTCCTGAGCTGCCGAACGTGTCAGTTGTGCGGGTCACCTCTCAGATGTCACGGCCACTCGCTGTGGCTGACAGGGGCCTTTCTGCAAGTACACATGTGGGCCTGCCCTGGAAAGTCATTATCATTTGCAGATTATTGCACAGAGTGGCTACGAGCTGTGGTGTGATCCTGTCACGTAGAGATTGGTCACGTCTTCAGAGCACCAGGAAAGAGACCACTCTAACGCTAATACTTCTCAGATTTTTTTTTTTAAATCCATGTTCCCCTAAAAACACAGGACTCAAATCAATTGAAGCATTGATCTGTGAAGTAAATAATTTAATATGAAGTGTGTCAACTGACGATTAGGTCTGGGATTTTAAATACAAAGGAGAACCAGGCACAAAACATTTTTTAAATGTATCATTATTTCCTTTGATAGTTTAACAAATATTGCGAAAGTTGCGTAATATTTCATACTTTCTGAGTTTCCTGTGACATCTTCCCCAGGACCTAAAAAGTCAATATCTGATAGCTTTAAAATCAATAATGACAGAAACACAATTATTTAAATAGAAACACAGATTGTAAAACAACGATTTTATACGACATGAAATATCTGAATATTTTTGAAACTTCTTGTTTCCAAACAAGAGATGTGCTTGGCACGTGGTAAGTATTACGTATCAAAACCATCACTCACAAATTGCTCTGGTGCTCCTGCTTTTATATCTTGGCCGTTTTTAAGACTTAAAGATTCATCTAAATCTCCCTACAGGTTTCAACTTGGGAAATGCCCACGTGTCACACAAAGTGATTCTCCTCTTTGGAGTAACGAGGAGAGTCCTCTCTTAGGGCTTGTGGAAATTGCTTGGATATTATTTAAATCCATTTGTAAAACCTATTTTAAATCTTTAAATCATATTTGGTTGTACTGTTGCCTTCCTCTCTCCTCTCCATTGTAATTAGCCACTGACTTTTCTTCTCCTTTTTTAAATATATGGAATGTCCAATCTGCAAACACACCACCAAACCAACCAAACCAAATAATCCATGATGCATGGTTGTCTTTATAATGATTTTTTCTATCATTTCCCATTCTATCTTTGATATGACTTCCCTTACTTATCAGTTGTCTTCTCTTTTCTCTTAATAATATCGCTCTGATTCCATTATTTATTTTGCCCTAAGAATGTTTATAGTGTCAGCTGCCTTCCTAAGCCATTACCTTCTGCAGATAACTCACCATCCTTCAGCTCTCTAGGACCAGCAGAACCCATACCCTGCACGTTCCACTTAGGCATTTGAGTTTTACCATATTTGGGTCCCCCAGGTGCTTCCCATTGCCCTGCTGTTCTCAGGGGCTCTGTGCTTTATTCCCCTACTTCAGTCATTAGGCATTCCTTCCCTTCCAACAGTAGAGCAAATCTACACCCAGCGCTATTTTCCCCCTTCATAGTCCTTGTCCTTCATTTCCAACTGTACACGCATTCTTCCCTATATTTCTATCTTCTCAGGATTTCTCAACATGTATTTGTGCTTGTTTACTCTTCCGAATTCTAGCTTATTTGCATGTATTTCCTCCAAAGTAGCTGCCTGAGTTATTTGCCACGTCTAGATGCAACTGCCATCTATTCATCACCCACCAGCGATTATTTTGCTGTCTTGCCCTTTTCCCCACCCTTTTTCCTTTGAAAAGAGTCAACTGTCCCTCATAATTTTGAAGAGGGTGAGCTGGAAGGCGTCTTTGTGCCATGCCCTCCCCCTGTCCCTATGCAAACGGAAGCGACAACAATAACAAGAAGACACCGGAAAGGAAAGCCATGAACTCATGATCCACATTTTGCTTCCCGGAGGTGAAAAAGCACTAGGAAGTCTTACAATGTATCTACCCTCCTGCTCCAAAAGGCAACGGGACTTGAGGGGCTCCACACCTAGTTACTTGAACTAAAGATCCTGACCACACGCGTATAAATAAATAAATGTGATATAGTTTAAATAGAAAAAGAGAGAAAATTTAAAATTCCATCCGAACAAGACTGGCCATGTGGTTGGCAAACAGAATATTTCTTCCATGAGGTTTTTTTTAAGCATGAATGTATGTAGACCACATGTCTTTTCTTTATCACTCGTGACTTAATACTGTACATGCTTAAAAATGTCTCCTTGTTCTGACACAGATGACATGTGACAATAAAAGTTACACTATATAAGCGAGACTTTTTTGCCCGAACCCTGGAAGGCACTGAAAATCATTTACCTCTGCTTGTGGACTATCTGATACGGATCCTCTGACAAACCATCTCCCAGGTTTCCACGACAGCCCTGTGATGGGGTGGGGGGCCCTCTTTATTGTCCTCTTCACGTCCTAGATGACTCCAGATGCTCACATCCTAGGGGACTTGTCCTGTGTCATGGAGGAGGCAACAGAGCTAGAGGTTGGAAGTGGTGGGCTCCCATGCAGGCCGCAGCTCTGTCCGCCCTGGGGCCAGTGTGGGAGCCTGGCCCTTAGGTCATGTCCAAAGCCCTAGGTCGTGTCCAAGGCCCTTGGTTGTGTCCAAGGCCCTTAGGTTGTGTCCAAGGCCCTTAGGTTGTGTCCAAGGTTCATGAGGGGAGCCGAGGCTAGCAGTGTCTGAGAGCAGCGCGGGAGGCTGAGTAGTATCTGGGAGAGAAGAGCAGGGACACACGGGCAGAAAAGCAGGTGCAAAGGACCCAGCTCTGCAGGTTCTGCGTCCATACATAGAGGGCCCCGGGCAGCCCACAGGGCTCCTGCAGGAAGGAATCCGGACTCCCACAAAGGCTAAGGGTGCCACCTTCCCCCAGTTTGGACAGGCACGTGAATGGGGGCCTCCAGCACCATAGCACAAAGTGGCACTCACCATCCAAGAGACGCCCCTTCTCCAGGCCCTCCCCAGGGTCCCGTCCAAGTCCTCCTCTCCTCTCCTGAAAGGGAAAGAAGAAGAGGGAGGAGTCCCACCTCCGAAGGCCTGCCCTTGCTTCTGAGCCAAGGTGGTACAAGGAGAGGCCAGCTCAACAGAGCCTGCAGGGCCCCGGGGGCCTCAGTGGTGACCCTGGGTCCCGGGATTGAGTCCCGCATGGGGCACCCTGCATGGAGCCTGCTTCTCCCTCTGCCTTTGTCTCTGCCTCTCTCTCTGGGTCTCTAATGAATAAATAAATAAAATCTTAAAAGAGAAAGAGAGAGAGAGCCTTTCAAAGAAGCACCTAAGTGGAATGTGGTGGTTGCTTCACGCTTCTTTTTTTTTTTTTTTTTTTTTTGCTTCACGCTTCTTTAAGAAGTTTCTGTCGCTCAGTTTCTATCCCTTCTCCCTCTTCACTGTTTTTGCCTTTGGGTCTTTCTTTTCCAGCCTACAATGGTAGTTTCTAGAGAACTTTAATGTAGGCCGTCGTATTTTTACCGGCTTCTGTAGTCTCTGGTTCTCCACACGGCGCAGGCCACGCCTTACCTACCATATTGGGAGGCAATTTTCAGAGATTCTTCCTCTCACGCCAAGATATTTGCTCCTTGGGTGTCCACAGAAGTTGGATAAGGTTGCTCTCCACGCCAAAACTCTCTTTAGTGAAGTGTTCTTTCTAATCCACTTCAGTTTCCTTGATAGTTACATTTTCCTGACCAAACCTGTCAAGTGTCTCACTCATCTGAGGTACGATTTCACGGCATTTCTTCAGTCCCTTCCAGCAATCATTTTATTTCTGAATACTCTGGACATGCGGAATTTTTATCTGTGACCTACTTAAAAGAGTGCTGCAAAATCATGCCAAAAGTTCTCTTTCTTTTCCAGACATTTTTTTCCAAAATCATCATCCATTACCCTTCTCTTGAAGCTCACCTCATGTGCGCTCACTCGCAACCTTCTCGCCAGTCATGGAAATGTCATGGAAATGTCTTTCCGAATTACACCAGACCCCGACACAACCCAAGTTCCTACATTCTGATCTATCTATGGTGTTGCCTGGCTCTTTCTTCAGCTTCACTTGTATTTTACAGAGTAATGGAATGTCTTTCCCCCTTTGCAACACTAAATGAGTCCTTAGTTCTCTTCGTTCACCACATTTCTTTCTTGGATTTCTACGAAACCAACCTACCCACCAACAATACTTATTCGGCACCTATTGTTTACAAGCCGCGGTTCTCAGCGTTGAAAGAAATGAAGATGTAAGGCCCAGTCTTGCCTTCTGGAAAACTGTTAATCTCGTTGTGGAATAAGTCATGCGATGCACTCAGTAGAACACTGAATTGGAAATCCAGAGCCCTGGGGACCACTCCAGTTCTGTCCCTACTTAATTTTGAGGCCTTGATGAAGGTTTGCTGTTTTTGTGTAACCTACTCAGCACTCCAATAACAGAGGATTTGTGAGTCTGACCTGGGTTCAAGAGAATTAAAGAGCACCTGGGGACTGTTCAACAAAATAAAAGTGGAAATGAGATTAGTGGGTCCATATTTAAAAGGATAAATAATCTTAAGATTCACTAAATGAATTGCTCCTGGTTGTTTTAAAGTGTCTTGTTTATTTATTTTAATCAGATCCTAAAAGGCTGTCTCTAGTTTTTTGGTAAATGTACGCACTTGTGAAATTAGCCTACCAGCACATGTATGGGTGTGCGCAGGGCATGCATGCATATTTCTACATTTAAAAGTAATGAGCAGGGAATCCCTGGGTGGCTCAGTGGTTTAGTGCCTGCCTTTGGCCCGGGGTGCGATCCTGGAGTCCCGGGATCGAGTCCTGCGTCAGGCTCCCTGCATGCTTCTCCTCTGTGTCTCTGCCTCTCTATCTGTGTGTTGAATAAATAAATAAATAAATCTTTAAAAAAATAAAAAATAAATAAAGTAATGAGCAGGATTTTGTCCTTGAAAATTGTCCTTTGTCCTTGAAAATAAATAAATAAATAAATGAATAAATAAATAAATCTTTAAAAAAATAATAAATAAATAAAAGTAATGAGCAGGATTTTGTCCTTGAAAATTGAGCCCCACCTATCTCCCAGGGGGTGAGAGTCCCTGATGCTGCTACCTCTCTCTGCTTTATGTCCTGGAGGGCATCTGAGTGTCGATGAAAATGGGAAATTGAGCCACAGGGCCATCAAAAGGGACTGTCTGCGTCAGAGCCCAGGGCAGAGGCAGGGCCTGAACCCCCACAGGTTAGGGCCACGGCCCGGAAGAGGCACAGTTAGCAGGGTTCCTGAGCCATCATCAGGCAGGGTCACCCAGGGCAAACTTCCCGATGGTGGCTGGAGGGTGCATCCCCTCCCGGAAGAGGTGCCCTGGGCAGGTGGAGGGGGCCGGGGAGCCCAGGTGTGCAGCAGTGCAGGGAAATTGCAGGTGCGTTCGTCCCCTGGGCTTCCTGGGCGGGAGCCCGCCCCGGCCCTTCCTCTTCTGTTGGTTCTTGCCCGTCCTCATCGTGGAGAACCATCCAAGGCCCTGCTGCTGGCTCTTTGCCTGAGAGCAGCGGGGGGTGCCCTGGGCGGCCTGGTGGGAAGACCAGACAGACGTGCGCCTCCCTTTCAGCCCCGGCTGCTCCATTACTCACCGGGTGACAGATGCATTGTTCTCCCGGGAGGCCGGCAGCTGGAGGCCCCCCATCCCCTCCCCTGCCCTGCCCTCCCTCCTCTCCCCTCCCCTACCCTGCCCTCCCTCCTCTCCCCTCCCCTCCCCCTTCCTGCAACCCTGGCTTGGTGGTTGGCACTCCCTGAACTCGGAGCAGCACCTGCTGGAACAGTGTCTGTTGGTGGCATGAAGCTGCCGGGGCAGGAGGGCTTCCTACTTATTGCCTTGTGTGTGTGTGTGGGGGGGGTGTCTCAGAGCCACCCCAGGGTGGGGGTGGGATGGAAAGCAGCCCGATGGGCGATGGGCAGTGGGAGGGAGGAGCCAGGGCACCTGCCACGCTTCCCAGGCCCGCGCACTTGCCTCTGCCTCCCACCTGGCAGGTGCGGACAGAGACACCTGGATGCTCCTCACAAGTTCTAGTGACCTCGTTTGTCCTACTGCGGGCAGACAGCTGGCCCCCCCCAAGGTGGGATCTGTAGAGGATGGTCCCGCAGGAGCTTTTCAGAGGGAGACTCAAGCCCGCTTTCTCGGGGTGGGAAGGAAAAGACCCTGAGCCAATGAAACTGAATTAATTGTTTTTGAAAGGAGGCTTCGTTGGTCTGAGGCAAATGCATTTCCAAATGCCTCCTGAAATGTCCTCTTCCGGTCACTTAAAATAAGACATGTCAAAAATTGAACTTGATGTTTTTTTCTCCTGTCGTTGGTTTCTCTGCTCCAGTTACTCACTGTGTTATTGCCGTGGCCATCCAGATTTTCAGGTCTGGGGTCCTCCTGACTTTGCCCTCTCCCGTGCTCTGCACACCTACAAGCCCTGAAGTCCCATCGTCTGTCTCTGTCCCTTCTTTCATCTTGGTCTTTTCCAGAACATGGCTCTAGTTCAGGCAAGGTCTCTCTTCCCCTCCTGGACCGCCATGGTCTGCTCTCTCTGACTCTCCAGACCTTCTGCCTCCCAGTCCAGGGGACATGCTGTTGCCATATTGTCACAGGCCAATCATCTCAAAGACTCTTGATGACTGCTCCCTATTCTTAAAGATTTTTTAAATTTATTTATTCATGATAGACATAGAGAGAGAGAGAGGGAGAAGCAGAGACACAGGCAGAGGGAGAAGCAGGCTCCATGCAGGGAGCCAGATGCGGGACTCAATCCTGGGCCAAAGGCAGGTGCCAAACCACTGAGCCACCCAGGGATCCCCTGCTCCCTATTTTTTATAGGAAAAATGTACAGCTCCATGGTGGGACATTCAAGGCTTTGCAACCCTGTTATTTACCAACATTATTTGCCTCTTCTCTATTCAAACTCCCTGTTACAGTTAAAATAATCCATTGAAAATTACCTCAAAATGCCTCATGCTCTTTCTGCCTCTGTATCATGTGCCCTATCCAAACAGCTTTTACGTCTTTGCTGAAACTTTGCCCATCTGTCAAAGTCCGGGGCAAGAATCCCTCTCACCATGAATACTTTCTTAACTTCTCAGAGAAAAGAAGATGTTTCCCTCCTTAAGACACCTACCACTTGTTTATCTCAGTCTTGGGCAATTATAACCCATTGCTAGTAATTTGTCCAAATATCTTTCACTTTTATCTCCTCTGACATATCCTGGCAAAGATAGGCAAAATGATTGACTGCTTAATTGATGCAGCCTTGAAAATACCCATTAAGTGTCCATGAAGTGTCCAATAGTATTTTGACACTATTCATTTATGAATGACCTACTTAAAGTAAAATAAAGGACATTTTAAAGTGTCAAAGGAACAGCTACATCTGTTTTCCAAGCTCCTTCCAATGCTAACCCTGGCATGCAGCCTACCACACCTACTGCTGCCCAAGGGCATGCATTTGTGTCATCTGTAGCCATGGAAGGACTGAGGAGATGGGCTAATATTGGAATATTGGGCTTAGTGGGGCTATGTAGAAGCCAAATGAACTAACCAAGCCTAAGTAACAAGCGTTTCTAATTTGGTCAATAAGTAAAAATACCTACTTTAGTTCCAAAGTAGAGCAATTTAGGGACATATAAAACTCTCTTCGGCACTTAGTCTTTGCTTAATACAAGCAGAGTAAAACCAGACATGTTTCAATATGAATTTGTTAAGCATTATTTCCTAAGTATGAAATTCTCCTAGAAATGCTCTTTTGACTTAATTTGCTTACCAAACATCTGATATAAGACAAAAATCTAGATTTCATTCTCCAAAATATATTGTAACCAGAAGATGTTGCAAACCCACATGGCCCTAAAAAGTATTCTTTCTGAGTTTAGGCTGAGTTTAGGGTGGCTTTAGGCCATGTGGGCTGAATGGTCAAAGTGATGAGTGAAGGAGAAAGAATCAAGGCAGCCCAGTGAGCCACAGTGAAGACCATGGGCCCAGAGCCACCTGCGGCGTGGATGTTCCCTGGGGAGGGTGAGCAATGAAGGATGGGAGGGACTAGTTTTGACCTAAAGAAATGGAGAAATATGCTCAGAGTCACAAAACAGACCAAGTAGGCTTGCATTACTGGAGAAGAGGGTATGGCCTAGGATGTAGGAAGAGATGAGACAAGTTAGGTAGCCAAGTCCAAGGAAAGCATTAGGATGGACACTTGATTATTTAATTTCCATTGGGCAATAAGCAATAATAAACCTCAGAAAAGACATAATTACATTTAATCCAGCAGAGTCCCCTTTCATTGATGACCACTAACCAAAGTATATGAAGGAATACCTGAACTCAACAGCTACCCCGAAATTTAAGCACATATCCCCATTCTTTTGAAACATGGGATTTCATTTGAAGCTTGGATTATAAAACAGCATTCCCATTTTAGTAAAAATCAAACAGGAGACTATTATATCAAATACCTCATTCCATGCCCAAGAGTTGCAGCTGTTGACAGGTGGGTTTATTTCCAGACAATTCTTCTGCATAAGCAAATACATATAAGTGTACATCATTTGCATGCAAATAGAATCATGTTACACACACTGCTGTGCAGCCTGCTTTCACACTTTTAAAATACTGTAGACAGATGTACCTGGCTGCTTCGGTTGCTGGAGCATAAGACTCTTGATCTCTGGGTTGTGGGTTTGAGGCTCATGTTGAGTGTAGAGATTATTTTTAAAAATGAAATCTTTAAAAAAATAAAGTACTAGAGACAACTTTCTATGCTTATACATAACAACTTTGCTCTCATAAAAAAAATGATGGAATGACATTCTCCTGAATGAATGACTATAATTCACTTAATTGCATATTAAGGTAATACTTTTCTAGGTTTTGCTTTCTTTCCAATATTAGGAAAACAATTACAATATGTATTCTTTTTTTCAGTGATATCCATCAAGAACGACAATAACAATGGTCAGGTCTTCATTCCCGTTGAGGGTTTTATTTTTCTTTTCGTGAAAAAAAAAATAAAAGAATAAGAAATAACATGTATTTGAAAAACAGTTGAAAATATGGCCAAACAAGTAATGTAAACATAAAGTAGCCAGAAATAAATCTATAATTTTCTAAAGCTACTTAGCTTGGGAAAGGTTGATTTCAAAGTGGTCTAATCATTCCAGGATAAACACTCAAAAATACATGAACTAATGTTAAGAAATACTCATTTTTAACTAGTGAGTTTTTCAACAATTTACATGGAGCCACAGACAAAATTTTAAAAGAACGTCAGGATATCCTAAATGCATAAACAACGCAGATGTAGCTGGCTGAAAATTAATGGTGCTTTGCGATTAATGCTTGTAAAAAAATTGTCCTGTGCTATCATTTTATAATCCCAGGTAGTCCTTCCCTACCTTTTTCCCTAACCCCTGGCAACAATATAATCATAGTGTGATACACTGGATTTTTTTCACTCGCATGATTCCCTTGAAATCCATCCAAGTTGTTGCATATTTCAGCACTTTGTTCCTTTTTATTGCTGAGTAGTATTCCGTGGTCTGTATACAGCCATTTACCCATTACAGGACATTTGGGATTTTCCTAGTTTTTGGCTCCTTTAGATAAAGCTACTATGAGGATTTAAAAAAAAAAAAAAACCTTCTAAAAAGAGAACAGAATATTAAAAACTTCCCCAGGAGTCACAAAAAGGATCAAAACACCCTAAAGTCTTTATTGATGACTCAAGATGCACATAATGTTCATTGCAGGAAATTAGAAGTATGTAGAAAAATGGAAATGAGAATCATTCCATTTGACTAGCTTATCAGGTTTTTTTTTTTTCCATCTAGCTTTTTAAAGAAAACCAGTTTGCTTTTGATAAAATTTTTCAGAGCCTTGTCTCCCACCTGTTTGAAAGGAAAGCAGGTGGGGCTCTGAAGTGGCTCCTTGAATGAGAACATCTCGGCATGGTTTCCATACACCCTGAAAAACTGGTACAGAGGAACCTTGCTGCATGCTTCACCTTCCAGAGTGGTGGAGTGCCCAACCTGACGGCAGGCGTGCCCTGTATCCCAGCTCTAAGGCCAGATGTCCTGAGGGACATTCATGGACAATATGTGTTGCTTGAGTGGGGGGATAAGGAATGCTTGTTGTATAAAAGCAAGAAGGCAGGTGTGATGAATTGATTATACCACATCTCTAGGAGCATCAAGGTGTGTAATGACTTGTTCATTACTACTGATCAGCCAAAGGAATAATCCCTTTTCCAGTACTTGTCTATCAGAGTGGTAGCCATGGCTTCATTTTTCATCCTCACTTCCTCCTCGTAGAGTTTGGTCTCTTTATCTCAGAACATGCCCTGGCAGGCTAGCAGAACCACACAACACCTTGACAACCAGAAAAACCTAGTCCCCTAAACCCAACTCTTGTAAGAACGGTAGCAGCGGCCACTTCCCACCCACCAGGATGGCCGTGACCCAAAAGCCTTGGTGAGCACGTGGAGTAACTGTAACTCCCATCCATTGCTGATGGACTCGAAAATTTTGCAGACACTTTGGAAAAACATTTTGGTGGTTTCCAAAATGTTAACCGTAAATATACCACATGACCCAACCATTCCATTCCTAGATACTGACTCCAGAGAAACCAAAACATGTGTCCACGTAAATGCTTGTACACACATGTCCACAGCGGCACCATCCGTTCTTAGTCAAAAAGTGGAATCAGTTCAAATGTCAATTAAGCAGTGAATGAATAAACAAAATGTGGTATGTCTATACAGTGGAATACTCTCCGCAGTACGAAGAAACAGTCTTCACACATGCCACAACACGGATGAGACTTAAAACATTGTGCTAGGTGAAAGGAACCAGACATACAACCAGACAAAAATGTATGTCTGGTTCCATTTATGTGAAATGTTCAGTAAAGGTGAAGCCAGCCAGACGGCAAGTAGTCTAGTGGTTGCCTGCAGTTGGGAATGAGGAGTGGTTGCTGATGGACAGGAGGAGCTGTCTGGGGAGTGATGCAAATGTTCTAAAATTGGATTGTGATGATGGTTGCCCAATTCTGCTAAGTTATATTTAAAACAAGCGAATTTATGGTACGTAAATTATAAATCATATAGCCGAAAGGATGGGAAAAAAGGTGGAAAGAAAGGGAGAGAGGGAGAAAGGAGGGGGAAAGGAGAGAAGAAAGGAAGGGAGAAAGAGAGGAAGCGGAGGATGCTACAAGGAAGCAGTTCCCTAGGCTGGAGAGCTTTGCCTCGTAAGCATCATGCACAACACACCCACCCACTGCACCACACAATGCCCCACGAGACTCTCCTAGTTCTGGAAGAAGGAGCAAGTTTCGCACAGTGCTAAGGAAGTTCACAGGCTACAAACGGTGGAAAAAACAATCTTTCCTTTCATCTATTTTTGTAAAAGTAGCAGAAGCTATAAACATCGTCTCTTTCCTGGGTTGATAATTTTATCCCTCGTGACCTGCCTTTGGCCCCAGAGAAGGAAGTCATTTAATTCAAGCCATGACGATGGAGAGGCACTTGTAGCTCTGTGACACTCTCCTTGTCAGCACGCAGCCCCCGCGGTGGCCACTTCTCTCACCTGGTCTGGCATTGACCTGGCCAATCAGTAGCAAGAGAGAACAGAAGGGTTAGTTGTTGGAGCAGTGACTGGTCACAGTGGGCTGACCCAGGGGCCTGGGAGCAGTTTATTTGTCTGATTCCATTTCCTCAGACCTGACAGGCAGCCCTTCCTTCTGAGATCACTGCCAGGCTTCTAGAATACTCTGACATCAAGTATACACAGCTGGGAGGAGGCCAGACTTGACCTACGTACTGATGACGTGTTGTCCAAGAAACAAACCGAGGGTTGTATGGGTGCTTCTCTTCCTGGCAGATCGAATCTCACAGGGCCCTGCCAAGATGCCACTCCTGTTTTGTTGGGAGAAAGAGAAAAAAGAACACACCAAGCATATGAAAGGTCAGGATGTGGACTCGCTCTTGGAGCAAAGAAAACCAGTAAACTTGCTCTTGGAGCAAAGAAATCAGTAAAAAAAAAAAAAAGTAGCCTGTGAAAAGTCTGGTGTCCTTGGAGGTAAACACACACACACACACACACACACACATACACACACACACTCGTTCAGGTCTATCCAGGGAAGAACTTGCTCTCTGGACCCACATCCTGTGCACAAGTGAAGGCTCCAGGAGACTGTAATACATGGTGTCTGTGCAAAAAAAAAAAAAAAAAAAAGACACCTTTCAGCCAAAGCAGTGTTTTCTATTTTGAAGAACAGTTTCCAAGAAAATGTTTTTCATTTTTATAACACATGATCAGACTGAGTGTGTTGAGGGGAAAGGCGGTCAGTGGAGAGGGTGTCAGTCTATTTCTAGGTAAATGGCTGGTTGCCTCCTTATGTTTTGAACCAAAACAGAGATTTGTCTAAGAATATGAACATTGACCCTCTGTGGACATGGTGAGCTCAGTACTAAGTGGAAACTCAACCGATGGCCACTCCCAGGGGAGAACCACTCGTGAGTGGCGGTCAGAAGCCCCATAATGCTGGTAACACTCAAAACAATCGCAGTGTCATGTAGTTCATCCTGGGGGGATATTTGCTTGAGTTGCCTTGGGAGGACATGGGATGTGGGCCTCACCTGGCCGCTGAAGGTCACATCCACCTTTTGGGAGGAAGGAATGTGGGGTAAGTCCCATCATGTTGATGTGCTCAGGCAACTCCAGTCTTCAGAAGATGCACCCTTGTTTGCTCTACAAAACCTTTCAGCAATTGCTCATTTCTCTTTTATTCTGCTGAACAAAAGTTCTAGAGTGTTCAGTCCACGGAGACTCTTTTCCTCATCTACTTACTTTTCTACTTTCTTCTATCTGCCTTGGTCCTAAGCAATCCACTCTGGCAAAAGTCACTGGTGACCTCTGCGGTGCCAAATCATTGGATGCTATTTTGGCCTCATATAACACAGCTTTTCAACAGCATTTGACACAGGTGACCACTGCCCTCTTCTTGAAACACTCTTCTGTAGGATTTAGGGCCATTCTACTACACGATTTTTCCTTCCATCCCCCTGGCCCTTCCTTCTTGATCTCCACTCTTGATGTTTTTCTTGCATCTAAACTCTACATTTAGAGTTCCTCTGATCATTACCTTTGGTGTTTTCTTTCCCTCTTTAGGTGATCTCATCCATTTTTCAACTTGTAATGTCATCTACTTAACAACTTCACATTTATTCACCATAGTCCTCTGCTCTTCCTCTAATCTCAAATGGTCTTATCTGACATCACTCATTTGTTATCCATTGGGCAACTCAAACTTTGTATAGCCAAAATGGAACTCTTTTTGCTTTAAGTAACCTCTCTACCCAACATAGGGTTCACACTCATGACCCCAAGATTGAGTTGAATACTATACTGACTGAGCCAGCCAGATGCCCCCAAAAGTAGAACTCTTGACTTCTTCTCTCCACTCTCACTCCACTACCAAATCAACCAAAACAATCTCCACTTAATATATTTACTCACTTATTTTCTATTTTTCTATATTAAACTGCAAATTCCTATAGGCAGATCCGTTACCCATCTTTTGTTCCATTTTATCTTCTAGGCTGACACATTCTGGGTCATAACAGGCACTTGATATGAACTGGTTGAATAAACCAATGAACTGATCTGAGTTTTATTTTATTTTATTTTTTAAGATCTGAGTTTTAGATCTGGGTGTTGAAAGATAAAGAAGTTATTTAAGTGAGACAGTGTTAGGGGCAGTTTCAAGTGTAAAGACCCAGTTTGTAGCCGATTGAAGAAGGTCATTGGCCTATTCAGATAAGTAATTCAGTAAGGTTGACATGTAAATCAGAGGGGGAGAGTAACCTAAAATGAGCAAAGAGAATTCAGAAAGCTTTTTTTTCTTTCTGAAAGAAGCATAAGAAAGCTATCTTCCTAAAGAACAGAGTTAAGTGGCTTTTGAAAGCCATACATAGCTGGAATCTTCTAATTGTGCTACCTATCAATAGGTCTTTGACACAATTTCAAAATAGAAATGGGACACAGCACTAGGACATTCACTGGTGCATCTAGCATAGTTGGAGCATTCACATCACTCATAACTTCTGAGTGCATTTCTCTCTTGGACTTATTTTCTGACTGGGAGAAAAGTCGCAAAATTTTTTTAAAGATTTCATTTATTTATTTGAGGGAGAGAGAAAGTGAGAAAAAGAGAGAGAAGGAGCAAGGAGAGGAGCGGGGAGAGAGAGAGAGAGAGAGAGAGAAGCAGATTCCCTGCTGAGCAGGGCATCTGAAACGGGCCCCGATTCCTGGGCTCCAGGATCATGCCCTAAATTGAAGGCAGATGGTTAACTAATTGAGCCACCCAGTGCCCCAACAGTTGCAAATTTAATACAAGACCAGTATGGATTCTGGAATCCATTTTTCTGCTTTGGGTGCTTATCAGCTATGGATCTGGAGCACGACAACATCTTTTAAATGCGATCACCTTGGTTGGAAGGGAATGAAGAGAAGTTAATGATTGTACCTCAGAGATTTGGGGAGTAGTAGGACTCCTGTGTATATGTAAGTCATTGAAGGCAGGGTAAATATTGTGCATAGTATGCACCATTGTGTAAAAAAGAAGGGATAAGTATAGGTATTTGCTTGTGTTGGTGTAGATACTCTGAAAACATACACAAGAAACTAATGACAGTAATTGCCTCTTGTGGTAAGGCTCTAGATGGCTGGGGACAGGGTCGGGAGGGGATTTTCACAGTATGACCTTCTGTACTTCTCACTCTTCCTCCTTCTTTTCCTTCATCCATTCCTGCTGGTCGCGTTGCCAGTAATAGCTATTTTAAAAGGTATCACTCTTCTCCATGACTCTCTTCCTGTACCTTGGAACTGTAAATTCTACTTCACAGAAAATATGAAATCATCTCCAGACATGTTCCTCAGTTTTATGGCCATGTCTTGGCATTAGATTTTAGTTTTATTTCTACCATTTCAGAAACTAAGCTCCCTTCTCCCCCATCCTCCGCCCATTTGGTAGTATTTCTTTCTTGGTAGTATTGAAATACTCTCCTATTTTCCCTAGCCTTAAAAACCTCTTTCTTGGTAGTGTTGAAATACTCTCCTATTTTCCCTAGCCTTAAAAACCTCTCCCTGCCCTAGACCTCTTTAACTGCCATGTTCGCTTTCCTTCTTTTTAGCTAGGTTTCTTCAAGAGTTTTCTACATATTTCTCTCTTTCATTACTAACCCTACCCTACTAGACGGTCTTCTCTCCACTCCTCTGAAACAATGCTCCCCAAGCTCACTGAAGACCTCCTTTGTTAATAAGGCTGATTGACATCTTTTCTGTCTTTGCTTTCTTTGACCTCTGAGCAACATATTGTCACCGAAGAGTACTTCTCCCTTTCCAAAAGTTTTCTTTCATGGCTTTCATAAAGACTTCTTCCTTTCCCTCACTTTTGCCTGAGTAGGAAGCTTATCTTAGTTGTTCTCATAGAAATCTTCACATATCTCTGTTTCATGAGCATCTATGGAAGTGAACGTGAATATCCTCTTCATTAGACCATATAGTTTCCCTAAGAACAGGAAGTATGTTATTTTGTCTTTGAATCCTCAGTGCATAGGTCAGTGTCTTGATTTAATCAATGAAGATTGATTTATTGAATCTTGAGTGGATGCCAAAATGTTCTCTCATAACTTTTGTTTGAATACTGATTGTCCGGCACTTGCTCATCACCTCTAATACCCATCTTTCCTTTTTACTTACAACAGAAACTTGAATGTGTTCATTTGAGAAATTGTGTTTCCTAGCCCACCTAGTGTGTGGCCTTGTGACCATGTCCAGGGTAATGAGATGGAGGTGGGAGTGCTGTGCGGCACCTACTCAAGGCTCTTTAGAAAGGAGGGGAACCCCTTCTCTTCTTGTTGTTTCTTCTAACTTGAGGTGAATGGCTCCAGCCCCAGCTCCCTCAGCCCACTCATGACCTTGAGAACAGACAGAAGAGCAGCAGGAGAGAAGGAGCCTGGGTCCCTGACATCTTTATAGGATCCGCACCACCTTGCACCAAATACCTCTGGACTTTCAAAATGCAAGACAACAGATTCTTAAACTAGTCCACTCTCGGAGGCTCTGTTATTAGCAGCTGCACTTAATCCTAACTTAACATATATTCTAAAATAAAAATACTTTACATATGTTGGCACACCAGAGCCTTTGTTTTTCTACAGGGGATGTGAGATACAGCAGTCTACCTTTGCCTAAAGCATAGAGGCCAGATGATGACTAAAATGTGCTATGTCTATGGCTTAAGGGGTTTCTCTGGAGTAATAGAAAAAAAGGAAAAAGTGGGATCTTAGCAGACTGAGACATGTGATTTTTATTCGGTAGCCTGTTTTTGAGGAGGTAGATGACTGGATTAGATCTACTACTAGAATATTCAAAAGAGTGATTGGATTGAACAAGCTAGTTAATTCAGTCCAAGCAGTTACCTTCTCCTAAATCAATTTTGAATTGTTTCTTTTCCAAGTTGGTAATCCTAAGACCAAGTGAAAATTCAGTCACAAAACAGAACATTTCAACACCATAGCAGCAAGCCACTAGGGCCCAGGGGGTGTATTAGTTCTAAGCATAACAGCTAAAAGGAATGTTTGAAAGACGCATCTCAGATCTAAGAGGTATGAACCATAACAGGTAGAGATGCAGTCTGGGTGTAACTAATTCTTCAGTGTCTTAGAAAAGTGTGCAATTGATTTTATCCTTAGCAGAGTTCAAAATATTTGGTGGCCATAATCTTAAGACATATTTTGAAATAATTGGAATACCTGAATGCATGTGAAAGAGTCCAGACTCATGTTATTTACACTGGAAAGCTTGATAAGCACAGCCTTTCCCATATAGGCATGCAATTGATTTAACTATAGGCTTGACCCATGGAATTCCCTTGTCAAGTGACAGCCATGAGAAAACCCACTCTTGCAGTGAAGCGCTCCTCCTGAAAATAGAGCAGGCGCTTCTTGCCCTTTCTCACAGTCCTCTTGGCTGCAGGGAAACAAGAATGCTCTTTGTCAAGGCATACCCAGGAGGAGCATTTCGGAGCTCAATTTTCTCATGCTGTATTCAAATAAAAAGGAATGAAGATAATTCAATTTGAAATATGTCCAAGTGTTTCTGGTATCACCCCTGTGCTGTGGCATGTTTCTGAAGCAAATAAGATAGTAAGGCATCAAATATGGAGAAAGTCGGCTGAATGTTTAATGTCCTTAAAATGCCCACTTATAGAGCTTGTCAGGGCTTTCTTTCCTCTCTTATTTCTAAAATAAAATGTTTGATCTGGTCTTCTGAATCAAAGAGACATACAAACAGAAATGGTTATCAGTCATGTCTGTAACATCATGTAGTGTCAACGCATCTCACAGGGAACGAGTCGTGAGGCCAAGGAGTCTTAGCTGAAGAAAGGGGACCCAGGTCTCTATCCATACCCTGTAAGCCTGCAAGGCCTTCCGCTGGAATCTACAGAGCTCCTGAAATCATCCCATCCATGAAACTCAGTAGGAGGCACCTCCTCAGAACCTGGCCTAGCCATTCGTTGTTGCTTTGGCCTTGATCCGATGTGATAGCGTAGTTGGGGACAGCACATAGCAGGCACCCAGTAAAGATGGAACATTAAAGGGTATGTGAGGTTTTTAGTTTTACTTTACAGTTTTTAGTAGTTTAATTGGATAAAATCATTTTTATCTTTCACTTTGCTTTTAGACAATCAACCCATACACTCACCAAATAAAGTCTCCATCACTGTTATTGGTCTGATGCTAAAGACTAAAGACTACTTTTAAAGAAACACATGAAGTGCACTAAATGTTGTTGGATGTGATTTCCATGCTCTTTCCCTACCAAGAAGGTTGAAAGGAACGGCTCTGTAGTCAGACTGCCTAGGATCGGATCCTAGATCTGCCACTGCCTAGTCGTGGCTCAGGAAGTTACTTCACCTAGGTGTATTTATTCCCTCCTATGTAACAAACGGAAATGAAAAGAACAGTATCTGTTGATAGACAGCAAGTGCTCAAGAAACTTGACTGAAACTTGGAAGGCATCAAATATGCAGAATGGAAACTCCATCGCAACCCATGTGCACAGAATTCCAGTGTTACGATTAATCTCTGGGGGCGAATGAGCCTTGGATTTTGGAACGAGTCTAATTCCATCTTGTACAACCATATAGAACTCTCCAGGTGAAATGTCTTTAACTGGATTTCATCAAATAGTCTGATAATTCACTTGACCTGCTGCTATGATATTACAGATGTGATTATAACATTGCAGGATGAACCCCAAACCAAAACCAAAAAAACCCACAAAAAACCCCCCAAACTTTGCTATGCCGAGGATTGTTGCCCTTCAAAGCTATCGCCTTGTGAGATGTTTCTATACATTTATTCTAATGTTACTATGATGACTGAAAATGGTCTTGTTTCTTCTGTTCGGGAAAGGCTCTCAGAAACAGTTTATAGGTCACAGGCAAAAATTAATTGAATCCATTGTAGTTCCCCATCACATCAATTTGACCCAATCCGGACCATTCCCTCAAATCATATTTAGCCTTAAAAGGAATTGTTGACACTAATAGAAGTCCAAAGAATGAATAACAGGCCTTGAAAGCACTGAATGAACTTAATCCTCATTTATCCATAAATATTTATTTCAGTGCACTGCTGAAGATGCTTTTACAGTATCAGTCCTATTGGCTTAAGTGAAATATTTCCTCAAGTGATTGTTTTGATAGAAATGTGTATAAATTCCATCATGTATTTAATTAAATAAAAGCTATTCAGTAGACTTATCATGGTGATCGCTTTATAATATATAAAAATGTTGAATCTTTATGCTGTATAGCTGAAACTAATGCAATATTGTTTAAAAAAAATGTTCAAATTAGTTTACAGATACACATCAAACTTGAAATGACCCACAAAGATGTTACTGCTGAGAATGCCACATCCTGCTAAGCATACTTTTAAAAAAAATTGAAGTTTTGGATGTTGGTAAAGTAGACATTATTTGGATTTATTATCATCTAGTGTTATCTTTAAGGTCCCTACTGGGTTAATTTCCTAGGGCTATCATGAAAAAAGAAGCACCACAAACTAGGTGGCTTCAAACAACAGAAACTTACTGTTTCACAGATCTCGGGGTCGGAAGTCTATAAACAAGGTGTTAGCAGGTCCATGCTCCCTCTGAAGACTCTAAAGAAGGATCCTTCCTTGCCTCTTCCTGTCTTCTGGTGTTTTCCACGAACTCTTGGCATTCTTTGTCTTGTTGGCCCATCACTCCAGTGTTGGCTTCCGTTGTCACGTGGCCTTCTCCCTATATTTCTGTGTCCAAACTTTTATCCTCTTATTACAAGGACACCAGTTATATTCAATTCAGGGCCCACTCTGCTCCAATATGACCTCATCTTAACTTGCTTACATCTGCAAAAACCCTCTTTCCAAATAAAGTCACATTCACCCAGAGGCTAAGACCTCAACATTACTTTTTGCGGAACATAATTCAATTCATAAAATTTTATGTGACAATTTAGCTAGGCTAGCATCCCCAGTTATTCAATCAAACATGAACATAGATGTTTCTGTGAGGGTATTTTTGTTAGCTGTGATTAAAGTCTACAATCCGTTTGCTTTGTGTAATGAGGATTATCCCAGATAATGTGAGTGAGGCTGATCCAACCAGTTGAAGGGCCCTAAGAAGAGGATCGATGCTTCCCTAAAGAAGAAATTCTACCTGCAGACTGTGGTGTCAGCTCCTGCTCCAAAATTTGGGCCTGCCCTTCCTATTGCCTTGCCCTCCACAGCTCTGACTTGCCCGGCCAGCCCCCACAACCGCATAAGCCAATTCCTTGCAATAAATCTCTTAATATATGTATACACATGATCTGTAATATATAACATATTGCTGGTTCTTCCTCTGGTGGAACCCTGACAAATACCATACTTAAAGCCATAGACACTTCTTGAAATCAACATTTCCTCAACCAGAAATAATTTGTGGAGCGTTTGCACTACCACTTGCAGTATGATGTGGGGCTGAGGTGCGTGGACACTAGTGTACAGCTGTCGGGGCTTTAAACCTGGCTCCATAGCTTACTGGCCTGTCATCTTGGGCAGAGTGACATGACTTGCCAATGCCTCAGTTTCCTTATCTGGATGAGAAAGAATAAGAATAGTATCACTTTCTAGAGTAACTAATGCTTATTAACCCTTGAGGCAGTTGATTCTTCGAACTGACAGCACTATGCTGGAGCTGACTCCCTCTGGCTCAGGAAACCAACTGTGGCCATCTCCTTTTCATTCCGCATTTACTCTCAAGAACTTTGGTATCTTGAACTTGGCCAAAGGGGGTATATTTACACCATGGAAATTGGCAAACTCTGCAATCCAGAGCTTCTTCTTTTCCAGAGTTGGGATTACAAGCACAACACTGATTATATTAGACACAAGGTCGGCACTCAGTAAACAGCAGTGATTATAGCAGGTAAAGAGCACTAGGGAAAAAAGGAAAAGTGGATACTGCTAGTCCATATGGTTCTTTTGCACAAAATAGAAAAAAGGCCCCTTCCTTCAAGATGCTTGACTGACACTCATCAGGAAATTCTCACATCAAATTCAATCTTTAGTGTGAATAGTGACAGGTAGAGTTGCGCAACGTGTGACTTTGAGGACTAACTGCACTTCGTACTCTGGCACGAAACCACACGCATGGTGACAATTTCATTATTATATCGTTGTCTTAAAGGTCATCCTTCTCACTCAGTACATTTGTGAGTGGTTTCCCTGTCGTTTTATCCTCAAATATACTTTAATGCTGATGAAGAGATTGCTTGAAAATAAAGATATTTCTTTAAAGAAAAAAAATATTTTCTATTCCAGGACATTGTGAAACACGTTTTCAGTGGAGAAAAGGATCTGAACAGGAGCATCAGAACTAGAAACAAACAGTAATGCTGGAAGGGAAGGGATGGGGCATGTATAGAACATCACAACTAAAGCTGGATAATGTGTGAGGACAACAAAACAAGACAAGACAACCACAACAGTGAGGGTTTGAACATGAAGGGATGTTCAAATGTTGTGAGAACCCCTCCCTGTCACTAGGGCCCATGTCTGCATTAAGATGCCCCAGGTATTAATACCCCCTTCCCAGGCTGGGCTCCAGTTACCCAGCCAGCAAGTTTTCACAGACCCAAGGTGGCCATCCTTGTGGGGAACCATGAAGATAGCCTCCCCAGCACATTCCTGCCGCACTCACAGGGTCTGCTGCTTCCCAAGTCTCAAAGATGTGAAATGAAACCCCAAGGGCCGCATTAACCAAGGCCAAAGGCATGCACAACCCAAGCCAGCGGTTATGGCAAAGCATCCTGGATTCCCATGAGAAACTCTCTGGATCTGGTTCATCTACGTCACATGAGTCTGCACACAGGAGGCACAAGGGTTTAAAAATACCGTGACTGCTGGAGACTTCCCTGGCCATATTTAGTTCACATGCTCATGGTGGTTAGGAAAGAGCTGGAAAGACACAAAGGGCATCGGAGGGGGAGAAAGAAGGCAAGAAGGGCTGCCTGCATTTGGAATCGGGACACAACACTGCACCACCTTCCCTCTCCCCACCCCAACCTCCCACCCCCAAGGCTCTCCTGAGGGTTTGTTTTCTGTCCAAGGCAGCTACAGCCCGAAGTACTCCTCCGCCATCCCTGGACATCTGCTTGGCTTGTCTATTTTCTGCTACAGGCAGAGGACAGGAAGGAAGAGTTTGTTTCCTGTAAATAGAGGGAGAGAAAATTACAGCTATTATTGTTTTGACAACGGAAGCCCTCCCTGAAGCTTGTACCAGGGTTCATTCCTGACAAGCATCAGTCTGAGTTGCCGGCTCTGGGCAGAAATTCCTCCCAAGGGGTCCCCAGGGAAAGCTGAAAGCCTAGATGGCTTTGCATTAGATGTCTAATGGCATAAAGATGTAATTCTGGGCAATCCTGATATTGGGCTGTGGAAATGGAATGCAGCCTGTGTTTTGATGAATGTTTTGATGCAAGCTTCTGCTACCCCAAATGAGCATGCTGGGGCTTGACCCTTAAGCGCACACACAATGGTTTATGCAAACACACACCCCAAGGTTGAAAAAGCCTGATAACGCAAATTATTTATGTTATATTTTAACTAGCCCCCCTTGCTCCCTGCTCTCCCAATTTCATCTCTTGATGATTCCTGAGCCTTTTAAACTATATCCAGCTACACTCATATTCAATGGAAAGCTATGAAACTACCAACCACATCCTGGGTATGCTGCTTCCTACTTTCAAACATTAGATTCGTCCAATGCATTCTTGGGAATATAGTTGACCACGATCCTCAGATGTTTGAAGTTAACCTTTTACCTAATCAGTGTTTGAAATATAAAAGAAGGGAGGAAGGAATCAATCAAGACTATGGATTGGGAGCCAGAGGAAAATCTACTAGTATGTCCATTAACTAATGAGAATGAGATCCGTTAACTCAAAGGCAGTGATCATCTCTTATCGGCAGCAAAAGTTAACATATGTTTGATAGTCGAAGTAGGATTCACATTTTTGCCAAATATATTACAGAGGGGTTGGTTAGATCTCTTTGCTGAACGTGCAACAATGATAGAACGTCCAAAGCAGGATTAAGTCAATGGGATCATTTTCACTCTGGGCCGTCTTGACCCCACATCGTTTGCTTTGTCCTCTTTCACGGGCAGGCAGCTCCTTTGAGCATCTGGTACTGGTCCTTCATCCTTGGCTCCACCTTCAAGTAATATTATGTCCCAAGCTCATCGTGAGTCCTTCATATTTTATCTAGACCTGTGGCTTTAACAGTGGGCATATGCTGATGGTCTCCCAATTTGTGACTCCAGGTATCACTGGTCACCTAAATTCCAGACTCTTCAAAACCACAGCTCACGTGACAGATCACTTGGCCATCTAATAGATGTCTAATAGACATTTCAAGTTTGACATGCCTAAAACAGAACTCTTGTTTTCTCCATCTCCAAACGTGTTCCTTGTTGGAATCCCTAGCTCACGGTTTGTTACCGTCATTCATCGAGCTGTTCCATCAGGAAATAGTCCCTGAGTTTTCTCTTCCCTTTATCTCCCACGTCCAATCCTCCAGCAATTCCTCTGACGTCTATCTATGGTGAACATCCTCTGTTTATCTTCCTCCAGCCCTGGAGCTACTCTCTTCCAGTCCGAGCAGCCGCCGTCTTTCACTTGCACCCTTGCAGTGGGCCCCCATCGGTGGCCCTACTTAGATGTCTACACCCCCAAAATCCTTCTGCATGCAGCAGCCACAGCGCTTTTCTGGAAATGTAAAAGGGGGGAAATAATTTCCTTGTTTAAAGCCCATAACTCCCTTCTTAGTGCATTAGAAAGTCAATCCAAACACTGTAATTTGAGCTTCATAATCCTGTCTCAGATCATCTCTTCTATATAAACTAATCCTCTTCATTCCCACACCCTAGTCATCTTTCTTTTCTCCAGAGCCTTCCCTCTGCTACTAGAACCTCTGCCGGGAATGTTCTTCCAATGAAATTTCATACCCTTGGCTTCTTCTTGACCCTCAAGTCTAAGCTTAGATGTCACCTTCTCAGAGAAGCACAATGCCTCGCTCTGTTTTATTTCTATCATTGACCTTAACATTATCTGATGGCTTCTTGTTCATTTACTTGTATATTGTCTTTTCCTCCAACTAAATCATAAGCTTATATAAGCAGAGGCCTTATCTTCATGCCAGTGGTGAGCGTAAGTGTCTAGAAGAGTGTCTGGTGTGCATTGAGAGCTGTTAATGAAAGAGAGGATCAATAAGTATACCCTCGGGGGTCCTGATCTGTGCTGGGACATAAGGAAAGACCTTCCTGAGGAAGTGCTGTTTGGGCAGAATCTGAATGATGAGTGGTGGTCAGCTGGAAGCTTTCAAGGAAGGGAAAAGGAGAGAAAAACATCCCAGACAAAAGAAACAGTCGGTGGAGAACTCCGACATGGGAACGGCGTGGCACAGTTGTCCCACCATAAGAAGGGAGCATGTGTTCTCAGTACAAGGAATGAGGAGTGTAAATTGAGATTTAGAGACTTCTAGACCAAGTTAGGCATTTACTTGAGGGCTCTGTGAAACCACGGTACCTTTAAGCAGGCAGATGGCATCTTATGAGTTGCTTTTTGAAAAGATCCTTTTGGCTGCAGTGTAAAGAGGTTGGGTGGAAGTGACCTGCCTACTATCCTTCCTGCCAGTAGGAGGCTCCTGCAGTAAGCTAGAGGGGAGCTCATGATACGGGGGCTAAACCGGTGGTGGAGGACATGGCGAGATTGGGACAGACTCCAGAGATGTTTAGGAGGTAAAATAAATACTGGTGTTTATTTAGACAAAGCCAGAGTGATGGTAGGTCGGGAGAGCTGGAGATAGTAAGCCTGAAGTACAGGTTTTTGACCTGCATGCATACTTGGATGGGTGGTGGCACCAAAGGGGACATGAGAGAAAATGAGAGTGACAAGAAATATCAAAAGGTTAGTTTCCTGTAAGTCTGAACTCCCTTAAGGTAGCCAAGTGGAGATGTAGAAGCAGGCAGTGGGACTCAGGAGCAGGGAGCTCAAAGGAACAGTATGACGGTCAGGAGTATACGCTGGGGAGCACCGGCTACAGCCAATGAAGTTTCTGATGATGAAGGCCACTTTGCATTATTTGTACTTAGCATAGAGTCTAACACACACATGCAAGCTCCTACAGCCTGGAATCAGTTATGTATATGAAGGCAAACTATGGGTTATCATAAAGAAGCAAAATAAATGTTCACTTGAGGGACCCCCAGGTGGCTCAGTGGTTGAACGTCTGCCTTTGGCTCAGGGTGTGAACCCGGGGTCCCGGGATCAATTCCCACATCGGGCTCCTTGCATGGAGCCTGCTTCTCCCTCTGCCTGTGTCTCTGTCTCTCTCTCTGTGTCTCTCATGAATAGATAAAATCTTTAAAAAAATAATTAATAAATGTTTGCTTGGAACACTTTATATTTAAGACATAGCAAAGAAACAGTGAATGACAGGAAAATCATAGATTTTAATTTTGCTGGGAGCACTCTCATTTTGACCCCGCCAGAATTTCAAATTGGCTAAAATCTGCCATCTTAGAAATTCCCCCAGATGGGCTACCTCCTTTATGGGCAAGTTTATTGGGGTTCCAAAACTCGGTTAGTAATGAGACAGATGTATTCTAAACAAATATTTTTACTCTAATTCTATTACAACTGTTTTCTGGTTGAGGAATCATAAGGAAAAGGGCACATTTTCCTTACTTCCAAAGTAGTTCATGAAGTTTAGTCGTTGCCCACCTTGCGATTCTGACTCACTTTTCATTTTATGCAAAACCAGACAGCCTGAGAAGAGCTGACTGGGTTAGGAGTGCATACGCTGACTGCATTTAAGCTTCAATAGTTTTAAGTGAGACATAAATACTAGTGTGGAAGTGTGTCAGGAGTTACACACATGAAGTGCCGTCCCTATGAGGGTGTTCATTTTATAGAAGTGAATGATACTAGTTTCCTGGGGTTGTCATAGCAAAATAGGACAAACTCATGGCTTAAAACAGCAGAAATGTATTGTCCCACACTTACGGAGGCCAGAAGCCTGAAATCAAGGTGTTGGCAGGAGCATGCTCCCTCCAACCACGGCCTCATCCCCATCCAAGGATTCTTCTTTGCCTCTTGGAGCCCCAGGTATGTGGCAGGACAACTGTCATCTCTGCCCTAATCAGCACCTGGCCATCTTCCCTCTGCGTCTCTGCATCTCCATGTCTTCACATAACATTCTTGTCCTTGAGTCTCTTTTTTCTCTTCTTATAAAGACCCCAATAAAATGGATGAGGGTCCACTCAAATTGAGTAGGACCTCATCCTTAACTTAGTCCATTCACAAAGAGCCTATTTCCAATACATTCACATTCATAGGTATCGGGAGTTAAGACTTGATTATGTCTTTTGGGGAGCACACAATTCAAACCATAGTGTGAACTATAGGAGCTAGGGAAAATGTGTGTACAAATGTGCAAGTGAGGGCTCAGCATATAAGTGTGTGTGCGTGCGTGCACGGAGTAAAGAACTATAACCAAGTAACCAACTCGTCGATCTCTATTCTGCTTCCTGGTCCTGGCTTTCACTGGTTCCTTGGATAGCTTTTATGCTGTCCCATGACTCCATTCACAATGAGTAATGGATTGTTTCCGGGCTCTCACTCCCACTTTTAATGAATACCAACACTAATTAACTGACAGTAACATGTAGCTGTTCTTGGCTGCATGTGTCTCTCACTGAGGTCATAACGGCTGTTGGTAATGTAATTTATTACTCTGTAAGGCACACTCAGGGACTCTCAGTGTGAAGACCATTTTGGCAAGTGCCAGAGCAGTATTAAGCAGGCCTTTCTCAGTAAGGTAATATGTTCCATGGCTCCTGGGCCTTGGCATAGTGATGCATCAAAGGCATAATGGCTCCACTGGAAGGCTGTAAGGATTTCCAACCACAGTACCATCTGCTGGGAGGGACAGAGGATTACTACTGCGTATATCCTGCTGCGTATTACTACTGCTGATATCAGAATCAGCAACAGAACCCCCTAAATTATCAGAACACAGTATATTTTACTATTATTAGTATTGTTAGCCTTAGCATTGTTCTGGGGATGAGTGACAAAACGGCATCTCGGGAAGAAACAACACTATACGAGCAATATCAAGGATTTCTGATTAGGACAATGGCAGGCGCCCAAGCCCTTGGGTGCCCTGCACTGAGGTCACCTGGGCAGCCTGCTTTAGGGCCCAACTCTGTACTCTCTATGAACTCCACCAAATTAGCCTTACATGAGGAAGCCGTCTTGCTTCTCTAGAGGATCAAAGTAGCTGGACCCAATCCCAGTGTTCTGCAGATAACCAGGTCACAGGATACGTTTGCACCCTGTCCTGCTCCTAGTACACCATGCTGCAGATTCCTCTATATTTCCCACTTTATAACCATAGAGGGAACTAGGGTTCACATGCTGCCTTCTATTATCTGCACTAATCTGGTAACCTGAGATCATTTATGTACCCTCCACTCTTGTTACAATGCTTCTGGAACTGTGCTACATTTTTTCCTCATGTATGGGGCTACTGTTCCCAACGAAGTACTTTTATCCTTCCTATAATAACCTTTGTAATAGTAACAGCACCTCCTTGTAACACTTAAAATGCTTGTCTCACAAGGGCAGCATGATAAGGGAAAGTATGCCAATATGATTTTTTAAGTGACATCTGAATAGTGAAAAATCACAAGACTGTCTACCCAAAGTAATAAATGACAGCGAAAAAGACGTATTAATGTAATGAATAAAGACTAGAAGAGAATAACGTAAATTAGAATGATTTTTAGCTGTTCAATGGTGGGTATTTTGGTCAATGTGCCATTCCTGGATTCATTCTCCTTTTTCTGCTGCTCAATTCACTTATAGAAAGACCACTCTCTACATACATCCATATACACAAGTACATAATAAATGTGACCATAAAGTTTTGGGACTGACTTAAAAAAATGCCAGGACTTAAATATCCCAATTATTATTTTCCTTAATCCTGGAAACATGTGTTTGTTGCAGTACTATTGCATTTACCTAAAAGCCTTATGGAACTGGGTTTTTTTGTTTGTTTTGTTATTTTTAGAAACTACTTTGTATTTAGTTTGTGAAAACTAAAAACAAATACGTATTCATTCATTAGTTTGTAGTTACATGTTAATTTTGTATTGAGGTATAATTGACAACATTATATTAGTTTCAGGTGTACAATGTAATGATTCAACTCTCATATACACTATGAAATGATCACCACAATAAATCTAGTCACCATCCAACACCTTAAAAAGTTAAAAGAAATGTTTTTCTTCTTGTGATGAAACTGTTCAAGATTTATTCTTTTGCAAACTTTAAATATGCACTACTATACTGTTGACTACAGTCACCATGCTACACACCACATCCCCATGACCTACTCACTTCACAACTGGGAGTCTGTTACCTTTTTATCCATTTCACCCACCGCCCAACCTCATCCCTCTGGGTGACCACTACTCTGTTATCATATCCATGAGTGTTCTTTTGTTTTGTTCGTTTGTTTTTTAGATTCCACATGTAAGTGAGATCATATCACCTTCTCTGTCTAGCTTATTTCACTTAGCATAACACCTTCCAAGTCCATCCAAGTTGCTGCAAATGGCAAGATTTCACTCTTTTTTTATGGCTGAGTAGAATTCCATTACATATATCACATCTTCTCTAACCATTCATCTATCAAGGAACACTTTGATTGTTTCCATATACTATTGTAAATAGTCCTGCAATGAACACAGGAGTGTGTATATCTTTTCAAATTACTGTTTTCGTTTTCATTGAATAAATACCACTAAATAGAATTGCTAGATCATACTGGAGCTCTATTTTTAATTTTTTGAAAAACTTCCAAACAGTTTTCCATAGTAAAAAGGATACTCACTCTCACCACTTTTATTCAACATAGTATTGAAAATACTAGCTAGTGCAATTAGGCAAGAAAAAGAAATAAAACATCCAAATTGGAAAGGCAGAAATAAGACTGTCATTGTTTGTGGACAACATGATTCTATATATGGAAAATCCTAAAAACTCCACCAAAACCTATTTGTGCTAATAAACAAATTCAGTAAAGTTGTAGAGCACAAAAGCAACATACAAAAAACTGTTGAATTTATATATATTAACAACAAACTATCAGACAGAGAAATTAAGAAAACAATTCCATTTATAACTGCATAAAAAAGAATAAAACACCTAGGAATAAATTTAACCAAGGAAGTGAAAGACCTATATACTGAAAACCTTAAGATGTTGATGAAAGAAACCAAAGACACAAATAAATGGAAAGATATTCCTTGCCTATGGATTGGAAGAATTATTATTGTTAAAATGTCCATATTATCCAAAGCAACCTACAGATTCAATGCAATCCCTAAGAAAATTACAACGGCATTTTTCACAGAAATAAAACAGATAATCCTAAAATATGTATGGAACCACAAAATGCCCTAAAAAGCAAGTAATCTTAAGAAAGAACAAAACTGGAGTCATCATGCTCCCTGATTTCAAACTGTATTACAAAGCTATAGTAATCAAAACAGTATGGTATTGCCTTAAAAACAGAACATATAAGCCAATGGAAGAGAATAGAGAACCCAAAATTAACACACCCATGGGTGGCCAATTAATTTATGAAAAAAGTGCCAAGAATATTCAACGGAGGAAGAATAGTCTCTTCAGTAAATGGTGTTGGGAAGACTGGAGGGCCACTGGAAAAAAAAATGAAACTAGATCACTATCTCATACCATACACAAAAATTAACTCTGAATGGATGGAATGACTTGAATGCAAAACCTGAAACCATAAAACCATAGAAGAAGAGGTATGTTGTAAGATACATGACATCAGTCTTGGGGATTTTGGGGGGATCTAAGTCCAAAAACAAAGATCACATCCTAAAATTGTCATCAAATTATTTAAACATCTTGAATACTCATTATATTCAGAGAGCTAGTTCTAAAAATCTTTGTCTTTTTTTTTCTTTTTAAATATTTTATTTACTTATTGATGAGAGACACAGAAAGAGAGAGGCAGAAACACAGGCAGAGGGAGAAGCAGGTTCCATGCAGGGAACCGGACATGGGACTCGATCCCGGGACTCCAGGATCATGTCCTAGGCTGAAGGAGACGTTAAACCACTGAGCCACCCAGGCTGCCCAAAATCTTTGCCTTTAAACAAGCTTTCTTGAAAAAACATTGACTATCGTATTTCAAATTTTATATTCTTAACAACAAAAGTGATACATGCTCATTATAACAAATCAAAGAGATATAAAAGAAAAAATAATAATCCTCATTCTCTTCTCTCCTTTTAATCTCATCTTCATATACTAATAAAGTATGGTACATCCATGCTAAAGAATAATAAATGACTGTATGTATTAACCTGAAGGAATGTCCAAGATATTTTATTAAAAAGAAAAAGAAGGATATATACAATATGTCAATTTTTGTTTTAATTTTGTCTATAATATTTTGCTCTATAGTGAGGATGTACCATATTTTGTACAAACACAGCCCTGCAGATGGACAGTCATATCTGCAGTCTGCTCTGACCACAAGCAATGTTCCAGGAGACTTCCTTGACCATGAGCCTTTCTACAGAGGCACCTTTGTATCTGTATAGGAAATTCCCTAAGATAGAATTTCTGCATTGAAATGTATCACATATTTCAATACTTCTGGGAAGAGAACAATTTCATAGAATTGGTAAAGTATCATTGAAAAATATCAAGTCATAGAAAAATTAGAAGTCCGATCTGTTTCTCTGGGCCAATGGCCAGATAAAACTAACCAGATCATTGTTTTGATATTTGGGTAGAACATGGCCATATTGCACAACAAACCCATCATAGTCATAGGCAACTATGTTTGTTAAAGCCGTCATACTCGAATTATTTCTCATTCTTCAAGCATTTAAAGCCAAGTTTCAAAATGAAAATGACAGTGATACGGGCTTTAAAAATACCATAGTTATACTCTTAGATATAACCTAACAAAAAAAATATTCAGGAAATAAAGATATGAATTTGATCAACCCATTTTATGACCACAGGGAATACAATAATTCCAAGTCTAACATATTATTAGACCATTGTGAACTCTGCCTGACAAAAGCAACGATTTCACCATTTGTGACATTCTCCAGGGTCATGGGATCGATACCTTCCATAGCAATGTCTGTGTTTCCCTGCTGAGTCATCCTTCCACCCTATCATCCTCCTGATGTCATTGCAGTGACTTATCAGTATGTAAGATGCACTGATGAAAAATGCTGCATGCCAGGTTACAAAGAGTACCTTGTACAAAGACCATCACACAATATGTCCACCAATAGTCAGGAGATGTTTTCTTTTATCTCTAGATTTTTACTATAATTTAGTGTCTTCAATGTTCATGGTGTTTTAGTGTTCGGGAAAGAGAGAATACTATTCATAATGCACAAAATAATGAGACTCAAGGTCATGACTGAAGAAACGTCTAGTGTCCTCCATAAAGTTTATATTTTATTTCACTCAACAAATATTAATCGAATGTCTCCTCTCTGCCAGGAACAGTCCTAGGCATTTGGGACTTAGAAATGGGCACATTGGTCACTAGCCTCAAGGAGGCAAGAGACAAACCAGTAAACACAGTAAACACATTTACACAGTGGAGATGTGTGCACCTGCACGGGAAACCCAGGTATTGGCCACCTATCATATTTAAGATCGACTAAAATACTTGTAGAATGGCCACATGGGACAAGGAAGCACATACAGCTGAATATTTGGTTTGCTAAATAGTACTGAAAGCTCAACAATTATTAAGTCAAGCGGAAAGAGAATTGGGCAATAAATTACATAATACTTGAAAATCTACAGGGTTTATATTTAAACTCTTCATTTTGAAAAACCCAAAGACAGACTCACATATATTTATAGCAGAACCGTAAGGTAATGCTCATTGGGAACAGGAAGAAACAAACTTTCTGACTTATGAAATCAATTTATCAAATAAAACTCTTCTTTGGTCACCAGGGTATCCGAATCCATGTGAGAATAAACCATTACACAATGAGGTTTGACTATATTTGTACAATCCTAATAAACAAAAGTCATTGAAAATAAAAATCTTATCTTTTGATTTAATGTTTGTTGACAGGAAAAGAGTTCCGTGTGACACAGCAATTACAGCTTAATTCGGCTTCAAAGATGAGCTGTAAAATAAAAGAATCCCAGGAAAGTTTTTTTTTTTTTAATGGAAGATGTGTTAGCTTTAAGAACATCTGCATAATCCACTTAAAAGGAAATGGTAAACTTCATAAAATATTTTCACCGATTCTTACTTTTAATCTAAAACCATGATAGTCTATAAAAGCACAATTTTAACCCTTCAGTTTTTCTTTTGAAAAAATCTGGTTTTCTCAGTTTTTCCCCATAGCAGAGGGTATTTGCTGATTTTGCACTTGTTTGTATAGCATAAGGGTTCTTCAGCGGTTTGCTTAAATGAAATATTGCTACCTTCATTTAGCATTTTCCTACAAAGGAATAAAAGAGAAGCTATTTTTTTAAAAGATTTTATTTATTTATTTGACAGAGAGAGGGAGCACAAGCAGGAGAGTAGCAGGCAGAGGGAGAGGGAGAAGCAGGGAGCCCGATGCAGGGCGGGGTCAGGGAGGCTCTATCCTAGGACCCTGACGTCATGACCTGAACCAAAGGCAGACACTTAGCTGACTGAGCCACCCAGGCACCACCTAAAAAATAACCTATTAATTTTTAGGGGTATTTTTTTTAAGATTTTATTTATTTATTCATGAGAGATACAGAGAGAGAGAAAGAGGCAGAGACACAGGCAGAGGGAGAAGCAGGCTCCATGCAGGAATCCTGATGTGGGACTTGATCCTGAGACTCCAGGATCACACCCTGGGCCAAAGGCAGGCGCTAAACCACTGAGCCACCCAGGGATCCCCTAAGGGCATTTTGCAAGGACTTCAGGATATCATCACTTAGCACCCATCTACATACCAGAGCTCCTTCCCTCCTTTGTTCCTACGTGCCTGTCTCCCTTTCCTTCTTTGGTCTTTCCCTCCTTCAACAGTATTGACCAGTAACACTTCCATGCTTAGCATGGCACTATCTACACAGGTTCCAGAAGCAACTTTACAATTGTATTGCAACTATTCCATCAAAGGGTTTCATAAAAGAGTGTAGCATTAAATTGTAAATATACATGCTAGATTTAGAAAATTGAACACTTCTGATTCAGCATTGTTTACTAACTTCATCAGTAGCATGATTATTTGAATGTAAGCCTGGATATCAATACCTCAGGGCCAAAACCGTTTTTTTTACTGCCTTTGAGGATATGCTCTGAATTCCATGTGATCGTGGTAATTTGAGAATGTGGTCAGATGGAAACAGACTAAAATCACAGGGAAAAATGGCATGCTAACTTAGAGGTAGAAAAAATACATTATACAAATAAAATTATTGAGAATGACTTTTTATGTGAGAGAATAATGGAAAAATATGGACTCAGTGAATGCAAAAGGACTATTCTAGAAGTGTGGAATCATCATTTCTCAAAGTATGCATAATAGGCTCTAGAAGCACAAAGGTTAATTCTTGCTTGACATTCACACAGTATTGCCAAAGTACACTACTCAGTTGGGATACACCCATTGAAAGAAACACTGGAGCTGATAGCAAAATTCACATATATGTCTGTATTTGTGATATTAAGATTATCAAGTCTCCTAGAAAAGACTGGCAAGGGACACCTGGGTGGCTCAGCGGTTGAGCGTCGTCCTTTGGCTCAGGGTGTGATCCCGGGGTCCCTGGATCAAGTCCCACATCGGGCTTCCTGAGGGGAACCTGCTTCTCCCTCTGCCTGTGTCTCTGCCCCCCGCCCATGAATAAATAAATAAAATCTTTTTTTTTTTTTTAAAGAGAAGACTGACAAGTGGTCCCTGAGGATATTGACAGCATGACCCCACCCCACCATTCTCTACTTCCAATGAGGATAGGCCCAAGGTCACATGGGTGAGGAAAAGCAGTTGAGTGAAGGAATAGACAAGAAATGAAACATGCCTCTCTGGTTTGAGATCATGTAAAAGTCTCATCTTTGGAAATACTGACAGTGCTGTCCTTCCTAGAAATAGGGAGGAGCAAAAACCAAAATACTGTCTTTAAAGAGCTAATTAATAAGCAAGCATCCTCTTAGGAACTGCAGAAGCAGAACCAGATTTCTTTTTTGATGAGGGTATATCTGTATATATTTACTTATGTGTAACATAGAAGCTGATAAAGTATCTGAAGAATGTTAGGTGTTACTTATTTGCTTCTTTTATAACCTGCCTCAAAACAGAAAGGATAGTAAGAGGTTCACAATGATTCTGTGAAAATGGCAGTTGTGAAGGCAGGGTATTTAAATCTTCTTGAATCCTCTCATAAAGAACTTGTAGGGCAACTCTGATAACAAAACCCGAAAACTCATGGACAACATGTGCAGCAAACTAGGTAACAAGACAGGCCCCACAAGCCACAAAATATGAGGAGCCACAGCTCCCATAGTCGTAAGACCCACATAGGACCATCATTTGTGCAGGAGGAAGGAAAGTCAGCAAGGCGTCTGGCCACCCTGAGAATGAAGAACCCTTGCAACGAAGGCCCCACAGCCACCTGAGAGAGCGGCTTACCCTGGGGGGTTCCACCAAAGGACTCTTTCAGGACAAAGCTTCACAACGAGAAGAAATTATTGGGGTAAAATCTCATTTGAACAGGCAGGGACAACATAAAGGAAAGAAAGAGAAGGTCCAGATAAGTACCATGTAAAGAACAGAAGAGGGAAGGGGTGATTGGCCGAGTGGTCTAAGAACAGAAGCACAAGAATCACAAAATTAGAAAATGTTCCCAAAATTACTACTGCCACTCTAAAAATACTCGAAAATTTGTTTCCCTTAAAAATTCACATCAGAAATAGCAGAGTTGAGTCCCATACAAAGTTATGCAATGAGAGAGAGAGAGAGAGAGAGAGAAGGGAGCAAAATAAGATCCCTACAAACAGTAAAAATTGTCAAAGAGACATGCCCACAAAAGGGTAAAAATATATATATATATATATACATATATATATATATTTAGAAGTGATATAAACAAAATGAATACAATGATAGAAAAGAATGACAAATTAGAATTAGGGAAAACTCAAAAATGAAGTGATTGGAGAAAAGGAAAATTTGAAAAGAAAGGTGACAAAAATTGTTACAGAATGAGAAGTAAAATAAAAATGATATAATTTAAGACTAAGCTAGGAGGAATGCAGGAGCAAGTAAACACAACAGATAATGTCTTCGACGAATCAGATAACTCACCAAACGAGGAATAGAAGAAAACTTCCTCAATCTGATGAAGGGCATCTATGAAAACTCACGAATGAATGAATGAATGAATAAATAAATAAATAAAATCTTAAAAAAAAATTGGGTGCCTGGGTGGCTCAGTGGTTGAGCATCTGCCTTTGGTTCAGGTCATGATCCCAGGGTCCTGGGATCAAGTCCTGCATCGGGCTCCACACAGGGAGCCTGCTTCTCCCTCTGCCTGTGTCTCTGCTTCTCTTTTTGTGTCTCTCATGAATAAATAAATAATATCTTACAAAAAAGAAAAAAGAAAACTCACAGCTGAGATCATACTCAATGGTGACATACTGAATGGTTTTCCTCTAAAATGAGAAACAAGGGGATCCCTGGGTGGCTCAGTGGTTTAGCGCCTGCCTTCAGCCCAGGGCGTGATCCTGGAGTCCTGGGATCAAGTCCCACATCAGGCTCCCTTCATGGAGCCTGCTTCTCCCTCTGCCTGTGTCTCTGCCTTTCTCTCTCTCTCTCTCTCTCTGTCTTTCATGAATAAATAAATAAAGTCTTAAAAAATATAAATAAAATAAAATAAGAAACAAGAGGATTTCTGCGATTTCTGCTCTCACCAATTCTATTTAAGATTGTGCTGCAGAGTCTAGCCATGGCAAGTAGGAAAAAAAGATGAATTAAAAGGCATCCAAATTGGAAATGCACTACCTCAGGCAGCCTGGGTGGCTCAGTGGTTTAGCGCTGCCTTTGGCCCAGGGCCTGACTCTGGAGACCCGGGATCAAGTCCCACGTCAGGCTCCCTGCATGGAGCCTGCTTCTCCCTCTGCCTATGTCTCTGCCTCCCTTTCGCTTGCTCTGTGTCTCTCATGAATAAATAAATAAAATCTTTAAAAAAAAAAGGGAAATGCACTACTTCAATTTGCAGATGGCATGACCTTATATAGAGAACATCGAAAGGAATCCATTTTAAAACCATTAGAATTAAAATCAAATTCACCAAGGTTGTAGGATATAAATCAATACACAAAAGTCACTAGCGTTTCTATACATTTGCAAGGGACAGTATGAAATGAAATTAAGAAAACAACTGTAATTACAATAGCATTAAAAGAATTAAATACTTAGGAATAAATTTAACAAAAGAAATCCAAATAATATGCTCTGAAAACTACAAAACATTGATGAAAGAAATCACAGAATACAAAATCAAAACCTTCTTCTTTGCAGAAATTAACAAGCTGATTCTAATATCTATATGGAAATTCAAGGAGACCAGAATGGAAACAATAAATAAAATAAAAAAAAAATAAAAACCTTGAAAAAGAACAAATGTGGAGGACTCATACTTTCTTGATTCAGAACTTTCCAGAAAACTATATGAAAACAGTATAAGAATATATAATCATATACAGCAATCATACAGAGCAATAGAATAAAGAGTCCAGAAACAAACCCTCCCATTCAGTCAATTGATTTTCGATCAGGTGCAAAGATAATTCAGTGGGGGAAATAAAAGGTTTTTCAACAAGTGATGTTGGGACAACTAGATATTTACACTGCAAAAGAATAAAATTGAACCCCTCCCTCACTCCATATATGAAAATTTACTCAAAATTGATCAGAGATTTATATGTAAGAGCTAATATAAAATTCCTAGGAGAAAACAAAGGCATAAATCTTGAAGACCCTGCATTAGGCAATGGTTTCTTAGATATGATGCTAAAAGCACAAATTTCAAAAGAAAAACATAAATTCAACTTCATCAAAATCCAAACTTTTTGTGCCTCAAAGGACACAATCAAGAAAGTGAAATGAAAAAAAAAAAAGAAAAGAAAGAAAAGAAAGTGAAATGATGACTCAGAGTAAAAGTTAATTTGTAAATCATATATCTGATAAGGGGCTTCTATCTAGAATATAAAAAGAATTTTTCCAACTCAACACAAAAAGACAAACAATTAAAAAATGGGCAAAAGATCTGAATATGCATTTTTCTAAAGAAGACAGACAAATAGAAAAAAAAAAACATGAAAAGATGCTCAACATCATTAGCAATCAGGGAAATGAAAAGCAAAACCACAGTGACATATCACTTTATAACCTACAAGGATTGTTATAATCACAAAAATAATACAAGTGTAAATGAAGACGTGGGGAAATTGGAATCCTCATACACTGCTGGTGGGGATGTAAAATGGTGCAGCTACTTTGGAATACAGTTGGGCAACTTCTCAAAAGGTTTTACAGATTTACCATATGGCCCAGCAATTCTACTCCTGGGTATACAGCCCAGAATAATGAAACCACATGACTATACAAAAACTACTACACAAATGTTCGTAGCAACATTATGCATAATAGACCAAAATGGAGTCAACTCAAATGTTCATTGATTGCTGAATGAATGGATCAATAAATGTGGTATATCCATACAATGCAATATTATTCAGCAATAAAAACAAATGAATAACTGATACACATTATAACATGGAAAAACCTTGGAAATATTATGCTAAGTGAAAGAAGCTAGTGTCAAAACACATATATTTTATGATTCCATTTATCTGATATGTCCATAATAAGCAATCTATAGAAACAGAGAGTAGATTAGTGGTTGCCTAGGGGCTGGGTGGGTTGGGGTGCTTAAGGAAAATGGGGGAAGGGAAAGGAAATTGGGAGGTGACTGCTATTGTGTATAGGGTTTCTTTTTTGGTTTTTGGGTGATGAAAGATTCCCAGATTGATTTTGATGACGATGGCACAACTCCATAGATATATTTTTAAAAACATTGAATTGTATACTTTAAACAGATGAATTATATGGTATATGAACTATCTTTCAATAAAACCATTATAAAAGGTATTTTTATGGGAATTAGATTTAAAAAGGTATTTTAAAATTCAAAAATAAATGATAGGATAAAAAAAGACTCATGAACATGAAACAGATATGGAAGACAGGCAGATAGAAACCCCCAAGGGGGGGCGGAAACAAATAATGGGATAGGACAAATGCTAAAATATATAAATCAAGAAAGGCTTTCTGAAAAAAAGAAACTTGAAACTTTATACTGAATCACCAGCATTGATAATAACTATTATTTCAAGAAAAAAAATGTCTGAAGGGAAATAACGGATGGGGACAGGGTTGAAAATGGATGAGATTCAGAAGGAAGAGCCAAGCACCTCCCTAAAAGGTGGACAATTCTGTCTCTGGAGCTTGGTCATGGATACAGACGTTTGTGTTGCTGTTCATCATTACACCTCTCAAATACACCAGAAATATTCTATTGTGTGTTCGATATTTAGTAAAACTGATTAAATTGACTATTACCATAAGGCAGGATCTAATAAGTGCCTCATAAAGAACATAGAACCAAGTAGGAAAGAATTATCCTGCAAAGAGGGTGTGAGCTCTTTTTTTTTTTTTTAAGATTTTATTTATTTGTTCATGAGAGACACACAGAGAGAGACAGAGACACAGGCAGAGGGAGAAGCAGGCTCCATGCAAGGAGCCCAATACAGGACTTGATCTGGGATCCCGGGATCACAGCCTGAGCCAAAGGCAGATGCTTAACCACTGAGCCACCCAGGTGTCCTGAGGGTGTGAGCTTTTAAGTTGAGTCTAGCAATATTTAACAACTGTGGGGCTCTTATGTACAACAGACATGATTTAGAGGACTTTATACTCATTAAATTAATTTGATCCTGTGAATTACCCTCAGAGGTAGGCACTGTTATTTCCCAGTTTGGCAGATGAGGAACCTAAGGTACAAAGTTCAGTAATATGTTTAAAGTTTGTGGGCAGCCCTGGTGGCTCAGTGGTTTAGCGCCTCCTTTGGCCCAGGGTATGATCCTGGAGACATGGGATCGAGTCCCATGTCAGGCTCCCTGCATGGAGCCTGCTTCTCCCTCTGCCTGTGTCTCTGCTTTTTCTCTGTCTCTCACAAATAAATAAATAAAATATTTTAAAGAAATAAAATAAATAATAAAGCTTGCACAGTGAGTTGGCGGCAGAGCTGGTATTTGAACCCAGGCAGCCTTGCTCCAGGAGGGTCCATACCCTTAATTTACAGTGTTCCACTCTGTGGATTTGCTTCGGCAGGGGTGGCAGTGGTGGTGGTATAAGATAGTTGGGAGTCACGCCAGCTATTTACAAGGACAAGGAGGGGAAGGTCAGACAACATTTTGAGATTAGTCAGGAGGCTAAACTGGAGTCAGATCCAGAAATACCTTGAATGCCATGTGAATCACATATCTGATATCTGGTCTCTACCCTTAATCAGTGGCAGGTATCAAACACTTTTGAGCAAGCAAATAGTAAGCTGAAAGTCATGTTTAAGAAATGATGATAAACTAGACTGGGAAGTTGAGGAAAGAGCCAAATGAAGACAGAAGATCTATTTGGAGACTGGATGAGTTTAAAGGGGATGACTGAGCCGGGAACCAGAATCCTCAAGTACTATTTTTGACCACAGCACTGGGCCATTCCCAAGGGAAATTATGTGCATGGGACCAAGCCCAGCAAAAGCACGTCCTCTAATACTTTGGAGTCTTGACTCTTAACAAGTAATGTCTCCTGCTTGAAGCCTGATGAATGGAAGGTGTGAAGAACTCTGTCTGCCTGACTGGGGTTAGGACAGAGCTTAAATCAAAAAAGGGCCAAGAAGAAAAAAGGGAGGGCCAAGAAGTCCCATAATCCTCAACCCTCGGTGGCCTAGTGACCTCATGGTGAGGCAAGAGGAGTCTGAGAAGGGAAGCACAGAGAGGTGAGAGCAAGCAGCTGTGAGGGCAAGAAGGCCCAGGGCATCTCCTGAGCTGGGTTTAGCACATACCCTCATGCTATAGTTCCACTCCGACTCCTCCCCCTCCGGCTCTCGGGAACAGGGGCTGGGGAGAGGAGGGCTCCCGGCCGCACCCGCAGGCAGCAGGCACCACTGCACAGGTCAACGTAAGTGATCTAAACACCCAGGTGTGGATATGCAAGCAGAAAGGAAGGATCTGCCAGGAGATCACAGAGACTGATAGGTCGTGGGATAAGGGATGCCACCATTAAAAATGAAAGTTTGGAGCCCAAACAGTGACAGTCGTGGTCCTGAGAGAACTATGGGAAGCAAAAAGAGATGCTTGCTCAGAAGAGACGATTATTCTCCCTCTCTTCCTGAAGCATCCCAGAACAGCGAAACTCATGAAATTAAATGAAATTTCGAATTCCTGCTGCTCTTCCTTGAAGGCCTGAACAAAGGCTAAAAACACAATATATAAGTTATCCTTCAGGTTCTTTTTTTATTTTTTATTTTTTAGAAAGGGAACGTATATACAATCTATTCATATTCCTTCTTATGAGGTATAACAGAATGTGATATGAGTTTCTTAACGAAAATAACGTTCAGGGCACCCGGTGGCTCAGGTCAGTTGAATGTCTGACTTTGGCTCTGGTCATGATCTCAGGGTCCTGGGATCGAGTCCCACGGTGGGCTCCTTGCTCAGCGGGGAGTCTGCTTCTCCCTCTCCTTCCCCCTCCCCTCGAGCACACACACACACACTCTCTCTCTCAAATAAATATATAAAGTCTTGCAAAAAACAAAAATAAGTTTCTATTTCTGAAGTATTTATTTTGTTCCCAGTATTACGCTAAGCGTTCTGTGCACACTGCGGTAATAAATCTTCGCCACAGCTCGATGAAGCCTATGATCATCCTCATTCTGCTGATTAGGAAATTTAGGCACAGAGTTTAAAGAGCTAAGAAACTTATTCCAAAGCACATGGCTAGTAAGTGATCAATCCACGCGTCCCAGACTGGGGTCTAACTTCGACAGGTCTCATCCATGGTTACAAACGGTGTTCACACCGGCTCGGACTTCACTTTTCTAGGATCTAGCATTCTCCTGCCACACGTGTTGCTCCTGTAGTTGCCACAAAATTAGCAGGTGTTCTTTGAACTGGATCCTAATTCACTGGTCATTCAAGTGGATTGCTGATTGGTTTACCAAGCACCCCAATTCCTTCTCTACTTGGTAAAGCATGAAGTGGATTGAATTTCTCCCATGTGCCAAGCACATCAATCTGCCAGAGAATCCGAACACAGAAACTTTCCTTCCATGTCTATGGTCTATCATCTGTGGGGAGACATACCTTGCGAAGTAAGGTACAGCATTTCCAAACTGTGTGGAACATCATTGCGTAGACGACCAATACTCTGGGACCATAGTAAAGAATTCTCGGGACCCCTGGGGAGCTCAGTGGTTGAGCATCTGCCTTTGGCTCAGGGCGTGATCCTGGGGTTCTGGGATCGAGTCCCACGTCGGGCTCCCTGCATGGAGCCTGCTTCTACCTCTGCCTCTCTCTCTCTCTCTCTCTCTCATCTCTCATGAATAAATAAATAAATCCTAAAAAAAAGAAAAAAAAAAGAATTCTATTCTGGAGTCACCAATTTGAGTCCAGTATGGAGAAATGGCTGTATCTGGCATGCAAAATAATGCCAATAACTGGGATGATAATCTAATGTAAATTATTTCCACTGCCAATCTTTCCAAAGAGACTTTAAGATTTTTTTTTTTAAAGTCTTAAAGTGATTGCCTTTGTTTTGCAGTGAGTTGTTAGAGAAGTGGTGGCTTCTTTTTTAAGTAACTTTAAGACTTTTATTATTTTTTATTTTTTTAAAAGATTTTATTCACATTTCAGACCACATTTCAGACTGGACGTGTAGAGAGTAAAGCCTGGACAGGGACGGTCACGGAGCCGGCTAACCTCGGCCCTAAGCGGGGACACTAACTCAGCAGGTCCTCAGGGGCCGGAGATGCACAGTGGTCCCCGCCCCACCCCGGGGCTGCACCATCACATCTTCAGGCCCAACTCCCGATCCATAACATTAGGGTCCCCTCCCCCCAGGACCCCGCAGGAAGGCTAACTCTTCCTGAGAGCTGTCTCCTGCTTGAAGCCCGAAGACCAAGTACAGGCCCCCCACTATCTGTAGGCAGAGGGTCCCTGTAAACACACTTGTCAAGCTGACATGGCTTAACGTGAAGACAGTCGCTGCCACTACGTTGGATGCAAAAATTGTGAAGTGTTTTCAGTCCCGAGAAATAACCCCCCTTAGACTTTTCTGACACCTTGGGAAGCGTGTCGCTAATGGATGCGCAAAAGAAGATAAAGCACCGATGTCTGCAGATGCAGCTCAGAGCTCCGGCCGTCCTTGGGAGATGCCCAGGGTGCTGTCCCTGGGGGAGCCCGGCCGCCGCTTCTCTGCAAAACAAACGCTGAGTGCTATTTCTGCTCTGCACTTTTCTCCCCCCTAAGATGGGAAATCTTAAATGGGAAAATCCTCTGCAGACTTCTTTAAGTCATCGACAAAAGGTCTTGTTAAAGCAAAGTGACACACTGCAGGTGCTGAATTCGTGGTGGGGGGTAGAGGGGACACACCTGGCTTCAGAAGGGATGGAGTTTCCAGGGATGTTCCTCAAAGGGGAGCCCCTTGTGCTCTCAGCCCTGCTGCCTTGAGTCCCCCGCCGCTGGGCCCTCGTGAAAATGTGCCACCGTGACTGAGCCGCTCCCATCCGTGATCTCAAGAGATGAAGCTCACGTTCCTAAAGCAAACAACAAAGAAAGGATTTTGGACCTAAGTGGTGCTGAGCTCAGAGCAAAGGAAAAGAGGAGGGTGACTTCCTAAGGATCCTCAGTGGTTTTGTCTCCGATTTCAACAGCTTTATCTTAAAAAACCATGTCTCTTAATTATTCAGGATGAAAGTAGAACACTTGGTAAGCCGTTTCCCCAAAATGCTCAGGCCTCTGGCATCAAAAAAATCAAATTGATGAGTAAGGACTTAGAGGTAGGCTCAATAGCTCACAGCCGCTTCGTCTCAACCCAAATAATGCTTTCAAAAACTGGTGCATATTAAGTCACCAGGAGCGCATCTGTGACAGTGCTCCGTGGAGCAGGGAATCCGTCGTTATCCGGACGCCTCATTGAACTGAACTCACATCTCACCGTAATAAATCCTAGTGCAGCCCCCAGATGAGTCACACAGAGAAATACAGTATGGACTGAAATCCAACCATTTTTTGCCTGTGTGGTAGGACACAGAAGCTATTTTGTTTCACAAGTATAACATGATGGTTTTTATGGGGGACGTGAAGAATAATTTATCCAGTGGGGGAGGAATGTAATTAGCTTGAATACAGAGTTTTGGAAGTGGGCCAGGACAACAGCCAAGTAACTGATAAAAAAAGAAGAAAGAAAGAAAGAAAGAAAGAAAGAAAGAAAGAAAGAAAGAAAGAGAGAGAGAGAGAGAGAGAGAGAGAGAGAGAGAAAGAAAGAAAGAAAGAAAGAATTCCATTTTGGATATCAAAAATTAAAATGGTGTTCCCCTAGCTTATTCTGTTTTGAACATTGAAAAGTTGTGCTCTGATCAGTTAATTTGTATGTAGCAGTGTATACTCTCATATACAATTACTGACCTATGCTTTAAAACACAACGCTTTGTTACAGACCCAAGCTGTCCATTTCTCTGATGGGTTTGAATAAAGTATTCCCTGTCTTAAAAAAATAAAAATAAAAATAAAAATAATAAAATAAAATAATAAAATAAAAATGTTGTTCCCCTATAGAAGCTTGTATTCTCATGGTTGCTTTCTCCCCCCCATCCCAAGCAGAAATGCCACATAATAAGATACTAAGGAAGTATGTCAGAAATGACATTTGCTAAGCATCCGCTGCGTGGTAGGGACTGTGTTGAACATTTTCCATTTTCACAATGACTCTGTGCCTGTCTGTACAGCCAGACAAAAGGTGTATCCTTTTGGCCCTCTCGGAGCCTCCAAGCGATTCCCCTGCATTATAAAGCACTTTCAGAGAAACAGACCTGGCAAGTAGCCTGAGCAGGATGGAATTAGGCTTGAGCTGTTGGGCAGAAAATTCTAGGGTCCCTGGTACCTGGATGATGGCCTAAACTGCAGGATGGACGCAAAGAGCGCGAGCTCCAGGAGAATGTGCCCCTTGACCCTGCACACTCCTCAGTGCGGAGCCTGGTACAGATCCCCAGGGACCATTCCACCCCTTGCCTCGGCCTGAGGCTAGTGCTGTCAGACTGGGTGTGACTCCAAAGCTCATGCTCTTACCCACTGGGCTAAATAGCTTTGTAGAACCCAAGCATTTCAAATGTTTGAAAATTGCTAGTTGAACAAATGATTGCATGTGAGACCCAGTTTAGTTGTTGGAGTTTAGTAGAAAAATACTTGCATATTATCAATGAGACACAATTGAAAAAAGGCTGGGTTATAAAAGCAAAAGCACTCTGATCGTCATCATGTTTTCAAACATGTGACATCTGGTGAGACCGTCCATGAGGGGCATCTTGTGGCTCCACCGTCCGTAAAGGCAGCTATTTCCCAGTGCACAGGTTCCAGCATGCTGGATTTTTTATCACAGTGTGGCATTCAGCATTCTCTCCACGATAAGCCATCTCAAACAAGCCCAGAGGCAATCCTGGGGTAGCAGGAGAAGAATAACCCCAGGTTATGTTGCTTAACCTATTGTACATTTTTAGGGGTGGTTCAAGAAGAAAATAAAGGAAGGCAAAGTCAGTCTACTCAGCACCCAAATTTGTCTGGGCAGGACTTCCTGGTAACATGTCAAAGTATCGAGTCATTTGTATCATGTTTTAGTAAAATAATCTGTAGGGATAAAGGAGATGGACATTTAGAGGTTTGGAGAGTCTTTTTACAGTAGCAGAAAGGTGTTTTGGTTTTTTTAAATAAGATTTTAAATGATTACAAAAGATGGTCTATGTTCTTTGGCAGTGATTTTCAAAATATGGAAATGTCACAATGAAAAATCAACCATAATCCTGCCGACCAAGACAATGACCAACAGTGTTTCATTGCACTTTTGCACACTAAGATCATTACCAATTATTCAATCACAGCATCTAACATTCCTATAAGCATTCTCCCACAGTATTAAGAATCCTCAGACATGGGATCCCTGGGTGGCTCAGTGGTTTAGCACCTGCCTTCGGCCCAGGGTGTGATCCTGGAGTCCTGGGATCGAGTCCCACATTGGGCTCCCTGCCTGGAGCCTGCTTCTTGCTCTGCCTCTCTCTCTCTCTATCATGAATAAAGAAATAAAATCTTAAAAAAAAAAAAAAAAGAATCCTCAGACACAATCCATTTTAATAGCTACATAGTATCTTATCTTGTAAAGGGTCTTTGGGATAGCAATTCACTTACAAAATAACTCTATTGTTCTCATTTTGCTTGCAGGCTTTGTGTCTTCCAGTTGTTTGTTTTGCTTTTTTTTTTTTTTCGGTTGATGAATAAAACTGCCTTTATTTTCTTATTTTGCCTTCAATGTTATATTATGCATATATGTATATAATAAATAGACACATAAATATATTGTAAAAGGTAGGATAACTGAATCTAAGGGACGGATGTACTATGATGGTTCGACTACGTTGCTTTCTAAAACTGTGGGTTCAGCTTAAACACCGAATTTTCATTTCACCTCCACCACCAGTATGGTGCACTGTCATTTCTTTGAATATCATGATAACTGGTAAGTAAACGTGGCATCCCATTGCTGGAATCCGTATTCATTTTTGAAAAGGTGATTTAAACAAGTAAAATTTTGCCACATTTACCATTGAATGTATGAAAAGATCATTTTATCTGATTGTTAAAAATACTTCCTGACTTACAATCAGTGGTAAATACATGATAATATCTTTGAATTTACACTGCATTTAAACATTTTATTCTTTTTTTTTTTTTTTTTTTTTTTTTTTTTTTTAAATCAGAGCTGGAGATGTCCTTGGCCTGGTGTACAGAAAGGGCAGACTGTATGGTGCATAGTCACAATTTGAACTTGAGTTAAAACAATTCCATTTTATACCTGAAAACCGTATTCTTACACCCTCAAATTCAATTTCTTAAGAATCATTGTGGCTTCTACCGCTAACTTCTTAACTCGGAAGCTCATCTCAATTTATCCTTTTTACATTTATGACATTTCACTTTTGTTACACTTCCCACTTTCCGTATTATTGCATGCCCTATGCTTATTTTTTCAAAACCTAATTTTTTGGTAGGCCTCAATGAAGATTATCTATTATCATTCAAGCTAACTCTATATTTAAAAACAAACAAACACAAAAGAAAAAGGAAACAGGTATGAGGATTACCAGCCTGGAGGGAGACTCATTTGCTAGAAAAGCATCTACACACCAACTTCAGCAGGATGTGGGATTTTTGCCACTGACTTTTTTCCATTCATGGTCTCACTTGTGAACAGTAGAAGCGTAGGGAGCTGGTTGGTGGTCTGCGCCTGTCCAGTCAATGCTGGGAAACTGTCAGGATTACAATGCTCCTTTGTTGGCTGGCTTGGCAGCAATGCCAAGAGCTGAATGGGCCACAGAGACTGAACCAGTTATGACGACTGCTTGGTCCTCTCAAATGACCAGAGGCCCTCCCACCTCTTTGCCCGGCCACCCTGGGATGACAGCGTGGATGTGGAGATGCTCCGAATCCTCCCACCAACGTTGTGCCGCATGTTGGCTAATGGAAAATTTTGGCTTCCTGATGATCAGTCTCTAATTCCGTAAGAGTTCTGATCTCACTTGAAACTTGCAAAAAAAAAAAAAAAAAAAAAAAAAAAAAGAAAGAAAAAAGAAAAGAAAAAAGAAACTCACCCCCCCAAAAAAAACAAAAAACACAGATTAACAAGATAAAAAGTATAACACGAAAATGGTATGGTATAATGATGTGCTAATCTCTCTTGCTGAAATTGTGTGGTGATTGTTGGCCATGGAAAAGAAAAGGATAAAAAACCAAAAATAAACTCAGAACAAAACCGAAAGGAAGCTCCCCAGGATGATATTCATGGGGGGGGGGGGGGGAATCTGATCTGACCAATTTAAGTCATCGTGATTTTTTTCATGCTTATTTTTTGCCATATCGAAATTCCCAGAGCCCCAGTTTTCAGACTTAGGTGCAACCCCCCAATAATACAAAAGCAGGAAACCGAACATTATGAGGCAGGTAGGACAAAAAAAGATGGCTAAACTAAAAGTGAGTTGTTTTTTTTAACAGCTCTCTGCTAGCCCAGACTCCTGGTTTTATTTAAGAAGCCCACTGCCTTTGAAAATACACAGGGTCTTTTCAATAGCAAAAGATCAAATGATGTTAATCAGGCAGTGGGGTCTAATCCTTTAATGCAGCTGTCTCTTTACATTATAAACATTCCAGCTATATAAGCTGGAACGATTTTTATCTTAGCTTGTCTTTCTTTCCTCTTCCTCCCCGCCCCCCCCCCCCCCAACCTCTGTCTTTCTCTGTTTCTCTGTCTCTAAATCCTAACTTTGCCGTGGTACAGGACATGCTTTCCCCTACCTGCTTTCTAACCCCCCTCGAGGAACAATCGGTTGTGCCTTAGAACGAAGGCAGGCGAGAAGGTGGGGCATTAAGCACCTCCACCTCTCCGTCTCTATCCGTGTTCCCCGTGCTCTCGGTTGGTCACTGGAGACGATGCTCTCCGGGGAAGATCGCATCTGCGGGGCATGACCCAAAGCTCAGGCCTCCCCCTGCACGTCACCTCTCTTCTTCCTCAGCTGTTGGTTTGGCCTGATGGGTCCAGTTGCACTTTGCACACGTGTGGATGCCTTTGCAGCTGCCACCGACTGCGTTTTTTGAGCCCATCGCTTCCTTCAGGAATGCGATAATCATAGTTTGAATTCTGTGGCATGTTTAGCCGGAAGAAGTGATCACGGTGGGAGGGAAGAGGACAGTTTTCTTCAGATATTTGATCTGACCTCCTGCTGAAGCGGGACTGGACTTCCACAGATATAAAACCCTCAGAGCAGCAATTCTTCAATGAGGGTGTGATGGTAAATCGAGTCGTTTAGGGACCCCTTTCTCTGCTGAGATGCTGAGGATTACCAGCCTACAGGGACACTCACTTGCTAGGACATCAACCACATACCGACTTCACCAGGGGCTGATTGTATTGAGCGCCACTGCTGTCCTTAGGAGCATGACCCATTTCTTAGGAATATTAGGATGCAAAAAATTAGATCCGTCAAACGGGACTAAACATCCCACAAGATCAGCTAAACTATATATAATTTTCCTATGGTTTTATTCCTAAGGCCTCACAGGGCCTGACATGCGGCAGATGGTCCAAAATGCTCTTTGAAGTATTGTTTTATTTTATGAATTAAAAAGAAATGACTTCAGGAAGCAAATTTCATTTTAATAGAAGTGGAATGATCTAATAAGAAGCACCGTCCAAGGCGGGCCATCAGGAGAGACAGTGAGTTCTCCATCTATGGAGGATTCAAGCACAAGCTGGGGACTCTGATACATCGGCTGGATAGTCGACCGGGCCTGGGAAGCCAACAGAGCGGCAGCCAACTTGGCTCCAAGGCCAAGGGAAAAAATTCCAAGCCTTCTTTCGTGACCACAAAGAGATTCATTACTTGAAAGGTATAAAAAGACCCATCCTGTAAAATCATCCATTCAAACCAGGGGACCAAATCCTTGTGCCTTGTTTTCTGGGAGTTCTGTGTTGATGTTGAACCACAGCTTATTAAATCCTAAGTTTTTAATTTCTGTTTACAGTACTCCCAGATTTTTTTTTTTTTTAACTAAGAAACCATTCGTACCTTTGAAAGTCTCCACGAATTTGGCCTTCTCTAGAGCCCCGTAGGAAGCTGATGCACGGAAGCCCAAAGCGGCGGCCTACAGGTCCGAAAAACCCAACTGCTTCTACCTGCAGAATCAAAAGCTCAGCGCACCTCTTGCTCACACTCCTTCAGAAGCCAACGGTTCAAATTAGCTTTAAAGGCGGCCCCCAGGAGAGTACAACCATTTCTCGAAACACCAGAAGGTTCTAGGGATTTCTCTCCCTCCCCCCCACCCTCTGCCTTCTTCCTTCTTCTTTTCACCCTTTCTTCTTCTCTTCCTGCTGAATGGAGTTTGCCATCCGAGGGATGCATCCCGCCCTCATTAATGCGGAACATCTGCCGCCCATCAGAGGCAAGTAGCCGAGTGGCAGGAGGGGCAGGAGGGGCAGGCCTGGGCCCAGCCCGCAGGTGGCCGTGGTGATCTCCTGGGGAAGAGCGCCACCTCTCATCGGGGACCCGTGCGGCTGTCCTCGGGCCGGAGTCTGACGACCTGTCCCCGGACCAGTGGCTCTGTCTGTCCACCAGCCTTTCCCTGTTTGCACAGCACCTGATGACTTTGTCCACCAACAGCGGCAGAGTCCCTGACACTGTGCATCCTGTCCTGCCCGCCTTAGGGGGAGCGCACAGGAGGTGGGTGCTCTGGAAACAAAGCCTGGGCTCCCTCTGTCCCTATGTTCTGTCCCCATCTGTGAATCCCCGTTTAAGGGCCATGGGTGGGGTGCCTGGGATCCATGGGTGGCTCAGTGGTTTAGCGCCTGCCTTCAGCTCAGGGTGTGATCCTGGAGCCCTGGGATCGGGTCCCATGTCGGGCTCCCTGCAGGGAGCCTGCTTCTCCCTCTGCCTGTGTCTCTGCCTCTCTGTCTCTGTCTCTGTCTGTCTGTCTGTCTCTCTCATTAATAAGTAAATAAAATCTTAAAAAAAAAAAATAAGGTCCATGGGTACCCGCCTCTGCAGCGCATGTACTACAACTGGAGCAATACAGGATGAGCGTCTCCCCTGTGCAAGGATGACACGCAAATTCGTGAAGCGTCCCATCTTTTTAGGAAGTGCCTAGAATGTCTCAATTAAAGAATACATTTAAAAAAAATTTAAAGATTTTATTTAATTATTCATGAGATGCACACACACACACACACACACACAGAGGCAGAGACACAGGCAGAGGGAGAAGCAGGCTCCATGCAAGGAGCCTGATGTGGGACTCGATCCTGGGACTCCAGGATCACGCCCTGGGCCAAAGGCAGGCACTTAGCCTCTGAGCCACCCAAGTGTCCCCCCCCCAAATTTTTTTTTAAAGAATATATTCTCTGGGTTCTGCTATGATGGCCCCAGACAGTGTTAACTTCCTCTTTTTTTTTTTTTTTGTCCTATTGTGGGTTTTGATTGTTTTGTTTTTGCCCCTGCCAGAAATTGGTTTTATGTGATGTGCCCAGGTCTTAGGTTCCTGGGAACCTATGGAAAAAAATTCCATAAAACATCAAAAATTTCCATAAGACATCAAACATAATAAAGAGTGATGGAAAATGTGTCACCTGTGTCTCAGTCTGGACTGGTCTTAAAAAATTCTGGATCTTCTGCTGAATAAAACAAATATCCAAATGTTAAATTCAGATTAAGAAATATTCCTCAGCATGATGGGGATCTTAGAGGTCTTCTGGGGTCCTCCTGTTACACACGGGGACCCCGGGGTCCAGAGCGGTGCAGTGACTCCGTCATACACTTGCCCTGTTCACTCCACACCCACTGATGACCATCCTAGGGCCCTTTCCTTGGGGCCACTCTTCCCCCACTTGGGTTCACAGAAGTTTGCAGCTTAGAGGGTACTGGAAAGATTGGGACTGTATAAACACTGACAGCCTAAGATATTAGGCTGCATTTGAACAGATTTCTTACCTCTATGCATCCACTGTGTTCTGTTTGTGTCGATAAAGTACAGATCTCTCTTTGACACGCAAAAAAACACAGGTGTTGATGCTCAATAATCATTTGGATCATTGAGTGTGTCTCTAAAATCGTTCATGTAAAATATTTGAAAAAAAGCATTTTAGATTCTTCTTTTTACAGCAAGTTGTAAGTAGGTATAAAAACAGACATCTTTGTGTGTTATTTGATGTTCATACGGTTCTTCCTAAATAACATGCTTGATTTTTAACAGAAGTTCTTGGAGATGATGTATTCTGAACGCCAATGGCAGACTGGTGGCATAATACATTATTTGCTATAAAGCGGTGCTGCCATTGCAGGAGAAAGGCAATGGGCTAATGGGCAATGGACTCTGGGTTCGAGTCCAGTGTCTGCCGCTTAGCAGCTTTGCGACCTAACCCAGGTTACTACACTCTCTGGTGGAGGCATAACCCGAAAATTCTTTGAAATTTATAAATCGAATTTAAGTGAGAATTACCTTGGCTGGGGCGCCTGGGTGGCTCAGCAGTTGGGCGTCTGCCTTGGGCTCAGGTCATGACCCCGGGGTCTTGGGATCCAGTCCTGCATCGGGCTCCCCAGCAGGGAGCCCGCTTCTCCCTCCCTGTGTCTCTGCCTCTCTCTCTGGGTCTCTCAGGAATACATAAATGAAATCTTTTTCTAAAAAAAAAAAAAAAGTATTACTCTCTGGTGAATTTGCACAACCTGCCTAAGCTCGATGTCCTGAGGGAATACTGATTAATGCACATCTTACGGGGTTGTGTTAAGATTAAATGCAGTGACATATCCAAGGTCCCAGGTGGGATGCTCAGCCCCCCAGCAAATAAACCTTCATTTATTTTAGTACGAGGAGATTCCTGGCTCTTGCTGTTCTTATGGTTCTATGGGATAGATAACCTGGAATATTTGGGTGTATAAACCCTCAAAACATTTTATCTAGGTTTCCGTCACCTATGCATACAGCTGTAGCTGAGACTTCACCTCCAAGGACATGGAGCAAATTCGAGTGTCATGAACAAACAAAAAAACAACAAAGAACACAACCCACAATTAACAATAAGGATTCACAAGTTTGAGAGCTGAACCCAAGAATAACTGCTCTTTATTCTGACCTTATCACTCCTGTCTTCAGAACTACTCCAAGAGAAGAATCGACTTCAGGATGTCTTCTCGACTCTACACCTGGAAAGTGTTCCCAATAATCTCACACCCTTTTTAAATGTACAGTTTTACAAATGTCATATATATGTGTCTTTTTTTTCATTCTCATCACAGATATAACTTGCTCTTTTTCCTTTATTTTTGCTTTTACTTCTTTCCCCCTTTATTTTTACTCCATATCCTCTTTTAGATCATGAACTTCACAAAGGCTGGACTCCTGTTTGGTTTTTTTCCCCTACTATACCCATGTGCAAGCTCTGTAAATGCTCCAAAGATCAGTAATGCCCTGACATTGCATCAACTTGCTTTCATGCTGCCCCTCTTTACCTCCTTGTTGCGGGTATGTCCTTGGGAAGTTTGCTGGAACTCTCTGAACCTTAGCTTCTTTGTTCATAAAATGAAGACAACCTTGCAGAGTTGCAGTGAGACTTTTATTTTATTTTATTTTGTAATTTTTATTTATTTATGATAGTCACAGAGAGGGAGAGAGAGGCAGAGACACAGGCAGAGGGAGAAGCAGGCTCCATGCACCGGGAGCCCGACGTGGGACTCAATTCCGGGTCTCCAGGATCGCGCCCTGGGCCAAAGGCAGGCGCCAAACCACTGCGCCACCCAGGGATCCCCACAGTGAGACTTTTAAATACTATCTGGAGGGTCGCCCGGGTGGCTCAGCGGTTGAGCATCTGCCTTCAGCTCAGGGCATGACCCTCGGGTCCCGGGATCGAGTCTGACATGGGGCTCCTTGCATGGAGCCTGCTTCTCCCTCTGCTTGTGTCTCTGCCTCTCTCTCTGCATCTCTCATGGATAAATAAAATCTTTATAAAAAAATAAAAATAAACAGATAAACAAATAAATAATATTTTGAAAGCCCTTAGCACATAATAAGCCTCCAATATCAGGTCACTATCAGTGTTTCTGTAGGTTTTCTAATAGCATGATGGTCACCACCGTCATTGAGGCCATCAACTCTGTACCTCAGATTCCCAAGAACCAAAGAAAAACACGGGAAAGGAGATAGGAAAAGCCAGGGAAGCCTGGGGAGAGGAGAAAGTTGACCCTCAGTGGAAACTAGCGAGCACAGGACAGTGGTTCCCAGATCCAGAAAGAACACTGGTGGGATGGTGCCCCCTGGTGCCCATCCCCTGAGACTACAGGTGACACCTGTGGGAAGCGGGGAGTCGTGGCCAAAGGCACCTGCAGCAAGCTCTCCTTGGGTCCACCCGGAGGCTGGACGGGCCGCCGTCCCCCGTGCCCCCAACAAGGAGGTGTGCACCTGCAGCAAGCTCTCCTTGGGTCCACCCGGAGGCTGGACGGGCCGCCGTCCCCCGTGCCCCCAACAAGGAGGTGTGCACCCCGGTCTGCTCAACAGCCCTTGGCCAGGTGGCTGCTTGAGGATCCTGTGCTTGCAGAGCAGCTCAATGGCTCCTAGGCAGCAATGAACGGGCTGATCCCAAAGCAGCAGAGGACACGTCACGATGCTCGGAGACTTGCAAGTTGAACCGAGTCCTCGGCCTGCATAGAGAAATTTTTTTTTCCTCTTCGCAAAATCAGGAAGAAAATGGTCACCATTGGTGGAAGCCTAAAGAAAGACATATTATCGGGAGGTGCAGGCGCCGCCGAGGATCCCCAAGCTGGAACCGGTGGAGGCGTCTGGCAGTGCAGATGCAGGGTCCTGCATCCCTGGGACACAGCAAGTCCCGAGCCACCACCCTTCTGGCCTTCGTTCGCCCGTCTCAGGTGGGATCCGGGAGGACAAGCTGATCCCAGCCCCGGGGGGAACCCGGGCGCCCCAGGACCGGGCCGCGGGTCCTGCAACCTCGAGGCCACGTCAGCCGTAGCTCAGCATCTCGGACCGGGAGGCGCTGGGAGGATGCAACGGCTGGGCTGCCGTCTTTCGGCAGGACACCCCCCTGCCGGACCCCGTCGGCCTGCTGGCTGGATGAGCCGGGAGATGCTTGGATGGGTGCTCCCCGGGGACAGCGGGCCTGGCAGTGAGGGAGCCCCCGGGCACGCACGGGCCCACCGCTGTCCCGGAGCCACGCTGCCACCTGCCCCCAGCATAGGCCGCACGGCCCAGATAGTCTGCGGGGACCGAGAGGGCACCGGGCCCCGGGCCCCCCGAGTCATGCCTCGAGCTCCTCGCCTGGGCCACTCTGCTACAGATTGGCCAACAGGTCCTCAAAACAAGTCATTGGTTTGGTAGCCTGCAAACAGCCTCGCTACCCCGGGCTCCCCCCTCGCCTCCCCGGCTCACACTGTGTCCCCCCCCCCAGAACCCCTCTGTCCGGTGTCCCCATCCTCAGAAAACCAACCGACAACCGGCTCGGGAGCTCAGGCCCGAGCTGCTGCAGTCAGAGAATTTCCAAGCTCGAGCCGGACGCAGAGGACAAGGTGGGGGAGCTGGACACAGCGGCTGAAGGTCCCGGTGGAGCCGTGGAAAGCTCCGGTCCCTGAAGACGGACGTCGGTGGAGACCTGCAGCCTCCCGGGAGGACCGGCAGGAGGAACCATTGCTCTGACTGTGGAGAGCAGAACAACACAGGGATGTCGTCCTTTGCCACACAGAGACCCCCCCCCACCTGCTTGCCACCCTGGGGACATGCAGAGGTGACTGTCACACCTTGTAGTGGCCAGTGGCTTGGAGCCACGCTGGAAGAAGGCTGAAGAAGGCACATCCCCCAGCCTCGTCAGGGCCACCCCGCGGCCACCACAGGCCGCTTCAGCAGGAAGCCTTCGGGGCCTGTGGTTCCGGGGCAAGCAGTCCACCCCGATATCTTTGTGGCAACTGCTACCCTGGGCCACGGGCCAGAGAAGTGGCAAAGTAGGACAAAGCCCAACCTCCTCCTGAATCAACGTTCCTTCTGTGACGTTCCTTCGCTCCCACACCTTCCAGGCGTGAGCTGGGTCCTGGCTCTGCTTTTGTCGGGTCACCTCAAGGGTCAACACCTTCCTCTAATGCCCCCGTCCATCCAGAGTCTCCATCAGGGCCACACTCGGGAGCTTTCCTATGCCAATAAAAAGAAAGAAAGAAGAAAGAAGAAAGAAAGAAAGGAAAGGAAGGAAGGAAAGAAGGAAGGAAGGAAGGAAGGAAGGAAAGAAAGAAAGAAAGAAAGAAAGAAAGAAAGAAAGAAAGGTTACATGTAAAACTTTTTTTTTTTTTACTCATTTTAAAATAAACATACCATCGGTTCTCTGCTACTGGAAAAGGAATAAGGAATTTGTTTGTAAGCATTTTCTCCTTGCCACATAGGCCATGGCTCCCTAACCTCAGCACTCGCGACCCTTGGTGCTGGGACCCTGGCCTGTGCTTGTAGAATCTAGCAGCAGTCCTGGCCTCTGCCCACTACATGCTACCCCCACTCTGTGACAACCAAAAAACGTCTCTGAACTTGGCCATGTGTTCCCTTAGGGCAAAACCACCCCGAGGCTTGGCATCGCTGGTAACAATCAACTATTGACTCCCTTTAATCCGTAAAGATACAGCAAGCAGAAGCAGTGTTTCCTCTCTGAATATCTCCGGGGCGGGGGAGGGGGGGGGGACCAAAGAACCTTGGATTTTGGTGTCTCTGCTCTTTGTCAGCTCCTAACGCGTCCTTATGATTGTTGTCAGGGAGAATTTTCTCAATCGATCCGTCGCCATCCATTCTCTTCCCCAGTATTTTACCTAAATAACGGTTTGCGGAAGCTGCTTCACGCCTAGGCTCTCACTTATCCGCACAGTGATGGGAAGCAGGGACCGATGGCCTGCTGCCAGGGGGCAATGGATGTCGCAGGGGGACAGAGACGCGGAGGGCGACAGTCCGCAGCCACTGTTCACTGGCTACGAGCCTTAGGCCAGTTGCTCAGCTCGTGCACAGTGCGGTGCTCTAATCGGCAACGTGGGACTCGTCTCGGAGGGAGGCCGAGAGGACTGAAACTGGGTGAGCTCTGCTGCACGCACGTCACTCGCGGACGCCTGGCCCATGGCAGCTTGTGCCGAACACCCAGACCGGAGCGTCATGTGCTGCTGCTACACCAAAGCAACGTCTTCACTCTGCCCTTTAAGGGTCTGATTGCCAGAAACATCCTCAGAGCTGACCCAGTTTGGCAGACAATTTCAGGATATTCACGGATTCTCCTCAAGTGTGCACTGAGCCCGAGGAAGAGTCTACCAACTTCATCTCTCCTTCTAACTGACTTGGGCACATGGTGCCAAATAGTTTTCCTTGCCCATGGCTTAAAATGGGCAACCCTTCTGCAGGAGCAAATTGATGCCTATTTCCCCCCAATGCTACATATTGGCCAACAGGTCCTTAAAACAAGTCGTTGGTTTGGTAGCGTGCAAACAGCCTCGCCAATTTCCCTTCAAAAAAATAAATAAAAAGAAAGAAAGAAAGAAAGAAAGAAAGAAAGAAAGAAAGAAAGAAAGAAAGAAAGAAAGAGAAAGAAAGAAAGAAAGAAAGAAAGAAAGAAAGAAAGAAAGAAAGAAAAAGAAAGAAAGGGTAATTGGTAAAAAGGGGGTCAAGGTCATCCAATATGATTAGTCGCTCTATCGGTTTCCTATCGCTGCTATAACGCATCACCACAAACCTAGAACACTGAATCCAACACCAATTCATTCTCTAACAGCTCCGGAGGTCACAAGTTCAAAACAGGCCTCACGGGGCTAAAATAAAGGTGTTGGCCACGCTGCGTTCCTTTCTGGAATCTAATGGTCCTGACTTTTCTGAGTTGTAGAGATTGCCCAGGCTGCTGGGCTCATGACCTCCTCCCATCTTCAAAGCCAGCGATGGCCAAGTAGACTCTCACAGGGCATCGCTCCGGTACTTAATCTTCTGTCTCTCCCACGTTCAAGGACCCTTGTGACTACATTCGGCCCGTCTGGATAATCCAATATGACGCCCCATGTCAGATCTCGCTGCTTAACAAACTGGATTCCAACTGCTGCTATTCCCCTTTTGCCGTGTAATTCGCAGGCTCCAGGCATCAGCGGACAGACGTCCCTGGGAGGCCACTCGTCCATGTGCTATAGTCACTTCCTTCCTGGTAGTGATGACAGGGAAAGAACAAGCCCTGTTACAGGTCCTGATCAATCTTTGGAGTTTAGAAAAGCAACACGTTGACAGTACTTTTTGAATTGTCGTAACCGTTTTTTTGGATACTGAAAGCCCCTCAAAAATCCATTATCTGATCCCTGGGTGTTATATAAGACGGACGAATCACTGACCTCTACCCCTGAAACCAGTAATCCATTACGTTAATTAATTGAGTTTAAGTAAAATCTTAAAATATTTTTAAAAACCCATCATCATCTCTCAAATAGGGCCTCTCAGAAACTACACGTCTGCAGTTCATCATTTCTCATCACCTTAATGTCTTCTAACTCCTGAAAACTTTGGCAGCTGGAGACATTCCTTTAGCTCACTACACAAGGTATAGAGAACTGCCCCGTATTTTGTAAAGCACGTTGCACACACCAGGAGAGCAAGCCATGAAGACTAAATAAAGCTGGCACGAATGGGGAAATCAAAGCACCACTGGCCAAAGAAGGGGACAAGGCCACTGGGAAAGAAACTATACAGGTTGCACCGTACATTTACCACCGGGCTTGCAGTGCCATCTCTAGAATGTTCCTCATTACATCCTTCTGCAAATCAAACACCCTCATCTTTCTTATTCCTCTGGACCTTGTATTTGTCTTTGTTCTCCTCCAGGGGACCTGACGGGTTGGTCTCCGATCCTTCCTTCACTTAGCACCACCTAGCATCATAAAAACAGCTTCTCGTTCCTCATCCTAACCACTTTCAATACATGCCCCACTGGCCTTGGCATTCATTTGGTGCTTCGTCATATTTACTCCTGGTGCCTCACTCTCCAAAACAAGAATCTTACACCCTCACTCTTCATGACCATGCAGTGCCTTCTCCTCCATTCGCAGATATTCTGGTTTCCTCTCCTCTGAGAAGCATGGTAAGATTGCACACCACAGCCCCACTTTAGAGTCAGATACGGTGGGGTTGCTTATTTTGGCCGATGACATGTAGAAGGGTGCTATGTCACGTCCAGGGACAGGCTTCAAGAGGCTTGACGGCACTCTCCCCCACCCCCAGTCTCTACCATAGAGGAGCATGGAGCGCTCCCCAGCTTCCTGGATGAGTTAGAGAAGCAGCCCCGGGGCTCAGCAGCAGGGCTAGATATTTAGCAAGAGAGAAACAAGCCTCTGAGGTGATAAAGGGCTGCAATACAGAGGCTTTTGTGTTACTACAACGTAACCCAGTTACAGACTTTGCTTCCTATTTCAGTGAGAAGATAGAAGTAACCAGAAGACACCTCTACAACCCCCCAGACCGCATCTGCCATTAATTAGTCCCTTTATATGCTCCTTCCTCCTGTACTACTGGGAAAATTCTCCGCATTCCTAAAGCTAATCTTTCAACTTGTACCCTGGACTGCATCCTCTTTTATCTACTCAAGGCCATCATTCCAGCATCTCTCTCCTTTGTCTCTCACATCATCAGGTTTTCACTCGCTACCAGATTACCTCTGTCAGTAAATACACATACTACAATATCTCCTTTCTTAAGAAATTTCTTTTGGGATGCCTGGGTGGCTCAGGGGTTGAGCATCTGCTTTCAGCTCAGGGCGTGATCCTGGAGTCCTGGGATCGAGTCCCACGTCGGGCTCCCTGCATGGAGCCTGCTTCTCCCTCTGCCTGTGCCTCTGCACCGCCCCTTTCATAAATGAATAAATTTTTAAAAAATCTTAAAAAAAAAGAAAAATAATTCTTTTTTTAAGACCCACATCTCCTCTCGTAGCCCCATTCTATTTGAAGTGAGTTGCAATACTCACTCCTGTTTTCTCTGGAATGATCTCTAGGTAGGATACTGCGTGCCCTTCTACATCGAGGCTACCCTCATCACCATCACAAATGACACTGAATTTGCTAAGTCTAGTCATCAAATCTCAATCCTCTGTGACATAACATTGACTCGGTTGACCACTTCGGGGGGGGGGGGGAGGCAACTTTATCTTCAGAGACTGGGTCTTGTCTGTGTCAGCTCTTCATTTATCGCAAGTTCACTGTAGGAATTTTGTAAGCCAACAGCATATGGGATAATATTTCTTAATAACCCAATAAAGAGGGACACCTGGGTGGCTCAGTGGTTGGGCATTTGCCTCTGGCTCGGGTCACCATCCTGGGGTCCCGGGAACGAGTCCCACATGGGATCCCTGCAGGGATCCTGCCTCTCCCTCTGCCTGTGTCTCTGCCTTGCTCTCTGGGTCTCTCATGAATAATAAAATCTTAAAAAAAAAAAAAAAGCCCAATAAAGAAACAACATACTCCAAACCAATGATAGGTTGGTTAATCACACTATTGTGAAGATGAAAGAAATAAAGCCCAAATTTACCTGAAGTGTCCCTTTATACCAGTTGATACTCAGGAGAGCCGGTTTCCTCAACCAAGCGCTGATGTCCGCAGTTGCTAGAGCGTGTTGCTAGGGAACAATGAGGCCCCTATTGATGGGCAACAGGGTCTCCTTGACCTGCCACTTGGCTCAGGTTTTGCTATGAATGGGTATGGCCACTGAGGCTCACAATTGTCCAAACAGCAGCAGGAGCTAATTACTCTACTGTCTTTAAGAGCTGGTGAGATCAGCAAAGAAAATCACCTTGCCCAGGCCAAGTGCTCTCCGAGGGTCCTTGCAGTCTCTTGGTGTTTATGGTCTCAGTGGCCACTTGCCGCAGTTGCTTCTTTGTATGTTTTTACTGAGACGCTCTCAGGCAGTCCCTCTGCAGCCGAGCTCTGAGGGCTTATATACAACCGCAGATGAGATGACAATATCCTGTCTCCGCTTACTTCATTCCTTTTTTTTTTAAGATTTTATTTGTTTATTCATGAGAGACAGAGAGAGAGACAGAGACAGAGACACAGGCAGAGGGAGAGGCAGGCTCCACGCAGGGAGGACATGGGACTCGATCCCCTGGTCTCCAGGATCAGGCCCTGGACTGAAGGTGGCACTAAACCCCTGAGCCACTGGGCTGCCCTTACTTCATTCTTAACCAAAACAACATCACTCTTAAAAAAAAATAAATAAAAATAAATAAATTTCATTTTTGTCATAAACAAGTTGATTTGAAAAATCATAACAAACCAACACGCGACAACCATACTTCTTCCTTCTCGAGGTATTTTCGTCACTGGGCTCCCAGAACACAGTGATCCCTTAGTCTTCTCCCTA